>NW_024870978.1:10545000-11247500 GCF_019054845.1 Dipodomys spectabilis | reverse complement strand
GGTCACTGCTCTACCACTCGAGCCCCTTCTGGCTTGTTCTGTTTAGGTGGTACTGAGGAATTGAACCCAGGGCTTCAAGCACGCTAAGACACATTCCCAGCCCAGTCCACCTCTGGGATTTTTTTTTTTCCTGTCACCATAATGAGTCTGCCCCGGGTTCTGCCCCCCCGGAACCAGAGGTACAGTACTGTCCTCTGCGAGCTCGTGCTCTTGCATGACACGGTAGTACTCAGCCCCGAGGAAATCTTCACTAGGGCATTTCCCCCCAAGTCCACCTCCACTTCTGGCGTTTTGGGTGACCCATCGAGATGAAGAGTCTCAAATGGACTTTCCTGCCCGGGCTGGCTATGAACCACTATCCTCAGGTCTCAGCCCCCTCGCTCAGCACCTCAGACGGATGATGGGCAGTGAGCCACTGCTGCCACCGGCACCACCCGGCCGGTGAGCCTTTGCCTGGGGTTTTTCTTTACCGACCGGCCGAAAGGTTTTGTGCCCTACCTGTCTTATGGATAAGTTTGCTCTGTTTTCGGTCTTATTTTTGTCCTCATGGATATCCTTCTTTCCCAAGGAAAAGGGGCCTCGGCTCGGGGAGAGAGTCAATTCCTGAGGCCAGACAATCCATAGGAGGAACTTTCTGCCACAGTGTGGTGTGGTGTGTTGTGTTGTGGTGTGGTGTGGTGTGGTGTGGTGTGGTGTGGTGTGGTGTGGTGTGGTGTGGCAGCTCAGATATCACAAGGACTGCCATCTTGTGTGCAGGATACCCGGGGAGGGGAACTGCGGGGTGGGGGTGAGCAGAGGCATTTTCTCCTTCCGGAAACCAGATGATGATTGAATAAAATTAGCCATCCATCCTTGAGACATTCTCAAGGAAGTGGGCTGGGAATGTGTCTGGGTGGTAGACAGCTTCCCCTAAAAACTCGGGCCTAAATGGCGGCGGCGGCGGCATCCATCTTGTTCACAGACCGAGTGTCCACGTTGAAAATGAGAGTCTCTTCTGGGATGCTGGTTCCTCCTCCTTCCTTCCTTCTTCCAAGGAAGAAGTTGCCGCTGGCGGGTGGGTTCCAGGCTGGCAAGCAGAGTAAGCAGAGCCCCGCTGGAGTCCACAAGGAAAAGCAAGACAGAGGGGAGGCGGGGAGGGGGGACACAGAGACAGACAGGAGACAGAGAGGCAGAGAGAAAGAGACAGAGACAGAGACAGAGAGAGACAGAGACCCAGCGACCGACGGAAAGACACACAGGGGAAGAGATGGAGGGGGAGCGAGAGATCCACAAGTCCAACTAGGTCCCCTGAACGAATCATCGACAAACAGACAGACACACTGACAGACAGACAGACAGACAGACAGACACACTGACAGACAGACAGACAGACAGACAGACAGACAGACACACACACACACACACACACACACACACAGAGGCAGACAGAGGGAGAAATGGGGAGGGGGGTGAGAGATCCACAAGTCCAACTAGGTCCCCTGAACTAATCATCGACAGACAGACAGACACACTGACAGACAGACAGACAGACGGACACACACACACACACACACAGGCAGACAAGAGGGAGATGGAGAGATGGAGGGGGAGCGAGAGATCCACAAATCTAACTACACCACCTGAATAATCAGACAGACAGACAGACAGACAGACACACACACACACACACACACACACACCACACCGACACACAGGCAGACAGAGGGAGAGATGGGGAGTATAACTAGATCACCTGAATCAACAAACAGGAACAGGCACACATGCCCCCACCACACACACACACAGGCAAAGACAAGAGACCGACACACAGACAGGCAGAGAGGGGGAGACATGGAGGGGGAGCCCTAGAGACCCATCAGTGTGACTGACTAGATCACCTGAATAAATTTATTCCTTCCCTGCCCTGCCCTCATGTATTAAGGTAGACGATTGGTATGGAGTTCTTCTTGTCACCAAACACAGGTGAGGGCTAGTGACTTTTTACCCTTCCATGTAGGGACTCTTCCCTTAGGACCCTTGATTTTGATCATTGAATAAGAATTTCTGGAGGAGTCACTCTGGTGGAGTTTTATGGAGTAAGCAATCAGGCAACCAGGCAACCAGACAACCATACAACCCGACCAAAAAAAAAAAAAAAAGGCAGACACAGACAGACAGACAGAGAGACCCACACAGCTCCTGACTTCATGGGTGTTTTCAGGGTTAAAGTGGGGGGTCGGGGGGAATGTGGCAACTGAATTATGCACAGATAGTTGTTTTATCTTTGCTCCAATCTCAACTGTAGATGTTTGGGGTATTTCTTTACAGATAAGAAAAACAGATCATTAATGCTTGTTTTTTTTCTTTCTTTCTTTCTTTCTTTCTTTCTTTCTTTCTTTCTTTCTTTCTTTCTTTCTTTCTTTCTTTCTTTCTTTCTTTCTTTCTTTCTTTCTTTCTTTCTTTCTTTCTTTCTTTGTGTTTCCCCCGTCTCCTTTGTCTCTTTTTTATGGGGGGGCAATCCTGGGACTTGAAGTCAAGGCACTGTCACTCAGCCACTCAGCTTTTTTGGCTCAAGTCTAGCAGTCTATCACTTGAACCAGAGCTCCACTTTTGGCTTTATCTGTCTATGTACTATGTACGTGGCGTGTGTGTGTGTGTGTGTGTGTGTAATATATATTATATATATTCATTTTATACATAGACGTATATATGTATAAACACACATCTATTCGTTTATTTATACACATGTGTATATATACATGCACACATATATTTATACACATATTTGTATATATACATGCACACATATATTTATACACATACATATATACTGTGATACACACGCACGCACGCACGCACGCACACACACACACACACACACAAACACATTCCCTTATTATTTTCATGATTTTTTTTTGTTTTTGTTTTTGTTTTGTTTTTTGTTTTGGTTTTTCCCGGGACGTGGGGCTTGAACCCTGGCTGGGCCTGGACACTGTCCCCCAACTCTTCAGCTCAAGCCTAGGGCTCTACTACTTGAGCCACAGTACAACTTCCGGTTTTCTGAGTGGCTTATTGGAGATAAGAGTCTCACGGTCTTTCGTGCCCAGGCTGGCTTTGAACCGAGATCCTCAGATCTCAGCTTCCGAAGCAGCTAGGATTACAGGTGCGAGCCACCAGCGCCCAGCTATTTTCATGTTTTTTTGTGTGTGTGTCGGGTGTGAGGCTTGAACTCTGGGGCTGGGTGCTGTCTCTCTCTCTGTGCTCTTCACCTTCCCAGCCCTCCCCCACTTGTTTTGCCAGTCTAGGGGCTGGCAACAGAAGAAGAAAGAGAGATTGAGTAAAATTAACCACCCATCCTTCAGCCATCCTCCTTGAGACATTCTCAATGAAGTGGGCTGGGAATGTGTCTGGGTGGTAGAGAGGTTCCCTAAAAACTCGGGCCTAAATGGCAGCAGTGGCATCCATCTTGTTTACAGACCGAGTGTCCACGAGCTCATGTGGGCTTTCATGTTCTCTGTGGGTTGACAGGGCCGGCGGGCGGGCAAGCGGATGAGCGAGCGGGGTGTGCAATTCATTGGAGATAAGACACCGGTTCCTGCTCCCTCCTTCCTTCGGGGACACCAAGGAAGAAGTTGCCGCTGGCGGGTGGGTTCCAGGCTGGCAAGCAGAGTAAGCAGAGCCCTGCTGGGACGGAAATACATTTCTTCCTGGAGTCCACAACGAAAAGCAAGGGGGGGGGTGGAGGGGAGAGGACAGAGAGACAGAGAGGAGAGACAGACAGACAGAGACAAAGAGAGACAGACACACAGACAGAGACAGAGACCCAGAGACCGACAGAAAGACACACAGGGAAAGAGCTGGAGGGGGAACGAGAGATCCAAAAGTCCAACTAGATTCCCCTGAATCAACAAACAGACGGACGGACGGACGGACACACACACACACACACACACACACACACACACACACACGGAGATGGACACACACACACACACACACACACACACACGGAGACAGACACACGAGGAGACAGACCAACAGAGGGACACATGGAGGGGGAGCCCTAGAGACCCATTAGTGTGACTGACTAGATCACCTGAATAAATTATTCCTTCCCTGCCCTGCCCTCATGTATTAAGGTAGACTATTGGTATGGAGTTCTTCTTGTCACCAAACACAGGTGAGGGCTAGTGACTTTTTACCCTTCCATGTATGGACTCTTCTCTTAGGACTCTTGATCTTGATTTTGATCATTGAATAAGAATTTCTGGAGGAATCAGAAAGAATGACATTTCCCCATTTGTTAGGAAATGGAAAGACTTGGAAAAAATTATATTAAGTGAAGTAAGCCAGGCCCAAAGAAACATAGGTCCCATGGTTTCCCTTATTTGCAATATCTAGTATAGGTATGAGTCAAGCGGAAAAGGTCAGATAATGTGATGTCAGGAAAACGAACCTTTGAATATGTATTTTAATGTTTTTTTCTTTCATGCATGTGTTTCTAACGCATTTATAGGATTGTTTCTTTGTTGCTTTGTATGTCCCCCCACAAAGTGTAACCCCCGCTTTCACTATATTTGATGTCAGTGTAACTTGTGGGGGAGATGGGGACAAACAAGTAGTTTAAGGATTCAGGTGGACCTGTTGCAACAATGAGAAGTACAAAATGTCGTGTCAAAAACGAGCTTTACGGTGTCGGGGGGGGGGGTGAGGGGGGAAGGATTGGGTTGGGGGAAGGGGGGAGGCTGGGAAGGGAGATGAAGGGTAAACAAAGGAGGAGGCTGCAATGCTTGGTAGGAAATGTGTGCATTATCCTGCCCATGTAGTTGTAACCCCTCTGTACAGTATGTTCTCAAATAAAATAAAATTAAATTAAAAAAAAAATAAAACAAAAAAACAAAACAAACACCACAAGCAGACCAGGGATTCTACCAAGCGACTGGTTATGGACACAGGGGAGATACAGGATCTTCCCATCCACCCACAAAGAAAAAAATCAAGGTGTAAGGTCTGAACAGGGACACCTCTCTCTTTCTTGGCTAAGTTTCTGCCCATTATCTGTTACCTAGGTAACAGTCAGTCCTGGAAGCAGTCACCTTCCCCTCCTGGTAGGTCCCACCCTGGGCCACCTCTGGTCACATGCCTCCCATCTGACCTTAGAAGGGTCCCAGACCATGAGATCACATCTGGATCCAGTGTGTCCACACCTATTCCTGACCCTGACCTAGATAAATTCTGGCCCAGAGGGGGTCCTGCTCCCTTTCCGTTTCAGCCATGCTTCTCCAGCATGCATTTCAGGGGCAGCAGTTCTGTAAATAAACATCTTTTCCTGCCCGAATAGCGCATGGTGTTCTCTTCATTGGTTACCTAAGGAAACCTACCTATTTAATATACCTTACATACAGTGCCGTCAGTCAGATGAGGTTTTTGAGTTGGAAATGTTAGAATTTCCTAACCACCCCTTTTCTGCTAAAGGTAGAGCTGTGGCTCAAATGAAAGACTGCCAACCTTCAGCAAAAAAAGAAAAGCAAAAGAACCTAGGCTCTGACTTTAAGTCCTAGTACTAGCACACAGATACTATATATATACTATATGCATACATATATACATATATGTGTGTTAATATGTAAATTATATATGTATGCATATATAGTTATATAATAAATTATTTGCAAGTGTCAATTATATACAAGCAAGCATTTAGTCTTGCTCTTAAAAACAGAATCATATACAATTATGAACTTCTGTGATTTATAAGAGCTGACATAGATAGAAATGTAAACGACCAGACTAGGAAATTAGTAGAATGATTTTTGTTATAGAATAGACTGTATGCACAAGATTAGGAAAATGGTACTATGTCATATCCCAAAACATTGAAAGCAAAAGCATAATAGTACAAGAAATCACATTTAGACATGGACTATGCCACTCAGACAGGTAGATCAGGAAAATATGATAGCTATATGCATATAAATATGCATATATGTGTATGTACATGCACAGTGGAATTTTATTTATCCATTAGAAAGAATGATAATGCATCATTTGCAAAGAAAGAAAAGAAATTGGGGGAAATCATGTTAAGTGAAATAAGGGAAGAAAGTCAAACCCAGGGAGATAGGTTTTCTGTTATATAGGAAGGTAGACATGATCTGGATCAATACAATATGAAGAACTTAGGGTGGAATCCAAGTATAAACCTAGGTATGAACTGAAATATGGTTGGTTTACAGAAGAATTCAAATAATGTAAGTCCTTAGACTAGCTAACTCACATTCTAACAAAATAAACACCAGAAATCACACCAGAAATCAAGTACTCAGAGGTAGGACTGGGATCAAGGTAGGGAGAAATAGATATATGAAGCAATAAAGTGGGGAGAAATGCAGTGATCTAACTTAATGCATATCCTACCAAAATGAAGAAATTGAGGAAAAGGTGGTAGTGAAAGCACTGGGGAAAATTATGAAAGAGTTGACATTGATCAAGATCCAGTGTACTCATGTACACTGTTCTTACGTATTGAATGTCAACTCCTATGTACAAGTGAAAATCAAAATAAAATTTAAAAACCCAGTACTTGGTTTGCTCATGGGAATATTAAAGTAATGGTGGTTCTCTGCATAACTAACCAAGAATGGAGTTCAAGAAAATAAATAGCAGAAAGGGAAATTATGTTCAGCTGGGGAAGAGGTTTAAGAGGGGGTAGATTAATGAAAAGAGGAAGGGATGGCGAATACAATCATTCTATTAATGATACATAGGTAAAAATGGAACCAGGTAACTTGGAGGATGGGTAGGATTGGGAAAGATGGCGTAGATCAATTTAATACTAATCAAGATGCATTACACTAATAAACTCGTTGAATTGAAACCTCTTTGCACAACAACTTCATGAAAAATACAAATGAATAAAAACAAAAACAAGGATTAAATTTGTACTTCATTTTTTGTAGTACAAGTAATATATAATAAGCTATAGTTTGTACAAAATGCAAAATTAATAAGCTACATGACAAAATAGGAAACTGGAAATGTGGGTAACATTGCCTTTGGAAATAATTCTAATTTGGAAATAATTCTAATTCTGAGGCCCAGGTGGAGGTCCTTCACCAGATCCTCTAAGCTATACTGGGAGTTAGCTCGGACTCCAGGCCATCCTCACATTTCTCCAGCTCTCTCATGAACCAAAAGGCCACAAAAGTTGACTTGAGAAACAAGGAGAAATGAAAGTAGCAGAAGAAACATTGGCTGGTGAAGCAATTAGAAACTTTGGATGAAAATGAGCTCAGAATATCTCCTAGGACCACTCATATCATTTGGGAGTCACATCATAAAATTAGGGAATAAATGTAATGAATTACTACCTAAATTAGTAACTTCATTGCTCTTACCTCAAGTGTTCTGTCAAAAGATAGGTGTACTTCCTCTATATTGATGAGGAAAAGAGAGCACATTCTTTCGTCACAAATTTCTACTGAGTATCTTCATCCAAAGTAGAGATTGTTCTTACTCTCTACTTCTCTGTTACTTTCCTTTGCTGGTTCTAGCAATAACATTTGAAAGTGTTAACATCTTCAAACATAATTACATTTTATTTTAATCCATTTGTTATCAAATAAAACAAATTTTGGGGAAAATCTGTCTATGGTATATTTTCTTCCATGGCATATTTATTTGATGATATTAAGAATTATTTTTTATAGTTTCATTTTTAAAATTTGAGCAAAATGTTTTGTTAAATTAGTTGCACATTTTTCCTATTTTTCCATCTCTGTATATGATAAGATATATCTTGACAACACCTCATATGTTTTCTTCATCTACTTTCCTCCTTTCCTAAACACAGATTCATTGTGCATCTTCACAGATTCACATAAGCTATTTTGGCGATATTCTCTCTCCTTCACATTTCTGATCCTCCAGTGAATTCTTGCTATTACATATACTCAAGACAGATCCTGTTCTATCTTCTCATAAATATTTTAATGGTATTTTATGTTTTGGAATGTGTTTCATCAGTGTACATCAAATATGCATATGCTTCAGTCGAGTTGATCATACAGATGAATCTGTTTTTCTAACCTCCATCCATCTTCTATCATTCAACAGCTTTTGATGAATCTCATTTTATATCTCTTTATTCAACTTTTCAAGATAATTTGTTATTAAGCTTCTAACATTGTCTTTCCCCCAATTGTTGCCTTCTTAAAAATTGCTTCAAATTAGAACTATATATGATTGTCCTGTATGTGTTCACTGATATATTTAAAATTCAGTCTACCATCCACATATTATAGGATATCTTTAACCTTTGTAACTGCTCTGAAAATCATTATGGAGGTTCCCCATGAAAGCAAAAACTCAAAGCCATAAAACCCAGTGAAATTAGGATTGTGTATATCCAAAAATATTTTGAAATGAAATAGTAGATGCATTCATTTCTCATATATCCCAGTGTATGTTTATAGCTATGAATATCACATTTTCTTTATTCCCTCTTTCTGGTGCACCTAGGTTGACTGTAGAGCTTGATTGCTATGAATACTCCTGCCATTAACATGGATATTCATGTTGAATTATATTCCTTCAATATGTATCCAAGTTGTTGTAAAGGTCATTAAAATGTCCTTTGGCATTTTCTAAACTTCCATCCTGAGCTCCATATGGGTTGCACTAGTTTATAATGCCACACAACTAAATATAGTTCCTGATATATTTCAACCTCTCCAGCATTTGCTTTTGTTTGTTTGAGTTATGATAAGTATTCTGATGTGTAAGATGGAATCTCAGTGACTTTTTGATATATATTTCCTTTGTGGATAAGAATTTCAAATATTTCATTTATTTATTAAACATTTACATTTGTACTTCATTCCTAATCAGTGTCTTTCTTTTTTTTTTTTTTTGGTCGGTCGTGGGGCTTGAACTCTAGGCCTGGGCGCTGTCCCTCAGCTCTTCAGCTCAAGGTGAGCTCTCTACCACTTGAGCTACAGCGCCACTTCCGGTTTTCTGGTGGTTTATTGGAGATAGGAGTCTCACGGTCTCTCCTGTCCCGGCTGGCTTTGAACCGTGATCCTCAGATCCCAGCCTCCTGAGTAGCTAGGATTACAGGCGTGAGCCACCAGTGCCAGGCTCTTTTTTGTTATTTGATCAATTTTTACCTTTTAGAATTTGTGATTTTTTTCCCATTCCAACTATTCACCTGAGTAAAAAATAAATTTCACTACAGTGATGCACAATTTACTAAAATCAACCGATTGTACATTTATAACACTGTTTTTTTTTTTTACAACCAGGCAATTATGTCAATAAAGATGTCGAACATCTTTCACTAGAAAGATAGATTGAAAGAATAGTATCTCATATTAGCCCTAAGCTAATCTCAGAATTAAGAGTCACAGCTGAGGCCCCAAGAGTTGGGCTAAGTAAAATGCACTAACACAGTAAAACAGCCTTTAAAGTGATCAAAGGGCTTCATAAGTTTTTAAAAAGGCACCACCTTCAACAAGAAAATGGTGAAGTTCACAAGCAGACCATAGGAATCTGAAACATCAAGAAGACCAAAGGATAAATGTATACAGAAGGACAACTTTAGAATGTTGACTCAGAATTGGGATGGGGGGACAACCATTAGATACCAATGCTGAAGGGAAGAAGTGTTTTACCTCAAACCTCAGCTGTGTCTGACTCTCTCACACCACACAGACACAGACACAGACAGACAGACAGACAGACACACACACACACACACACACACACACATACATACACACACACACACACACACACAGAACCCCAGGGGCAGTTATATCTGGGACAATGAAGCTTTTGTCCTCTTCCTTTTAGATAATCAAATGTGATGTTGTGGTTGGCTCAACAGCTGCCCCACACCTGAGCAGGAGGAGGGAAAGGATGCCTTAGACTGTAGGATGGCCTTGTGTACCCCTGGCTTCCTGTGTAAGAATGCAGTTTGTGGTCCCCTAGGCAGAGGTGGCCAAGCTGAAATGGGGGTACACTTTGCCTGGAGGATGGCACCCCAGAGCCCTGCATGCATGGTGAACCGGGCTTGGGAAGCCCTGTGAGCATCTCTGATGGCCTCTCAGCGGTGTGGAGAAGTTGACACCTGTAGTTGGACATGGCAGGAAGCAAGAGGACAGCAGGAATCCTGAAGGCAGGAGAGGCTCAGGAGTGAATGTGACTTTCTGTGGAGAAGCTTAGGCCACACTAAGGAAGTTCCCAGCCTGCACGAGGCGGCCACTGCGCAGGTTCCCAGATTCCACACCCGGTCTTGTCACCTGGTTCTGATCCAGAGCTGGAACCTCCCCAGCTTCCCTGGGCTCAGAGCAGCAGGAGCAGTGAACTCCAGGCATGCTTCCTACACCCGTCCATTGTAACTCAACGATTACAGTCACAATTCTTCTTTCCTTGGTATCCTAGTCTCTGCTACTGTGTTCTACATAATTCATAGTACTATGGTTCCAACCACCTGATCCCTGACACCCCTGACACTGATACTGCATTCCCTAAGAAAAGAAAGACAGAGAGGGCACAGCCAGTAGATTTGGGTCCTCCTGGCCTCTTGCAGGCACATTGGGACAAGTTATTCCTCAGGTATTTAACATGAGTGACTAACTAGACGTGGAAAGGAAAGAGGTTATACCGAGGTGACTAAAATGTAGAGTCATCAACATATTGGCTGCTAAGAAAAGAAGGCCCTAAGGTAAAAGTTAATGAGAAAAGAAAATTTTACAAAGAATATTGGAGATGATGCAATAGGTTTTGCTTAGTCTCTTATACTAACACAGATATGTGACTTTTGCATTTCAAAAATTATATGAAGATGCATATATGTGATATATTAATTTATGAAATAATTGCATATAATTAATGCTGTTCAATATTTTATGCTCTGTGATTGTTAACTCATGAGTCTACCATTGTCAATAAGAATTGAGTTATTAACAAATGGAGTTTCACTGTCAAATACTATAAGATTACTGATGCTAGTACCAAAATTAAAGCTAGAACAGTAAAACTTAATAAAGCTACAAGTTTGAAAGGAGGGGGCTAGTGTCAAGGGCTTCTTCACCGTGGAATCTGGGAAGAATACAATGTGTTTTGTTGAATTATTAGTTTTTTTAAACCTTGTTAGAAATCAGAACATTATTTTTTATTCTTGCTTTTTTGGAACTCTTTAGTGAATGGTTTACAAAAAAATTATCAACATGACTTTGAAAATTCACTAATGTGAATTATCAGATTAGCATTATATGCAAAGCTGCCCTGAGATGCAGGCAAGCTGGATTCCTTTTCTATTAAATTAATGAAATAAGCTTAGCTTTGAATGGATGGACAGTCCATGACATTTGTTCCAAAACAAGAAAAGATACAGGAGAAAATAAAAGAGGAAGGAGACCCAAGTCTCCTGAAATTAGCAGAAATATATAGAAATATAATTTAAAAATTCACAGTCCAAAGCAAACCCTGGCAGGAAAGTCTGTGAGACTCTTATCTCCACTTACCCGTCAGAAAAGAGGAAGTATTGCTGTGGCTCAAGTGGTAGAGGGCTCCCGTTGATCTGAGTTCAGGAACATGTTAACACTCAGGCCCAGAGTTCAAGCCCCACAACTGACAAAAAGAATTTTAAAAAATTAAAGCATCAAACAACCTGAAGATGTTCTTCAGAATAAAGAGTGTGGCATTATGCATTTACATGACTAAGTCACTTGCGATCTATTTTACCAGGGGAGGTGGGTGATTTGTTTGTGTGCCAAAACGTGAAAAACTATTTTGCACTTTACCAAGGAAGGAGGGATTTGAGGAATGGGAAAAGTGTTTGGTGGCCTTTCCTTTGGGTTCAGTGACTGTTTTCTGGAGTCAAATTCAGAGAAATTCCACTGGTAATCCTACTTGCATGAGGAGCTAAGGATCCATGCCTTGGAAGTGGTCTTTGGTCTGTCCTTGGTATGGTTCCAACTTCCACTGGCTAATCCAAGTCCCACTTCAGGACCTCAACATCTTCTTTTCATGAAGGGAAGGAATGGGGTGTTTGTTCCATCAATCCTATTTAGGGAAATCATCAGTGATCCTTCTGGCAATCCTCAAGCTGACAGAACCAATATCTTCTCTTTATAGGAGAAGGTGTGTGTGTGTGTGTGTGTGTGTGTGTGTGTGTGTGTGTGTGTGTGCGTGTGTGTGTGTGTGTGAATTGTGGGGCTTGAATTCAGAGTCTGGGCGCTGTCCCTGAGCATTTTTGCCAAAGCTAGTGCTCTACCAATTTGAACCACATTACTACTTTCAGTTCTGGTGGTTACTTGAAGATAAGCGTCTCCTGGAGTTTTCCTGCTTGAGCTGGTTTGAACCTCAATCCTCAGACCTCAGCCTCCTGAGGAGCTAAGATTATAGCCCTGAGAAACCTGTGCCAAGCTAAGGGAAGTCCCTAACAGGATGGTCATCTGAATGCCAATTAACCATTCTTATCATTCTTTGTCTGATGCACAGTTAGATTCTAATTCTGGCCATGTACTTACTAATAAGTTGTTTAACCCCTGTGTTTCCATATGAGAAAATTAACAGTTAACTGCTCAGAGCAGTTCAGAATTCAGTGAATTAATGCACAGAGGTTCTATAAAGAGCAGATGTTGGCACACAGTAATACTTGAGAAATGTTATTTTTTATAACAAAATACAAGTTGTGACAGTTATCCTCACATATTAGAACACATAGGACAAGGAACATTTCACATTCCTCTAAGGAAGCAACATCTAAAAGAAGAGCAACTGTGATTGTCAGTAAAAAGAAAACGTTATTGGGTATATAGTATTGAATTCATTCATCTAGAGTTTCTATAACTGAGAAGTACACATTATATATTATTGAAAGTAGCAATGTTAAATCACTATTTAAACAAGGCTGAGACCAGCCACTGTCACTGTCATTTGATATAGTTTTTCCAACTTTCAAAAGCTTGACAAGAGAGTACAGAAACAAGGATTTCTCAACATAGTTGGCCAACCTGGCTGCTCTATAGGGCAGCACCAGCAGTTCAACTAGATGCTTAGTAACAACTACGGCCAGCGGATATTTTGACTAGCCCTCATGGAGATTGCCATCTCTCAGAGAGATCACAATCACTTTGTCTTTTATGAATGCTACAGTATCTCCATAAATATGAAGATTAGAATGATGCTATATTTCATTCTGTTACTCAGCCTTATATCACCCAACTATATGTAAATGTTCATTGGTTCAGAAAGAATATTATGTGTTCCCAGAGGTATCCAGTTAATGTACTTTCCCATCAGTCATATAAATTTACATGTCTTTATTTAGGCAAGTCCCTGCTTAAGTTATCATATTAACTATTAATCCTATTTTTCCAACATATTTTGCAGTTTTTGTTAAGAAAAATAGAAAAAGGAATAGGAACAGGTTGGACTCTCCATCTCGACAGGCTAGGTCTACTTACTGAGAATCAGCAAGGAGGAACAAACCCTTTTGCAGGAATGGAGGTTACAAGGAACTGGGTTTGGAGGTGCTCTTTTGTGGGGTCTGAGCCAGGGGGCACAGGTTATCAAAGAGGTTATCAAAAGGCTATTCGGGCTGAGAGAGGTGGGGACTTTCAATCAGCTCACAATGGAATGTTGAAGGCCAGGCTTGGGTTAGTCTGCCCTGCCTGCACATCGAGTCCACACATACCTGGGCTTTGCCTGGTGTCCATATGTGCCTGAGACAGTAGGGCGGTGGTCACTCCTTCATATTGCATCTTTAGATACATAACAAGATTGGGACAAGAGGGGAGAGGTAAGTCTTTCATATAGGGTCTTTGGATAGATAAAAGGATTGGGCTGGAAGAAGAGACCAGGAAAGAGTTGTTAGACTCTTATTTGGAGATTCTTTGTCTGGTCCTATTGGAGATTTATTATCCAAACTGTCCTGTTTGGAATTTATATTCCATTTGGGATTTTCTAGCAGAGGTATCATCCTAGTCCTGAACTTTCCTTTGCTTTTTATTTTTTGTCGGCTATGGGGCTTTAACTCTGGGTCTAGGTGGTGTCCCTCAGCCCTTCAGCTCAAGGCTACTGCTCTACCACTTGAGCCACAGTGCCACTTCCAGTTTTCTGGTGGTTAATTGGAGATAAGAGTCTCATGGACTTTCCTGCCTGAGATGGCTTTGAACTGTGATCCTCAGATTTCAGCCTCCAGAGTAACTGGGATGACAGGAGTGAGCCACCAGTGCCCGGCTTTTGTCCTGCACTTCAGATGAGGTCAGGGATGAACTATTCCTGAGAACCAGGAAGGACCCGAGGGTGGGAGGGGTGAGAGGTGAGAGGCCATGGAAGCAACCTGGGGTTAATAGAACGAAGCAGGTTCCCATCAGCTTTGAATAGCAAATTAATTCTTTTGATAATCACCAATCATTATGGCCTTTTTACTCTTAGGATAAGTCACATATATCTGTATCTCTCTCTCTCTCTCTCTCTCTCTCTCTCTATATATATATATATATATATATATATATTCACAGTGATATTTCTATAGTGATAACAAGATACTAAGCATTATGTGTACACTCTCTCCCTTACACATCCACACACTCCTTACAACAACCCTATAGCATAAGTACTATATTGTTACCATTTTACAGATGAAGAAAACAGAACCTATGAAGACAGATTAAATTACTTGTCCAGTCTGGTGAGTGGTGGAGCTAGAATTTGTACTCAGCACTCTGGGTCCGAGTGTATGCTCTTTAGACACGCTGCCTGGGGCAGGTGAAGAGTGAGTAAAAGTTCTAATGGTTTGAAGGTGAAGATGAATGGAAGAAGTATAGAGAACAGGAAATCAATACTTGCGAAAGCATGTCAGATGTGAGGATAGTAGTAGAAGATAGGTATGTCTGAGATTAAAAATAGGAGACATAAAGTGAACCCAGGGAAGGCACAGGTGGAGCCAGGGGTCCTGTGGAGGCCAGAACATGTAGGACTGTGCAGGTCAGGTCAGAAACTAAAAAAGAACAGGAAATCACTGCGGGGGGGGGGGTGGATATTCAGTGAGCAAGAGGGCGCAGGAGTCTGAATGCCACTTTGGCACACAAGGTGAAAATGCAGGGAGCCACATGACAGCCAGATGACTGTGTTGTTGGAGGTAGGGTACAAATCACACAGGGCAGAGGGAAGGATTGAATTTGGGAGATGGAGTCTCAAAAGGAGTTTCATGGGTGATTCCTAGGCTTATAGTTTATGGAAACAACTAAGGAGGCTCAGAGGCTTATAATGAAAGTAATTTGCTGGAGATGTGGAATACAAGGAATATATGGGATCAGGGGAGGTGTCCAGAAGTATACTGAAGGAAGGACTCAGAGATAAATTCTGGAGATACACCTGACAGTTTAAGTCACAGGATACATAAGATCCCACAAACAGGCTCTAGAAGAAGAGAATCTGAAGGAAATGGCATTTTAAAAGAACTACAAGATAAGGATTAGTCTGCAAAGGAGATATTGAGAGGCAGAAGGAAAACCAGTACAGTGATGTCAGAAGCCAGTGAGAGGACATGTTTAAGAAATCAATAAAGTCCAATGCTTCTGAGAATCAAGAAGACTCAGGTTGAAACATCCATTACATCAGGAGACATGGTGACAGCCTCCAGAAGGACGAGAGGGCAGGAGTGAAGTGAGGAATGAGGATGGGGTATGGAAATGAAGTAAGAATGCACACAACTCAGAAAGAGGGAAGCATGAGAGAATGGAGGGTCAAGAGAAGGGTCAGCAGATTTCTGAGTGCTAAGCACCAGTGACTCACCTGTAATCCTAGCTATTCAGGAGGTTGAGATCTGAGAACCACAGTTTGAAGCCAGCCTGGGTACACAAATCCTTCAGACTCATCTCCAATTAACCAGCAAAAAAACATAACTGGAGGCATGGCTTTAGCAAATGGTGCCAGTCATGAGCAAAAAAGCCAAGTGAGAACACGAGTCCCTGAGTTCAAGTCCCAGCACCAGCATGAGAATGACCGTGTTAAAAATGTTGATTCCAAGGCTAGAGCTGGGAGAAAGGAGATGAATACATAGGGGAAAAGCCATAACCATGAAGCTTCTATGAAGTAGAGAGAAAAAGACCAAAAGCTTGAAAAGCTATGAGAAGATAGTCTTTTACCAGGAAGGCAGGAAGCTAGGAGGTGAGTGGCTATAGACAGGTTTGTTTCTTTGACAGTGAGAAAACTGAAGTTCCCATCTGATGGCTCCCACCTTGTTTAAGACACAAAGCTTCACAGGGAGAATGAAAGAGGTGGTGTGGGGTGAGAGAGAAAGTGTAGTGTAAGAGTTCTGAGTAGACAAGAAGGACTAAGCTGTAAAGGTGGTAAAAGTGAAACCATGAAACAGATTACTAGGTGGAACTGAGGGTTCATTTCAGAATACTGGGAGTCAAGACATGCAGAGGCTTCATATGATTACAGTGCCTGGCAGTGGGTTCAGGCAGGGAGAACAACTGTGAGGAGCATCCAGCTGGGGTTTGGTTCAGAGAAATCCCACACGAACTTCAAAGGACAAGTGGACTTAAGGTATAAACCTGCTCGATACGGACCAGGCACTTACGCTACAAGAAGAAAAGAGAAAAGAGGGACTTGGAGAGAGTAACAGGGACAAAAGAAATGAGTTGAACAAGCTACTGATAGAAAGAGGTGGGTAAAGAACAGAATATTTGAATTTAACCCATTAATTTCATTAAAACCCGTTAGAAGGGGACCCAAGTGGGTCATGCTGCATGTTAGCTCTTCAGAATACTGAAATCCAGAGGATTGCAGTTTGAAGCCAGCCCAGGCAAAAAGTCTCCTTGACTCCATTTCCAAAATAACCAGCAAAAACCAAGTGGTACACCACTAGCTGTCAGCAAGCTGAGCAAGAGCTCAAAGCTCCATTTCGAACCCCAGTACCTAAAAAAAAAATTAAATCACTCATTAGCAATAGTGTAGACTTTAAGTCAAAGCCCAGCAAAACAAGAACCAGAAAATGGGTGTTATCAAAAAGGGAAGTCTTGGGGAGCAAGGGGGGAGGGTAGATGAAGGAGGAAGGGTGGAGAATGCAGGCAAGAATCCATACTATAGAATTGAGACACATTAAAGGAAAGGGTGTGTAAAATGGGGTGTGTGAAGATGTTGATGTGGTGACACAAATCAAGATGCAGAGTACACATGAATTGCTTTGTTAAATTGCAAAACATTCAATACATAATCTAGAATTAAGATAAGTAAAGGAAGGGGAAGCTTGGAGGATTGGGGAAGAATGCTGAAAGGGTAACATTGATCAAGACACACTATATTCATAAACTGCTTTGTACAAATACCTAAAGATAACAAAAATATTTTTAAAAAGGAAGCAGAGAATGACTATGGTCATAAGGCAAGACACAATGCCATCTACTGTTAAGCCAGAAAAAAATGAGAATGTAAGTTTCAGAACCCAAATAAGATGACTAAGTTAAAAAAATTCCTCATTAGATAGCTTCAACTATATTGCTCCTTATTAATACATTAAGAAGATGTATGAAAAGATTACAATCCAATGAGAAAAATATGCGAAACACCCTACTTGGCTGGAGACTCCTCATTCAGGGCACCCAGTGTCTTCTCCTCCTCCAAGGCTTCTTCCTTTGGGGCCCTTAACTCCACACCACTGAAAAACAGCAAAAGCCTCTGCAGTCATATGAATGAATTTACACCAATGCTTTAACAAACATAAGCTCACAAAAACAAATTTTAATGACCCATTTTTTCTTTTTCCAAAAATAGCAGTATCAGGGTTTGAACTTAAGAGCATTGCATTGAAGCAAGATTTTACTACTAATGCTTCCTGCATAGCTGAGATTATAGATGTATACCCTCATGCCTGGCTTGTTGATATTCAGTCTTTTTCCCCAGATAGCCTCAAACCATGATCCTCCCAAGTCTCTAGAGATTACAAGTGGGAGTCATTGAGCTCAAGTTTAGTGTCTTATTTCTTAAGGGTTTGCTTTTCAAGGAATTCTGTACACATACAGCTGCCACAACAAAATGAATTTCTTATCCATATACATTTCCAGAATGTGAAAAGTTCTTTTATAAATAGAAATTTTCATAAATAAGCTAAAATTAAGAATGGGCTATAGGCCAGGCACCAGTGGCTCATGCCTACAATCCTAGCTACTCAGGAGGCTGAGATCAAGAATCACAGTCCAAAGCAAGCCTAGGTAGGAAAGTATGTAGAGTCTTTTCTCCAGTTAATCACCAGAAAACCAGAAATGGAGCTATGGCTCGAAGTGTTAAAGCACTAGCTTTAGTGAATTAGCTCAAGTGGTAGAGCACTGGTCTTACGTGCCCAGGTCCTGAGTTCAAGCATCATGATCAGCATGAGAGACAGAAAGAGAGACAGAGAGATGGAAAGAGAGAGAATGCCATAAATATCCTCTTTTTTCGTTTTCCTTTTTGCCAGTCCTGGGGCTTGAACTCAGGGCCTGGGCACTGCTCCTGAGCTTCTTTTACTCAAGGCTAGCACTCTATCACTTGAGACACAGCACCACTTCTGGCCTTTTCTGTTTATGTGGTACTAAGGAATACAACAGATGGCTTCATGCTTGCTAGGCGAGCACTCTACCACTAAGCCACATTCCCAGCCTCAACTATAAATATTCTTAAACTACAAGTATTAAAAATACTCCCTAAAATAAGACTATGTCGGGCCTGGCACCACAGTGTGTGACTGGGGTAAAAGACCAACAAAATGCTGGTGCAATGTTTACACCTGCCACATGAGCTACACAGACATGGGAGCTCTTATTGGTGGGCTGTGGTCAGGCTAGCCTGGGTAAAAAGCTACTTTATTCAAAAAATAATGAAAAAGGATTGGGGGAATGACTCAAGTGATGGAGCCTCTGCTTGGCTAGTGCAAGGGCCCTGAGTTCAAACCTAGTACTCCCAAAGGGAAGAAAAAGACTATCCGAACAAACTCAGAAAATGGCAATAAAGTAGAAACAAATTTTTCAAAAAGGATCACATATGATTATAAATAAGCTGGTAATAACTAATCCAGCAAAACAAGACTTTGAATTAATTTATATCCTATTTCATTTTAATATACCATCTACCTACTGGAAATGACAGCATAATGAAAATTTTAATTTTAATTCACATGACCTCATTCTTTTCCTTTCTGTATTGACATTAATATTATTTGAAAAATACATTTTATGAAGCCCCAGAAAAAGAAATATTACTTTTAGTAAACTGTTAAAATCCAATTGTAGAATTGGATGTGTGGCTCAAGTGACACAGGCTTGGTCTAACAAGCCAAGTTCAGTTCCCAATACTGCTGGGAAAATATTACAGTCACATACGGAATCCAGCATATTTTTCATCCTAGTGCAGAAAAAAAAAGTTTCAATGATGGCTTTTGAAGGATTTAAAGTGAATATAAATTAAGCTGAATTAATAAAGTACATCTCAACTTAAATATTTTGTGTTCTAAGCATGTAGAAACTGCAATCAGTTTTAAAAGACCCTTACAATTAAAGGAGGTACTCTTAAGGAAGGGACCCAAAAGTGCAATGAATGCCTCTGTGCCGGTGAACCTATAAAATAATATTTATCAACATGAATGCCAGGAAATGGCAACAAGTTTTTAATATTTTTTCCAATTGTTGATGAAGATGCTGTTGTTTTTTGCTTTTTGGTCTTTGTTTCTTGTTTTTTGTCTGTTTGTTCCTTTATCTGTCTTTGGGGGATAAGAGGAGGCCAAGAAATGGAAAAATCAAGGGTAAACAAATGCAGCAGTGGTACTCAGTAGACACTATCAGGAAAATGAACTATACAACTATACAATTTGTAGGTAGAGATGGGAGAGGGAAATGAAGAGAGCAAAGGAAGGGGTGAAATTGCCACTAAAGAAATATATTCATTACCTGCTTATGAAATGGTGACCCCTCTGTACATCTCTTTAATAATTAATAACAGGGACTGGGAAGGTGGCTCAGTGGTAGAGTGCTTGCCTTGCATGCATGAGGCTCTGGGTTCGATTCCTCAGCACCACATAAGTAGAAAAAGCTGGAAGTAGTGTTGTGGCTCAAGTGGTAGAGCACTAGCATTGAGCTGAAGAGCTGAGGGACAGCACCTAGGTCAAGGGTTCAGGCCCCATGATCAACAAAGAAAAATTAATAACTATTTTTTTATCTCACAGTTTCTTTTTGCCATAAACTTTGATTAACTTCCACTTTGGTTTTGCTTTTTCTTTTGTTGTACAGGTTTCTGAGTCTTGAGCTTGGGCTCTCTCTCTCTCTCTCTCTCTCTGTCTCTCTTGCCTCTGTCAGCTTTTTCTCTCAAGGCTGGCACTCTACCACTAGGTATACCTTCACTTCCAGCTTTTTTTTTAACTGTTTAACTAGAGATTAGAATATCTATCTCAGGTTCATCTGCGTGAGTTGGTTTCAAACTTTAGTTCTCAGATCTCAACCTCCTAAATAGCTAGGACTATAGATGTGAGCAACAAGTCCCTGACATTAAAAAAATTATCATAAGATAGTTGTACAAGGGGAGATTTTGTTGTGACATTTCCACACAATGTGATCCTTCTCCCTCTTTTTAAAACAATTTCAACAGGTTTCAGTTTTATTTTGACAAAAATCTAGTTTAACCATATTCATTCTCTTTCCCCTTAATTAGTCAACCCTCTTACTAGTATTCCACCCTAGCCTCTCTCTCCCCCAACTTGCTATTGATCAACAGCTTTCATGTTATTTTCATATATAGTTATAATGTATCTCAAAATTATTCACTCTCTTTTCCCCTTCCACTTCTCCTCTTAAATAGTCTTGTAGACTCAAATTGTATGTCTGCCCATAAACATAAAAGTAGAATCATGACTACGAATACATATATTTTTTTTAGGCCTAGCTTCTATATAGGAGA
This sequence comes from Dipodomys spectabilis, assembly GCF_019054845.1. Lineage (NCBI taxonomy): Eukaryota > Metazoa > Chordata > Mammalia > Rodentia > Heteromyidae > Dipodomys > Dipodomys spectabilis. The sequence continues at coordinate 11,226,578 of NW_024870978.1, read as the reverse complement.
AAAAACACATATCTTGTGTGTTTTTTTTTTTGTTTTTTTAGCTTAGCTCATTATGATGCCCTCTAATTATATCTATTTTTCTGAAAGCGACATGATTTCATTTTCCTTCATGGCCGTGTAACATTCCATGGTACATCAATACTACTTCTTCTTTATCCATTCCAGAAGATTCCAATGCCGGGCGCTAGTGGCTCACGCCTGTAATTCTAGCTACTGAGGATGAGGAAGCTGAGATCTGAGGATCACGGTTCAAAGCCAGCCCAGGCAGCAAAGTCCGTGAGACTCTGATCTCCAATAAACCACTAGAAAACCAGAAGTGGCGCTCTGGCTCAAGCAGTAGAGCGCTCACCTTGAGCTGAAGAACTGAGGGATAGTGCTCAAGCCCAGAGTTCAAGGCCCATGACCGACCAAAAAAATAAAAAAAAAGAAGATTCTAGGTGCTGATTCCATCATTTGGCTATTGTGCACAGTGCTGTAATAAACATAAATTATTCTGGTGTCTTTCTGGTATATTGATTTTATTGATTTATTCTATTGACATACGCCTCATACTGGTATAGTGGAGTCTTTGGAAGGGTTTATTTTTAGACTGATATCCATAATGATTGCACTAGTTTACATTCCCACCAAAAGACTATGAAGATTCCTTTTCTAATTCATCTTGCCAGCATTTTCTTGGTGGCTGTCATTCTAACTGAAGTAGATGGAATCTTATTGCAGTTTTAATTTGCATGTTCTTTATTATAGCTAAGGCTGTTGAACATTTCCTGATGACTTTATTAGCCATTTCTTTCTTCTTCTGAAAACTATGTAATTGCATTATTTGTGGGTTTTTTGATGTCTAATTTCGGTCTTCTGTATAGTATGGATATCAATCCTTTATTTGTTGAATAGCTGGCAAATATTTTTTGGGTTGTCTCTTGATTCTGGTCGCTTCTTTTGCTGTGAAAAAAAACTCTTAATTGGATACTATCCCATTTGCCCATGTTTGTTCCCATTCTCTGAAGTCGTATTCAAAAAATAATTGCTTGTATCTTTAAGTTTCAGAAGTTTTCTTATATTTTTCTGTAGTAGATTTAAAACTTCAGTTCTCATTTTGAGCTCTCTGTTCCTCTTGGAGTTTTTTGATTTTGTTCTTAGAAGGTGACAAAAGGCCCATTTTCAGTATCCTAAGAGGATGACCCATTTTCCTAACACCATTTGTTGGAGAGTTTTTTCTCCAGTGTGTGTCTTTTGGCTCCTTTGTCAAATATAATTTGGCTACAGATCTGTGCTCTTAAAAACTTTTACTTAATGAACAAGATGTTTTTCTTTTCTTTTTTGTTTGTGGGTCCTGGGCCTGAACTCAGGGCCTAGCTACTTCCCCTGAGGTATTTTGCCCAAGGCTAGGATTCTACCACTTTAGATACAGCTCCACTTCCAGCGTTTTGGTGGTTAGAGATAAGGATCTCACAAACTTTCTTAACAGGGCTGGCTTTCAACCATGATCCTCAGCTCTCAGCCTCTTGAGTAGCTAGGGTTACAGGCATGTGCCATTGGTGCCTGGCTTTAAAGAAGATCCTAAATCAAATGTATTCAATGTATAGAAGGACACACACCTAGTTGAGGCCCCTTTATAAATGCTCACATATACCCATCATCCAAACCCCAGTGGGTCACTTCATTTTTAAGCACCCAGTAGTCCCAAATCTAGCAGAATGGCAATGCTAAGTTATTTCAATATTTTTTTTGTTCTCTTGCCATGAAACAAACCAAGATTAAAACACAAAATGAGTCGTCAATGGCTTGTGACTACAACCCTAACTACTAAGGAGGCTGAGATTGTGTGCTGTGGATCAAAGCCAGCCTAAAAAGGAAAGTCCATGAGCCTCATCTCAAACTACCAAAAAAAGCTGTAAGTGGAGCTGTGGCTTGCTTCAAACAGAATAGCACGAACCTTAAGTACAAAAGCTCAGGGCACAGAGCCCATGCCCAGAGCCCAAGCTCCAGGACCGGCACACACACACAATAAAACCCTATAGGCTTACAGTTTGTACTGTTTGGCAATTAATGACTAAAAAGATGTGGGGAAAAAGAAAAAGGGAAATATAAACACCTGAGACTATAAAAATCATCATTTGTTAAACTTGGGCAGTGAACTGATTTTACAGAGGGGAAAAATCACAGATCTACCCTTTGTGTTGACCCAAATTATTTTATGAATAAATTCAAAATTCATGTTGTAGTCCCAGCTTATTGAACCATGTGATCAAATCTACAAAGCTTATTTCAAGATGAGCAACAACTTGTTTTGACAAATAATGTTCTGCTGAAAGCAAACTGACAATGCTAAGTTCATTACAAGAAACAGCCCTAGAGACTCTGTCTATACTTTGACTTGTTATCCTAGAGAAAAGCATGCCTATTTGTGTGTGTGACTATGCTCCAAAAATGCTGTTGAACATTTCAAAGCTTTTAGGACCCACCTCAAATGTAGTCAGCCTTCACACTGAGCACAAATCTCTAACAGTGGATGGAGTTTCATCAACTGTTACCTGATAACATACAATTACCTGCTCTCAACAGTATAAACTCTAAGGCAGTATTATTGAAAACTCATGTGTGATTGTCTATTATGCTTTTATCAAAATACTATTTTTTAAATGATATTGATGACACTCCATACCAAGGAAACTCAAAACTGTCAGAACTACTCAGTCACGTGAGTCTGTCCTTCATTCTAGTCACTGCTGCCAGTGTGTTCGGCATGAGCAAGGGATGCACTGCACATCACTTCTCCTTCACTTCCTCACAGATCCAAAGTTCACATGACAGCACTTACTGCACATCAGCTGATTAATAAAAAACAGGAGGGGCTGGGAACTTAGCTCAATGAAAGTAAACTTGCCTGGCAAGTGCAAGAATTTAAGTTCAGACCTCAGCTCTGAAAACTACAGAAACAATTAAACAACAACCACAACTACAACCACAACCACAAAAAGTGAGTCTTACCTGATGTTGATGGCTTATACCTGTAATCTTAGCTACTTAGGAGGCTGAGATCTGAGGATTGTGGTTCAAAGCCAGGCTGGGCAGGAAAATCAGTGAGACTCTTATCTCCAAAAAGCCAGAAGTGAGACATACATGGCTCAAGTAGAGTGCTAACCTTAGGCACAAAAACTCAGGGTCAGTACCCAGGCCCTAAGTTCAAGCCCCAGATCCTGCACACACTAAAGTATCTTACTCTAAGACTTATTTATAAACTATCATCACCTAAATTCCTGTCACAAACAAACCCAAAATGAATGCCACAAGACATGTCTTTCTAACACCACTCTTGGAATCCTCACAAGTGGCACAGCCACCTCTACATACACACGTATAGATATTATGTGTATATATATGTATATATATGTATGTGTATATATATATATATATATATATATATATATATATACACATAAATACATACAGGCATATAATTGAAGTAAAACAAAAGATCATTGAAACTATGGAATTCCAGATTGAGCAACCACTCAAAAAGTTTCTGTTCAGGTCCCATAGAAGAGAACGGTAGTAAACCTAATTTTACTTTTGGCATTATTGTTTTATACATTTGTCTTTTAGAACAAATACTCAAGGAAAAAAGTTCTGTCTGGCATAGTGGAACATAGTGGAACACTAGCATTCGGGAGGTGGCTGTAGCAGGCTCACAAGTTAGAGGCCAGCCTAGGACACAGAGAACTCCAGGTCACCCTGGAACTTTCTCCAGAATAATACTAACAACAAATAAAAACAAGATTGCATAAAAAGCTTAGATTCTATAAAAGAAGAAAAATGGAAGTAGAGATTCATCAAGTTTTCTAATTTATTGAAAGGTGGTCTTACACATTTTCTTGCTCTACACCATGCCTTGCCCTACAGTATATCCTTTCACTTGCTCAGCAGACACCATGAAGGCCAACATTACTGTAAAACCAAACACATACCTACTCTAGCAGAATCTAGATCTAGGCAAAGATCTAAAGTATCATGAAGTCATAGAGAAATGTCTAACAGGAGCAAAATACAGAGAAACTTCTCTTGCAGCTGCAACCCACATCTACAAATGACTATAAAGTAAGATGCAATACCAAGAAGCTAAAAAAACTCTGAAAAGTCTCAGAAAAGTATATAATATGTGGGTATTTAGAAAGCTTCTTCAGACATACATAAATATGCTATGCCATATACTTGTTAGGGCATCAGCAAGTATGTAGACATCTGTCACAAATCATTTAGCTAATATAAAATTAAAAAGATCTTTAAAAGCAGTTTCAAATCTAAATGCAACAGAACAAACTTGTTTTAAAAAGTTATTACCTAGAAGCTGGGCACTCGTGGCTCAGGCCTGTAATCCTAGCTTCTCAGGAGGCTGAGATCTGAGGATTGTCGTTCAAAGAGAGCCCGGGCAGGAATGTCCATGAGACTCTTATCTCCAGTAAACCACTAAAAACTGGAAGTGGTGCTGTGGCTCAAGTGGTAGAGAGCTAGCCTTCAACTGAAGAGCTGAGGGATAGCACCCAGGCCCGAAGTTCAAAGTCCCATGACCACCACCAGCACCACCACCACCAACAACAACAACAAAAAGTTTTCACCTAGGTACTTATACCAAAAAAAATTATCTCAGTAAATCAAAGCTCCAAATCAGCCTCTGCTTAGGGATATATAATCATAAAGCATAATTCAACTATCACAATTCTCAATATAAGCAAATAAAAGTACATAGATTTCCACTTCCTCATAGGCTTTCAGAGGACACAAATTCACTCCTTACCTAGAGCCTTTACCTAATCCCCAGGTAACAGATCCATATCCACACATGCTGTCTTCAATTCTAATAGCTCTAGAGAAATGAAGAGTATTCCTTTAACCTACAATTGATGCTCTAGTCAATTTCTACATCAGAAAAAGTGGACCATAAAAGTTGTCCCAGGATCATCCTTTCACAGAGTAATACCATACTGATATGAAGTTGGTTAAATACTAATACATAATTAACAGATTCATATATTACTGAAACTTATGTGGAAAATAGCATTTATAAAGTGACTTACATTTTATCATTCCCACTGTATATTTCAAAATCTCATTTCCCTCTCTGGTCAAATGCATCAAAAACTCTGTTCCCAGGACCACCTCTGCCTCTGCTTCACATGACCCCTCTTGGGCCTCCACGTCCTCTCAGTGGCCTGTCTCGATCAAACCTGTCCACTGGTCTAGGAAAAGGTGACAATGCAATAAGATAAGAGAACCCAAGCCTCTTCCTGTGTTTGGCCACATCCAGTCTCCTGGATGGTGTGGTACACCCTCAATCACCTGCCCACTTTCCCTTCTGCCCATAGTCCTGCTTTCTGAGAACCTACTTTTTTCTACTAGAGTATAATTTCCTAAGATGTAGTTCTAAAGGACTACATCTTTTTAATCATTTTAACCCTTCTTTATTGACTTTTTTTATTTGTAAAAGCTTTTCAAAACATTTGCCATAAAATCAAATTATTTATTTAAAAGAGATCCTGCCCAGGCACCAGTGGCTCACACCTGTAATCCTAGCTACACAGGAGGCTGAGATCTGAGGAGCACAGTTCAAAGCCAGCCCAGAGAGGAAAGTCTATGAGACACTATCTCCAGTGAACCACCAGAAAACTGGAAGTAGGCTGTGGCTCAAAATGGTAGAGCACTAGCCTTGAACAAAGAAGCTCACAGAGAGGGCCCAAACCCTGAGTTCAAGCCCCATGACTGACCAAAACAAAAAGGGATCATGAAATCAAGAAATTCAGAGCATTAATAGCTTCAATACTTGCACCAGTAACATTATACTACCATTTTCTCATGGCTAAGAAAAGCCATGCTTTCCACAATAGAAAAAAAAAAAAAAAGATCCCATTTACAAGTTTTCTTTTCTTGAAAAGAAATGCCAAAGTACTGATGATTAATTTTGTTTTTCATATAAAACACTATTCTAAATAAATTCTCTACATTGGCTTTTCTACCCTCTAACAAATCCAAACCAATTTTAAAACAGAAATATTTTTTTCTGATTTTAAATTCTATTCTTTTCCAGTTTTCTTTATTAGCATTTAATATAATTTTGAGAAAAAAGAAATTATTTTTAACATATCAAAATCCCTTATGGAAATTGGACTAGATATAGAAATACAGAAAAAAATCATATCATATTATGAATTGCTAGAATATAGTCCAAAGGGTAATAATTTTTTAAATAGTTTTAATTGAGATTAAGTGATTAAATAACATTCACAAATTTCACACTATTGTGGAATAATAATATTTAGTTAAAATCATATACACATTTTAACCTTCACAATGCAAAATTGTCATTATCATGGTCTAAAAAGTTTGTGAATTCTATAAGCTTTGACAATACAACCATTTCTTCCAAATCGGGTGATATGTACCTTTCTTTCCTTTTGTTTAGTGTAAGCTAGTCCCTCTTTCCCTCTCATTCCCTCCTTCCCATTGCTGCCCTTGAGTTGCTTAGTTCATTTTCATCAATGTCAGGTGTAGCTGATGGGCCCGCTATCGTGTATATTCCCGTTACCCTCTGATTCTGTGTCCTCCTCGTAGCTTCCCTCAGATGTGCACATATATATGGCATATATATATAATATATATATGATCAAGAACATGGAGTCATTTAGAAATGATATGACAAATTAAGTAGAGGTCCTTTGTTTCTTGAGTCCTGTTTATTTTGTTATATCCTTGCATTTTGGATTTAACATCCATATATCAGGGAGCCATTTGCAATTTGTCTCTTTGATCTTGGCTTACCCTGTTCGAAATTATTTGTTCTAATTCTATCCATTTCCCTGTGAATGCCATTATTTTGTCCTTTCTAATGGCTGCATATTTCATTTTATATAGGTACTACAATTTTTTGATCCATTCACCTGTAGTGGGGCATCTGAGTTGTTTCCATATCTTGGCTATTGTGAACAGTGCTGCAATAAACATGGAGGAGCAAGTGTCCTTGTATCCTGGTTCTTGTTGCTCAGGGTAGATGCTTAGGAGTGGTATGGCTGGGTCATATGGGAGGTCTATATTTAGCTTTCTAAGGACCCTCCAGACTGCTTTCCAAAGTGGTTGTATTAGTGTACATTCCCACTAGTAATGCAGTAGGGTTCTTCTTTCTCCATATCCCCGCCAGCATTTGTTGTTGGCTGAATTTAGGATGTAGGCCATTCTAATTGGGGTAAGGTGGTGAACATTTCCTCATTTGTTTCTTTGCCATTTTTATCTCTTCTGAGAAGTCTCTCTTTAGCTGCTTTCCCATTTAATCATTGGTTAGATTTGGGAGGGGATAGTTTCTTAAGTTCCCTGTATATAATGAATACTTTATCTGATATATTGCTGGTAAATAATTTTTTCCCAATTAGTTGGCTGTCTTTCTAGTTTGGTTGCTATTTCTTTATCTATGCAGAAACTTTTTATTTTAAGGTAGTCCCATTTGTCAAGTATCTCTCCAATTTGTTGTGATCCTGAGAATCTGTTCAGGAAGTTCCTGCCTGTGCCTGCAAGTACAATTGCCTCTCTTACTCTGTCCTACAGTCCATTTTGAGTTGATGTTAGTGCAGGGAGACAGGTTAGGGTCTACTTTTAGTTTTCTGTATGTGTCCACCCAGTTTTCCTAGCACCAATAGTTTTCCACAGTATATCTTTGGCTCCTTTGTCAGATATCAGCTGACTGTAGGTATGTGATTTTAATTTTCTAATCTGTTCCATTGGTCTTCGGGTCTGTTACTTTGCCAGTACTAAGCTGTCTTTGTTATTATGGCTCTGTAGTAGAGCATGAAATCTGGTATCGTGATCTGTCCTGTGTTGTTTCTTTTACCTGTAATTGCTTTGGCTATTCTAGGTCTTTTGTAAAACAGAAATCTTAAAAAAAAATTCTACCCAAAACTTGAACAGCAAATACATATATGGAAAGTTACATCAGGAAAAATCAATCCTACATTTATAGAAATCTAGATCAGATAACAACAAAACACCAAAGTCTTCTCAAATACATTAATGATAGAAACCAAGCCTAAAAACACCCTGTGTTCTGTAATGCTTGAAAACAGTATCTATTCCATATATCTTTTCCCCTTTCCTTTTTTTAAAAATTTTTGTTGTTCTTTTGGGTCTACTTTTTTTGAAACGTGGTCTTCCTAATCTAACCCAGGATATGAACTTGAAATTATCTTGCTTCAGCCTCATAATTACTAGGACAACAGGTGTAAACCACCATACCAGGTCTTCTGTATTTTAAAACCTGATAAAAATTAGATAATCTTGAACTCACGAAGTTTAATATTTGACAAACTCAAACACAAAAGGCAGAAAAATAACAAATAGATCAAGGATCCTGAGCTGGGTGCCAGTGGCTTACACCTGTAATCCTAGCTACTCAGGAGGCTGAGATCTGAGACTTGCAGTTCAAAATCAGCCTGCTCAGGAAAGTCCATGAGACACTTATTTCCAATAAACCACCAGAAAACCAGAGGTGGTGCTGTTGCTCAATGTAGTACAGCACTAGCCTTGGGCAGAAAAGCTCAGGAACAGCTGTGCCCAGAACAATTTCAAGGCCCAAGACAAGAAAAAAAAAGTGATATTTCCCTACATATTTGTCACATGACTCATTGACAGGACACCACTTCTGGTGCTCCTACCAAATGTAAATGGCAGTGTTCCTCCAGGAAAAAAAAATCAGACAAACACAAACCATGGTGTGTGCTACAAAAAGAACTAGTCTACACTCTATTCCTGATTAAAGAAGGTAGAGAACTTCATGAAATTTGAATGCAAATTGTATAATTTAAAAAATTAGGTAACAGTGCTATATTAATGTTAACAATTGTGTCCTGGTTTTTGACGAATAAATAAAGTATTTAGAGATGAAGGAACACATACACATCGTACTTTCAAATGACAAAGAGAAAAGTATGTATGTAGAAAAGGAGAGAATGATAAAGCAAATATATTAACAAGTTGATATTTAGGGAATCCAGATGAAGAGTATAAAAGAATATTTTATATAATTCTTGCAATTTTTTTTATTGTAAAGATACTATACAGAGGGTTACAGTTACATGAGTGAGGTAATGAGTACACTTCCTCTTGAACATTGTTACCCTCTCCATTGTTTTCCCCCTACCATCCCCTCCCTCCCTCCCTTCCCCGAGGTTCTTTTTTTTTTTTTTTGATTGTGATTAAGTGATTACATAATTTCAAAGTCACAAGTTCATTCTAACTTTCCTGGAGCAAATTGTCTATCACAGTCTGTAATATATAACAGTGTTCACATGTTATATAACATATTTGTGATCAGCAGCATGGGGATATTTAGTAGTGGTTCAACCAGATGAGTGGGAGTTCTTTGTTTCTTAAGTCCTGTTAGTTTTGTCGTATCACATAACATTTTGGATTTAGCATCCACTTATCAGGGAGACCATGTACCGTTTGTCTCTTCGTTCTTGGCTTACCTCGCTCAACATGATTCCTTCTAGCTCCATCCATTTCCCTGCAAATGCCATTATTTTGTCATTTCTAATGGCTGCATAATATTCCATTGTGTATAGATACCACAATTTCGGATCAATTCATCTGTGGTGGGGCATCTAGTTTGTTTCCATATCCTAGCTATTGCGAACAGTGCTGCAATAAACATGGAGGTGCACATGGCCTTGTATATTGGTTCCTGTTGTTCAGGGTAGATGCCTAGAAGTGGTATGACTGGGTCGTAAGGGAGGTCAATCTTTAGCTTTCTAAGGACCCTCCAGACTGCTTTCTAAAGTGGTTGTATAAGTGTACATTCCCACCAGCAGTGTAATAGGGTTCCTCTTTCTCCACATCCCCTCCAGCATTTGGCGTTGGCTGATTTGTGGATGTGGGACATTCTGACTGGGGTAAGGTGGTATCTCAGGGTTGTCTTTATTTGCATTTCCTTCACCACCAGGGATGATGAACATTTCCTCATGTGTTTCTTTGCCATTTTTATTTCTTCATTTGAGAAGTCCCTCTTTAGTTCCCTTGCCCATTTAGTAATTGGTTTGTTAGGTTTGGGAGGGATTAGTTTCTTGAGTTCCCTGTATATACAGGAAGTTAACCCCTTGTCTGACATATTGCTGGTTAATATTTTTTCCCAATTCATTGGTTGTCTTTCTAGCTTAGTTGCGATAGATTTAGCTGTGCAGAAGCTTTTTATTTTAAGGTAGTCCCATTTGTCAAGTCTCTCTCCAACTTGTTGTGATCCTGGGACTCTGTTCAGGAAGTTCCTTCCTGTGCCTATTAGTTCAAGTGTCTCTCCTACTCTGTCCTGCAGTAGTTTCAGAGATTCAGGTTTAATGTTAAGGTCTTTAATCCATTTAGAGTTGATGTTGGTGCATGGTGATAGGCTCGGGTCCACTTTTAGTTTTCTGCATGTGGCTGCCCAGTTTTCCCAGCACCAGCGGTTGAAGAGGCTGTGTTTCTTCCATTGTATGTCTTTGGCTCCTTTGTCGAATATCAGCTGGCTGTAGGCCTGTGGATTTATTTCTGGATCTTCTATTCTGTTCCATTGGTCTTCGGTTCTGTTTTTGTGCCAGTACCATGCTGTCTTTGTTATTATAGCTCTGTAGTAGAGTTTGACGTTCGGCATGGATAGCCCTCCCATATTGTCTTTATCCCCTAGAATTGTTTTGGCTATTCTAGGTCTTTTGTTGTTCCATATAAATTTTTGGACTGTTTTCTGTATTTCAGTGATGTACGTCATTGGGATTTTAATAGGAATTGCATTGAATTTGTATATTAGTTTTGGAAGTATTACCATCTTCACTATATTAAGTCAGCCTATCCAGGAGCATGGGAGGTCTTTCCATTTCCTAGTGTCTTCTGCAATTTCTTTCTTTAACTTTTTATAGTTCTCATTAAATAGTTCTTTTACATCTTTGGTTAGTTTAATTCCTAAATATTTTATTTTTGGGGAGGTTATTGTGAATGGGGTTGCTCCCTTTATTTCCCTCTCTTCCTGTACGTTATCAGTGTAGGAAGGCAACTGATTTTTGTGGGTTTATTTTGTATCCTGCTATTTTGCCGAAGTGACTTATGATTTCTAAAAGTTTGGGGATGGAGTTTTGGGATCGTGGAGGTTATAGTATCATGTCGTCTGCAAAAAGGGATAGTTTAACTTCTTCTTTCCCTATGCGGATCCCTTTAATGTCTTTTTCTTACCTTACTGCCCTGGCTAAGAGTTCTGGGACTATGTTGAAGAGGAGTGGAGACAATGGGCATCCTTGCCTTGTTCCTGATTTTAGGAGGATTGGTTGTAGCTTTTCCCCATTAAGTGTAATATTGGCTATTGGTCTGTCATAAATGGCTTTTATTGTTGTTAGAAATGTTTCTTCTATTCCTATTTTCTCCAGAGCTTTTAGCAGGAATGAATGTTGAATTTTATCAAAGGCCTTTTCTGCATCTGTGGTGATAATCATGTGATTCTTGACCTTGGCTCTGTTGATATGTTGGATTACATTTATTGACTTACGTATGTTAAACCATCACTGTGTCTCTGGGATAAAGCCTACCTGATCATAGTGTATTATTTTTTTATGTGTTTCTGGATTCTGTTAGCTAGAAGCTTGTTAAGGATCTTTGCATCTGTGTTCATCAAGGAAATTGGCCTGTAATTCTCCGTTTTGGTTGGGTCTTTGCCTGGTTTGGTGATGAGTGTGATATTGGCTTCGTAGAATGAGTTTGGGATAGCTCCCTCCTTCTCTGTTTCTCTGAAGAGCTTGAGGAGTATGGGTATTAGTTCTTGTTTGAAGGTCTTATAGAATTCTGCTGTGAATCCATCTGGTCCTGGGCTTTTTTTTGTTGGAAGACTTTTGATAGCTTCCTGCATCTCATTATAGGATATTGGCTTATTTAATTGGTTAACTTCTTCTTTGCTCAGTTTGGGCAACTTGTATTTCTCTAAAAATGCATCCATTTCTGCCAGATTTTCTTCCTTTAGAGAGTATAGCTTTTGAAAATAGTCTGTTAGAATTGTTTGGATATCTTGGGTACGTGTTGTGATGTTTCCGGTGGCATCCCTAATCCTATTAATATGGGTTTCCCCTCTTCTTTTTTTAATTAATCTTGCCAACGGGCCATCAATTTTGTTTATTTTTTCAAAGAACCAGCTTTTTGTTTGGTTTATTTTGGTTATGGTTTTCTGATTTTCTAATTGGTTAATCTCTGCTCTTAATTTGGTTATCTGGCTTCGTCTAGTAGCTTTAGGTCCAATTTTTTCTTGTTTTTCTAACTGTTTTAGTTGCAACATGAGATTATTTACTTGGTCTGTCTCCATTCTCTTGATGTGGGCACTGAGGGCAATAAATTTGCCCCTCAGGACTGCTTTTGCTGTGTCCCACAAGTTTCTTTGTGAGGTGTTTTCATTTTCATTGAGTTGTAGGAAATGTTTTATTTCTTCTCTGATCTCTTCTGCTACCTAGGCATTGTTAAGGAGTGTGCTGTTCAATTTCCATGTATTAGAGAAATTTCTGCGGTATGCTTTGTTATTGAGAGCTAGCTTGATTCCACTGTGGTCAGATAGGATACAGGGGATTATGTCAATCCCTTGTATTTGCTTAAGTTCCTTGCATGAACTATGATATGGTCTATTTTGAAGAAAGTTCCATGAGCTGCTGAGAAGAATGTATACTGTGTTGTTTTAGGGTGAAATACTTGGTAGATGTCAGTTAATTCTGCTTGAAGTATAGCCTCACTTAATTCGGTAGCTTCTTTGCCAATCCTCTGGTTGGTAGACCTGTCCTTTGGTGAGAGTGGCGTGTTAATGTCTCGTAGTATTATCGTATTTGGATCTATTTTATTCTGTAAGTTTGAGAGCATTTGTTTGACATATCTGGGTGCACCAATATTTGGGGCATATAAGTTGATGATCGTTATATCCTCCTCTTGGATTGTTCCCTTTATTAATATGTAGTGCCCGTCCTTGTCTTTCTGTACTGATTTTAATGAAAAGTTTATTTTGTCAGATATCAGGATAGCTACACCTGCTTTCTTACTGGGGGCATTTGATTGGTAGATCCTTTTCCACCCCTTCACTCTGAGTTTGTTTGTATGTTTGGCTGAGAGGTGGGTCTCCTGAAGGCAATAGATGGATGGGTCTTGTTTTCTGATCCTGTCCTCAGTTCGTTTTCTTTTAATTGGCGAATTCAGCCCATTTATATTAAGAGAAAGTATAGAGAGATGCATTGTTGTCCCTGCCATTCCGTTTTCCTAAGTTTTTCTTCTTTCCTTTCCTCCTGTGCTTGCTCAGTTAGACTTTGAGTAATGCCTGTTTGGGGCAGGTCCTAGTTCCTGGTTGCTTTCTTCAGGTTGTGTCCCCCCTTTTAGAATTCTTTGTAATGCTGGCTTAATGTTTATGTATTCATTTAGTTTTTCTTTGCTATTAAAAGTTTTCAGTTCTCCATCGAATGTGAATGCTAGCTTTGCCGGGTATATCAGTCTGGGTTGGCAGTTATTGGCTCTCAGGGCTCGTATGGTGCTTTCCCAGGCTTTTATTGCATTCATTGTTTGTGTGGAGAGATCTGCAGTGATTCTAGTATTTTCCCGTTGTAGTATAGCTCCTTCTTCATTTTTGCTGCATGCAGGATTGTTTCCTTATTATTCAGATCCATTATTTTTACTATAATGTGTCTAGAAGTGTTTCTCCTGGGATCTTGCTTGTTGGGTGTTCGATAAGCTTTTGTGATGTAGTTAAGATGGTCGTTTTTGAGGTGGGGAAAATTTTCATTGATTATCTTGTTAAATAGGTGTTGCATTCCCTTGCTCTGGAATTCCTCACCTTCGTCCACTCTGATTATGCGTAGGTTAAATTTTTTAGCATTATCTGCTTGCTCTTGAATTTCCCTTTGGTTTAATTTGAGTGATTTTTCCATATCTGTCACTTTTTGGTCCAGTTGGTGTATTCTGTCTTCTGTATCTGACACTCTACCTTCCATTTCATTCAGTCTGTTGACCGTGGCTTCTATTGTGGTTTGCATGGAGGAAATGGATCCCTTTATGGATTCAATGTTGGTTCACAGAGTACTGATCTCACCTCTCAATGAGGTGCATTACCTCTAATTTGGCGCAAATTAGAGGTGCATTACCTCTAATTTGGCGTTTATCTCACTTCTTACTGAGGTTTGTGCAGCTTCTATTTTTGCATCCAACTCTTGTTTGATATCCTGTATCTCTTTTGATAGTTCATCCTTGTGCTCTTCCAATTTCTGATCAATTTCTCGCTTTATTTCTTGAGTCATTGCCTCCAGCAACCCTTGGATGTAGCTTTTGTCTTCCATTCCTGCTTTGCTCCCACTGGGGCTCTCCCCTGCGTGGCTGCTGGCTTTTGAGGTGAGCTTGCTGTCCTGGGTGGTGGTAAACCTTGTGGTTTTTCTCTGTGATTTTTGCATGGGGGTTCAGGAGACTGCTCTGCAATTTTGTTTTGGTGTGTCTGTCTTTGCTTGGTTGCTGATTCTGTATTGGTAGAGAGAGTCTGTGCCTGATCTGGGTTCTGTTTGGAGCCTATTTCCAGCTGCTATTCTGACTTACTTAGGATTCTTGGCTCTCTGCTGTAGATTGCTGGCAATTCCCGCCTTTGGAAGGGTTGAGCAGCCTAGACTGCTTGTGTTTGCTCCTATGGGTGCTCTTGGGAAGATCAGATGCTCTGGATGCACTCTCCCAAATACTGGAGTCTGCTATGGGCTCCTGATGTGTTTTTGTTTGCTTGTTTTGGGCTGGTTGTGGGCTTGAACTCTAGGTTTGGGTGCTGTCCCTCGGCTCTTCAGCTCAAAGCTGGCACCCTACCATTTGAGCCACAGCACCACTTCTGACCCTTTTTGCTTTTGTGATGCTGAGGAATCAGATCCAGGGCCTCATACATCCAAGACTATCACTCTATTGCTAAGCCGCGTTATCAGCCTGAGCTCCTGCTTACTATCAGGTGCTGGCAGCCTGTGTTGCCCAATTCCCAGCCTAGGGTATATGGGTGGAGTTTTGGTGGGGTTTGGGCTTCTCTTGTCCTGTGCCTCCAGGTCTTTTGTTGTCACAGGCGTGCTTCCCGGGTAGTGTTGTTTCCTGGTTTTCTCCCCTCTGTTGAGGCGTATGCTCAGCTTTTTACTTCAGTTGGGAGGAGTTGGTTGTGTTGTTCAGGCGCCGGATCCCCGGGCCTGGTTCTGGCCCCAGCCTGGAGTGCGCTTGTTAGGCCTGTGCTGATGTGTATACCACCTAGGTTATGCAGCCTGGAGGACACAGTTCAAATTTCTTCTACTGTTGGTAGTCTTGACCCAGGGGCGCTGTTCCTGGCTTGGGCATTTAAGCTCCCTTCCAGGGGCACTCTTGCTCTGACCTGGCCAGCAGAGTGTGCTCCACGGGCTGGTGGAGCTCTCGAACAGTTCCCAGTTTTAGTGGGTCCTGTGGTCCGGGTGTTGGGGTAGGGAGTCTAGGTCAGGGTCTGGGGATTCCCTCCAGCTCTGGTCTCCCTTGAGGGATACACTGTCCCCTGTGGGGTACTCACCCTGGACCTGGTTGTTTCTGTGTGGTGTAGGTCGTCAGTTGTTGTTGCAATCCGAGTTCAGTTTGGGTGGTAGTGGGCTGGGTTGGGCGGCCCCCGCCGTGTCGTTGCGATCGCTATTGGGCGCGTGGTCTGCCGATAGGTTCCTTTGTTGCGCTGCTGGTGCCAGGCGGCTTTGGTGGGATGGAGCTTCTCCGCTCCGATGGTGAGTGAGGGGTGGGGGTAAGATCCTCTTGGAGACTCCCGGCTGGTAGGTTTCTCTGTTCCTGGCGATCCGCTGTTCTGCAATCCGGTACCTGGTGATCTGCAAGCAGCCCCCTGTGTCTCTGGGGCTCCGGCAGCCCCCGCCGGGCCGGCTTGGCGCACTGCCGCACGGCCAGTAAAGGTTGGGGGAGGGTTCTTCTCTCTTCTCTTTTCTGAAATTCTTCTTTTCCTCTCTTTCTTTTTTTGTTATTTTCCACTTCTGGTTTTCCTCTGAGTGTTCGTCTTTTTGTTGTTGTCGGTCTCTTGGGGAGATTAAGCGTTGGAACTCGAACTCTCTTTTTGGTTGGAGAGAGCTGTGGCGTTTCCCTACTGCTCCGTCGCCATCTTGATCCCCCCCCTTGCAATATTTTTATAAATCAAATTATTTTAAAAGAAAAAAAGTAAAGGTCACTCCATACTCTCATATCCCTAGGCCCTTACCATTACATATGTTATTTCACTTCACAGATTTTCATGTCACAAAAATATATCCTTTTCAAGGCTACCATACTTATTATTAAAACAAAAAAGAAAAGGTAGCGGGGAGGGGTTGGAAGATACGGAAATGATGAAAGGTGTGACAGTGATCAAGATGCATTGTATTCAAAAGCTGACATGTTCAATTATACTTTTTTTTCCCACCCAGGACTGAGGATGGAACCCAGGGCCTTGCGCCCACCGTGCGGGCGCCCTTCCGCTGGGCTAAACCCCCCACCCCAATTATACTTTTTAAAGTTCCGTACTTTTTAAAAATTCATGGCAATATGGGTTTCTGCCTTTGAACAAAAATTTCGTTTTTTTTCCATAGAATAAAAGTCTGAATAGAGAAAAAATACATAAACCTTTCAAAAATGTAGTTCTGATCCATGAGGCTTTTCATATATAAGTGGCCATTATGGAGAAAATTTGAAATAATCATCAAAAAATAAAAAATAAAGTTAGCTTTTCCAGAACTTTCTCCAACCTTGTGACAGATCCACCAGGTGGTGGATTGCTGTTTTATGTGTCCCTTCTAGTTGGTGACCACATGCACACCCCTTCAGATGAGCTGATCTCTGCTACATGTGCTTTATTTGCTTAATTGTAATCAACTCTAGCAAGGGTGAGGCACATTTGACTCATGGGCCATATAAGACCTGAAAAAATCATTTGGTACATGACAGGTTATAAATATCCAAATGGCCCTTGGCAGAAACAGGTTTCTCACTCCAGTCTTACAAAGCCATGTTCTTTGGCTAAGACATTGTTTAGGACAAGGTCCTAAATGAATTTGGTAGTCAGGAAGTCAAAACACTTTGAGAACCTTGACTCCCTAGACAAAGAACTATCTTGCTAACAGGAGGCATGAGATAAATAGTAGCTACCTTTGTAGAAGTCTCTGCTCTGATTCAGGAGACATGGTAGAATGAACCATCCCTATGCCATACTTCACACCAGACAACTTTCCAGAGATTGGTACTATGCATCATATTAGACTTTTCTTCACATGTCTCATGATTAAGAATCTGTTTTAATCTGCTTAAGAGTCTGAATTCATAATGCTAAAGCAAAACCTAATTATATCCCTATTCTAAAATTAGCTCCTTAGTCTAAAACTCAAGTAAATTTTTAAAGAATCCAATACACTCATCTGTTTTGGTTTTGTTTTGTTTTGCTGTACTGGCGCTTAATTTAAGGGCTGTATCCTTGCTACAAAGAACTCTACTTGAACCATGCCTCCAGTCCCTTTCGATTATTTACTTTATTTTTTTCTGGTGTCAGTATTGGTGCTTACACTCAAGAGCTTGAGCTTTTACTTACCCTTTTTTGTTTACAGCTGCTTCTCTATTAGGCCACACCTCTAGTCTGGCTAATTGGAGAAAAATATTATGGATTTTACTGCCTGGGCTGACTTCAAAATGGGATCCTCAGATCTTAGCCTTCTGGGTAGCTAGTATTACAGATATGAGCCATTAACGTCCAGCTATTTTGTTACTTTTGTATACTTGCTTTTGTTTAGGCCAGCTTGGACCCCATATTTATGCCTCCCACATAGCTGACAGGCATCTACCACCACACACAGCTTTTTAAAATTTTTTATTGTGTAAATACCGTGCAGAGGGGTTACAAATACATGGGCAAGGTAATGAGTACATTTCTTGTCAAGCATTGTTGCCTCCTATTTTATTTCCCTTTCCCATCCCTTCCCATCTCCCAAACCTCCCACCCCTCCGGCCAAAGTTGTAAAGTTCATTTTTCAACATAACGTCTTGTACATCTCATTGTTGCAATGGGTCCACCTGTATCCCTATTTAAACGTTGTGTTTTTTTTCCTTTCCCTCCATAAATTATACCAACATCAAATACAATGAAAGCAGGGGTTATACCGTGGGTGAGGGACATAGAAAGCAACAAGAAATCATCTTATAAATATGTTAGAAACAATCACAAGAAAGAAAAAATGTCTGAATCCTTATCTTGCGATTCATTTCACCTAACATCGACTTAACTGACCTTTTCTGCTTGTCTCAGACATATACTAGTTATTGCAAATAAGGGAAACCATAGGACATATGTTTCTTTGGGCCTGGCTTACTTCACTTAATATAATTTTTTTCCAAGTGGTGTCTTGCAAAACTGCTATGTTAACTGGTGTGAAACACTGAGTGCTTCTCATAGTTACAAGAAAATTATTTTTTTCCTTTACAGTGGTACTAGAAACTGATCCTAGGGCCTTGAACATTCTAAAGTGCTCTACCAATGCTCTACCACTAAAGTACCTTCCAAGTCCACAGTTAATTTATTATTTATTTATTTTTGTTGGTCATGGGGCTTGAACTCTGGGCCTGGGTGCTGTCCCTCAGCTCTTCAGCACAAGGCTAGCACTCTACCATTTGAACCATAGCATCACTAAATGTTTTCTGGTGGTTAATTGGAGATAAGAGTCTCAAGGACTTTCCTGCCCATGCTGTCTTTGAACCGTGATCCTCAGATCTCAGCCTCCAGAGTAGCTAAGCTTATAGGCATGAGCCAACAGCACCAAGCTCCACAATTTAGTTTTAATTATACAACTGGTCCTGAATCTTAATATAAGGTAATCTCTGAAATACACGTAGATCTTTCAGGTGTCATCTAAGATAATTATGACTTGTCGCGTACACTAGCAAAATATTCCTAAGACCCATAATATGGAAAGGTCACAAAGGCTTATGGGTGTTATGAAAAGTCATCTGGTTCCCCAACCCTCCAAATTGAGGACTGTGATACATACTTTACCTCTGAAAACTTCTTTTTTTAATTTAATTTAATTTTTTATTGTGAAAATACTGTACAGAGGGGTTCCAATTACATGGGCAAGATAATGAGTACACTTCTTATCAAGCATTGTAGCCTCCTTTTTGTTTCCCCTTTCCATCCCTCCTCATCCTCCCCCACACCCCGCGCCAAAGTTGTAAAGTTCGTTTTCGACATAATGACTTGTATATCTCATTGTTGCAATGGGTCAACCTGTATCCCTATTTAAACGATGTGTTTTTCTCCTTCCCCTCCACAAATTATACCCACATCAAAAACAGTGAAAGCAGGGGTTATACTGTGGGGGAGGGACATACAAAGCAACAAAGAAATAATCTTATAAATGTGCTAGAAACAATCTCATGAAAGAAAAATATTTGAATAAATATCTTAGGGTTCATTTCCCTAACATCACCTTATCTGATCTTTTCTGCTTGACTTAGACATATACTAGATATTGCAAATAAGGGAAACCATGGGACCTATGTTTCTTTGGGCTTGGCTTACTTCACTTAATATAATTTTTTCCAAGTCTTTCCATTTCCTAACAAATGGGCAATGTCATTATTTTTGATGGAGGCATAGAATTCCATTGTGTATATATACCACATTTTCTTGATCCATTCATCTACTGAGGGGCAACTGGGTTTGTTCCATATCTTAGCTATAGTAAATAATGCTGCAATAAACATAGTCGTGCTGGTAGCTTTAGTGTAGTCTTGTTTGTAAACATTTGGGTAAATGCCCAAAAGTGGGATTGCTGGGTCAAAGTGGCACTCTATGTGGAGTCTTTTGAGGAACCTCCATACTACTTTCCATAGTGGTTGAGCAAGTTTACACTCCCACCAACAATGAAGTAAGGTTCCCTTCTGTCTACATCCCCTCCAGCATCTGTTGTTATTAGAGTTCTTGATTTTTGCCATTCTAACTGGTGTGAGGTGGTATCTCAATGTTGTTTTGATTTGCATTTCTTTTATGGCTAGGGATGTTGAACATTTCTTCATGTGTCTATTGGCCATCCTTCTTTCTTCAGAGAAGTTTCTCTTTAATTCTTTAGCCCACTTATTTATTGGGCAGTTGTTTCTTTGAGGATTTCTTGTTGGGGGATTTAATTTTTTGAGTTCCAAGTATATTTTAGATATGAGACCCTTGTCTGTTGTATGGCTAGTGAAGATCTTCTCCCAATCATTAGGCTTTCTATAGATCTTGCTAGCTATGTCCTTTGCCATGCAGAAGCTCTGCAACTTCATGCATCCCAATATCCCAATTGTCCAACCTTTCTTTGATTTGTTGTGTTTCTGGGTCTGTATTCAGAAAATTTCGGCCTGAGCCAAGGAGACCTAGGGTTAATCCTATTCCATCCTGTAATGTTGTCAGAGTGTCTGCTTTGACTCTGAGGTCTTTGATCCATTTGGAGTTGATTCTGGTGCAGGGTGATATATAAGGATCTAGCTTTAGTTTTCTACAAGTAGTTAACCAATTTTGCCAGCACCATTTACTGAAGAGGCTGTCTTTCTTCCATTCTATTGTTTTAGCTCCCTTATCAAAGATTAGATGGCTATGGTCTGTAGGTTCATTTCTGGGTTTTCAATTCTATTCCATTGGTCCTGAGGTCTGCTCTTGTGCCAGTACCAAGCTGTTTTGATTACTCTGGCTTTGTAGTAGAGTTTGAAATTTGGTATTGATATTCCTCCAGCAGTGTTCTTTCTGTTGAGGATCTTTTTTGCTATTTGGGGTCTTTTATTGTTGCATATGGATTTTTGGATTGCCTCTTCTATTTCCTTGAAGAATGAGGTTGGAATTTTGGAATTTTGATAGGTATCGCATTGAATTTGTAGATAGCCTTGGGAAGTATTGCCATTTCCACGATGTTAGTCTTTCCAATCCTGGAGCATGGGAGTTTTTGCCATTTTCTAAGTTCTGCTTTGATTTCTTTTTTCAAGTTTTTAAAGTTTTCATCATCTTTCACTTCTTTGGATAAGTTAATTCCTAGATATTTTAACTTCTGTGTGGCTATTGTGAATGGAGTTGCTTTCTGAATTTCATCCACACTTTTATCATTGTTGACATACAGAAAAGCCATTGATTTTTGAGGGTTAATTTTATACCCTGCTACTTTGCCAAAGATTTGAATCAGCTTGAGTAATTTGGGAGTGGAGTCTGTGGGATTCTTTAAATACAAGATCATGTCATCTGCAAAGAGGGAGAGTTTTATTTCTTCTTTCCATATTTGGATCCCCTTTATGTCTGCATCTTGTCTTATTGCTGTAGCTAGGCATTCTAAAACTAGATTGAAGAGAAGTGGAGAGAGTGGACATCCTTGTCTTGTTCCAGAGATAAGAGGAAATGGCTTTAGTTTTTCACTATTAAGTATGATGCTGGCTGTAAGTTTGTCATATACAGCTTTTATTGTATTCAGGAATGCTCCATGGATTCCTAATTTTTCCAGAACCTTCATCATAAAGGGATGTTGGATCTTGTCAAATGCTTTTTCTGCATCTATTGAGATAACCATGTGGTTTTTATCCTTGCTCCTGTTGATGTGATGAATTGTATTATTTGATTTGCGTATATTGAACCAACTTTGCATCCCTGAATTGAATCCTGTTTGCTCGTGGTGTATGATTTTTTGGATGAATTGTTGAAGTCGATTGGCCAATTTTTTTTTAGAAGTTTTGTATCAATGTTCATCAAAGAAATGGGTCTATAGCTCTCTTTCTTTGAGAATCCCTGCCTAGTTTTGGGATGAGGGTTATGATGACTTCATAGAATGTGTTCAGTAATGAACTTTCTCTTTCAATTTCATTGAAGAGTTGGAGGAATACTGGTGTGAGCTCAGCTTTGAAGTCCTTGTAGAATTCCGTGTAAAACCATCTGGTCCTGGACTTTTCTTAGCTGGGAGGTCTCTTATTGCTGTTTCTATTTCAATGCTTGATATAGGCCTGTTAAGATGGTTTAACTCATCTTTGTTTACTTTTGGCATGTCAATTTTTGCTAGGTAAAGGCCCATTTCTGCCAAGTTCTCAAACTTATTAGCATAAAGTTTTGAGAAGTATTCCCTTATAATACCCTGAATCTTGGTTGTTTCTGTGGTGATGTTTCCATTCTCATCTCTGAGTTTATTTATTTTGGTGTGTTCTCTTCTTTTTCTGATAAGATTTTTCCAAGGGTCTGTCAATTTTGTTAAGTTTTTGGAAGAACCAACTCTTTGTTTTGTTGATTCTTTTTTTTTTTAATTTTTGTTTATTTTTTATTGTGAAAATACTGTACAGAGGGGTTACAATTACAAGGGCAAAATAATGAGTACATTTGTTATCAAGCATTGTAGCCTCCTCCTTTTTTTCCCCTTCCCAGCCCTTCCCAGCCTCCCCCCGCCCCCCTATCCAATCATCCAATTTTGTTGATTCTTTCTATAGTTTTTTTTTATTCTAATTCTGATTCAATTTTAATTATCTCTTTCTGTCTATTGGATTGGGGTTTATCTTGCTGCTCTTTTTTTCAAGGAGATTCAGATGTCTCATTAAATTGTTGGTTTCAGATCTCTCCAATGTGTTGATATAGGAACTCAGAGATATAAACTTGCCCCTGAGTACTGCCTTTGCTGAGTCCCAGAGGAGCTGGTAATTTGTGTGTTCATTTTTGTTGAATATCATGAACATTTGAATTTCCTTTGTAATGTCTTCCATGACTCGCTCATGATTCAGCAGTATGTTGTTCAGCCTCCATGTGTTACAGGACTCTGAAAACTTCTTGGCTGTATAGTCTGCCTGCCTCTGGTCTCAGACAGTCAATATTCCCTGTAGGATCTCCATGCTCTCTATCAAGTATTACATCTGTTCCCAGACTGTCATTCCATCCTTGTTGCTCCCCTCTTCTAGGAGTCCACTTCTAGCCTGCCAGCAGAAAACCAAAGCAGAGGGATAAAACACAATATCCATGACAGCACTGGTAAAATTCTGTAGGTTCCTTAAGATTTCATTTTTCTAAAAACAAGTTGGAAAACCATTGGAAAAACTTGGGTATTTCAGGGGGGAAAACTTACTGATGCTATTTCCTGGAATTTATTTATTTTTAATAAAACCTTAATAGTATTGTGACTTTACTTAAGTTTTAGAGAGTATAAGATAAACCATATGGGCTGGGAAGCTGGCTCAGTGGTAGAGTGCTTGCCTTGCATGCTTGAGGCCCTGGGTTTGATTCCTCAGCACCACATAAGCAGAAAAAAACCAGAAGTGGCGCTGTGGTTTCAAGTGGTAGAGCACTAGCCTTGAGCTGAAGAGCTGAGGGTCAGTGCCCAGGCCTAGAGTTCATACCCAACCATTAGTCCCCCCCAAAAAAGATAAACCATATAATTATAGGTATCTTTTTCTTTCTTTCTTTCTGTTGTTGCTGTGTTTTGAAATAAGGTCATTACATGTGCTTGACACTAGCCTGGAACTCACAACCTTTCTATATCAAGAATCCTGAGTGTTAAGATCACAGGCATGCACCAGACCTGGTTAATTATAGGTGACCTCTATTAACACATTTTAATAAATTAACTACATTTCACATTTCAAAAGCAGCTTTATGAAACCATAGTTCTAAACCTCATCCAGAAAAGTAGATACATACCATTTCATTAGATTTTACTTTAAAATACATATTAGATTGTACTTAAAATTGTATTTTAAAACAGATTTTCCTGCTCTTTGATGGGATTTATATATTTGCCATATGTCTCTAGTATGGACCTCAATTCAGTTTCCAACTCACTCAAGAAGGCATCTTTTTTCGTCCATTTAAGAATCCACCATCCAGGTAAAACAAGGACAATGTGCTAGCCCTCTCTAGTCTTTTCTCTTCTGATGCATTAGAATGTTCAATCAAATCCTATATTTTTAGCCATCTAATAATTTAGTAAATAAGTTATGAACTTTGTCATTTCTTAACCATCTTCCAATATTGTCTTTTTCCCCCTTATATTTGAAAGGTCTCCTCAAATATTACTTATAACTTTTACTATAGTTCTTTGATTTTCCTTAGGAGTAATTACTCCACATTAACAGTGCAGATAGAAAACCTTAAAATTTATTCAAATAATGGGTGTACATCTCATTGAATTCCTCTCATGTATCCACATTAAAAATACCGGCATAGAGCTAGGAATGTGGTTTCGTGGTTGCCTAGCACGCATGATACCCTGTACTATACAAACAGAAAAAGCCAGAAGTGGTCCTGTGGCTCAAGTGGTAGAACGCTTGCCTTGAGCAAAAGCAGCTCAGAGACAGTGCCCAGATGCTGAGTTCAAGCCCTAGGACAGGCAAAAAAAATATAAAAAATACATGCATTTTTCATTTGTCTCATTAATATTTCCTAACTAAACTTTATAGCCTAACACAAATAAGTACTATCAGGTCTTAAAATAAAAATCCTGTTTGTACATCACAAACATAAAATTACATAATTACCTTTAATATAAAATGCTTTTGAGTGTCAACTATTGTGCAAAAGATTTAAGTTCATTTTGGTATGGCTTTAATATTCTATAATATCTATAAATATTTAAATCTAATTAATATCACTTAATGGTATTTTCACAGAGGATTATACTTCTACTGCAGAAACAAATCAGGTCAACAAAATTAGAAGGGGTGTTTGAAATCAGAGGAGAATGTCACTAAGTATGTTAACAAGTTGAGCCAG
The DNA here is from genome assembly GCF_019054845.1 of Dipodomys spectabilis. Lineage (NCBI taxonomy): Eukaryota > Metazoa > Chordata > Mammalia > Rodentia > Heteromyidae > Dipodomys > Dipodomys spectabilis. The sequence goes on along the minus strand of NW_024870978.1, from coordinate 11,201,821 downwards.
GCACTGGTGGCTCACACCTCTAACCCGAGCTACTCAGAAGGTTGAGATCTGAGGATCATGGTTCAAAGCTAGCCTAGATGGGAAATCCATGAGGCTCTTATCTCCAACTGACCATCAGAAAAACTGAAATTAACACTGAGGTTCACAGTGGTAGAGTGCTAGGCTTGAGCAAAAGATCTCAGGGACAAAATCCAGGCCCTGAGTTCAAGCCCCACAACCAAAGGAAAAAAAATAACAAGGTAAAGCTGGGCACTGGTGGCTCATTCCTGTAGTCCTAGCTACTTATAAGGCTGGGATCTGAGGATCACAGTTCGAAGCCTATCTTGCTATAAAAGTTATGTTATCTCCAAGAAAACCAGAAGTGGAGCTGTGGCTTCAAGTAGTAGAGCAGTAGCTGTGAGCAAAAAGAAAAAGCTAAGAGACAGAGCCCAGGCCTTGGGTTCAAGCTCTAGAACTACCATATAAATAAATATAGTTAACAAACTGAAAAATTAAAAAATTTGCTTTAGATTTTCTATTTGTAACCCATAAGCGTTTGTGTTTTACCATTATAGTATATCCATTCAACTACAGAATTACTTCAGTGCTTATTCTACCTTCTTTTTGCTACCCTATTTTAATTATATCAATTAAAAATGCTTTATAGTAAAGTCACTTCCATCATTTCTGTATGTAAACTGAAAAGTGTTAAATAGAATTGGTTACTTATTAGGACAATTACAAACATTACATTCTCCCTCTAAATCTCCAAAGACCAAAGCTAATAGTAACAGACATTTTGCCCCAGAAATCAGTAGTAAGAGGTCAAGACTACAATTGAATCCACCTTGTTTTTCCATGCTGGAACAGCAGCTTGAAGTAGGTAATGCAAACCTTGCATTTCACCAGCCCTTTCCAATTAAAGACTGACATAAGCATTTTGATCACTGATCTAAACACAAGCCTAGAGAAGAAAAAGAATACAGTAAAATTTCCAGCACGAGTTCCCATAAAATAGTTGCATTTTGGCTCAAAGAGTTTCCTAGGCTCTGAAAGCTGAGGAAAGTAAGCTGAAACAGCCTCTGATGGTTCGAGAATATACTGAGCAAAGGGCCTCTTGAAGGTTTCTATACATATTTGGACAGTCTAGTTACATTAAAACCTCCATTTCCACCGGGCAAGCTTCTGATTTCCACACTCTGGAGGATTAATGTTTCTGGTGTATGTCAAAAAGCATATTCCAAAGTGCTAGACATTTCTCTATGTTAAGCATTCACTCAATCTCCAGACTAAATTTAAAATATTTGAGTATAGAAAAGCACAGACGTTCATAACAGGGCTAACAGGAGTTTTTGAAGATCTCTAAAACCCATTACAGATAATTTTAGTACAGTAACTACATAAATGGAAATTAATGAGGTGCTTGCTGCTATTATGCACTTGAAAAAGAACTGCAATGATATTCTAACTATAATATTAACTCAAGATTTTTAACTATAGATCTCAAAAGCCAGATTGCCTAGACGCTAAATGAGCAGATAAATTGGTAAGTGCGCTAGATTACAATGTCAAGCAGGAAGTAGACTGCATCCCAGTTTTATAGCACTTAAGTTTTGAAAAAAGAAACAGCATTGTGCATTTATGTAATTAAATTTGGGCATATAAATTCACATTTCTGACAGCAGGAAAAATAAAGGGTCTTCATTCAATGTCATGAATGTTTAAAATTTCCAAAACAGGGTAGGACTGCTGTTCATTGGTAAAGTCCTCTGGCCTGGCTTGCTTGAGGGCCCATGTTTGATCCTCAATACTATAAGAAAAAAATGACAAAAACATAATTTTAAATCGAAAACAGTGAAAAGTCAGCTTATTAGCAGTACTAGCTGCAGTGTCACACTCTTCTAAAGGACACAACATTTTCATTTGTTTAAAAAAAAAGAAGCTAGATATGAAGTCATGATGCCACACACTTCTAATGTCAGCTATGTAGGAAGCATAGGGAGACATCTATGTCTGAAAAATAATGAGGCCATCAGTTCAAACTATTACAGCCAAAAATACATAAATAAGTAAATAAATGGAAAAGCCTTGCCTCGTTTAACTTTGTATTTGTCTAATTTGAGAAAAAGTAAGGTCAAAAGTTCATTATCTCATTTGTTCAAATAAGGTCATAAACTTACTGACGTATGGAATAGCATTTGGTTTTCAGCATCTTTATTTTACTGACTTCTGATTCTTATGTAGCAAATCGACTTTACACAGATAAAGGTAGAGTAGTGATTTGCACAAGTCAAGGTGCCAGTTCTTAAAATTTTCTGAACTGGGCTGGAACTCACACTTTGTGTGTGTGTCTGCACACATGCACATGTTTGTGTTCATGCATGTCATGCTCAGGCCTGAGCTCTGTCTCTCAAGACTTCTGGCTCAGGGTTGGCACTCCACTATTGAACCGCAGCCCCACCATGGTTAATTGGAGGTAGGAGTCTCCTGGACTTTACTGCCAGGCTGGATTCGAACCTAGATTCCATCTCAGCTTCCAGAAGACCTAGAAGAAGAGGCATGAGACTCTGTTTCCCAGAAGCAGTGCACAAGTATTGACCAAGCCAGGAACAGGCCAAATAAGCTCTGCTAATTATGACAACTACACATTTAACATCACTACTCATAACAGTGACACTACAAACCTAACCTCAATACTCAGAACAGTAACAACTATACACCTAACCTCAATAATCAGAACAGAAAGAAGAGTGACAACTACACACCTAACCTCAACACTCAGAACAGGGACAAGTGCACACCTAACCTCACTACTATGAACAATGACAACTACACACCTAACCTCAGTACTCAGAACATTCACAACCACATACCTAACCTCAACACTCAGAACAGTGAGAACAGTGACAACTGCACACCTCACGTCAATACTCAGAACAATGACAAATACTTAACCTCAACACTCACAAGAGTGACAACCACACACCTAACCTCAACACTCACAAGAGTGACAACCACACACCTAACCTCAATACTCAGAACAAGGACAACTGCACACCTAACATCAATATCAGAAGAATCAGAATAGTGGCAAACTCACACCTACCCTCACTACTAAGAACTGTGACAACTGCACACCTAACCTCAATACTCAGAACAGTGACAACTACACACCTAATCTCAACACTCAGAACAGTGACAACTGCACACCTAATCTCAATACTCACAACAGTGACAGCTACACACCTAACCTCAATACTAAGAACAATGGCCGGGCACTGGTGGCTCACGCCTGTAATCCTAGCTACTCAGGAGGCTGAGATCTGAGGATCGTGGTTCAAAGCCAGCTCGGGCAGGAGAGACCGTGAGACTCCTATGTCCAATAAACCACCAGAAAACCGGAAGTGGTGCTGTAGCTCAAGTGGTAGAGCACTTGCCTTGAGCTGAAGAGCTGAGGGACAGCGCCCAGGCCCAGAGTTCAAGCCCCACGACTGACAAAAAAAAAATACTAAGAACAATGACAACTACACACGGAACCACAACATTCAGAACAGTGACAAATGCACACCTAAAATCAATATTCAAATCAGTGACAACCACATACCTAACCTTAGCACTCAGAATAGTGACAACTTCCATATAACCTCAGTACTCAGAACAGTGACAACTGCACACCTAACCTCAACACTCAGAGCAGTGACAACAGCTCACCTAACATTAATACTCCTAACACTGACAACCACACACCTAACTTCAACACTCAGAACAGTGACAACTTCACATCTAACCTCAGTATTCAGAACAGTGACAATGACACACCTAACCTCGATGCTCAGAACAGTGACAACTATACACCTAACCTCAGTACTCAGAACAGTGACAACCACGTACTTATCCTCAACACTCAGAACAGTCTTAAGAGTGACTACTGTACACCTCACCTCAATATTCAGAACAATGACAACTATACAACTAGCCTCAAGACTCATAACAGTGACAATCACACACCCAACCCAAATACTCAGAAAAGTGACTATTGCACATCTAACTTCAGTACTGAGAACAGTGACAACCACAAACCTAACGTCAACACTGAGAACAGTCTGAACAGTGACAACTGCACACCTAATCTCAGTACTCAGGACAGTGACAACTACACACTTAAACTCAACATTAACAACAACAATGACTACACATCAAACTTCATTACTCACAACAGTGACAACTGGACACCTTACCTCAACACTCAGAACCCTGACAACCGCACACCTAACCTTAATACTCCTAACATTGACAATCACACACCTAACTTCAACACTCAGAGCAGTGACAACTATACATCTAACCTCAGTAATCAGAACAGTGATAACCACAGACCTAACCTCAACACTCAGAACAGTCTGAACAATGAGTACTGCATACCTCACCTCAATACTCAAAACAGTGACAACTAACCTCAACACTCACAAAAGTGACAAGTGCACATGTAACCTCATGACAACAGCACACCTCACTCAGCAATCAGGGAAGAAGGGGGAGACAGGTGCAGGCACCTTAGGCCAGGGCGGTTCAGGTGGAAGTGCTTTCTGAGGTGCTCTTCCCCTTCCTGCACCAGGTGGTGGTCTGATGAGGCAGGAGGCATCTAGAAGCTTGGAGGTGACAGAGTTAGGAATGCCATCTTAGCACAATCAGGGGTGATTCAGGACTGCAAGTGCTGCCAGGCCAACGCCAGCTGGAGAACTGGAGAACTGCAGCCCTGCCCCTGTCCTCCGCCTCCAGGCCCCTGCATTCTCCATGTCCCCGTCCCCCCCCCACTTTTCCCCCCTTTCCAGGTCACTCCCTTCCCTTTATGCCGATCCCCTTCCGCACCATGCACTGGCTGGGACAGTGGTGGCGGCAGCACCAGCCCTCTCTGGACTTCTTTCTGCGCAGGCAGGCCCCGCGACCCCCCAACTTTGCCTGACTCCGGAGCCACCTGGGGCGCCACCTTCGCAGCCATGAATGCTCTCGACCCTTGCAATGCCTCTAGGGTGCCCACCCTTGCTGTGCACAGCGCCACTGGCTCACGTGGAGGGTACAGGATGCCAGCCAGAAGGCCTTGTGCCCCACACCCTTCCTCTCCTACCTGCTCCCAGCCAGGGCTGTCTGGGCATGGCACACCGGGCGCTGGGATGATTTTGAGCTCCTTCTGGGACTCCCCGCAGCTGCCGCCCATGCCCAGCCTGGGGACCGAGGTTCCGGCCTGGTTGCGGCTGCCTTGCTTGGCCACACTTGGCCACCCAGGCCGCCAGGAGCCGCCATGGCCACCTGGTCGTGCAGGCAATGCTGTAGCTGCTGCTGGTGCCAGAGCTTAGCATAGTGGAGATTGAACGGGTCCCACTTTTCCTCCAGCAGCTGGTGGAAGCGGTTGGCCACGACCCAGCCGAAGCTCTCCTGCATTGTGATGCAGGTGGCGACCATAGGGCACCCCAGGGTGCCCTTATCCCACCGAGGCCACTGCAGGCCCTGTGGTCAGTCCAAGCAAGCAAGGCTCAGGGGAGCCTGTGGTGAGGACCCATGCTGCCTGCCTCCACCCTCCCTGCCAGGCCCATTCTAGTCCCTCCCTGTGCTGCCACTACCACTGCCCGCCCAACTGCCACGAGACAGCCAATCAGCACACAGAGACACGCCCCTTCCCCAGTCTGCGTGCTAGAGAGCCCAAGCGCAGGCTGGGTGGCTGTTACATCACAGGACCTCCCTGCCCCACCCCCGGCCTGTTCGGGAGAGGCAGGCCAGGGGGAGAGCCACTGCAAATGAGAGCAGGTGACCTGGGCTGCAGACCCATTGGACACAGCCATCCTGTAACTCCTTGGAGCTTGGGGCACGTTCTGTGTCCGCCATACTTCTGTGAAGGTTACCCATTCACTTAGCTATTCAACAGCCCTATACTTGGCAGTTATTGTGTGGTTGAGGAGGCACCAGCTGCTTCTGTTATGAACCTTAGATGTTATTCTGTCTGAGTGCTGCCCTGAGCTTTTTTTCCCTCAAGATTAGTGCTCTACCAGTTTGAACCATACTGGCACTCCTGGTTTCTGGTGGTTAATCAGAGATAAGAATCTCATAGACTTTACTGCCCGGGCTGGCTTTGAACTGTGTTCTTCAGATCTCAGCCTTCTGAGTAGTATTACAGGAGTGAGCCTGGTTGGACAAAGGTTTTGATTGCATGCAATGATATAAGCTAACTTTGCAAACACTGTACTAACTAAAAGAAGCCAGAGATAAAAGGCCATTTATTGTACGATTCCACTGATATAAAATATCTGTAGAATAGGCAAATCTGTAGGGACAGAGTAGATTAGTGCTACCAGGAGCTAGGGCAATATAATTTGGGAGAATTACTCCTTAATAGGTCTTCTTTAGGGGAAATAAAAATACTCCAGAAATCATGCAATAGTAGCACAAAATTGTGAATTGCTAAATGTCACTGACCTACACATTCTCACATTGTGAAAAATAACTAATATTTTTACCACAACTTAAGGAGAAAATGTACTTTGTACCCAGATCAAGATTTGAGCCCTGATCCTGCCACCCATTAACTCTGTGATTTTGGACACATATTTCTGGGCCTGGTTTTCTCATCTGTAAAATGGAGACATCACAGTCCCTACCTCCAAGGGCTACTTTGAAGTTGGAATGAGATCATTTATTTACAGTGATCAGCACAGTGCCATCACAGAATAAATCCTCATGAGAAGACTTATTATTAAATGTTATTAGTGTCATTCATCATCGATCACATACTTTTCAGTCAGGCTTAATAGAGATAGAGTTATCTTAAATTTTCTGAAGATTTGTTTTTGCTTCTGTTTTGGGGCTTGATCATAGAGCCTGAGCACTGTCCCTGGGCCTCTTTGTGCTCAAGGTTAGTGTTCTACCACTTGAGCCACAACTCCGCTTCCAGTTTTTAGGGTCTAATTGGAGATAAGAATCTCACAGGGACTTTTCTGACCAGCCTGCTTCAAATCTGGATCCTCAGATGTCAGCTTCCTGAGTAGCTAGGATTACAGGTGTGAGCCAACATGTGCTGGTACTGAGGCTTGAACTCAAGTCCTCTCATTCTTCCTTGGCTTTTTTGTCAAGTTTTACATTCTACCACTCGATCCACACCTCTACTATTAGCTTTCTGCTGGTTGATTGGAGATAATAGCCTCATGATTCAAACCTTGATCCTCAGATCTCAGCCTCCTAAGTAGGTAGGATTACAGGTGTGAACTACCAGTGCCAACAGAAGATTCTTTTTTGGGGTCTGTTCTTTTTTGGTAGTGGCAATTGAACCCAGGACATTGTGCTTGCTAGACAATCACTTTGCCACTGAGCTACATCCCAGACTGAAGATTCTTTATTCAACAACATTAATACCTATACAAGAGACCATACTTTGTGAAGCACAGTGGTAAGCCAATGTTGTCTCTGGTACCTTTAAGCTGCCACTATACCTCCATAAAACCATCCACTTAAGAAGTTATTGTCTTTCCATTGGACTTCTGGACTCAGACCACTTCCCCACTTTATTCCTATTCTCCTTCCAGCAAGGTTAGCATACAAGTTCTTAGGGCTTGTCCTATGAGCACTGCATCTTAATTTCCAAATCACAAAGGACCATAATAACTGTAAGTAAACCAATGCTATTTGCTTCAGGACTAAGAACAGCTTTAGGATTGCTGAAATGGAGATAAGTTGTCTCTTGCTGATATTATCTGGTCACTTGTTTCTGAATTTACTGTAGACCTTATAATAAGAGGTCTCACATATTTTACTTATCATTTTTCTGCTAGGAGGTTGTAATCTTAAATACATTCATGAAATACAATCAGACTGCATTAGCATGAGTTATTTAAGACACTGCTTGATGTGATCAATTTTGCAAACATCAAATAACTCAAGATGTGAAAATGATCTGTAGTAATTATAATAAGTAAATACACACATCCCTATAATGTAGAAAATATATATGTAACATTATATATATTCCAGTGGTTATTACCACCAATGGATACACAGTGAATCTAAACTACACAAAATGTAAAATGTTTTGAGTTTCAAGAGTTTCATTAAATATAACGTAAAATTGCCAAATACCAGTGGCTTATGCCTATAGTCGTAGCTATTCAGGAGGCTGACATCTAAGGATTGTAGTTCAAAGCCAGCCCATGGCAGAAAGTCTATGAGACTCTCTTTTCCAACCAACCACCAAAAAGGCTCCAAGTGGACCCATGGCTCAAGTCTTAAACTGAAAAGCTTATGGACAGTGCCCAGGTCCTACATTCAACGTTGGGCGCCAAAATCTTCAGATAGACTTAGAATTTAATTCAGTTGAGAGTTCAACTCTCAGTAGTTACTCCTTTCAATTACATCTTGGTGAAGCCAACGAAGAGCAGCTTCAGTGCCTTGAAATCACCTTTCATTCTGTAATTATTTATTGTCGATGAGTGAATTTCTTGTTTGTGTGTCTTTGCTCAAGGCAAATATTCTTTAATGTGTTAAAATTATATAAAGGGCTAGGTGCTTGTGACGAATTCCTGTAATCCTAGTTACTCAAGAGGCTGAGATCTGAGGTTTAAGATTCAAAGCTAGCCCAGGCACTAATGGCCATGAGATTCTTATCTCCGATTAACCACAAAAAGCCAAAAATGGAGTTGTGGCTCAAGTTGTAGAGCACTAGTCTTGTCACAAAAGCTCAGGGACAGCACCCAGATCCAGAGTTCAAGCCCCAGGACAGGCAAAACGAACATAAAACTTTAACAAATTAATATATGACAAACTAGATATATCACAAGATCAAGTGGATGTGATACTGTTTATTTTTACTAGTAATTGCAGCTGAATCTTATACAGTGCCTACTAAGTGCCAGTTGTATGCACACCTGACCTGCTTGTGCAATCCATGTATCTCCTTAATGACATGGATGCCTTCATTTCCCCATGTTCTGTGGCATGAGTGTTCTAAGAGGAAGATCTAGGTCTGTCAGTCCAGGGAGTGTGTCCTGAGTCTGCTCTCCTAACCTGGTGCTTTAGTTATAAGCACTGAGCTAAAAGTTGGGATTTTAGTAGGGCAATCTTTTCTTAAAGACCTATTTACAGTAATAACGGGAAACAGTGCTCAAGCCTGTAATCCTAGCTACTTAGGAGGCTGAGATCTGAGGAATGCAGTTTGAAGCCAGCGTGTGCAGACAAGTCCATGAATCTCTTATCTACAATTAACCATAAAAAAAAAAAAAACGGAAAAAGAAGTATGGTTCAAGTATTAGAACAGTGCCTTGAAAAAAAAGCTAAAGCCCCACAACCAACCAAAAAATAAGAATAGAAGTAAAGTAGGAAGAGGAGGAGGAGGAGAAGGAGCTAGAGCAGGAGGAGGAGGAGGAGGAAGGACTATGTAAGCAAGGAACAATCAATATTGTTAGACCATGTACTGTTTGTCTGCTGTTGGCTTACCTCGCTCAACATGATTCCTTCTAGTTCCATCCATTTCCCTGCAAATGCCATTATTTTGTCAATTCTAATGGCTGCATAATATTTCATTGTGTATAGATAACACAATTTTTGGATCCACTTATCTGTGGTGGGTCATGTGGGTTGTTTCCATATCTTAGCTATTGTGAACAGTGCTGCAATAAACATGGAGGTACAAGTGTCCTTGTATATTGGTTATTGTTGTTCAGGGTAGATGCCTAGAAGTGGTATGACTGGGTCATAAAGGAGGTCAATCTTTAGCTTTCTAAGGACCCTCCAGACTCCTTTCCAAAGTGGTTGTATAAGTGTACATTCCCACCAGCAGTGTAATAGGGTTCCTCTTTCTCCACATCCCCTCCAGCATTTATTGTAAGCTGATTTGTGCATGTGGGATATTCTGACTGGGGTAAGCTGGTATTTCAGGGTTGTCTTTATTTGCATTTCCTTCACCACCAGGGATGATGAACATTTCCTCATGTGTTTCTTTGCCATTTTTATTTCTTCATCTGAGAAGTCCCTCTTTAGTTCCCTTGCCCATTTAATATTTGGTTTGTTAGGTTTGGGAGTTCCCTTTATATACTGGATGATAACCCCTTGTCTGATGTATTGCTGGTAAATATTTTTTCCCAATTAGTTGGTTGTCTTTCTAGCTTGGTTGAGATAGATTTAGCTGTGCAGAAGCTTTTTATTTTAAGGATGTCCAATTTGTCGAGTATCTCTCCAATTTGTTGTGACCCTGGGACTCTGTTCAGGAAGTTCCTTCCTGTGACTATTAGTTCAAGTGTCTCTTCTACTCTGTCCTGCAGTAGTTTCAGAGATTCAGGTTTAATGTTAAGGTCTTTGATCCATTTTGAGTTGATGTTGGTCCATGGTATAGGCGGGGGTCCACTTTTAGTTTTCTCCATATGGCCGCCCAGTTTTCCCAGCACCAGTGATTGAAGAGGCTGTGTTTCTTCCATTGTATGTCTTTGGATCCTTTGTTGAATATCAGCTGGCTGTAGGCCTGTGGATTTATTTCTGGATCTTCTATTCTATTCCTTTGGTCTTCGGATCTGTTTTTGTGCCGGTACCATTCTGTCTTTGTTATTATAGCTCTGTAGTAGAGTTTGAAGTTCAGCATGGATATCCCTCCCATGTTGTCTTTATTCCCTAGAATTGTTTTGGCTATTCTAGGTCTTTTGTTGTTCCATATGAATTTTTGGACTGTTTTCTGAATTTCAGTGATGTACATCATTGGGATTTTAATAGGAATTGCATTGAATTTGTATATTAATTTTGGCAGTATTACAATCTACACTATATTAAGTCGGCCTATCCAAGGGCATGGGAGTTCTTTCCATTTCCTAGTGTCTTCTGCAATTTCTTTCTTTAACTTTTTATAGTTTTAATTAAATAGTTCTTTTACATCTTTGGTTAGGCTAATTCCTAAATATTTTATTTTGGGGGAGGTTATTGTGAATGGGATTGCTCCCTTTATTTCCCTCTCTTCTTGTACATTGTCAGTGTACAGGAAGGCAACTGATTTTTGTGGGTTTATTTTGTATCCTGCTATTTTGCCGAAGTGATTTATGATTTCTAAGAGTTTGGGGATGGAGTTTTTGGGATCATGAAGGTATAGTATCATGTCGTCTGCAAAAAGGGATAGTTTAACTTCTTTCCCTATGCAGATCTTTAATGTCTTTTTCTTGCCTTATTGCCCTAGCTAAGGTTTCCAGGACTATATTGAAGAGGAGTGGAGACAGTGGGCACCTTGCCTTGTTCCTGATTTTAGGAGGATTGGTTGTAGCTTTTCCCCATTACGTATAATTGGCTATTGGTCTGTCACAAATGGCTTTTATTGTTTTTAGAAATGTTCCTTCTATTCCTATTTTCTCCAGAGCTTTTAGCATGAATGAATGTTGAATTTTATCAAAGGCCTTTTCTGCATCTGTGGTGATAATCATGTGATTCTTGACCTTGGCTCTGTTAATATGTTGGATTACATTTATTGACTAACATATGTTAAACCATCCCTGTGTGTCTGGGATGAAGCCTACCTGGTCATAGTGTATGATTATTTTTATGTGTTTCTGGATTCTGTTAGCTAGAATCTTGTTAAGGATCTTTGCATCTGTGTTCATCAAGGAAATTGGCCTGTAATTCTCCTTTTTGGTTGGGTCTTTGCCTGGTTTGGGGATGAGTGTGATATTGGCATTGTAGAATGAGTTTGGGATAGCTCCCTCCTTCTCTGTTTCTCTGAAGAGCTTGAGGAATATGGGTATTAGTTCTTCTTTAAAGGTCTTATAGAATTCTGCTGTGAATCCATCTGGTCCTGGGCATTTTTTTGTTGAAAGACTTTTGATAGCTTCCTGTATCTAGTTGTAGGATATTGGCTTATTTAATTGGTTAACTTCTTCTTTGCTCAGTTTGGGCAACTTGTATTTCTCTAAAAATGCATCCATTTCTGCCGGGTTTTCTTCCTTTAGAGAGTATAACTTTTGAAAGTAGTGTGTTTGGATTGTTTGGATATCTTGGGTATGAGTTGTAATTTTTCCCGGGGCATCCCTAATCCTGTTAATATAGGTTTTCTCTCTTCTTTTTTAAATTAATCTTGCCAAAGTTCCATCAATTTAATTTATTTTTTCAAAGAACCAGCTTTTTATTTGGTTAATTTTGGCTATAATTTTCTGCTTTTCTAATTGGTTAATCTCTGCTCTTAATTTGGTTATCTGGCTCCATCTAGTAACTTTAGGTTCCATTTTTTCTTGTTTTTCTAGCTGTTTTAATTGCAACATGAGATTATTTACTTGATCTGTCTCCATTTTCTTGATGTGGGCACTGCGGGCAATAAATTTGCCCCTCAGGACTGCTTTTGCTGTGTCCCACAAGTTTCTTTGCGATGTGTTTTCATTTTCATTGAGTTGCAGGAAATGTTTTATTTCTTCTCTGATCTCTTCCGTTACCCAGGCATTGCTAAGAAGTGTGCTGTTCAATTTCCATGTATTAGAGAAATTTCTGCGGTATGCTTTGTTATTGAGAACTAGCTTGATTCCACTGTGGTCAGATAAGATACAGGGGATTATGTCGATCCCTTTGTATTTGCTTAAGTTCCTTGCATGAACTATGATATGGTCTATTTTGGAAAAAGTTCCATGAGCTGCTGAGAAGAATGTTTATTGTATTGTTTTTGGGTGAAATACTTGGTAGATGTCAGTTAATTCCGCTTGAAGTATGGCCTCACTTAATTCGGTATCTTCTTTGCCAATCCTCTGGTTGGTAGACCTGTCCTTTGGTGAGAGTGGTGTGTTAAAGTCTCCTAGTATTATCGTATTGGGATCTCTTTTATTCTTTAAGTTTGAGGGTATTTGTTTAACATATCTGGGTACACCAATATTTGGGGCATATAAGTTGATGATGGTAATATCCTCCTCTTGTATTGTTCCCTGTGTTAATATGTAGTGTCCGTCCTTGTCTTTCTGTACTGATTTTAATGAAAAGTTTATTTTGTCAGATATCAGGATAGCTATACCCGATTTCTTACTGGGGGCATTTGATTGGTAGATCCTTTTCCAACCCTTTACTTGAATTTGTTTGTATGTTTGGCTGAGAGGTGGGTCTCCTGAAGGCAACAGATGTATAGGTCATGTTTTCTGATCCAGTGTGCAGTTCTTTTTTGATTGGCGAATTAAGCCCATTTAATATTATGAAAAAGTATAGAGAGATGCGTTGTTATCCTTGTCTTTCCATTTTCCTAAGATTTTCTTCTTCATTTCCTCCTGTGCTTGCTCAGTTAGACTTTGAGTAATGCCTGTCTGGGTGCAGGTCCCCGTTCCTGGTTGCTTTCTTCAGGTGGTGTCCCCCCTCTTAGTATTCTTTGTAATGCTGGCTTAATGATTATATATTCATTTAGTTTTTCTTTGCTATTAAAAATTTTCAGTTCTCCATCAAATGTGAATGCTAGCTTTGCCAGGTATATCAGTCTGGGTTGGCAGTTATTGGCTCTCAGGGCTCGTATGGTGCTTTCCCAGGCCTTTCCTGCTTTCAGTGTTTGTGTGGAGAGATCTGCAGTGATTCTAATTTTTTTCCCATTGTAGGATAGCTCCTTCTTCATTTTTGCTGCATGCAAGATTGTTTCCTTATTATTCAGATTTATCATTTTTACTATAATGTGTCTAGAAGTGTTTCTCCTGGGATCTTGCTTGTTGGGTGTTCTATGTGCTTCTGTTATGTAGGTAAGATGTTTTTTTTGAGGTGGGGAAAAATTTCACCGATTATCTTGTCAAATTAGTGTTGCATTCCCTTGCTCTGAAATTCCTCACCTTCGTCCACTCCAATTATACGAAGATTAAATTTCTTGGCATTATCTGCTTGTTCTTAAATTTCCCTTTGGATAAATTTGAGTGATTTTTCCATATCTGTCACTTTTTGGTCCAGTTGGTGTATTCTGTCTTCTGTATCTTACACTCTACATTTCGTTCACTCTGTTAACTGTGGTTTTTATTGTGGTTTGCATGGAGGAAATGTACTCCTTTATGGATTTGATGTTTGTTTTCAATGTACTGATCTCACCTCTTAATGAGGTATGTACTGCCTCTAATTTGGCATTTATTTGCAGCCTCTATTTTTGCTGCATCTCCTGTTTGATATCCATTATCTCTTTTGATAGTTCATCCTTGTGCTCTTTCAATTTCTAGTCTATTTCTTGCTTTATTGCTTGAGTCATTGCCTACAGCATCCCTTAGATGTAGCTTTTGTCTTCCATTCCTGCTTTGCTCCCACTGGGGATCTCCCCTGCCTGGCTGCTGGCTATTGAGGATAGCTTGCTATCCTCAGTGTTGATAAACCTTGTAATTTTTCTCTGTGATTTTTGCATGGGGCTTCAGGGATTATTGGAGACTAATCTGCAATCTTGTTTTGGTGTGTCTGTCTTTGCTTGGTTGCTGATTCTGTATTGGTAGAGAGAGTCTGTGCCTGATCTGGGTTCTATTTGGGGCCTACCTCTAGCTGCTGGTCTGACCTACAGAGGATTCTCGGCTCTCTGCTGTATATTGCTGGCAATTCCTGCCTTTGGAAGGATTGAGCAGCCTAGACTGCTCCTGCTTGCTCCTACGGGTGCTCTTGGCAAGATTGTATGCTCTGAATGCACTCTCCCAGATGCTGGAGTCTGCTATCGGCTCCTTTTTTTTTTGGCCAGTTGTGGGCTTGAACTCTGGGTTTAGGTGCTGTTCCTCAGCTCTTCAGCTCAAGGCTGGCACCCTACCATTTGAGCCACAGCACCACTTCTGACCCTTTCTGCTTATGTGACGCTGAGGAATCAGATTCAGGACCTCATGCACCCAAGACTATCACTCTACTGCTGAGCCACCTTACCAGCCTGAGCTCCTGCCTACTATCAGGTGCTGGCTGCCTGTGTTGCCCAATTCCCAGCCTAGAGTATATAGGTTGGGTTTTGGTGGGGTTTGGGTTCTCTTGTCCTGAGCCTCCAGGTCTTTTGTTGTCACAGGCGTGCTTCCCAGGGGGTGCAGTTCCCTTTTTTTCTCCCCTCTGCTGAGGCATATGCTCAGCTTTTGACTTCAGTTGGGAGGAGTTGGTTGTGTTGTTCAGATGCCGGATCCCCAGGCCTGGTCCCAGCCACCACCTGGGGCACACCGGTTGGGCCTGTGCTGCTGTGTATACCACTTAGGTTATGCAGCCTGGGGTACACAGTTCAAATTTCTTCTACTGTTGGTTGTCTTGACCCAGGGGCACTGTTCCTGGCTTGGGCATTTAAGTTCCCTTCCAGGGGCAGTCTTGCTCTAGCCTGGCCAGTGGAGTGTGCTCCATGGGCTAGTGGAGCTCTCGAACAGTTCCCAGTTTTAGTGGGTCCTGTGGTCCGGGTGTAGGGAGTCTGGGTCTGGGTCTGGGGATTCTCTCCAGCTCTGGTCTCCCTTGAGGGATACACTCTCCCCTGTGGGGTACTCACCCTGGAGCTAGTTGTTTCTGTGTGGTGTATGTCGTCAGTTGCTGTTGCAATTTGAGTTCAGTTGGGGTGGTTGTGGGCTGGGCTGAACGGTGGTGTCTCTGTGTGATTCTCTTCTGTCTCTGCCTCTGTTGACGCTGTCGGTTCCACAGGGCCCACGCTGCAGGCGAGGGGTGGGGGCTGGTCCTCCTTACAGGTTCTGAGGGCTGGGGTTTGCACTCTCCGGATCAGCACCAGTTCCTTGTAGGTCTTTTGCTTTGCTGTTCTGTGGGAGTCCCGTGTAGCTCTGGGGATCCCGTCGTGGGGCCGAGTTCTGGGCTTGGGATTTTTTTCTGTTTATTGGCAGGTCTTACACCGGTACCTCAGGTGGCTTCTGAGCAAGTTATCTGTAGACAGCTCCCTGTGTCTCTGGGAGCCCTGCCGTGTCCTCGTCACAATTGGTGTGTCTGACACTGGTACCTCAGGCGACTTCTGCGTGGGTGATCTGCAGGCAGCCCCCTGTTTCTCTGGGATCCCAGCAGCCCCCAGCGGATCATTGCAATCGGCGGGTCTGACACCTGTACCTCAGGCGGATACTGCTCGGGTAATTTGCAGACCGCCCCCTGTGTCTCTGGGACCCCGGCAGCCCCTGCTGGGTCATCACAATCAGTGGGTCTGACACCAGTACCTCAGACGGCTTCTGCGTGGGTTAACTGCAGACAGCTTGCTGTGTCTCTGGGACTCCGGCAGCCCATGCAGGGCCCACTGGTGACGGCTTCATGTGCTGCCGGTGCCGGGAGGCTTCGGTGGGATGGAGCCTCTCTGCTAGGGTGGAGACTGAGGGGTGAAGGTGGGATCTTCATGGAGACTCCGGGCTGGTAGGTTTCTCTGTTTGTGACGATCAGCGGGTCTGCAAACCAGTACCTCAGGTGGCTTCTGCATGGGTGATCTGCAGGCAGCCCCCTGTGTCTCTGGGACTCCGGTAGCCCCCGCCGGGCTGGGTGTCCATTGCTTGGCGTGCTGCCGCACAGCCAGTAAGGGTTGGAGGAGGGGTCTTCGCTCTTCTCTGTTCTGTAATTCTTCTTTTCCTCTCTTTCTTTTTTGTTATTTTCCACCTCCTGTTTTTCTCTGAGTGTTCATCTTTTTGTTGTTTTCCATCTCTTGGGGAGGTTAAGCGTTGGAACTCGAACTGTCTTTTTGGCTGGGGAGAGCTGTGGCATTTCCTTGCTGCCCTGTCACCATCTTGGTCCCCCCTTCCGTTTCCTTAAGTTTTAATACTTTATTTTATCCCTTGGCAGTACTGTAGTTTTGATTCTGAGGCTCATGCTGGGCAAGCAAGTGCTCTACCCCTTGACCCCTGCCCCCAGCCCTTGTTATTCATTTTACTTTAGATGAGCTCTTATTGTATTATTTTGCTTGGGTGAGAATCAGACTGTGATTGTAATGTATTTTCCTGCTGGGAAGCTTTTTTGTCCTTTCATATTTTTTGTAAATATAATTTTTCTTCTTATTAAAAAGAAGGTGCACAGAGGTGTACATTTATATGTCATTTTAAAATTCAAAACATTATTTTAAGAGTAAAAATGCATTCTTTCTGATGGAGGCATAGAATTCCATTGTGTATATATACCACATCTTCTTGATCCATTCATCTACTGAGGGGCATCTGGGTTGGTTCCATATCTTAGCTATGGTAAATAATGCTGCAATAAACATAGTTGTGCTGGTAGCTTTAGTGTGGCCTTGTTTGTGATCATTTGGGTAAATGCCCAAAAGTGGGATTGCTGGGTCATTGGGGAGCTCTATGTGGAGTCTTTTGAGGAACCTCCATACTGCTTTCCAAAGTGGTTGAACAAGTTTACATTCCCACCAACAATGAAGTAAGGTTCCCTTCTGTCCACATCCCCTCCAGCATCTGTTGTTGTTAGAGTTCTTGATTTTTGCCATTCTAACTGGAGTGAGGTGATATCTCAATGTTGTTTTGATTTGCATTTCTTTTATGGCTAGGGATGTTGAACATTTCTTCATGTGTCTATTGGCCATCCGTCTTTCTTCTTCAGAGAAGCTTCTCTTTAAGTCTTTCGCCCACTTACTTATTGGGCAGTTGTTTCTTTGAGGATTTGTTGTTGGGTGGTTTAATTTTTTGAGTTCCAAGTATATTTTAGATATGAGACCCTTGTCCGTTGTATGGCTACTAAAGATCTTCTCCCAGTCCATGGGCTTTCTATTGATCTTGCTAGCTATGTCATTTGTCCTGCAGAAGCTCTGCAACCTTATACAATCCCATTTGTCCAACCTTTCTTTGATTTGATGCCTCCATCAGAAAGAATGACATTTCCCCATTTGTTAGGAAATGGAAAGGCTTGGAAAAAATTATATTAAGTGAAGTAAGCCAGGCACAAAGAAACATAGGTCCCATGGTTTCCCTTATTTGCAATATCTAGTATAGGTATGAGTCAAGCGGAAAAAGTCAGAGAATTTAATGTTAGGAAAAAGAACCCTCAAATATGTATTTTAATGTTTTTGTTTCTTTCATGCATGTGTTCTAACGCATTTATAAGATTATTTCTTTGTTGCTTTGTATGTCCCTCCCCCACAGTGTAACCCCCGCTTTCACTATATTTGATGTCAGTATAACATGTGGAGGAGACGGGGACAAACAAGTCGTTTAAGGATTCAGGTGGACCTGTTGCAACAATGAGAAGTACAAAATGTCATGTCAAAACCAGCTTTACAATGTCGGGGGGGGAAAGGGGGGGTATGATTGGGTGGGGGGGAGGGGGGAGGCTGGGAAGGGAGGTGAAGGGTAAACAAAGGAGGAGGCTGCAATGCTTGGTAAGAAATGTATGCATTATCCTGCCCATGTAATTGTAACCCCTCTGTACAGTATGTTCTCAAATAAAATAAAATAAAATTAAAAAAAAAAGAGTAAAAATGCAAATAATCACAAAAATTCATCTCTAGAAAAAAATGACTACCAGATTAAATGTTTTTGGAGGCTGGGTCAGTGGCATTTGGTATAGTTCTCACTTCAGCTCTAGTCAATGCTTCATAGTTCCAGGCCTGCATGACCTAAATAAAAACAAGTAAAAAAGTAAGAAAAATGATCCTTTAGGGCACAACTGTGGAAGATTTGAAATACTCTTGTACATTTTATTGACCATTTGTACATTTCTGTGGTGATGAAAAGTGATATAACAATTATGGTAGAATTTGTCACATTATTCTAACAAAACATAGCATGACCACATTACCCAGCAATTCTATTGCTCATTGCATTACAAAAATAACTGAAAAGAAAAAACCTGGAGTGTCTATCAGATGAACAGGTTTATAAAATATGAGATATGCATGAATGGATTATGACATCCACAAAAAGGCTGCAATTTAATATATGTCTGTCACGGAAGGACACCAAAAATAATCTACTACTTATGTGAAACATATTGACTAAACCATTTCATAAGAGAAACTGGAAGATTAAAATTTCTGGAGCAGGTCATTGGGGTGATTATTACTCTATGATTGTGTGGATTCCATCAGTATCGAAAAGATAGTTCACAAATAGAGGTAATGGTTACAAAGTAGTGTGGATATAATTAATGTCCCTAGCAAGCATGAGGCCCTGCATTCAACCCCCAGCACATCCAAAAAACTGCTAAATCTTCCTTCCTTTTCTGCTGTTTTGATTGTATTCCTCAGAGGATCTCTGGTGGATCTCTGAGGTTTAGTCATGCATTAGAGAAAATCCATTATTTGAATATTAATTTTAAAGGAAACCTCGTATATTAAAATGAGAGCAATGCTTGCAGTTCTAACCCGGGGCTAAAACAGGAAGATCCTTACACAGTCAAGGCTGCATAGAGAGGTCATGTCTAAATCACTGTGGTATCTGCTGAAACTGGAGGGACAACTATTTGTAAGCAATTACAAGTGAGAGATAAAAGAGAGATAAGTTTTTGATCACATTATATTTTGGTCATGTCGGTTTGTATTTAATATTTACATGATTTTTAAAATTTTTCCTTTTTCCCTTACTCTCAGTATGTCATTTTGAAACTTTGTACTATGTTCTCGTTTGCCGCATTAAAATAAACATAGTTTTCCTTTATAGCATATTAAACATGGTTTTTAATTTTTTCTATATTACAACTACTTTTATTTATTTTAGAAAGCTTTTATCGTTTTTTTTTCCTGCATGTAGGGAGTGGCCACTGTCTCAGAGATTTTTCTCAGTTCTGCTAATT
Organism: Dipodomys spectabilis; assembly: GCF_019054845.1. Classification (NCBI taxonomy): domain Eukaryota; kingdom Metazoa; phylum Chordata; class Mammalia; order Rodentia; family Heteromyidae; genus Dipodomys; species Dipodomys spectabilis. The sequence goes on along the minus strand of NW_024870978.1, from coordinate 11,182,186 downwards.
GAACCACAGCTCAACTTCCACATTCATTCTTTTGAAAAGTCTCATGCAAAGCCCAGCACAACTAAGGAGGCTAAAATCTGAGGATCTTTGTTTGAAGCCAGTCTGAGCAGCAAAATCTGAGATTCTTATCTCCAATTAATCACCAAAAAGCAGTGGGTAGTAGAACTCTAGCCTTGAGTAAAACAGGGCAAGTTCAAGCCTTAGTACTGGTAATTACACAAATAAGTATCATGGACTTTCTTGCTTGGGCTGGCTTTGAACTGCTGCCCTTAGATTTCAGCCTCCTGGGTAGTTAGGAAATACAGGCATGAGCAACCAACTGCTGACTTATTTTAATTTTTTTTGTGGTAGTTTCATGGGGATTAAAATCTGGGCTTAGGCAAGCACTCTACTGCTTGAGTCATAGAACCACTTCCAGTTTTCTGGTGGTTTATTGGAGATAAGAGTCTCATGGACTTTCCTGCCCGGGGTGGCTTGGAACTGTGATCCTCAATATCAGCCTCCTGAGTAGCCAGGATTACAGGCGTGAGCCGTGGTACACGGCTTATTTTAATATTTTTAACGATCTCTTTCTTGCTTTCAACTTCAAAACATTGTTTATTTTGTCCAGTAGACATGATCTTTGGGCCACATTGCTGTTTCTTAGTTATTTTGAAGGGCGGTAGGGGTGGAACTCTCAGCCTAGGTGCTGTCTTTGTGCTCTTCAGCTTAAGGCAAATGCTCTGCCAGTTCACCCACAAAGCCACTTCAGGTTTTCTGGTAGTTAATTGGAAATAAGAGTCTCATGAACTTTCCTGGCCAGGCTGACTTTGAACCGTGATCTTCATATCTCAGCCTCCTGAGTAGTAGGATTACAGGCTAGAGCCAGCAGTGCCCTTCTGTTTCTTAGCATTTTGACTCAAGGATGATGTTCTACAATTTCAACCACAGCTCCACTTCTAGCTTTTTTTGGTTTATTGGACATAAGTTTCAAATGTACTTTTCTGGGTAGTCTAGCTTCAAACCATGATCCTCAGATTTCAGCTTCCTGAGGTGCTCCGATTATACACATGAAGCACAAACCCATTGATCATTTAAAAAATATTAATATGTTTTTTCACTTTTTATTTTTAAATTTTCCTTGTTTTTTATTTTTGTATATGTTCTAGTCCTGGGACTACAAATCAGGACCTAATACAATGCCAGAGATTTTCTTCAAGACTAGTGGCTTATCACATGAGCCAAAGCATAACTTTTGGCTATGCTTGTTTGTCTTCGTGCTAGAAGTAGAGGCCTGGGTGCTGTACTAGAAAGTGATTGCCCAGTTTGCATCTTGGGTTATAGCTCAACTCCAGGTTTTTTTTTAAAATTCTTGGTAGTTAATAGGAGATGAGTTTTATGCAAAGCCTAGCATGAATCAGTTGGCTGAATTCTAAGGATCATGGTTCAAAGCCAACCAGGGCAGAAAGCCACTGAGACTCTTAGCTCCAATTAATCACTGAAAAGCTGGGAATGGTAGAGCTCTATCCTTGAAAAAAACAACATAAATTCAAGCCACAAGATAGCACACAGATGCACATACAGAGAAGGCTTCATGGGCTTTCTGGCATGGGCTAGCTTTGACCCATGCTTCTCAGATTTCAGCCTCTCTTCATCCTCTCTTCTTTGAAAATTTTATTGGTTCTGTGGTTTGACCTCTGACTCTAAGGCCTATATGTTAGCTTTTAAACTCAAGGCTGGTGCTTTACTACCTCAGCCACAGCTCAAGACTTTGTAGCGTGTAGCTACAGATGAGAATCTCAAGCACGTTCCTTCCTAGGTTGACTTGACCCTGCAATGCTCAGTTGTCAGCCTCTTGTGTAGTAAGGATGACACACAGGGCCATCAACATTTGGGTCATTTTAAAACTTTAATATGTGCTTGTTTCCACCTTCTTTTTCTTTTTCCATTTTTGCTTGTCCTGGGAGTAGAAAATGAAGCTCAGATGTTGTCTCAGAGCACACATGGGACCAACCATAACATTTGGCTTTGCAGGGGAGGTTAATTGGAGAGAAAAGAATCATGGAGAGCTAGGCCAGATTCAGGAGGCTGAAAATTGAGGAGAGTTCATGACTCTCTTTTCTCCAACTAACCACTAAAATCAGAGTTGTAAATCATTGAGCAAAATAGTGCAAGTTCAAGCACCAGGATTGGCAAACACACACACACACACACACACACACACACACACACACACACACACACACACACACACACACGTCTTATGAACACCTGTACATGAGCTAAGCTTTAAAGAGTATCCTCAAATTTCAGCCTGAGTATATAGAATTATAGATATGAGCCACCAATGATTGTCTCATCAAAAGCTTTGTTATTTAGTTTTTCTTCTCTTCTTCTACCCTTCTTTTCATTTATTTCTTTCCTTTTGTGTGTGTTGGTGCTGGAGCTCGAGCTCATGCAAGGCCTGGCCTGATTCAGGAGGCTGAAATCTGTCCATCATAGTTTGAAAGCAGCCTGAGCAGGAAAGTCCAAGAAACTCTTATCTCCCTTTAATCAACAAGAACCTATCCCCAGTGTGGCCACCACACACAAAACAGTCTCCTGGAATTTTTTGATTGGGTTTGCCTTTACACAGGATCTTATATTTCAGTCTCCTGCATTTCTAGAATTACAGACATGAGCCAACAGTCCTAGGTTCTCTACTTCCAAGCATTTAATTTTCTTGTTGAGATCCTGAGTCTGGATCTGTGATCCAGGGCACTGTTTCAATAAGTTATTAGTTCAAGGCTGGTGCTTTACAACTACAATCACAGCTTCATTTCTGGCGTTTTCTGCTGGTTAGTTGGAGACTTATGAACTTCCCTGTCCAGGCTGGTTATGAACAACAAACTTTAGATTTCATTCTTGTGAGTCAGTAGGATTGCACATATCTACCAAACATTCATGTATGGATCATTTTGAAACTTTAATTGGATTTTCTCACACCGTTTTTCTTCTTTTTCCTAATTCTGGGGCTTGAATTTAGGCCTTGGGCACTGTCCCTGAACTTCTGTTACTCAAGGTAAGAACTCTACTACTTGAGCCACTGTGCCACTGCCAGCCTTTTTTATTTATGAGGTACTGAGGATACAAACCCAGGGATTCAAACATGGTAGGCAAGCACTCTGTCACTAAGCCACATTCCCAGCCATTCTTACACCTTTTCATTTGTATTTTTATTTTCTTGTGTATGTTGGTCCTGGGTCTAAAAATCAGCCCAGTTGCAGTCCCAGAAGTTTTTATTCAAGACTAGCACACTAAGACATGAACCACAGCATAACTTGTGGCTATTAGTTTTTGTTTTGTTTTAAATAGCTACTTACAGTTGAGTCAATGAATTCTCCTACCTGGGCTGGCTTTCAACTGTGATCTTCAGATTTGAGCCTCCCAAGTGGCTACCATCACAGATGTGTGCCACCTATGCTTGGCTCATTTTAAACTCTGAAATTGGCCCTTTCTTCTCCCAACTTCTCTACATTTATTTATTTTAATGTTTGTGTGTATGTTGGTCCTGAAGTTAATATCAAGATCTAGGTGCTGTCCCAGAAATTATTTTCTCATTTCTGCCATTGAAGCCACAGCTCAATCACCATGTTTTATTTTTCTTCCTTTTGGTGGTTAATTGAAGAGTCTCATGTAAAGCCCAGCAAGACACAGGAGGCTGAAATCTGGGGATTGAAGTTGAAGCTATCCTGCATAGGAAAGTCCATGAGACTATTTCCATCAACTAACTACTCAAATTCAAGCCCCAGGTTGGCACACACAGTAAAAAAGCCCCATAGACTTTCCTGTTTGGGCTGGTCTTAAAACGTATCTTCAGACTTCAGCTCCCCGAATAGCTATAATAATAAGCAAGAACAACCAGCCCCAGGCTTATTTTTAAGTCCCAAATGGTCATTTCTTCTCTTCTTTCAGTTTTGTTTTTGGTCGACTTTAGGCTGAATTATGGACCGGGGAACTGTTTCCCAGTTTTTTTTCACTAAATTTCAGTACTTTACAGCTACTATCACACCTTAATTTCCAGCTTTTACTGGGTAGTTGGAGAAAAGAATTTCAATCACTTTCCTGCCCAGGCAGGCTTTTAACTGTGATCCTCATATTTCATCTTTCTGAGTAGCAAGGAATACACACATACACCAATAACTCACGGCTCATTTTGAAACTATAATTTTCTCGTTCTCCCATCTTTTATAATTTGTGCTTTTTTTCTTTCTTTGTAAGTGTCTGTGCTAGGGCATCAGCACCAAGGTCTGTGTGCTGTCCCAGAGCTTTCTGTTTAAGACTAGCACTCTACCACATGTGCCAGAGCACAGCTAGTGGCATATTTTTTATGACAAATGAGTCATAAGAATCTCAGGGATTCTCCTACCTGGGCTAGCCTTCAACTGTGATCCTAAGCTTTCATCCTCCTGAGTAGCTGATAGAAAATCAGTGAGCTACCAATGCTTGATTTATTTAGACCTCTGTCATTGGATCTTCCTTCTGCACTTCTACCCTCCTTTTATTTAATAATTCTGTGATAGTCCTGGGGCTTGAACTCAGCGCCTGGTTGCTGTCCCAGAAAGTGATTGCCCCATTCTGCCACTTGAGCCATAACTCAATTCCCAGGGTTTTTTTTTTCTTTTCTTTTTGAAAATTAATTGGAGATAAGAGTCTGAGACAAAGCCTAGCATAAATCAAGCTAGCCTGGGAAGGAAAGTCCATGAGACTATGACCTCCAATTAACCACTGAATAGCTGGGAGTGGTAGGGCACTATCCTTGAACAAACCAGCAGAAGTTCAAGGATGGCACACACAAGCCGCAGGATGGCACAGAGATGCACAAACACAGGCTCATGGATTTTCTTGCTTGTGTTAGCTTTGAACTCTGATCCTCAGATTTCAGTCTCTCTTCTTCCACTGTCCTTTTTATTTATTGTTTTTTATTTGTAATTTTTAGTGGTCCTGCAGCTTGATATCTGGTTCTGAGGACTGTTTCTTAGCTTTTTAAATAAAGGCTGCTACTTTACAACCTCAGCTTCAGCTCAGGGCTTTGTGCTAGGTAGTTTGGATAAGCACCTCAAGCATGTTTATGCCCAGGATGACTTGATACCACAATTCTCAGATGTCAGCCTTTTGTGTAGTTAGGATTATACACAGGACCAATAACACTTGTGTCATTTTAAAACTTTAATATGTGCTGTCACTATCTACTGTTGTTTACTTTTTTTTTTTTTTTTGCATGTGTGTGCTGTTACTGGGTCTACAAATTGGGGCTCATATTCTGTCCCAGAAGTTTTTTTTTTTTTTTGGGTCCGGTCGTGGGGCCTGAACTCTGGGCCTGGGCACTGTCCCTCAGGTCTTCAGCTCAAGGTTAGTGCTCTACCACTTGAGCCACAGTGCCACTTCCGGCTTTTTTCCTTTTGCTTATGTGGTGCTGAGGAATCGAACCCAGGGCCTTGAGCATGCAAGGTAAGCGCTCTACCACTGAGCCACCTTCCCAGCCCTTGTCCCAGAAGTTTTTATCAAGGCTATCCTCTATTACATGAGACACACTATAACTTTTTGGCCCTGTTTTTGTGGGGGTGATTAATTACAGACAAGATTTTCATGGACTCTCCTACCAGGGATGGACATAAACCACTTGAATAGCTAGTAGAACATGTATGAGCCACTAATGCTTGATTCATTTAAGCCTTTGTCACTCACTCTTCCTTGGTTACTTCTACTCTTATTTCTTCTGTGAATGTCCTGGGGCTTGAACTCAGGGTTTAGGTGGAGTACCAGAATATATTTGCCTGGTTCTGCCACTTAAGCCATAGCTCAAATTCCAGCTGAATCAGGTGGCTGAAATCTGAGGACCATGTTTCCTTTGAAACCAGCCTGGGCAGGAAATTGATGACACTCTTATCTCCAATTCACCACTCAAAATCTGGGAATGCTAGGGCACTAGCAAAGTATGGTACACAAACACACACATCACAGATACAAACACATACACACACACGAACATACACACATATACACACATACACACAAAGTCTCCTGGACTTTGCTTCTTGACCTGGCCTTGAAAGTTGTTCCTCAAATTTCTGCCACCTGAGTGGACTACAGCCATGATCAACAAGCACCAAGCTTATGTTTCAATTTACAATTGGACTTTCTTCTCTTCTCCTACACATTTTTTAGCACCAGGAATTGATCTCTGGGACAGCAAACAAGTTTTTTTTTTTTTTTTTTTTTTTTTTTTAGCTTTTTCAACAAATAGAGTGTTTTACAACTACAATGATATCTATACTGGGTAGTTGGGTGTAAGTGTTTCATGTACTTTCTTGCCCAGTCTAGCTTTGAACCTTGAATAGCTAGGAATACACATATGAACCAAAACCCATGCTCATTTTGAAACTGGCTTTCAGTTTTCCCATCATTTTTAGTTTGGGGTTTTTTGGTTTTTTTGAAATGTGTGTCTAGGATTTCAACTTAGGGCTTAGGTGCTGCTCCAAGCTTTTCGGTTTAAGACTACCATTCAACTGCATGAGCCAAAGTACAGCTTTGTAGCTTATTTTTGGTGGCAAATTAGATAGATGAGTCTCATGAGTCTCATGGACTCTCCTGCCTTGGCTGGTCATGAATTGTGATCCTTAAATTTCATCCTCCTCAGTACCTCGTATAACATGTGTGAGCAACCAATGTTTGATTCATTTCAACCTCTATCACTGATGGAGGTTTTGTACTTCTATCCTCCTTTTCTTTTATTTCTTCTGTGTCTGTCCTGTGGCTTGAACTCAGGGTCTGGGTTCTGTACCAGATACTATTTCCCAGTTCTGTCACTTGACCACAGCTGAATTCCAGGGTTTATCTTTTATTTTCTGTTTTGGTGGTTAATTTGAAATGAGTAGAGCTAGTCCAGATTCATGAGGCTGAGGATCAAAGTTTGTACCAGCCTAGGCAGGAAAGACCATAATATCTCCAATTATAACCACTAAAAAGCTGAGAATAGTAGAGCCTTGAGAAAAACATCTTTAAATATTATCCTCAGATTTTAGCCTCTTGAGTAACTAGAATTACAGTTATGAGTCACCAATGATTGGCTGATTGGCTCATTGAAGCTTCGGTTATTGGTTCTTCTCTTCTTCTACCCTTCTTTACATTTATTCATTTCATTGTTTTGTGTGTGATGGTCCTGGAGCTAGAACTCATTCAAGGCCTGTCCTGTTTCAGGAGGCTGAAGTCTGACCATCATGGTTAAAAGCCACCCTGAGCAGGAAAGTCTAAGATCCTTAACTCCAATTAACTGCCAAAAATCTGGGAGTAGTACAGTTCCAGCCCCAGGAATCTCCACAAAGAACTGTCTTCTGGGCTTTCCTGCTAAGTTTGGCCTTTACACTGGATCCCCATATTTCTGCCTCCTGGATTCTAGAATTACAGGCATGAATGACCAGCCCCAGGTTCTATGTTTCTTATCATTTTTTTGTGATCCAGAGGCTGGATCTCTGAGGCACTCAGGGTACTGTTTTATAGCTTTCTCACTCAAGGCTGGTACTTTACAACTCCAATCACAGCTTCACTTCTGTTTTCTTGTTTGTTTTGCTAGTGATTTGATGATGAGACACCATAACCCTCAGATTTCATCTATCTTAGTATCTAGGATTATGCACATGAAACAAAAACTCATGGCTCATTTTGAAATTTTAATTGGATTTTCCAATATATTTTTAATTTCTATTTTTTATTTCCATATGGGTATTGTCCCAGTGCTTTTTTTTGCCAGTCGTGGGGCCTGAACTCTGGGCTTGGGCACTGTCCCTCAGCTCTTCAGCTTGAGGCTAGAGCCCTAGCAGTTGTTCCACAGTGCCACTTCTGGCTTTTTCTGCTTATTTGTTGCTGAGGAATTGAACCCAGGGCCTCATGCATGCAAGGCAGCACTCTACCACTTTGCCAACTTCCAAGCCCCGTCCCAGTACATTTTTGGGGAAACAAAGGAGGAGGCTACAATGCTTGATGAGAAATGGACTCATTATCTTGCCCATGTAATTATAACCCCTCTGTACAGTATTTTCACAATAAAAAAGTCAACTTATCTCCCCAAAACAAACAACAAAAAAATACTAGCACTCTAATACGTGAGCCACAGCACAATTTGTGGATTTTTTAAAAACTGTGGTTGTCTAATTAAAGATGAGTCCATGGACTCACCTGTCTTGGCTGGCCTTGAACACTGTGAGTTTCAGATGTATGACCCTTGAGTAACTATAATAACAAGTGTAAGCTACCTCAGTTTTGATTTTATCCTCTGAAATTGGCTCTCCCTTTTCTTCTTCCACCTTTCTTTACATTTATTTATTTTATTCTTGTTTGTACTGGTCCTGGAGCTTGATCTCAAGATGTGGGTGCTGTCCCAGAAATCAGTCTCATTTCTGCCATTGAAGCCACAGCTCAACCTCCAGCTGTTTTTTTTTTTTTCTTTTCTTTATTTTTTTTGGTTCATTGGAGGTAAGAGTCTCGTGCAAAGCACAGAATACCTCAGGAAGCTGAAATGTGAGGATCACAGTTTTGAAGCCAGCCTGCAAAGGAAATTCCATGATTCTCTTTATCTCCAGTTAGTTGGTAGTGATCCCACCAATAAGCTGAGATTGATAGAACTCCAGCCTTAAGTAAAGTAGAACAAATTCAACTCCCATGACTGGCACACACAGAAAAATGGCCAATGGGTTTTCCTGCTTGGGATTGCCTTTAAATGGTATTTTCTGACTTTAGTCCCCTATGTAGTTAATACAACATGTGTAAGCCACCAATGATTGATTAAAACTCTGTCACTGGCTATTCCTTCTCTTGTTCTACAATTCTTTATTTCTTTTGTGGTGGTGCTTAGGCTTTAACTCAGGGCTTTGGTGTTTGTCTTTTTATGTCTTCTATATAATCTGTTTCAGTTTTGTTCTAATGTTTCATTTGTTTATGTTGCTTTTTATATCTTACATAACTAAATTTTTGTATCTCACAAAAGTAACTTTTACCTGGGTCCTGGTGGCTCATGCCTGTTATCCCACTCAGGAGGCTGACATCAAGGATCACAGTTTGAAGCGAGTACAGGCAGAAAAATCTGGGAAATTCTTATCTCCACTACACTACCAAATATACTAGAAATGAAGATATGACTGAAGTAGTAACTTGCTAGAATTGAGCAAAAAACTCAGAGCCCCGGTCTCAAGTTCAAGATCTTGGACTGGCACACAAAAAAAACTTTCATTAGCTTATATTATACTAGGATTATTGGTGTGAGACACGAGTCCTGGTTTTAAAAACCAACTTTTGTAGCAGCTGCCCCTTTTGATGTTTTCCCTAGGAACTTTTATGCTTGTTTTTTCATGCCTTATATTTACATTCCACTAAATGGCATTCTTATTTTTTTGTTGTTTGGAGAGACATTTCAATAATTCAGTGACAAATCAAAAAAGGCATGTCTTGAATTTTTCTTTAATTTAAATAGGAAAGGAAAATAATGAGTCTGAACCAAGGAGAGAGTGAATGATGGTTTGTTAAATGTATTTGTTTTTTTTTAATTTAATTTTATTTTATTTGTGAACATACTGTACAGAGGGGTTACAATTACATGGGCAGGATAATGCGTACATTTCTTACCAAGCATTGCAGCCTCCTCCTTTGATTTACCCTTCACATCCCTTCCCAGCCTCCCCCCTCCCCCCCAATCCCAATCCTTTTCCTTCCCCCCCTTCACCCCGCCCCGCACCGACGTTGTAAAGCTCGTTTTGGACATGACAACTTGTACTTCTCATTGTTGCAACAGGTCCACCTGTATCCTTAAACAACTGGTTTTTCCCCATCTCTTCCACAAGTTATACTGACATCAAATATAGTGAAAGCAGGGGTTATACTGTGGGGGAGGGACATACAAAGCAACAAAGAGATAATCTTATAAATGCGTTAGAAACACATGCATGAAAGAAAAAAACATTAAAATACATATCTAAGGGTTCATTTTCCTGACATCACATTATCTGACCTTTTCCGCTTGACTCATACATATACTAGATATTGCAAATAAGGGAAACCATGGGACCTATGTTTCTTTGGGCCTGGCTTACTTCACTTAATATAATTTTTTCCAAGTTTTACCATTTCCTAACAAATGGGGCAATGTCATTCTTTCTGATGGAGGCATAGAATTCCATTGTGTATATATACCACATTTTCTTGATCCATTCATCTACTGAGGGGCATCTGGGTTGGTTCCATATCTTAGCTATGGTAAATAATGCTGCAATAAACATAGTCGTGCTGGTAGCTTTAGGGTGGTCTTGTTTGTAAACATTTGGGTAAATGCCCAAAAGTGGGATTGCTGGGTCATAGGGGAGTTCTATGTGAAGTCTTTTCAGGAACCTCCATACTGCTTTCCAAAGTGGTTGAACAAGTTTACATTCCCACCAACAATGAAGTAAGGTTCCTTTCTGTCCACATCCCCTCCAGCATCTGTTGTTGTTAGAGTTCTTGATTTTTGCCGTTCTAACTGGGGTGAGGTGATATCTCAATGTTGTTATGATTTGCATTTCTTTTATGGCTAGGGATGTTGAACATTTCTTCATGTGTCTATTGGCCATCCTTCTTTCTTCTTCAGAGAAGTTTCTCTTTAAGTCTTTCACCCACTTATTTATTGGGCAGTTGTTTCTTTGAGGATTTGTTGTTGTGGGGTTTAAATTTTTGAGTTCCAAGTGTATTTTAGATATGAGACCCTTGTCCATTGTATGGGTAGTAAAGATCTTCTCCCAATCCGTGGGCTTTCTATTGATCTTGCTAGCTATGTCATTTGCCCTGCAGAAGCTCTGCAACTTCATGCAATCCCATTTGTCCAACCTTTCTTTGATTTGTTGTGTTTCCGGGTCTCTATTCAGAAAATTTCGGCCTGAGCCAAGGAGACCTAGGGTTTGTCCTATTCCATCCTGTAATGTTGTCAGAGTGTCTGCTTTGACTTCAAGGTCTTTGATGCATTTGGAGTTGATTCTGGTGCAGGCTGATATATAAGGATCTAGCTTTAGTTTTCTACATGTAGTTAACCAATTTTGCCAGCACTATTTACTGAAGAGGCTGTCTTTCTTCCATTCTATTGTTTTAGCTCCCTTATCGAAGATTAGATGGCTATAGGTCTGCAGGTTCATTTCTGGGTTTTCAATTCTATTCCATTGGTCCTGAGGTCTGTTCTTATGCCAATACCAAGCTGTTCTGATTACTATGGCTTTATACTAGAGTTTGAAATTTGGTATTGATATTCCTCCAGCAATGTTCTTTCCGTTGAGGAGCGTTTTTGGTGTTCGGGGTCTTTTATTGTTCCATATGAATTATTGGATTGCCTCTTCTATTTCCTTGAAGAATGAGGTTGGAATTTTGATAGGTATTGCGTTGAATTTGTAGATAGCTTTGGGAAGTATTGCCATTTTCATGATGTTAATCTTTCCAATCCAGGAGCATGGGAGGCTTTGCCATTTTTTAAGTTCTGTGATGATTTCCTTTTTCAAGATTTTAAAGTTTTCATCATAGAGGTCCTCCACTTCTTTGGTTAAGTTAATTCGTAGGTATTTTATTTTTTGTGGGGCTATTACAAATGGAGTTGCTTTCCTAATTTCAGCCACACTTTTCTCATTGTTGGCATACAGAAAAGCCATTGATTTTGGGGGGTTAATTTTATAACCTGCTACTTTGCCAAAGTTTTGAATCAGCTTGAGTAATTTGGGAGTGGAGTCTATGGGGTTCTTTAAATACAAGATCATGGCATCTGCAAAGAGGGAGAGTTTTATTTCTTCTTTCCCTATTTGGATCCCCTTTATGTCTGCATCTTGTCTTAGTGCTGTAGCTAGGCATTCTAATACTAGATTGAAGAGAAGTGGAGAGAGTGGGCATCCTTGTCTTGTTCCTGAGTTAAGAGGAAATGGCTTTAGTTTTTCACCATTGAGTATAATGCTGGCTGTATGTTTGTCATGTACAGCCTTTATTGTATTGAGGAATGTTCCATGGATTCCTAATTTTTCCAAAACCTTCATCATAAAGGGGTGTTGGATCTTGTCGAATGCTTTTTCTGCCTCTATTGAGATAACCATGTGGTTCTTATCCTTGCTCCTGCTGATGTGATGAATAATATTAATTGATTTGCGTATATTGAACCAGCTTTGCTTCCCTGAAATGAATCGAATTGTTGAAGTCGATTGGCCAAGATTTGGTTGAGAAGTTTTGCATCAAAATTCATCAAAGAAATGGGTCTATAGTTCTCTTTCTTTGATGAGTCTCTGCCTGGTTTTGGAATGATGGTTATGATGGCTTCATAGAATGTGTTCGGTAATGAACTTTCTCTTTCAATTTCATTGAAGAGTTGGAGGAGTATTGGTGTGAGCTCTGCTTTGAAGGCCTTGTAAAATTCCTATGTAAAACCATCTGGTCCCTGACTTTTCTTAGCTAGAAAGTCTCTTATTGCTATTTCTATTGCAGTGCTTGATATGGGCCTGTTAAGATCGTTTAACTCATCTTAGTTTAGTTTTGGCATGTCAATATTTGCTAGGAAAAGATCCATTTCTGTCAAGTTCTGAAACTTATTAGCATAAAGTTTTGAGATGTATTCCCTTATAATGTTCTGAATCTTGGTTGTTTCCGTGGTGATGTTTCCATTCTCATCTCTGAGTTTATTAATTTGGGTGTGTTCTCTTCTTTTTCTGATAAGATTTGCTAAGGGTCTGTCAATTTTGTTAAGTTTTTCGAAGAAAAAACTCTTTATTTTGTTGATTCTTTCTATAGTTTATTTGGATTCTAATTCATTTAATTCTGATTTAATTTTGATTATTTCTTTCCGCCTACTGGATTTGGGTTTATATTGCTGCTCTTTTTCAAGAAGGTTTAGATGTGTCATTAAATTGTTAGTTTCAGATCTCTCCAATTTGTTAATGTAGGATCTCAGAGCTATAAACTTGCCTCTGAGAACTGCCTTTGCTGTGTCCCAGAGGAGCTGGTAATTTGTGTGTTCATTTTTGTTGAATAGCATGAACATTTGAATTTCCTTTCTAATCTCTTCCATGACCCACTCATGATTCAGCAGTGTGTTGTTCAGCCTCCATGTGATGCCAGACTTTCTTTGGTGGCTTTTGGTGTTGAGACCGAGTTTTATTCCCTTGTGGTCAGAGAGGATGCAAGGTATAACTTCAATGTTTCTGAATTTAGACAAGTTTGCTTTGTGGCCTAAAATGTGGTCTATTTTAGAAAACGTTCCATGTGCTGCTGAGAAAAACGTGTATTCTGATGCTGCTGGGTGAAATGTTCGGTAGATGTCTGTTAAGTCCAGTTGAACTATGCAGCTGTTTAGATCTGTGGTTTCTCTGTTGAGTTTTTGCCGAGTTGATCTATCTAGTGGGGAGAGTGGTGTGTTAAAATCCCCAACAATTAAGGTCTTTGGATCTATATGGGATTTGAAGGAAAGTAGTGTTTCTTTGATAAATTTGGGTGCTCCATTGTTTGGCGAATAGATATTTAGAATTGTAATATCTTCCTGATGTAGAGATCCTTTAATTAGTATGTAGCGACCTTCTTTATCTCTTCCCACGAATTTTAATTTGAAGTCTATTTTATCTGATATTAGGATTGCAGCTCCCGCCTGTTTATGGGGGCCGTTTGCTTGGTAGATTTTGTTCCAGCCTTTAACATTGAAAATGTGTTTGTCTTTACGGGCAAGATGTGACTCCTGCAGGCAGCAGATAAAAGGGTCTTGCTTTTTAATCCAACTAGACAGTCTATGTCGCTTAATTGGAGAGTTCAGTCCGTTAACGTTAAGAGATAGGACTGAGAGGTATTTGGGAGTTCCTGCCATGTTATCTACCTTCTTGGGGGGTGCGAAAACTGGGTTCTTCCTATGGTTCTTGGATTCTCAATTTGGTTGCAGTTTCTTGGCCTTTATTGCGGTCTTGTTGGTTTTCTATGTGTAGGACATCTTTAAGAATCGTTTGTAGGGCTGGTTTGGTGGAGATGTATTGTTTCAATTTTTCTTTGCTATGGAAGGTTTTTATTTGGCCTTCAGTTATGAAGGAGAGTTTAGCTGGGTACAGTATTCTTGGTTGATAGTTGTTTGTTTTTAGGGCATGGCATACATCATTCCAGGCTCTTCTTGCTTTGATTGTCTCTGCTGAGAAATCTGAGGTGATTCTAATTGGTTTCCCTTTATAGGTGATTACCCTTTTCTCCTTGACAGCTTTAAGGATCTTTTCCTTGGTCTGAGTGGATCCTGTGTGGATTATAATGTGACTGAGGGATGTCCTATTCTGGTCTGGACTATTTGGGGTTCTAAAGGCTTCTTTTATCTGAATAGGCCTATTTTTTTGCATGTTTGGGAAGTTCTCTGCTAGGATCCTGTTAAACAAATTTCCTAGACCATTAACTTCTGTTTCTAGGTGTTCTTCTACACCCATTATCCTTAGATTAGGCCTTCTGATGGTGTCTTCCAGGTGTTGGATAGATCTATCATATTTCTTGGACTTGTCTTGGATGGTTGTATGTTCTTTCTCTATAATATCTAGGCTGTCTTCAATCCGATTCGATCTTCTGCATGGTCTAACCTGCTGTCAAGACTCTCTACTTTGTATTTTATCTCTTTTCATTCTAATTGGTCAGCTTTGATGGCTTCAAGTTCTTTGTTGAAGCTCTCTTTTAGGTCTTGTATGAATTTCTTTACTTGCTTAATTTGGTGTTCAGTGTTTGTTCTCAAATCACTTAGTTGATTGGCTATGGTTTCTTTGGACTCCCATTCCTTCTGTTGGGTTCCATTCAGCATGCCCTTTGTGGTCTCCCTGACTTCCTTCAGCTCTTTGTTAATGGATTCCATGAATGCCTTTAGTGATCTTTGTGTATTCTCTACCTGGTCTCTCAATTCCTGTATTACTCTTTGATTAGCTTCCTCCCGTTCATGGGATTCCTGTAGTTCTCTCTCCTCCCGTTGGTGGATTCCTGCAGTTCTCTTTGAGTGTTCTCAGCCTGCTCATGCCATTCCTCCCTTTCTCTTTGAGTATTCTCAAGTTGTTCACACAAATCCTGTATCAGTTTTTGAGGAGCTTCCTCACGCTTATGATATTCCTGTATAAGCTTTTGGGATGCCTCCTCTCTCTCCCTTTCATGCTCATACAGAGTCCTTTGTAAGTTGTCAAACTTCTCATTTATCATGTTTGCCAGCAGTGTTTGTAGAGCTATTTCGGAACTCTCCTCTGGATTATTCATTATCTGTTCTGACCCTGATTATCAAGATTGGGAATTGAGATATCCGGATTTGCCATTTTTCTTGTGTTTTTCCGGCTTACTCTGCCCATTTGAGATGAAAATAGCACCAGTTTTGTGCTAGAACACTATCTTAAGGCAACCATCAATCAAAGTTTGCATTTGTACAGTCAATAGTCTACAGATACAATATAGTTCAACAGATACATCTATTCAGCATCAAACAACTATATGTTAATTGGCTTCGAACCACAGAGAAGAATTTGGAAAACCAGAAATTATTAGGGTTAGGCAGAGGTGTGGGTAAAAATTAGGAATAGATTGGTGTGGGGAGGCAGAGGGAGCGTTAACTATGTCCTAATCCCAATGCAGGAAATAGGTTGGGTAGGATGCAAGTAGAGAGAGAGAGAGAAAGAAGAAAGGGAAAAGGAAATGAAAAGAGACCAGAAAAAAATAGAAACGTAAAAGTTAATGTTATTATGGAGTATAAAAGACCATCTATTTAGAGAGGAATGTGAGTATATTAAGAGAAGGGAAGGGACATAGAGGAGAAATGAAAAACTTAAAAAAATGCTTAAAATATTATATAGGTATAAAGAGGTAGTACTGCTATTAAGGAATTTAAGTCTCAGAGGTTTTGAATTGAATGATAAATTTGTGGATTAAGTGTGTACACAATTGGGGATAGGGTCTACTAGTTAACTCTGGGTTTATCTGAGGATGTGCAGGACAAGAGTTAAGTCACATAAAGATCAAAAGAGAAGAAAAGATGGAAAGGATAATAAAGGGAGAAAAAAAGATCAGAAGTTCAGTAGAACTAGACAACAAACAAAAAGATAGTTAAGAAAGAAAGAAAAAGAGAAAGAAGACAAGAAAATAAAGGAAAACGCACATTCACGTATTCCTAAAATAAAATTTATAAGAGGAAAAAAAATTACTGGAAAACAATTATTTTTTCAAAAAAGGCAAAAATTAAAGATTAATAAAATTTTTAGAAAAGGAAAAACAACTTTTTATATATATAAGGTACCAAAAAAAAAAAAAAAAGAAAGAAAAGAAAAGAAGAAGAAGAAAAAAATAAGTTCTTTGATTTTTTTTTATTTTTTTGGGAGGGGTGGGAGGAATCCTGTATCTCCCTTTTGTCTGTAACCAGCCTCTTGTTGGAGTCTCTGGTCAGCTTGAGGTCCTGTGGCTTGATTGGTTTCTTAAGTCAGTTTGTTTGAACAGGCAGAAAATGCTCTGCTTTACCCAAGATTTTGAGATCCCCCTCCCAGATTAGTTTAATGGGAGGTTGATCTGCTTTGAGAATCACAAAAGAGGGGGATGCAGTGGTGAGTCTAGGTTCTGGGTAGAGTTGAGGCCTTTCAACAATCAGTAGCTTTTCCCTGGGGCTATTTTGTGAAAAAAAACTCACAGCGCCCAGCCTGGAGCCATTCTCAGGGTTTCTGTTTTTCAATTGATTGTTGAGGCTGCTAGAGGGAGGGGCAGCCTCTGGCTCTGGTTACCCAGTGAGGAGAGCCACTCCAATGGTTGGCGTCTGAGCTGGGTGACTTTTCCCTGGATGGAGCTGAGTCTGGCAGGTCACTTCACCGTTAAGTTCTTGTGACCTGCTAAATGACTCGTTTTATTCCAAGGCCTGAGTTTGAGGTGGCAGCTCCTCCGAGCTTTGTCGTTATCCAAGATGGAGATCACCAGTGCTGGGGGGAGAGGGGTGACCTTCCCTCCTCTGCTCCCTGAGAAGGAGTGAGGACGTCGGGCTTCTACTCACGCCGAGTCTTGGATCCTGGGTCGTCTCTGGTCTGCAAACTGCAGGATGAAGATGTCCGCTCCTTGTCAGTTCTTGCTGGTGTTGGATAGAATCCGCTCGCCTGCTGCGTCTGGCTCCTTCCTCCCGGATTCTCTGTGTGAGCGCTCAGGTGTGGCCCCAGCTGCGGTCTCCGCCGCGACCCTGCTGCTGCCGCCGCCGCGGTGTCTGCTGGCAAGCACTCAGATGTGTCTTCTTGCCTTGGCTTTCCCTTTCTTGTCTAACTCTCTGTCCTGTGATGGCACACTTGGTGTGATTCTCTGGCTTAGGACTGTTCACTGGAACTCTAAAACTGCTTTCTATGGGAGAGCTTGTTCAGATTCCAACTTCTCCTCTGCCATCTTCCCGGAACCCCAAGAAGTATACATTTTATACCCTGAGCCCTTATTCTTCTTTAGAATCCTTTTTATTCTTTCAGTGTATTTGAAATATAAATTTGGCCAGGAAGATTTAATCTTAGCAATATAGGACTGGTGTTCAAGAGGAGTATTAAATTCATGGTGTTTCTGCTATTTTGAAGAGGAGGATGACAAGAGCCAATGTTGTTGTTTTTACTCCTTGGCCCAGTTTTATAGTTTTCAATCTCCCAAAAGCATGCCAGTAGCAAAAAGCAGTTTGAAGAGAAAGAAAACTAGATCCAGATGCTACTTCTCCTTCAGACAGCCACAGGTTTTTGTCTCATTATCCATCAGAGGGATTTCAATCACATTCTCCAGAAACAATATCAGGAACACTGATCCCTGTGTTTAGAGTTCAGTTGGCAATGAAGCAGCACTCACAGGATGAGTACAAGTTCTTTGTTGCCAGGATAGTTTCTCAAGGCATCTGGCAACTTTAAGTACAGAAGTGACTCTAGCTGTTTGAGGGAATGAGAGGCTGAGAAGCTGACCAGTCCCAGAGTGTATCAAGAACTGCTTGACACAGTACTTCCAAGTCAAACAGAGGAGGGGAGACATGGCCTCTCCCAATGACCCATACTCATGTTCATTTTTCCAGCAGTGAAAGCTGTCTGAGGCCCACAGGGTGTTGTAAGGACATAAGGGATGGATGGATCTAGCCTGTTGGGTATGGTTACTTTACATGAGTGAGACAGAAATCTCAATTGCTTAGAACCTACAATGGCCAGGAAGAGATTGAAGACTTTTGTTTTCACTGGAAGCCAAATCAGTCACTGATTCTTTTTGCCAGAATCTTTCACTCTTCCTTCAGTGAGGCTCCCGGCAGGTTGTCTGTGCCAAGCATTCTTCCTGTAAGAATCCCTTTTTCTTCAGAAACAGGACCTATGGGAATACTGCAACTTATAGAAAGCTCTAAGGAAAAGGTACTACTGGATGAGGTGGAAGTCCCTCGCTGCTAGTAAAGTTGGGAGATGGTAAGTTCCATAAGCTTTCCTTAACCAGGCATGAGGTTGGGGAAGGGTGGGAAGGGATGGGATAGAGATCTTTAAGCCAAGCTGGCCTCACTCATTAGAAAGTAAACTTTCCCAGAGGGTGATCTGTGACTAGAAACAGGTTGTTTTCTGTCCTTGCCCCAGGGCAGATCAAAGTGCAAATAGCTTCCATTGTGGGAGTCCTAAGGAGTAAGTGTTGACACCTCAGGGTCTCTAGTCCTAGAACTGACCAGGTCAGATGACCCCAAATCTTCTAAGGCTGCTGGGTCAGAACTGAAGGCAAGCATGGCCAAGGAACTTTCATCCCTCAGTGGGTTAAGGATTGAGGGCAAGCTGTGATGGAGGCACCACCCAGCCTATCTACCAGTGTTTGACTAAGAACATTTTTGTTTTCTCTTAAGTACCCATTTATGAGTCTTTTCCGGTGGCTTTGGCTTATTTCTTTACAATTTTGAAGAAGTAGTTATGGTTCATAATTAATGACTCATGCCTCACATCTTAGAAAACTCCTGTTGATAATTTTACCAGTAGATCACCATGAATTTCTCAGGAATGGCTTTTGTTTTCTCCTAGCCAGAGCTTTGCATTCATTGCCACACAAGCTAATGTTGAATTAATTCCTATAGATAGGTGATTTTTTTGTCCAATTGCAAAGTGCAGCATCTCCCTTATTTTCATGTACCTTAGTAATTGTATCAAATACTTAATAGAGTTCTTAACAAGCATGATAAGCAAAGTTCAGAGGTGAAGATACAGCTCAGTGGTAGAGTACATGCCTGGCATGCACAAGACTCTCAGTTCAGTCCCCAGCACCAAAGAGAGGAAAGTCAAGTAATGTTACGCTCAGGAGAGGATACATTAGGACTCATAGAAAAACAGCACCCAGATTGGCATTGAGAAGTTACGTCCTGAGGGAACACAGGTAGAATGTTTGTAGGGGGAAAGAAGAGAGCCCCTTGATGTGTGTACCCTTTTAGAAAGCAGAGGTAGAAACAGGGGATGGACCTCTGGTAGTCAGCCTAGGCCATGGGAGGAAGAAGCCATGACATGTATGTTACTCTAATGGGACCAGAGTGTAAAGTGGCACCACCATACCAGGCCATGGCCCAACAAGAACAGGTTTGTCAGAAGGACTTTCTTGCATTGGAGACGTGTCTTTTGACCACTTTGGCCTTGTTAATGGTATTTCCTTATGCTGTTCCTTTTTCCTTCCAACTTGTCATACCTATAGAATATCCTGTCCAGGAGACCCATTTTCTCTAATCTCATTCTCTAAAAGTCTCCCAGTTTATAGCTGTACATATCCTAGACCAAAAAAGTAGGGGGTGGGCATTCTGTCAGACATAGATTGAAACTGAAAGGTATCTTTGAAGTAGACTTTGACAAGGTTCTGGTATTGACAGTCTTGTGTTGATATGTGCTGTGATTGCAACCAGCTTCTGGTCTAATTCTGAAATGACAGTGGGAGAGAAATGGTGATAGGACATCATGGACCACTATGATTTCAACCCCTTCTCAGGTACATCCCCATTCATGGATGTGCTATCAGCCAACCTACAGATGTCTGTTAAAGGAGAGATGGCTGGGAAAAGGAAATTTATTGGCCACAGATGAGACCAGCCTTTGGACAAGTGGTTGCCTTTCAGTGTGAGGCAAAGAGTGCCTACCTATACAGAGATATTTTTCAGGAAGCAAGACGATTCACCCATATCTTGTTATCCACAAAATAATCTGAGAAGAACTCTGTAAACCCAGAGGTGGGAGTCATGTGCTTTGCATTTCTATATGACTGCTTTGCTTCATGGCTCTTTATGCTCTTCTGAAACCTCCTACTGAGCTGGCCCACAATGTGCCCAGGAGGCAGGAATTAAAGGGGACTTGGTAGCTTGGCTGCTAATCACTCTGGCCACACTGACTTAGGGCTGCAGGCATGTGCTGGGCATCTGCTCCATTCTAGTGGTATGGGCTCCAGTGGGAGCTTTGACTCTTACCAGGAGAAGCTAACAGTGCCTCTGTCTTTGAGCCATCTCCCAGGTCAGGATGTCTTTATCAGCAGTGGCACGAGCTATGCCATAGCTCTCATCGTGACAGGTATTTTCCTTTCAATTTCCTTCCTTCCTTTCTTTCTTTCTTCCTTCCTCCCTTCCTTTCTTTCTTTCTTTCTTTTTTCTCTCTTTCTCTTTCTTTCTTTCTTTCTTTCTTTCTTTCTTTCTTTCTTTCTTTCTTACTTTCTTCTTTCCTTCCTTCCTTCTTTCTTTTCCTGTTTTCTTTCTTTATTTTGTCAGTCTTGGGACTTGAACTCTAGGCCTATGAGCTGTCTTTCCATTCTTCAGCTCAAGTCTAGCTCTCTATAACTTGAGCCACAGTGCCACTTCCAGTTTTCTGGTGGTTTCTTGGAGATAAGTGTCTCAAGACCCTTCTTGCCCAGGCGAATTTTTAACTGGCATACTCAGATCTCTGCCTCCTGAGTAGCTAGGTTTACAGTCATGGGCACTGGTGCCCAGCTTGACAAGTTAATTATTTGCTAAACATAACAATGGCCACATTCTGTCCTATGAGGAGTTTCCCCATCATCCTACAACACTGGTGGTCTTAGGGTTGTTGCAGAGCACACAGCAAGGGGGCTTTCTATGCATGCATATTGACTAGTACCTGAAAAGGCAGCTTGCAAAGGTCAGGGAGATTGTTGCTAAAGAGATTGTTGTTCAAAAGCCCCCAATGCTAGAAAGCCTCTAGAATTGCATACATCTCAACTTGCACAGGGCATTTCCAAATTTTAAGTTCTAGTGTTGGTTCTTTTCCTTTGTACACAGCTTTAGTAGGTTGCTCCAGACAAGGAAAGCTACCTACGGAAGGTCTGTGTGTTAACTACACTCACCCAGACCAAGCAGTTCAGGGCTTGATTTTTGGTACATTTTTAGACTAATCTGTTCACTCGTGAGGTTTTTTTAATGTTTCCAAGATCATTTAAGATGATTTTGTGCCATCTCACTTAGGTCTCTATCCTAAGTTAAATCAGCAACAACAATAACAAAAACAACAATGAACAGACTGACTGGACTCACTTGTAAAGTAGTTAAAAGTGCCCCCTGCTGTTAAAACTGCAGAAATACCCATTGCTTGTAACCTCCAGAGAAACAAAGGCTTTCTTCTTCTTCTTCTTATTATTGTGAAAATACCGTACAGAGGGGTCTTTCTTTTCGTATGCTATTCCTCTTGTTTCATAGTTACAGTGTACTTTGTCCCCAGCACATATGTCTCTCCTTCCAGAAAATAAGAAATGTACAGACTGTTTATTTTTGTTCTATGCAAAGCAAAGCACATCAGGCTGAGCATGAGTTTTCTGTAGTTTGGTTGTCTACTAGCAAAATGCTTATAGTACTCTATACCCAAAGTGGTCCTTATCATTGGAACTTATGGTGAGTTCCAGGTGATAAAAAAAAGTCCAGAGTGCCCTGAAAACAGTCACTGCCGATGACAGCAGGTGTATCTCAGTGCACTGGGCATCGTCTTCTATTGTGGCCTAGACTTAACTTACTTCATAGACCAAGATGGCAGATGCAATCAGGTTTGCAGAGCCAATGTGTTTGCATCAGGGTTGGGGTTAGTTTTCCAAGTACTATCACTGAAGATCACAGCCCTGCATAGGCTTCAATGTCAGTGATTTAACTCAATTGACTCAATTAACTCATCTGCGCTTTCTGACATAAATGACTGCTTATCAGAGGCCAATAACTGAAACCCAGCAAGTGATCAGGCATGTTGGCTAAGAGTGCTGTATAGATAATGTACAGTTGCATGGTACTTGTGCTGTACACTTCTCCTATGCTTCCCTGAATTCTAAATATTTCTAATAGAGAGGAAAGAAGCCATATGTTAATGGCTTCTTTGCCTTAATATCTGAATCCAGCTAACGAGCTCATCCTACATCTGTTGGGTTGTTTTGATAGTACTATCGTTTGATTGGACTCAAAACCTCATACATGCTAGGCATGCAGTCTACCACTCTCCTGCCCGCTTCTTGCTTTAAGTATTTTAAGTAATTTTTGGGCTTTGCTCTTCCCCCACATATACCTCCCACAGAGCTGGGATTTCAGGAATAAACTACCTAGCCAGAAGTATTTGTGGAGATAAGGTCTGCTTGCTAACACTTTGCCTAGACTAGCCTTGGATCTCCGTCCTCCCCATCTCTGTTATTCCCCAGAATAACATACCTATGGTTTACAATGTTATAATCCCATTATTATTCTGGGTTCTCTAATTGGAGTTTTGTGGTGCTAGAAGGCACTGCCTTCTTTGAAATTATAAACCTTCATCAGTGGACATAATTCTGCTCTAGACTATCAGCACCTCATCTCAATGTCTGGATACCGCTCATTGCTAAATCATAGTTCAGGATATGTTGCATGACTTTAAGCCTCACTTTTACACACACACACACACACACACACACACACACACACACACACACACACACACACACACACACACAAACCATTGTCTTTTGTGGTGACTTTGTACATCTTCTGTGAGACCACCTGAGTCCTCTCCTGTGCATCTTAGAGCTTTTCTTACCAATTTTACTTCTCTCCAGTCTGCTTCCTCCTCATGTGTCCAGTCTCTAATCTTGACAGTGGCTGAGGCTTATAGTACTGGGATTAGAGAAAGAGAAAAGATAGATACAGATATTTAAGTAGAAACCTCATCTCTTGCACTTTTAGGTGATTTTAGATGCTTGTTTTCATCAGATCTTGACTCCTATTTCTTCTCCCAGCCTCCCAAAGCCCTGTCTTTCTCCTGGATCCCACAGAAGGCTCAGCTGATATTATAGGAAACCGAAACATTGTGCTTCTTTGAAACCTGCATTGCTGCTGCTTTGAGTAAATATATTTTTATCAGCGATAATTTTTCTTAATGGAATATGGGAGAATCAAAAAAATAATTATTTAAAGCAGTTTCACTTAACCTTTCACTTACTCAATTTAAATTAACTTCATATGCCTATGAGGGACATTACATAAAACAAACTTTCTATGTACAGATTTTTTGCTTGTTTCTGTGGTATCATGACTCAAATTCCTTAAACTTTTTGAGGCAAAGATCTTCATTGTCGTAAATATTCAGAATGGAAGAGAGAATGGAGATCAACTAACATGTTACATCGTCAATTGTCCAGGGCTGCTATTTCCACTATTGGACTTGATGATAGCCAGTTTGCAGATTCATTGCCATGAAATGGCCTTTATATCATTGATAAAACTGAGTATCTTGGGTTCCCTTTATAGTATTGGACTTTTGATGTCTGCATACTATCTGTCTGAAGGACCCAAGAGCAAGCTCATCTCCACAGAAGTGAGGTCTCTTCTCATGATAGAGTGAGATAATGTGGGGGCTTTCCAAAGGAAATCAGCACTCTGATATTATAGGATTTGGAGAGAGAACAAAACAAGCCAATAAACTGGCCCTAGAACTTGACCTCTTCCCACTCATTCCTTTAATCAGATAATAAAGCTGAGTAAGCTGAGGAAGGAAGCACACTACTTCCTAATTCAAATCTTGTTGCCTGGTTTTCCCAGACAATTCCTACACCCTTCCATGAGGGTTTGACTTAACATCTGATCTTGTCAAGTGTCTTCTCAGAAGGAATTCTATTGAATAATAATGTCTTCAAAAACTAACTTTGTGGAAAATCTTTCCTTCCCTTTCATATCTAAGACAGCTTTTAACTCAGTTCACAGATGATCCAGTGGGAACAAATACAAATTTAGTATACTGCATTGTACACCTTTTAATGTACACCTTTTTATGGGCTTTAATTTCTTTTTTTTTTTTTTGTCAGTCGTGGGGCTTGAACTCTGGGTCTGGGCGCTGTCCCTCAGCTCTTCAGCTCAAGGCGAGCGCTCTACCACTTGAGCTACAGTGCCACTTCCTGTTTGCTGGTGGTTTATTGGAGATAGGAGTCTCACAGTCTCTCCTGCCTGGGCTGGCTTTGAACCGCGATCCTCAGATCTCAGCCTCCTGAGTAGCTAGGATTACAGGCGTGAGCCACCAGCGGCCCGTTGGGCTTTAATTTCAAGTTTTAAAAGATACATATAAAAACCCAGAGCCTGCTGGTTCATGCCTGTAATCGTAGCTACTCAGGGGGCTGAAATCTGAGGATTTCAGTTTGAAGTCAGCCGAGACAAGGAAGTCCATGAGATTCATCTCCAATAAACTAATCAGAAAAAGCTGGAAGTGGTGTTGGGACTTACTTGGTATAATACTAGCTTTCAGCACAAAGAGGCTCAGAGACAATGCCCAGGCCCTATGTTCAAGCCCCATGACTAGCAAACAAAACCGTATGTATACTTAACAAAACTGTACACATTTTCCTCTTTAGGTCCATCATGATCTCCTACCACTAGCCACACTGCCGCTGGATTTTTGTAGTTCATGATACTGCAGCTTTGTGGACTGGGGAGGTCTATCCTGACAGGTCATTTCTACAAAGCTTTGTGGGTGGCTGTGTTTTAACAAATTGAGTTTCTGTTCAACTCATGTTTAAAAATGAGTTTACACATCATCACGGCACCCTTCCTCTGAGCAGGGCTGCTGGTGAAATCAGCATGGACCCCTGAAATAGAGACCTAATTTAATTTGACATTATTATCATTCCAGGCAAAAATTGAAATTCCAGTTATAAAACAATGTATAAATCCTATTGAAATCCTTGTATTGATTTTCCTCATAGACTTAAAACCAGATTTTTTTTTTTAAATTTTGAAAATATGGTACAGAAGGGTTACAATTACATGAGCAAGGTAATGAGTACATTTCTTTTTTTGGGGGGGGGGTCCGGTCGTGGGCCTGAACTCTGGGCCTGGGCACTGTCCCTCAGCTCTTCACCTCAAGGCTAGAACTCTACCACTTGAGCCACAGAATCACTTCCAGCTTTTTTTTTCTGCTTCTGTGGTTCTGAGGAATCAAACCCAGGGCCTCATGCATGCAAGGCAAGCACTGTACCACTGATCCACTTTCCCAGCCCACATGAGTACATTTCTTATCAAGCATTGTTGCCTCCTCCTTTGTTTCCCCTTACCATCCCTTCCAATCTCTCTCCCCATACCACGCCAGAGTTGTAAAGTTCGTTTTTCGACACAACATCTTGTACATCTCATTGTTGCAATGGGTCCACCCGTATCCCTGTTTAAACAATTTGTTTTTACCCTTCCCCTCCACAAATTATAGCAACATAAAATACAGTGAAAATAGGGGTTATACCGAGGAGGAGGGACATAAAAAGCCACAAAGAAATCATCTTATAAATATGTTAAAAACAATAGCAAGAAAAAAAATATATGTGAGTCCTTATCTTGGGGTTCATTTCGCCTAACATCAACTCCTCTGAACATTTCTGCTTGTCTCAGACATATACTAGTCATTGATAATAAGGGAAACCATGGGACCTATGTTTCTTTGGGCTTGAGACCAGAATTTTTATATATGTACAAATATATGATAGGAGAAGCATGGAATCATGGACAGTTTTTTATTCTTATGTGTTCATGTACCACAGCTTTATCATTAAACCCCATTGTGAGCTTTTGCACAATGCCTTGGGCCATCTCATTTAGAAACCTTAGATATTACTGCAGCTTGTTCATTTAAAAGAATCAATTCTTGTATAATGCAAAACATTACTTACCTTGGGGGCAATTGGCAAGGCTGAGATGAGGTCGACCTCACCTCACGGACTACACCTCACACCAATGGCTGGAATCTCCATCTGCAAGCCCTGTTCTCCTGTGTTCCTTACAAACCTCCCAACCTCCCTCCTTACAATATAATCTAGCTGGAAGCAGTGACTCACATCTGTAATTCTAGCTACTCAAAAGTCTGAGAGCCATCTAGAGGATCTTGTGTTGAGACCAGATCAATTAGAAAAGTCTGTTAAAATTGAGCCTCCAATGATTAGTAAAAACAGGACTGAAAGTGTGATTCAAGTACTCAAGTGCCAACCAACTAAGCAGAAGGCCCAGAGTTCAACTGCACAACTTGCACAAGTGTGGGGGGAGGAAGGGGAGAGGGGAGATGCAGCACTATATTCCATCTGATAGTATTCAGAGGATGGGGAACTAGTAGGAAGTGCCTCAATAGCTGTTGTCAGTCACACCCTGCCTTAGAACTCTGTATATGAAAAGTTGTAGTTAAGGAACCTCCATACTGCTTTCCAAAGTGGTTGAACAAGTTTACATCCCCTATGACCCAGCAATCCCACTTTTGGGCATTTACCCAAATGTTTACAAACAAGACCACACTAAAGCTACCAGCACAACTATGTTTATTGCAGCATTATTTACCATTGCTAAGATCTGGAACCAACCCAGATGCCCCTCAGTAGATGAATGGATCAAGAAAATGTGGTATATATACACAGTGGAATTCTATGCCTCCATCAGAAAGAATGACATTGCTCCATTTGTTAGGAAATGGAAAGACTTGGAAAAAATTATATTAAGTGAAGTAAGCCAGGCCCAAAGAAACATAGGCCCCATGGTTTCCCTTATTTGCAATATCTAGTATATGTATGAATCAAGTGGAAAAGGTCAGATAATGTGATGTTAGGAAAATGAACCCTTAGATATGTATTTTAATGTTTTTTTCTTTCATGAATGTGTTTCTAGTGCATTTATAAGATTATTTCTTTGTTGCTTTGTATGTCCCTCCCCCACAATATAACCCCTGCTTTCACTATATTTGATGTCAGTATAACTTGTGGAGGAGATGGGGAAAACAAGTCGTTTAAGGATACAGGTGGACCTGTTACAACAATGAGAAGTACAAGTTGTCATGTCGAAAACGAGCTTTACAATGTTGGTGCGTGGGGGGGGGGGAAGGATTGGGACTGGGGGGGGAGAGGGGAGGCTGGGAAGGGATGTGAAGGATAAACAAAGGAGGAGGCTGCAATGCTTGGTGAGAAATGTACGCATTATCCTGCCCATGTAATTGTAACCCCTCTGTACATTATGTTCACAAATAAAATAAAATAAATTAAAAAAAAAAGGAAAAAGAATATGTCAAGTAGGCCAGGCCCAAAGAAACATAGGTCCCATGGTTTCCCTTATTTGCAATAACTAGTATACTCTAGGATAATCTTACCAGACAAGCAAAAAAGGTCAAAAGTTATGTACTTATGATCATATAAGATGATGCTAAGAGAAATGAACCCCACAATAGGGAAACAATAGTATTTTTCTTTGTCACTGTTGCTTTTAATGTACTATATGATTTTTAAATTTCTTTTGCATGTTCGTTCCCCATGGTATAACACCTGTTGTTGCTGTATTTGATTCTGGTGCCCTGCATCTTGTATATACATTTTTCTAATTTGGGGAGGGGAAGAAAACTAACAAAATGCTGAAACAAGGATACAGGTTCACCCATTTTAACAATGAGACATACAGACATGTTGAAAATGAACTTTACAACTTGGTGGGGCGAGGAGTTGGGGAGGGAAGGGATGGTAGGGGAAAAACAAAAGACGTGGTAACAATGCTCGATAGGAAATGGACTCATTACCTTACTCATGTAACTGTAACCACTCTGTATAGTACCTTTACAATTAAAAAAAATTTTTAAAGGAAAAAAAATAGAAATGTTGTAGTTATTCTTCAATGGTCAGGCTCAAACTACCTATAAAGAATCACTTTATATGTATGTAGGTATAAGTTTATGCTTTGCTCTACTGTGTGAAATCAGAACAAGAAATTACCTCTGAAACCAGAATCAGCTGTATGGTGGGGAAGAATAAGCAGGTTCCCTACATAGTATAGTATCAACCTCCCTGGAACTACAAAGCCTATAAAATAAACTCCAGCACAGCATTGGCTGTGTTTTATGGCAAGTTCTTGTCCCCTGCAAAGGCCACCTTCCCCCATGCCTGCTTTGCTCTTCAATTTCCTGTGGCAGTATCATCCACCAACACATACTGGGATACGGGCATTGAGATGCTTGTGATCTTTCTTTCCAACCTTATGTCTTAAATTAGCTTATCTCCTTGTCCATAAGTTAATTTAGTCCAGTTTATAAGACCTTAGAAAATACCTGTTTCTAATTCAATGTGTAAAGTCTCCTTGCAGGGGCAGGTTATATCCCTTAGTCAATAACCCTTCAGTCAGTACCAGACAATCTTAGTGCCAAGTTCACTCTGAATTTTCCCTTTTCTTGGACACAAGAACTCCCTAAAGTCAGTATGATCCTTGGTTTTTCAAAGAGAGAAAGTTGGAAATGCTATATGCAATAGGCAGAGTTGCCAAGAGTCACTGTAAATAGGAAAGCAGTTCTGGCTATGTCACCCACAACCAGGGGCAGCAGCCACACATGTGTGATATCTAGGCTCTAGGTAAGCCTTTACAACCTGCAGCAGGTAGATCCACAGTCTACCTTTTCTGGGAGGAGGTTTTTTTTTTTAAAAAAAAAAAAACAAATCTTAGTTTTTATGACTTGCACAGTTTCTGCTTGGAAACTTCCAATCTAGAATAGATTTTTTTCATCTGATCATACATGCAATGTTTTTATTTGTTCCGTGTGTATTTCTTTTAACTTTAGAAACTTAGTGAATACTTTCATTCAGTTTAAGAAGCTTAATTTTGTAGCAATAAAGGGCCCAGTCATTGGACTAGGAACATCCATATTGCCTCTTTTTGATGTGGTTTGGACCAAGGAAAAGGCTTGGTTCCAAATACCCTGTACCCCAATAGGACAGGATCCAGATGGCTGCTCTACTGGTATCTTTCCCAAGGTTATGGGAGGCACATCTGTAAGGGGCTTGGTTACAAACTTATTTTAGACAATGTCCTAAGAACCTGTGCTTTGGGTGTTGTTCCACTCAGGGTATCCTGTGTGTTCTCTGGGGACATTTCATCAAACCTACTTGGTTCATGTAATGCTGTAATACTTCCCAGGAGAAGGCCATTCCTCCCATGAGGAGCCTCCAGATTTACCTAAATCACACTGATACCCTATTTTATATCAAGAATTGTTCTTTTACTTCACTTTAAAAGCTGCCCTTTTAAAGTGGCAGTGAGAGGCCATGCACTAGTGGCTCTCACACACCTGTAATACTAGCCTTTTGGGAGGCTGATACCAGAATTGCAGTTTGAAGCCAGTGTAGGGAGAGAAACCCAAGAGCTTCTTATTGAAGTTAGCTTAGAAAAAGCCACTAGGGAGCAGTAGCTGGAATGTAGAGTGCCAGCTTTAAACAAAAAGAGCCAGGTTAAGAGCCAAAGGCCCTGAGTTCAAGTCCTATTATACATAATGTCCCCTGCACCCTTACCCATACACATTCTCCAACAAACACACAAAAGCATTTAGGGAGTAAACTTGCACAAATAAAGGAAATGGAGAGAGAGGTTCAGTATAATTTTGTGGTTCATTTTTTCACTATTTAAATTAGTCCATTCATGATGAGAGATTGTGTTTGTGTTTTCTCAATTACATATACCTTGTTCCTTAGTTCTAGAGACAGACTGAGGGAGTTGGCAGAGAGGAGAATCCACAGAGATTGAATTCTGTTGAAGGGAGGGACTGGATGTCAGATTGGATAGGGGGACAAGTGTAACTCCTCCAGCTCCACCACTGAGTGCCCGTAGTTTGACCTGGCCAATTGGCATAATGCTGTCTTGTACCCATCAAGGTGGGGAATGCAGGAAGACCATTGTGTCATGGAGAATGACTGTAGCTGAGGAAGTTGCTGAAGGAACTGACAGCCCACAGCTGAAGTAACAGAATCTCCCTTTGTAATTCACAGCTAAGTTTACCTCCTCGTGCAGAAATATCCTTGGGGAGCCTACAATGAGGGGAGATAGTACAATTTCAGGCAATCTTGGGAGCAATTAGAGTACAATGAAGAAGAAAATGTGTGTCTCCTCTCTGAAATTTCAGAAGGTAAGAGTAACTGAGGAGAGGAAACTGTCAGTCACTGCTGAGTTGGTAGGGTTGAGAAGGAAGGCACATTGGATCTGGGAGTCACATGTGTAATCCTAACTATTTAAGATACTGAGATTTGGATGATCATTATTCAGGGCCAGCCCAGGCCAAAAACTGGGTGACATCTCCTCTTAAGCTAGCAATGAATATCAACTTCACTACAACAGGAAGCTTAAAATAGGTGAGTCCAGGCCCAGGCATGTACCTGGATAGGAAGCAAGACCATAACTAAAAAATGACCAGCACAAAATAGGCGTATAGCTCACTTACCTAGCAAGTACAATGCTCTGAGTTCTAACATGAGTACTATGAACAAGGGTAAGCATGGTGACCTCGGTGTTCCAGTGTGATTCACTGAGATGGCTACAGCATCTGTTGCTCTGTGGTCTCCTGCCAAAGAGGAAGAGTCCATCGACATCCCTCAATCTATGCCTACCAAGACAGCAAATGATGAGCAGAACCCCTCATGATGGCCAAAGATGGAGTTTGGTGGGAACTTTGGCCCCTCAAAGGGGAGGAGAGCAATGATATGCAGGACCAGATGGACTCCTGAGTGAGAGAAGGGCAGAAAGAGGCAATGTTGAGGTTGGTATGGGGTTCAATATGGCTTCAATGGAAATGTTCTGACTTTGATTAATATGTTTTATGACATGTGAATCGAGGGAGAGCTAGGGCAGTCAGGGAAACACACTTGTGTAAATTTTCCATAGGTTGAAACTTACTCTAAAGTCTAAGTTGTTTTTGAAAAGTGAAATGTGGAGTTGATAAAAGAGCAAAACTCCCCAGTACTGGCACTGTTCTCTGTAGATTTATTGCCCTATCCGTCCCTCTACTGGTGGGTATTGTCCCCAGGGTGCCTCATACACCATCCCTGTGTGCTGCTCAAGCCAGAACAGCTGCTGTTGGGCAGGGAGGATCAGGAAGCCCTGATGCACTCACGTGCCAACAGTGCCTCCTTCCCTTGGAGGCACAACACAATCCAGAGCTCTGCAGCACCTAATCATTGCTATGAATTGGAGCCGCCAACACTTGGGCTTTTCCTGCATTAGTTCCCTACACCTCCAGACCAGCCTTTTGGGGACTTCTGAGACCTGGAGAGCAAGATATGTAGGCCTGGAGGCAGCATCTGTTCCCTTTGGAGCACTGAGTTTGCAACAAGGACCTAACAGGCGGAGAACCTTGGGAATGAAAAGTGCAGGTTGGCTAAACCTTGATACTCTCTGCTAACATGCCAGGCATTCACTGACATTTATATTCTAGCCCTCTGTGTCCACCAAACCATGGCCATTTGGTGTGTGTGTGTGTGTGTGTGTGTGTGTGTGTGTGTGTATGTGTGTGTCTGATAAGTCAGGAAGTGATTGGATAGCAAACAAGAATGACCAGTGCTAATGGGTTCATGTGGTTGACTGTACTGTCCCTTTATGAGAGATCTCTGGTAGATGTGAATGTGATGTTGAAGTTGACAATCCTTTCCATCAACCCATCCCTCAATTTATCATTCAGTTCACATGCTACTCCATACTTTTCCAGCTTTCTGACCAGCATTCCAGGTTAACACTCAGTACTGTTCAGACCCAATACTTTGACATCAAGTAGATGACCAGTGCAGTGTCATTTGGGGTTATTTTCTTCTTGTTGTCACTATAGGATGATACTGTAAAGAAGTGGCCTATCCCCTCCTTGGCTTGCATGCCCACACTGTCTGACCACGACCACATCCAGTCCATTTCTATAAGCCCATAAGTTCTTAGTAAGTACGAATGTGTCTTCTCAGAAATTCCATGCCACGTTTTAGGCTCCTGTCTTTCTTCACCTGTAGCCTGGCATACTTTCCTCAGATTTCTCAGATTACTGAGTTTTTCTGAAACTTCCCCAGCAATTTGAGAAGAGTAAGGGTTGGACTCAGTCTCAGCCTACTATTTTCCTGATATCCAGGAGTCCCACCAGCACAAGAAGTATTCTGCCATCACCTGGGAGGTCCATGTTTAGCACATGATGGTAACAGATCAGGTCCCATAGTGTTCCACCTGGCATTGAAATGCTGTTTTGTCCATTTTACTATGCTGTGTCCACCTATCCCTACCTGATTAAGGGTAGATCTTTAAGCTCATTGTGATTTATTACTGAAGAAGGTGACTTGCTAACAATTAAATGCTAATTCTACCACTAAAGAATCCTTATTTCCAGGAAAATGTTAAGATCATTGTAAACAATAATCTGGGGAATGTGTGGAGGTGCAATGGTATGGGAGGATGAGGGTCAACTAGAGGAAAGACTAAGTAAATATGGATAGGTAAACACCATCTAACCAAATGGCATTGTGGAAGTGGATTCTTTGTAGTGAATGTTGACAATGGTAGAATTCTTGATGGTTCATTGTGTTTGGAAAGATTCAAATTGGTTTGAAGTCTCTGCAACATAAGCACGTGCACCTTGATTAATATTATCAGTGTACACAACAAGTGCATGAGTATGTGAAGTTGTACACATACACACATATACACAAAGTTGGAATTGAAGAGATATTATTAGTTCAGACCTGGGACTAAAGAGCCTGTGCTACAAGCAGCAAAAAGTGACCTATACTATGACAGCTCTTGCTCAGATTGTATGCTCACTGTAAGCCATACTTCCAGCCCTTCTTTTGTGATTATGTTGAAGGTGGGATCTCAAGACTTTTCTGCTTAGGCTGGTCTCGGAGCCACAATCCTCCAGATTTAAGCCTACTTATTAGCTAAGATTATAGGTGTGAGCCACCAATCCTGGCCCACTGCTTGTGTGTTTAAGTGGGAAACGGTTAACAGCCTTGAATCAGTCATGTCATTCATACTTTTGGCAAAATTCAGGAACTCCTTTCATTGTCTTGCACATCCAGCCATTTGGAAAAGTGAAAAGCACAAGTCAGGAAAGACTCCCTACTAACAAACAGATGTGTATGGAGCTAGCTTGGAAGAAGGACGATGGACCACCATGACAGTGTGCTGGCTAGAGACAGATGGCTCCAGTTAGACAAGATGGAGAGAACCAGATATGGGCATGAATAGAATGTAAATGGAAGACAGCCATGTTAGAGCTATTGGCTGACCTTCAAAGGGCAGAAAACAAAAAGAAGTAATGAGGCTAGGCATGGTGGTACATGCCTATGATCTACATACACAGGGAGCTTAGCCCAAAGTCCTACTTAGATTAGACCTTATCTCAAAAAAGAGAAGAGAAGTGACTGAGAGAACAGAGCAGAACCTCTATCACCAAGTTCTCGGGACCTCAACATGTTGGCATATACTGTGTTGAGCATATACTTCTATTGACTAGTGGGACTAGGCTGTGGCTTCCATACTGTATGTTGAGAAAGAAAATGATGCTCTAAGATGGGAAAATTCAGTGGTCTTAGGGCCCTTCTCCTTTATCCATTCTCACTTGTCTGCCTTGAAGAACTGACTTAATATAAAGAATAAGGTTTATCGAGATTTCTGATAAGTGTTTACTTATACAAGACCCTTTTCCCCCAAGGAGAGTCTGCTTAGTCAACCTGTGGCTGAGCAGAACATTCCACACTTTTCAGATGTTCATGACCTGTCCAAGACTGTGCTCAAATGCCAGCCTCACTTAGGGTGATGTTCAGAATCTTGCAAGGCTTTCTGCTGTGGAACAGGTTCCCTGCCACTGTGTTCATCCCTTTGCCTCTCTTGAACTGTGGCGAGTCAGCCACATCTTTGCTCTCCAGCAGTCACTTGTGTGTTCTCTACACTGTGTAGAAGTAAACAAGCACTGGCAACTCTAGTATGCACTAGATCACTGTGGGCAATTTTCATGAAGATTGCATCTCTTGAGAAGGGAGTCTCTACCCACAGTTTGTTTACCTGAACCCCTGAAGCTCTGGGTCTGGTTTTTGGCACCTCCAGAGAAACACAGAAGGAAGTCATCACTTTGACCCATTCTTCCCTTCTTACCCTGCATGAGCATATGTGAGCCTGTTACTGGAATGGTGAAATCCAGACACCTTCCTCTAAAACCAAAATGACAACCTGGGATGAAGTTAAAGTCAGTGTAATTTGTACAAGCATGTATTGTTGTATAAAATACTACATGTTTTAAAAACGAAGTATGTTCACTTCCTCCATGCAGACATGCAAATTCATGTGTCAGACTCAGTTAACACGGCAATAATTTTGGGAACATGAAAGTCCTGGCTTTTTTGTCTCATATATATATATATATATATATATATATATTAGCCCATTAGTACATGGGCTCTGTGTCTCAGGAGCGAGTCATTTTTCATAACTCAGATAGGAGAAGGAACCCCAGACAGCCATTCTATGCCTAGTTTACTTCCATAATATTACCAATTACTTGGCCTTATTTATGGCTCATTTTACTGCATAAGAAGAGTTCACACATGGGAGCTGGCTTTAGAGGACAGAGTGCAGATAAAGGAAGTTAAAAAAAAATAACCTCAAACACAAAATAGACCTTTTCTAGTTCACATTTTTGGAGTCCATATGATTCTGAATGAGGTTATGTCTTTCTCATAATAGCCCAGCCCATCTGCCCATTGGATCATGACTCCACACAATTCATAATTAGTGTCTACTAGCAGGTGTGCCACAGGATCTGGGGTTTGTGAGTACCCATCCTTAGTGTTGACATTGGAGGATGAGGCCCACTATGTCTGCTTGCATCATGTTTCACATCTCAACACTCTCCTTCCTTTCAGGCCAATGATACGATGCTCAGTGGTTGGAAGCTGACCACACAGGAGACTTGTGGCAAAGGCCTGGTCTCCCAGGTTTCTGGCCAGGGAAGTCATGGTTCTAGTCATGGAGCTCGCCTCCTGTAATACAGTTTTTCATGTAGTTGGTTCTTTTACATGTTAGTTTTTAAAAAATAAAATCCTGGTCTGGGAAGTTGGCCCAATGGTAGAGTGCTTGCCTAGCATTCATGAAGCCTTGGATTTGATTCCTCAGTAACCACATACGCAGAAAAAGCCGTTAGTGTTGCTGCGGCTCAAGTGTTGGTATGCTAGTTTTAAGCAAAAAATGCTTAGGGTCAGTGCACAGGCACTGAGTTCAGGCCCCAGGAATTGCAAATTGTTGATCAGCTTTTACCACTTCAGGTGATAAAAACAGGCTAACAAGGCTCAGGACTGTTGCTATAAGAGCTCATGTCTTCCCACAAACAGAGGGATAAGGCTCATGTCTCTCACTTTCCAGTACCTAGAAAACCCTCAAATGGTGAATGGATGAATAAAATGTGGTATACATGTATGAGGTTACATATATATATATGTATATATGAGGTTACATATATGTATACCACATTTATATACATATATGCATATATACACATATATATGTGTGTGTATATGTACACATATGTACATATATATATAAATGTATGTATAACCACACACACTCACACACAAACACAGAGAGATATCCCACTTATCCATCAGAGAGCATGATAGACTACCATTTGTAAAAATGTGGAAAGACTTGGAAAGCATTATATTATGGGAAGTAATACAGACCCGGAGAACACAAGCTGAATGGTTTCCCTTATTGTGGCTGCTAGAATGCTCCAATAAACCCAAAAGCAAATACACTCGGTTGTATGCTAATGGTTACAGATGAATTAACTGAAGTATAGTAGACTCTATGAAGAGCAGAAATAGTGTGATATTTTTTTCCTCTAAAGAATTGTTTAATGGTCTGCCAAGAAAACAAAAATTCCCAAAGTTTGTCTGGCAATCCATTTACTTGTTAATAACTTAGTAATTAAGGGTGCTCTCACCAGAGTGGGCAAGAGTAAATGTAGTAGTCACACACATTTTAGTGACTAAAAATCCAAAGCCTACTGAGATCACAAATAAATGCATCATGTTTAAAATTTTAATCTATTTCTACTTCCTGATTTTCCACACCAAGAATTACTGTCTTACAAGGGAATATGAAAATAAAAACATCCATTTGTGGAAATGAGCATGAGGTTAGTTGTTCTTTCTCAGAAGTTTGTCTCAATGAAAACAAGGAACTAAACTTAAATGCTGAGGAAAATAAATGTTATTACTTCATTATACCATAAAAAGAATGTAAACTGTGAGCAAGGTAAACATGACAGGCAAAAATAAGGCAAATAACAGAGTTTCAGTGAAATAAATTTCTTTTTCTCATTGCTATCTAAAACCCTCTTTCTCTGTGTTCTTCTGGTACACAGATCTGGCAGAACTCTTAAGGACCAGAGCAAAATGGACAATCTCCACACAGGCCAGATGAACACAGTGAGTTGACAGGTACCCATGGAGTGGGAGTTTCAATATGGGAAACTGTTGGAATAATTGTTCTTTTCTCATAATCCAGACAAATGTTCATGACAAGGTCCAAAAATGTCGAAGTAAGGCTTATAAAGGCCACAGGTGAAAAAGAAATAATCTACCATGAAAGTTAAATGTTTCAAACAAGAATGTGGAATGCATGACTGTAATCCTAGAACTCTGTAATGTGAGGCAGGAGGAGATTCACTTTTAGTCCAGCTAGGTAATAAAGCCAGGTCTTGCCTTAGGAAGCTCAGGTTTCCTACTATCACTTGCCAAAGAATAACTACTTGCATGAGAAACACCATCTGAGATTTCCATGGCACCATCTCCATTCATTGCCTTTACTGGTTTCTTCTCTGTCACTGTCCATTTTCTAGTCAATCAATTGCAGTTCATCTCCCTTGGCCCTATCTTCTGCACACAAATTGTTCCTGCCTATTCTAGTGCCAATCCTATTCTTTCTCTGTATTTTAAACAGTGTCCTATCTTCATCTGAGTGATCGTTTTCACTGGATCTTCATGGTATAATTGTGAGCTCAATTACTAGATGTGGTTGTTTCTTTCGTCCTGGAGATAATTCAATATTTCAATAATTCAATATTTCAGATGTCCTGAAATCCCTCTCCAAACTTGAGCCATGCTTCAGAGAGGGAGGCAGCAGCTGTGCCCACTCTCCTAAGATTTGCTCCTCTGACCTGTGGTGGACCCTTGTGGAAAGGATGGGTACTCTATGTCCCACTTCCTTTTCCACTTGGGTCTGCTGGTGCCAACACGAGAGACATGGTATCAGCCCATGATAATATACTTGTTTGGAGAGTATAAGACAAAAACCAATAAATGAAGCACAAGGAAAGTATATGGTGTTCAAAGTGTAAATAGAAAATTCATAGTGAAGCAAAATTTATGCAGGTCAAACCTCCATTTTCAGAGGCCATGAAGGTCAAGGTCAAGCCATCGTACTAGTTCTTCATATCTGTGTGTAACATTTATCCTCATGCTCTTCTAGTAGTCATGTAGATCATACTGACCACCAGGAGTCACTGGAAGTACAGGATACATTTGGTGCAGGGGTGGAGGGGTTCTCCTGGAGGCCTTTTTTGGCACTGACAGGCCAGTGATGAGGGCAAGAAGGAGGTAGCAGTAGTTTCAGGGATTACTGCCAATTATTAGATATTAAATTATGTCTCCATTTAATGGTGTGTCCCACTTGAACAATTAATAAAGCATTAATTAATAATTACTCAATATCCTGTTATTGTTTATCGTATATGTACATATAAACATATATATACATATTTTATAGAATGAGACAGATGTCTATATATAATTAAATTATGCATCATGTGTCACTACCTATTATTAGGCATTTAATTATATCTCCATGTAATTTTTATTCTGGTAATGCTTAATAAAATATTAATAAACCTTAATACACTTCCTATAATTGTTGCATCTAATTTAATCTAGAATGATTTACTAATTCAACCCTTTTTCATTTATTGTAGTGACAATTATTCCACCTATGACATTTATTACATTTATGACATCCTATTACATAGCATATAGATTTGCATCCAAATTATACATCCTACCTGACACTGAGCACTTTCAAAGAAAAAGAAAACGTGTCATGCTCGGCTTCTCACTCCAAGATTACACGTTTGGCGGTGCTGGGATCTAAACTCAGGGCCTAGAAGTTCATGAATGGGTGATTGTCAGCTCAGCAGCCAATTCAGCTTCTAGGCAGTTCCCAGGCCCTCAGATCGAGCCCCATATATTGACTCCACATTGTGCTTAGTGTAGCTATTCATTTAATTTTTTGTTTTATTCATCTATTTACCATTTATTTTATTGACTGTTATTACACATGGAATATTTATTACATTTATTACAGAGGATATAGATTTGCCTATGTATGAAACTTCACACCTGACATCCAGGACTTTCATAGAAAAGGAAAACATGTGTCACCATGGGCTTCTTACTCCACAATTCAATTTTTGTGAGTGCTGGCATCTGAACTCACAGCCTTCAAGGCCCAATGCATGCATGGGTGAATGCCAGCATGCCAGCCTGGTGCATATTGAGCCCACAAGTAGTTCCCAGCACCTGAGATCGACAAAATATTATTTGACAAAATATTATTTGACAAAATAATAACAGATTGACATGCAGATGGTTGTACACAAATAAGTATAGATCTTTATAGAGTTTCAGAGATGTCTATACAATATTCAGTTATATATGCTACATTCCTACCAATTCTTGGGTACTTATTATGCCTCCATGTAATTAATATTGTTTTCATCCTTAATGAATTATTAATTAAATCAACCACTGTTCTGAAATTATTGCATCCATGTAATTAATAGTATTCTTTTAATGTGCCAAAAATATTCATTAAAATTCATCGGCCTCCTGAAATCACTCTAATTTTATAGTAGTATCATTCAGGAACAACTAATTCAACCTTGACATTCATAACCTTCCATCTGTATTCTTATCAATAGGAAGGAGACTCTTAGGATTGCCTGCCATTGGTAAGGGCCAGGACCGGGCTTTGCACCCAGGGCCTATGTTGCTGTGTTGGCCTATGGCTTCCCTGATAGCCTGCCAGCCTTCAGCAACGCTAGGTTACCAACACCTTTCAACCATGTCATTCAGACCCAGGAAGGTCACCTTGCAAAGAAAACAAATGTAAAACCGGCAGCCATCTGCAAGTTGCTGGGCTTTTTTTTCTTGTGTCATTTTTCCTTTTCCTGTCAGCCTTTGGGGCCCAGGAACACAGGTTCAGCTGTGGGTCCAGTGGCTGCACCCTAGCCTAGAGTGATCGAAGCTGAGGCAGAGTTGCCACGACCTGAG
The DNA here is from genome assembly GCF_019054845.1 of Dipodomys spectabilis. NCBI lineage: Eukaryota > Metazoa > Chordata > Mammalia > Rodentia > Heteromyidae > Dipodomys > Dipodomys spectabilis. The sequence continues at coordinate 11,142,598 of NW_024870978.1, read as the reverse complement.
TTCAAGCCCTGTGCTTGACAAAATAAAAATGCATCATACATACATACATATATACATACATACATACATATATACATATATACAAACATACATACATATACACACATACACATACATACATTACAAATATCTAAAATATTTTGAGGCTCCTTGGCTTGGAATTCATGCTATTTTTTTTCTGCCAGGCCTGGGATTTGAACTCAGGGTCTGGGTAAATCTGCAGCATTGTGGGGGAAGGGGAAGCTCACCGTGCTGGAAGACAAGAAAGTCAGGACTGTTCCCAGGGCCTGAATTCAAGCCCTAGCACTCGTATACATTTTAAATACATGATTTATATTTATATACACATGTTTACTGCATATTGCAGTTAGTGTAGTTATTCGTTTTATTTTGTTTTCTTTATTTATTTTGTATTTTAGTGAGTATGATTACACATATAACTTTTTTACATCCTATTACATAGGACATAGATTTGCCTATATATTATACAACATTCCTGAGACCCAGGATTTTCACCGATAAGGAAAATAAGTGGGACAATTGGCTTCTTCCACCAGGATTAAGTTTTTGGCAGTTCTGTGATTTGAACTCCGGGCATAGAAGGCCCACTTCATGAATGGGTCAATGTTAGCACCCCAGTCAGATGCAAGTGAAGTTTTTGGGGCAAATTTGAGGACCTGAGATCAAGCCCTAGGAGTGGCCAATATATAAACACATAGATATGTAGATTGCAGTGTGTGTGTGTATTTATGTATGTATATGCATCCATAAATGTATGCAGAGACAGATAGACATTTATGTAGATTCTAGTGTATATCTCTATATAAAAAGTAATATCCTCTGCTTTCACTGTATTTGATTTCGGTGTAATTTGTGGAGGTGAAGGGGAAAAACAAATCATTTAAATAGGGATACAGGTGGACCCATTGCAACAATGAGATGTACAAGTTGTTATGTCGAAAACGAACTTTACAAGTTTGGTGCGGGGAGGGCGGCAGGGGGAGTGGAGAGGATTGGGTGGGGAGACAGGGGAAGGATGGGAAGGGATGGGAAAGGGAAACAAGGAGGAGGCTACAATGCTTGATAAGAAATGTACTCATTATCTTGCCCATGTAATTGTAATCCCTCTGTACAGTATTTTTACAATAAAAAATAAATAAAATAAAATAAAGGGCAACTACAAAAAACAAAGTAATGTCTATATCTTACTTTAATATATTCTAATACTACCAATTATTTGGTCTAAAATTATGCCTCCATTAATTAATCTCAGTACAAGGCTTAATAAATATTAATCAGTGACCTGTATTTATTGCATACAAACTTATAGAATGACCAGCTAATTAGTAATTCAATTAGTACATTTCAAACATTCTATTAGTGTTTATATACATAGGAATGAGTTTCCTAGGATCTTCAACAGTGTGTAGGTGCCAGTCCCAGAATCCAACTCAGGGCCTAGGTGTGTGAGCTGGGCTTCACTAACAGCCTGCCAGCCTTCAGCCATGCAAGGTCACTTTCAATCTTCAAGCTGAGTCACTGAGACCCAGGATGGTCACAGTTCAAAGGAAGCAAAGGTAAAACGGTTGTGTAAAACTTCCTGGTTTTGGGTTAGGAAGGTGGCTCAGTGGTAGAGCACTTTCCTTGCAGGCATGAGGCCCTGGGTTCGATTCCTCAACACCACATAAGCAAAAAGAAAAAGCCAGAAGTGGTGCTGTGGCTCAAGTGGTAGAGCGCTAGCCTTGAGCTGAAGAGCTGAGGGACAGCGCCCAGGCCCAGAGTTCAGGCCTCACGACCAGACAAAAGAAAAAAAAACTTCCTGGTTTTTTTCCTCCTCCATTTGTGTTGGTTTCATGGTTTTTTTTGCCAGTGCTGGGAATTGAACTTGGTTCCTAGGATCCCTGGATCATCTGTGGGTGTAAAGGCTAAACCCCAGCCTAGAGTAATCATGGTTTAAGACACAATAAAATGCTTTCTTGAGCAAAAAGAGCTCAGGGATAATGTCTAGGCTCACGGTTCAAGCCTCAGGACCTGCCACACACAAAAAGAGCCAGTAATTCCATGTGTTTGTGTATGTATGCATGTATTTCTATTGGTGAACATCCAGATTCTCTATGAAGAAAAGCACCCACTAGGAAATTTGCTTTGAATAGAATGATTTCATAGCATAGAGAGTGCTTTCAAGACAGTGCATGTCCGGGGCTCCCTTCACTGTTCCCAGTGTAGCCTGAGTGTTTCTGTGCACGCCAGGCTGCTGGAGTAAGTCTGCCTCATTGTTGGAACAGGCAGACAAAAAGCCTCACTCCTGTACAGCTTTGTAATAATTCATCCGGGGGCAATTTTTGAGGATGAATGTGGGTGGGCTCTGAATTCCAGGAGAAAAAGGCCTCTTTGTACCCCAAGCTCTTTCTCTCCCCGGTGCTCTGTTTTGACAGGAAGCCTTCATTTGTGCCACCTCCCATGGCAGGCCTGGGTGATGTCTCTGAGCTCTTCAGCTCAAGCTCTACCACTTGAGCTACAGCATCCCTTCAGGCTTTCTGGTGGTTCACTGGAGATAACCATCTCAAGGAATTTCCTGCCAGGCTGGTTAGGAATGTGATCCTCAGCTCTCTGCCTCCTGAGTAGCTAGGATGACAGGCTCGAGTCAGCGGCACTGGCTTCCACTACAAGTTTCTAAGTGGTGAGTAAGAGATAATAGTATCATGGGACCTTTTGTGTCTGGGATAGTTTTGAACCCAGATCCTCAGATCTCAGCTTCCTGAGTAGGCAGGATGACAGACCTCAGCTACAGATGCCTAGGGTCTTTGGCTCCACATGATAGGGCACTAGCCATGAGCCCAACAGGGAAGGATCAGTGCCTTGGCCCTGAGTTCAACATTCACATCCGAAAAAAATAAACCAGGAGACAACTCATTAGAATTCAATACATACATAATGTTGGCCCTGACATGGGGACATATTTGAGCCTCAACTTTCTCATGTGCACAATCATCTTACTTGTGGAGCTCTTACAAGGACCAGATGAAAGAATGCACCCATGAAGGATTCATCACACAACACCTCATGAAGGACTCACCACATAGCTGTATCCCACAAGCTATCGTTAGAATTAGGGTGTTTTCATCAGTATCACCATTCTTTCAGAAACATGTCACAAACTGCACAAAGTTCACATCTAATGGTTTAGAGGAGTGGGTTTTTTTTGGAGGGCGGAGTTAGCCATGGGTATTGCACTCAAGGGTTGAGGTTACTGTCCTAAGATCTTTAGCTCAAGGCTGGAGCTCTAACACTTTGAGCCACAGCTCAGTTTCTCAGACTTCCTGCCAGGACTGGGTTTTAAACCCACAAGTGTCAGATCTCAGCTCCCGAGTATTTTGGATGACAGGGGTGAATGAGCCAGCAGCATCTGGTTCCATGGAGCTGGGTTGAAATGGTTTACCTCTGGCTAAGTCAGGTTAGATGGCAGCTGTCAGGACCAGACTCCCAGCTTGCTGTGTGATATTTACAGTCCTATCCTTATATCATTGTGCTCAGACATTCTTTTTTTTTTGGTGCCAGTCTTGGGTCTTGAGTAAGGGTCTAGACACAGTCCCTAAGCTTTTATGTTCAAAGCTAGTGCTCGACTGCTTGAGCGACAGCACGACTTCCAGATTTTTCTGTGCATGTGGTAGTAAGAAATAGAAACCAGAGCTTTATACGTACTAGGGGAGCACTCTACCACTGAGCCCCAGGAGTGACAACTGTATAACCAGATAAATGTGTAGATTGACAGATAAATAGATAGGCAGATAGATAGATAGATGTATATGTATAAAGCAAGAGAGATGTCTGTATATTATGAAATTCCATATACGATATTACTACTAACTATTGGCAACTAAATTATTTCTTCCTTTTTTAAGTATCATGATTGAATACATAATAAAGTATTAATTGAAAATTACTCAATGTAGTATAATTGTGTATAATTTTATAGTATGAAAATCATACACTAACTACTAATTTAATTGTTATTTTTATAACATTCCATTTGTACAGATGTATCATCAGACTAAGTCTCTTAGAACCTCCCACCATTCGTTAGTGGCAGTCCTTGGATTTGACCTCCAAGGCTAAGTTACCAGTTTTGGCTATGGCTTCGCTAATAGCCCACCAAACATCAGCAATGCAAGGTCATGTGCACTTTCTGGGCCTTGTCATTTAGACCCAGGATGGTCACAACACAAAGGAAAAAAATAGTAAAACCACCTCCTTGAACTTCTCAGTTTTATCCTTCTCCTTCTCCTAATTTTTTTTTTTTGCCAGCCCCGAGATTTGGACTCGGGTTCTAGGATCCCAGGACTGGCTGTCTCAGAGGTGCCAACACCTAAGTTCAGCCCCGTGCTTGGCCAAAAAAAAAAAAAAAATAATAAGGCCCTGGCTTGGAATTTGCACCATTTTTTCTGGCAGGCCTGGGATTTGAACTCAGGGTCTGGGTAACTCTGTGGCATTGTGGGTGAAGAGGAAGCTCACCATCCTTGAAGACAAGAAATTCAAACCAGTTCTCAGGGCCTGAATTCAAGCCTCAGCACTGGAAAAAATAATATTCATATATGAGATCTATTTACATACATGGGCTTACTGAGCATGACATTTACTACCCTTATTTATTTAGTATTATTACACATATAAAACTTCATTTATTACATCATATCACCTAGATTATATTTGCATATGGATTATACATTGTACTGAGACCCAGGACTTTCACACAGAAGGAAAAAAATGTGTCAAAGTTCGCTTTTTACTCCACGATTAAATTTTTGGCCATGCTAGGATTTCAACCCATGGCCTACAATGCCCAATCCATAAATGGGGTCACAGTCTTAGCACACCAGCCTCCAGAAAACTGAGCTGCCAGGAAGTTCTGAAGACCTTTGATCAAGCCACAGTAGTGCCTAATATATACACTGATAGATATGTATATGTATGTATATATGTGTATATATACGCATATATATACTGAGAGAGGTGGAATGTGAGAATATTAAATTATATATATTATTACCAATTATTGGTTATTACATTATGCCACCATTTAATGAAGTAGCATGGTTGAATACATACAAAAGCATTAATTAAAAATTAGCCAATATCCTTCCATTAGGGGAATCATACCATGGTGCTAGAATTGAAGATATAAATCCAATAATATTCTGTGGCATTCTTAAGTAGAACCATGAATTAACTGCAAATTTAATGATTACTTTTATAATATTTTATTAGAATTCACACAAATAGGAATGAGTTTGTCAGGATCTTCCTCCATTTGTGGGGAGCAATCCTAGCAATCGAACTCCAAGGTAGTTTACTTCGAATACAAACCATTGAAATGACACTGTGAAGATTTCAGATTGTCACAGTTATAAAAAGAACAAGAAGAAAAGAAAGCCAAGTGTCAGCGGCTCCTGCCTGTAATCCTAGCTCCTCAGGAGGTTAAGATGTAGAGAATGCCAATTTGAATTCAGCCAGGACAGGAAAGTCGGAGACACTTATTTCTAAGAGATCACAGGAAAAAAAGAAAACAAAAAACCATGAGTGGGATCGTAGCTCAAGTTGCAGAGTACTGACCTTGAGCAAAAGGAGCTCAGGGACAGGGCCTAGGTTCATAGTTCAACCCCAGACCTGCCCCCTCCTCCAACAAAAAGGCAGCAATAACTCCATGTCTCTGTGTATGGAGGGATGATATGTGAATGATGGGCATTCAGCAGGTTGCCCATGCTCAGCCCACCCAACCTGGGCAAGCTGGGACAAGCCCTCAGAGTTCCTAGGCTGTAGGAGGGTCGAAGGTTCTGGATCCATATTCTCTATCCCTCTGTAGTATGTGAGCCTAGACCTCTAGGGCCTGGTAGCTCTCACTTATTCATCCATCCTCATTGCCGAGTCACAGACTGGTCCCAAATCTTGGCAAAGATATGAAATAGTCAGTGATTTCTATGTCGAATGGGGTAAACCTAGAAATCCCACCCTCATAACTCCTGTTACAAGTCAGTCTTGGGCTGCAAATGTGGCTTAGCAGTAGAGTGCTTACCTAGTATGCACAAGGCCCTGGGTTCGATTCCTCAGTACCACAGAAACAGAGAAAGCCAAAAGTGGCACTGTGGCTAGCCTTGAACAAAAGAAGCTCAGGAAAATGCCCAGACCCTGAGTTCAAGCCCCAAGTCTGGCAAAAAAAAGTGAGCCTGGTGAGACATATTCTTCTGGGACTCAGGAGGGCCAAGGTTAGAGGTAAGAGGTAGAGGGCAGGTGCTGATGGCCCACCCCTGTAATCTCAGCTACTCAGGAGGCTGAGATCTGAGGATCACAATTACAAGCAGGAAAGTCTATATGAGAACTTTTGTCCAATTAAACACCCAAAAAGCCAGAAGTAGAGCTGTGATTCAAATAGTAGATGCTAGCCTTGAGCACAAAAGCTCAGGGATAGCGTCCAGGCTATGAATTCAAAACCCAGGAATGGTACACACACACACACACACACACACACACACACACACACACACACACACCAAGATAGAGCATTTTCCAGTTAGCCTGCACAAGTTCCATCTCTAGAGAAAGAAGGAAGGAAAGACTTGCTCCAGGAAGTGATAAAAGCAGTGCCAAAATTCCACAGGAGTTCTAAAATGTGGAAAAGGACAGAGAGCCTCAGGCAGAAGGTCCAGCATGGGCAAATGTCCTGAGGTGTGGTGTAGAGCGGTGATGTGGGTGGAATGAAGGTTTTGTGGCTTCAGACTAGTCTAGCAGTACATTCAAGGCTGGGTCAAGGTTTGTATTTGAGTCACAGGTAGGGAAGAGGTTGGGGTCCCAGAATGGGCCCCAGGGGGAAGATTAGCTTGACTTTTCACCATGGACCCAGCCATTTTCTGTGTCTGGAAGCATATTTTTCACAGCTCCTGACCCTCAGGCCTCCTTTGCATTGAGGAGCCAGCGCAAATGCAGGGAAGAACTCTTGCTTAAGAAAACCCTTTAGTCCAATGCCACCCGTGGCTCTACCCCTTTAAATCCTAGCTACTCAGGAGACTGGGATCAGAGATCTTGGGTCAAAGCCAGTTCAGGGGAGGAAAGTTAGTGGGACTCTTCTTGCCAATGAACTACCAAAAGCCAGAAATGACACTGTGGCTCAAGTGGTAGAGTGCCAGGCTTGAGGGAAAAAGTTAAGAGACCAGAGCCCAGACCCTGAGTTCAAGGCCAGTATTGCCATAGAAAATAATAAAGAAAAGCTTTCAGGAGCTCCTAGTCCACTGTGGTGAAAGGCCAGAGCAGCTGGGTGCCGGTGGCTCATGCCTGTCCCCCAAGCTCCTCAGGAGGTTGAGATCTGAGGATCGTGGTTCAAAGGCAGCCCAGTCAGGAAAGTCCAGGAGACGCTGATATCCAAGGAACCACCAGAAAACCGGAAATGGTGCTGTGGCTCAAGCAGTAAGCTGAAGAGCTGAGGGGACGGTGCCCAGGCCCAGAGTTCCATTCCCATGACCAACTCCCCTGGCCAGTTTGGAACTCACCCTTTGGCTCTAGGCAGAGTACTTTCCAGTGGGCCCCTGAGTTTCTCCCAATGTCTAGGTGTTCTACAAGTCTTGAGAGTAGCTCAGGGGAGGCCGTTTCCTATAGAGCAGGCCACATTATCAGAGAAGTGTCGAGCCTTGGGGCATGGAGGTCATTGGCCCGATCATCTGAATGGCATCTGTCATGGATGCAATGTGAATCTGAGCAGTAAATCAATGTCTCAGACCACAGTTCTGGGCCAGGAGGGGCAGAAGCTGCAAGATGGCATGGCAGGTAATGCCCACTCACGCAGGTATCAGAAGAGTGCTAATCTGTCAAGCACACCTCGGGCAGGTATTGAGTTGGGCTCATGAAAGACTTGTGGGCTCACGAAATCACAGCCAGCTGACTGCTGCTTCTAGCAGTCTCTATCCCTGGAGTCCCAGGGCTCAGAGCCCTTCTTTCCTCACCAGGTCTTGGGGATAAATGAAGGTCTGCAATCGTGGGCCAATTACAAAGGAGCATCCTTAGTGTTCTTTCCCTTGGCCCTGTGGCCCCATGCATGGATGGAGGGGCAGGTTCCCTGGAACTTACTGCCATGGCGCAGACCCCTCAGCCCAAGAAGGACTTGGGGAGAAACCACTTGATCTGGCTTGAGAGATTACTATGACTATGCCTCAGGACTGCTCCCAGTTCTGGCTCAGCTCATCATTACCACCTTCCTGTGTGTATGGGCGCATCATGGTACTAGGTCTTGAACTCAGGTTCTGGGCTCTGTCCCTCAGATTTTTTCATTCAAGGCTAGCACTCCACCACTTGAGCCATAGCTTTTCTTCCAGCTTTCAGATGATTATTGGGAGAGTAGAGTCTCAAACACTTTTCTAGCTCTGCCTCTGAATGGCAATCCTCAGATCTCAGCCTCCTGAGTAGCTAGGGATATGAGAGCTTGAGCTATTGCTATCCTTCTTGGCTAAAGACAGAGTACCTCTCTCCCAGACTAGCACCCATCTACAGTTACCCCTCCTACCACATCCTTACTCCTCCAGGCTTCAGAGGAATCATACCCTCCCTGAGGACAAAGAAATAGGACCAGGTTTGAGCTTTATGTTCTCCACACAGTAAGGGGCTGCTGGGAGCTGAAGTGTACTGTAGTTCAAGTGATAGAGCACCAACCTTATGTAAACAAGCTAAAAGATACCACCTAGGCTCTGAGTTTAAACCCTGGTAAATTCACACAAACACACACACACACACACACACACACACACACACGCGCACGCACACACGTACATGCACGCACACACACACACACACACACACACACACACACACACACACACACACACACACACACACCAAACAAGCACATACAAAAACATCCTTAGCAAGTCCCAGTGGCTTACACAAGCAATCCTAGCTACGTAAGAGGTTAAGCTCTTAGGATGGCCGCTTGAAGCCAGGCCAGGCAGGAAAGTCCATGAGACTCTTGTCTCCACTAAACTACTAAAAAAGATGAAAAGTGAGCTGTGGTTCAAGTGGTAGAGTGTTAGCTTTGAGCAATGGAAGCTTAGGGACAGTGCCTAGGCCCTGAGTTCCAGCTCTAAGATTTTTTTGACACCCTTTGACCCGCCTCACCCCCAATCAGGCCATAAATCCAGATTTTGGTCACCCTGGATCTCACTTCCACTCCTGCCACTTTCACAGCACTGCCACAAGTGGCCGGTGTGTGGCCAGCACTGGATTAAGAAGTGAACGTACAACAAGGGGGCATAGCCAAGTCAAGGCTAATGACCCAGAACATTGAGGTATTGGCCATACATCCCCTAGTTCCCTGGACCTAGAATCTAAAGTGTGTGCATCTGGATTCTGGGCATCCAGAATCATCTAGAAGGACATGAGCAGCCAAGCTGGGGGTGGAGGGCGGTGGTGGAGGAGACAGACTTTCCTGGGACAAGGTATGTTGACATTTCCTAGACACCAAAGGATACTTCCAAGCCACCTTGGTCTCACCTCGCATGTATCCCCGGATCCTCCTTGCTTGGGCGGCCTTCAGATAGCTATCAAGCTCGAGTTGGTTAGGGCCACCGGAAACCCTCCCTCCTCCACTCCACTGCAAGCATGCAGGGAGGTACATGCAGACAGAGACCCAGGTGAGGAAAAGGACAGGACATCGCATGACTGAGCTCCCCCAGAGGCAGGGGAGACCCTATGCCAGCTGGCCGTGCTGACCCAGAATCCCCTGGAGGCGCCCAAATATTTGGACAGGCCCGACTTGGGCCCCAAAGAAAAGCTGGAATGTAGGCGTCTGGCAATTTAGGACTCATTGTAGACTTTGATAGGGGGCTAAAGGGCAAGGTCAGTGTGGAGGAGGGGCACCATCCAAGGTCAGAAAGAGGCAGACAGGCACCCAGGAAGGGGACAGAGAAAGATGAAAGAAAAATACACACACACACACACACACACACACACACACACACACACACACACACACACACATGGGTAGCCCAAGGCCTCAGCAGTCCCTGAGCACCCTGAATATCCCACCCCCAAGAAGATGGTACCACCATCCTCAGACCAAGTGTAGACAAAACTAAGGACATCTCACACATCTGGAATGGCTCATAACACATCTTGGCATTTCCTAAACGTACACACCACTATGCAGAAAACTCAGCTACATTATTTTTGGTTGTTAGTCATGGGGATTGAACTCTGGGCTTGCACGCAGTCCCTCAGCTCTTCAGCTGAAGGTGGGCGCTCTACCACCACTTCTGGCTTTCTGGTGGTTCACTGGAGATAAAGTCTCTGAAATTTCCCTGCCCAAGCTGGCTTTGAACCGCGATCCTCAGATCTCAGCCTCCTGAGTAGCAACGATGACAGTTGTGAGCCACTAGCAGAAACCGGCTTCAGCCTCCTTCTTAGACGCAGGGGAAACCCAACTCGTCAGGCCACAAACCACATGCAACCCTTCAATTCAGACTTTGTCACCAGCATCCAAAACCATTCTTCCATGGATGGAGAGCATATAATTGACACTACCATCCCACCCCTGCTCCCATTCACCCACTCCCTGCCTGCCACAGGCCACGACCTCTGGAGTTCTTGGTAAGGCACCGCCCACCCTGCTATGGCTTCACATTGGTGCAAATTTGGGGAGTACTTAGAAATGTCTGTATAGTGAGACCATCATCTGGTCTCCCAACCACAGCAACCTCACTATTTCACCATCTCTTGCAAGCAAGGAAGGGGTGTCTTTCTTTCTTTCTTTCTTTTTTTTTTTGGTTGAGGGGCTTGAACTCAGGGCTTGGGTACTGTGCCTGACATCAAATTTTCCTCAAGGCCAGTGCTCTACCACTTGAGCCACAGTGCCACTTCTGGTTGGAGATTGGAGATGAGGTTCTCGTGGGACTTTCCTGCCTGTGCTGGGAAATGAGATCCTCTGGATCTCAGCCTCCCGAGTGGCCAGGATGACAGGTGTGGGATGACAGGTGTGAACCACCAGCTCATGGCTTAAGGTGTCTAGTCCTTCAGAATTTCCACCTAGTCCTCTAGATGCTACCACTTGGACACCCCCTCTACCTCCCTCAGGGAGAGCAAAGGGAAGCTCTGAATCTGGGTGGGGCCGTGTGGATTAAAGGGCCCCCTCCACATCACTAGGCCTCTCTAACCTCCCATCTGCCCCCTCCAGATTTCCTTGTCATCCAGGGCAGATCAGACCCACTAGGAGTTTTGGGGCCTGCCCTATATCACCCTTACCCACCCAACCGTTACCTGAGGATTTCTGGGGCCAGCTGCTCCAAGTCCCGGTGGAAGACGTTGGGAGGGTTGCTGAAAACCAGGTAAAGGAATGCCCAGGGCAAAAGGAGTCTTCAGCTCCCCTCTGCCAAAGGAAACACAAATCATGGATGGCTCTACTAAGAGCTTCAGGGCATAGCCATCAACTTGTCACCAAGGTCCCTGAGCGAACTGTTTTATAGTGACAGCCCTGGGGCCTGACCTTGGGGCCCTGGCACTGTCCCCGACTTTCTTTGTCTCCAGGGGAGTGCTCTTTCACCTGAGCCACAGTGCCACTTCCAGCTTTTTCTGTGTATGCAGGACCTAGGAATCGAACCAGTGCTTTTCTGCATGGTAGGAGAGCCCTCTACCTCTAAGACTCAATCCCAGCCCTGGATAGCTGTTCTTCTGTATCCCCTCAGGCCTGTCTTGGGACAGTCTCGCACATCTATGCCAAGTCTCACACACCTATACCAAGTCTCACACATCTATACTGAGTCTCTCACCAGCAGCCATGCCTGGAAATGAACATACTCTGCTATGTTGTCCATCATCTGCAGCACCTTTGCTCTTTTTGGTTCCTATCAGATCCTCCTTGGTAAGCAAGACCCCCTTTTCAAGTGCTGCCTCCAAGAAGCCCGTTCCGATCACCTTGGCAGAGCTGGAGCCTCTCCACTCTGTAGGCTGCTGGCCTTGTCACGCTCTGCCTTCCAGCCAGTGTGGGTTGAGAGTGCACGAAGGGGAAGGTCTGGATTCCACCACCGAGTTCGGAAGTTCCTGATACACCACCCAGGGATAGGTGTTGTAGCACACTCCGTGACAGTGGGCTCGAGGCCTGGGCAATCTCTGGGGAAAAAGACGGGGCCATTTTTTTTGTGTGTGTGTAGGCTTGAACTGTGAGTCTGGGAGCTGTCTCTCTGAGTTTTATGGCTCAAGAGTGGTGCTCTACCACTTGAGCCACAGCTCCACTTCTAGATTTTTGGTGGTTCCATGAAGAGTAGAGTCTCACAGGCTTTCCAGCTTATGGCTGGCTTCAAACTCTGATCCTCAGATCTCAGCCTCCTGAGTAGACAGGATGATAGGCATGAGCCTGAGCCCCAGGTGACGGGCACCAAAGGCTTTATTTTTTTTTTCTCCCGTTTATCTCCTGTCAACTAACAAGCCCAAGTTAAAATAATCAGTTACAGGGGATCAGATTCCTCACCTAGGTCAGTTAATCCAAGGAGATAAAGTGTCTTTGGAAAAGGCTAGTCTGAATTGGCCTAGGGGTGTGTGTTTGTGTGTGTGTGTGTGTGTGTGTGTGTGTGTGTGTGTGTGTGTGTGTGTAAGTGTCAGGGATACCTACCCTCATCTCTGTGGTGCCTCATCCTCCCAGCAAGGAGTGCATCCAGGATCCTGACCCCAAGGAAGGTGGGTGGGGGAGGGTACTTAAGGTCACATCCAGGGGGATGATCCGAATTCTGTCTTGCAACTGAAGCCTGGAAAGATAAAGGAGAGAAGAAGAGGTTTAGGGGAACATCAAGGGGAGCACCTTATCTTTGGCTACAACTACCAGCGAGAAGACTGAATCCATCTTTCTTGCTAGTCAGATAAAAGGTGTACACTGTTCATTTATTTTATGATTGTGTTAGTCCTAGGGCTTGGATTTGGGGCCTGGGTGTTATCCCTGAGCTTCTTTTGTTCAAGGCTGAGTCTCTACCACTTGAATCACAGCACCAGATCTGGCATTTTTGTGTGTGGGCTTGGGGAGGGAGGTGGTTTATGGTAGATAAGAATCTCACAGACTTTCCTGCCCGGGTTGGCTCTGAGTCATGACCATCAGACCTCAGCCTCCAGGACAGCCAGGATGATGGGTGGGAGCCATGAGCTCCTGACCACCACCATCCATTTATAATCCCTTCGGCCCAGAGCTGGGCCACCCACACTGCACCACCTTTTTGGGAGTAGGAAGCAGACATGAGTGAGTTTGATACTTCAACAGCCTACCTATCTTTGAGCATTGTTCTGGGTCATTCTGATGGTGGCTTCCTCCTTATCCACAGCAATGACTGGGCTCTGTCACAAGAACAAATGTCCCCTGGGAGGTGTCAGGTCTGGGGCTTTTACTCTGCACCTCGCTCCCCTAACCGAAATGACACTCCCCAGAAAAGGGTAGTAGACACCGAGAATTTTCATTGTCTTATAGCCAGGGTCTAGCCAGATAGGTGGGGTATGCGTCAGAGGCCCGGGATTGGGCTGCGCAGGGGGACAAGGCAACACCTCCTCATCCACTTTCCTTCAACGGTGTAGCAGAGGGATGTGGGGAAGAATTCACTGGATTTACAATGAGTCTAGCTGGGGCACAGAGGGGCTTACCTCATGAAGCTGGTTCAACAGACTGAGCAAAGACGCTCCTGACCCACAACCCACCTCCAGAATGAGAGTGCCACCTTGGGTTCCAGCCACATGGGGATGCTGGCCCACCTCCTACAGTACCCATTCAACCAGTTCCTGAGAGAGAAAGAGAGAGGGGGGAGAGAGAGAGAAAGAGGGAGAGAGAGAGAGAAAGGGAGAGAAAGAGGTCCAGATTACACTTAAGACACGTGCTGGTGTCTCAGGCCTATAATCCTAACTAAACAGGAAGCTGAGATGTGAAGATCATGGTTCATAGTTGGCCCTGGCAGGAACGTCAGTGAGACTCATCCTCAAAGTACCAACAGAAAACCGGACGTGATGCTGTGGCTTATGTGGTAGAGCCCTAGCTTTGACCTGAGGAACTCAGGGACAGCATCCAGGCCCAGAATTGAAGCCCCACGAATGACAGGAAGTGGATGTCCCACCACAAGAAGTGGACTGAATAACACCCACTATCCTAGGAAGCATGGCAGAGAAGTCAGGCCGAGCTTCCTGTCAGCTGGGGTCATGAGTAGGTCACCTGGCTTCTTCATGCCTTGTTTTCCTCAGCTGCAAAAGTGAATACAGTGAAGGATCCCCTTCCTCATGGGGATAGGGTAATGATGAAAGACAGTCATGTTTTGTTTCATAATCCCACACCTGTTGCCTGATAAATAGCAGACCTCATCTGAGCCCATTCAGGGTAACTTCCAGTCATAGCTCACAGAATTGTTGAGAACCATATCTGACAGATTCTCCCTCTATGCCTGGCCCTGCTCCAGAGATCCCTCTGTATTAGTCCCTTGTTTCCTCACAATTGTCCCGTGAGGAGACTGAGGTCCGATGGTCGATATCCAACACAGAGCTTCACCTGTGGTCAAGAATCAGCTGCCCTTGACTAAGAGTTTGGGACAATCCATCTACAAGATGACTCAGTGGGGCGGTAAATGTCTACCACCCCCCCACACACACACTCACACAAACATACCTCAACCTTACGTTTTACTTTCTTTTTCTTGGTTGTGGGGCTTGAACTCTGGGCTTGGGTGCTGTTCCTGAGTTCTTCAGCTCAAATCCAGCACTCTACTACTTGAGCCACAGCACCACTTTGGGTTTTCTGGTGCTTTATTAGAGAGAAGAGTCTGAGGGTCTTTCCTGCCCAAGCTGGTTTTGAACCATGATCCTAAGATCTCAGCTCCTGAATACTTAGGATGACAGCCATAAGCCACTGGCACGCAGCCAAAGATGGTTTTCCATGCCTGTCATCCTATCCTTTCAGGAGACAGATCTGAGGACTGCAGTTGCATGCCACCCTTGGCAGCAAAGTCATTAACTATTATCTCCAATTAAACACCCAAAAATGTTGCAAGTGGAGCTGTTGCTCAAATGGTAGAGGGCTAGCTTTGAGCATAAAACAAGGGATGGGACACAGGTCCTAGTTATAAGCTTTTTCTAGCATAGACCCACCCAAGAAAGAAAGCAGGTGAGCACACGGGAGCTCAAAGTTCACACATAATACTCAAGACTCACAGAATAGACCCCATCCTGCTCTGATCCTCTAGATTCTATGTCCTAGATCATGACAGTCTTAGATGGGACTGACCATGCACCAAGTCAGGACGTTCAAGTAGAATCTCATACTGACCATGACCTCATCAAGGACTCAAGATCTCTCCCTGTCCTGCCTCGACACTGGGCAGTCAGTTGAGGTCTAGTTATCCAACCAAGGATATGGGAATGACTAGATTTCTCAGCCAAGGGATGCAGACTGGAGGGCTCTAGGTCCCTCTCTCTCGAGAAGGAGAAATGGGCTGGTCCATCCCAGGAATGTTCTTGGGTTGTGAGTATCCTCAAAGAAACAACCCTGCTCAGAACCCAGTGCCTCTGGTTTTCCAACCAGCCTCGACCTTCAGTCAGCCCTCTTTGAATCCCACATCTGTCTTCTAGAATAAAGGCTGAGCCAGCAAAGAGACCCACCTCTACCTCTGAGAATGGCAGTCACAGGGCCCTAGAGTTCCCTAGAAGTCTCAGAGCAACACGGGTCTGACTCCCGCCCTCATTTCCTGGTTGTCATGTGCCAGTGGCACGTCTACCTCTGTCTCTTGACCAGGAATGAACACTGCGGGTGTCATTTTCAGATTGAGCCAGCAAAAGTCCCAGTCCCCAAGGATGTACTGCACAGGCATCCTGTAGCCAATGACAACCAGGTCGTCAATGGTGAACCCAGAGTGCCAGGATTTTAATGGCCATGTGGCTGTGTCGAAGGCTCTATCACTGATGGTCTAGGTTGTCAGGTGAGGTCATGGCTCCAATGGCCTGACACGTCTGATCTGGGATCGTCCTCCCTCTTCATCTTCATGCTTATCCCTTGACAACGCCTCTTGACACTCTTTCACTCTATACCTCCCTAGCCAGTGGACACTTTCTTCTTATCTGACAGGAAAATAAACTCGGTGAGACAGGGGAGATTGAAACTCTGTGACCCACCCTGAACCCTATGGTCTACCTGAGGCTGTTTCCCTCTGCAGTCAGCGACCACACAGATTCTGGATGTCATGAAGTCACTGAGGGGTCTGTGACTTGGTCCTACATACTGGATTTTGGCTCTGAAACTGACCCCACAGAGATTGTGAATGTTTGGCTCCCTTGATCCAGGGACTCCAAACCAAGGCTTGCATGCTCCCTTCTTCCTTCCTTTCCTCCTTTTCTCCCTCCATCGTTTCCTCCTCTCTTTCTCTTTCCTCTCTTTGTGTCACTCCTAGGCTTTGAACTCAGAGCCTGGGTGTCGTCCCTGAGCCTTTTTACTCAAAGCCAGTCATCCACTTTTTACTTGAGCCACTCATCCACTTCTGACGTTTTCTTTTTGGTAGTTACTTGGTGATAAGAGTCTTACAAGCTTTCCTGCCTGGACCTTAAGCCTCAATCCTCCCATCTCAGCCTCCTAAGTAGCTAGGATGTCAGGTGTGAAGCACCGGCATCCAACTCAAACCAAGATTTCTTCATGTGCTGTGGAACCAGCACTGGAACTTTTCATTGTCTATGCCGCCCCCTTCCCTCCCGGCCCTGGCGCACACTGTAACCGTTTGTTGTATAAATAAATGAGCATCTGCCTACAACAATACTACAGAAAAGTCCCATCCAATTCAGGTAAGCATCCTGGGTGGGGGAAAAGCCGGATGTAGCTTTCCCACTGTTCTCCCTCCATTCCCACCCTCCTGGTGCCACCCACTTAACTGTTTTGTTTCCAAGGATGTTAGCCATGATGTACTCACTGGATTCCGGGGTCTCTGGGATGCCTATCTTCTCAAAGATCTCTATCCAGCCACTGACCAGCTCTGTGGAACTCAATTCCCTACTCAGGTGTGAACAAGGTTGCTGTGAAGTGAATGCCCGGCTCAAGAGCCCTCTTCTCCACTCTCTGGGGCCAGAAAGGATGGTCCACCATATCCGGTCCCCAAATTTCATGTTGCAGAGAAAGGATCCTTGAGGCATCCCGGGTCTCTGAATCTCCCAGAGTCCAGTACAAGTTTTGGGAATTGTCTCTGTTCACAGCTGGCAGGCTGCGGATGGGGAGGTCACAGTCTGTGCTCCCCATGACATCCTCAACTGTAGTGGTCACCCTAGAGAGAGCCAGAGGAGAATCAGCAGCTGCCAGAGAAAGACAGTCAAGGCATGACCTTCATAGCAGGACAACATCTGGCTGGGGAACTCTGCTTGTGCCACTTTGAACGTCATTGTTTGGTGGCTGAAATGGTCCATCTAATTTGACCGACCCAGAATCCCAGGCATTAGTAGAAATTGCCAGCTTCAAGAAAAACAACGCTGGAAAATCTGGCATTTCACTTGTCCCAATCAAACTTAAAGGGTTCCAAAGTCAGTAGACCCCTTTTCCTTGCAGACAGCCTACAGCAGGTTACAGAAAATGGCATTCAGAGAGCCCTAGCTAACTGCCATGTCCTGATCCCAAGCACGCTCCAGCATGGGGAACACACTTGCTTACCATTGCCCAGCTGGAAACAGCCCAGGAGGGCACAGATTGGAGTCTGCAGAACTCCAGAGAGGGCTGCCCACAAGTGCACTGCCCAGGGAGGGTATCCACACCACCATTGGGTGCCCGGAGCCCCCTTCCCTGATGCCCACAGACACTGCCAATGCCTGGGTAAGATTCCCCTCTCATTCTCGGTCACGGTGAACCATCTGCCATGTCACACCGTTTGACACTTCCCAGACCCTCTTAGCTTCACAGCCACTGCCCTACTCCCCCCCCCCATCTCATTCCCTATTTATGTTTGGCAGACACATTCCCAACTTTGAATTAGCTCCAATTATACACACCAGAGCATATTGTCTGGCTGGAAGAGTGCAGCTGTGGTCACAGTAGCCTCATGAGCCTTCTAGCTGAAGACAGATGAGCAGGTGTCCACTCTGGTCTGCGGTTCACACAGGCCTCCTAAGGGAGACCCACACAGGTCCAGCAGCTACTGTGGGCTGCAAGAAAGGGGAAGAAAGAGGTGGAAAGGAACATCTACTGAAACCTTCCCTAAAGGAGCCATGAAATGTTGAAAGAGAATACAAAAATTGTCGCTGGGCTCATACTGGACATTAATGATTAAAGAACAACAAATAAAATGCTTTTGCTCTTTTTAGACACGGTGACAAATATATTTTCATTGTTCTCATCTCCCTGCTATCCCAACACACACACACACACACAGAGAAACACAAACACACAAAAATCCAAACCAGTGACAGAAGACTTATCCATGCAGCACTTGGAATTTGCCAACTGATTATTCACCTGAGCACAGACAGGCTGTACCATGAGAAAGATGATCTCTCTCTCTCTCTCTCTCTCTCTCTCTCTCTCTGTCTCTCTCTCTCTCTCTCTCTCTCTCTCTTTCACTCACACACATAAGCATACAGACTCAGAGCAGTGCCTCTCCTGAGTTTGTTGGTTTCTCATCTGCGCATGTACCAGCTCGAGCATGGGGGTTCCCTTGTCAGAACCAGGGGCTCCCACCCAAGGGAAACAATGCTCTAATAATGCAGAACCACCCTGCCTCCTCCTTTTTCTAGGGCCAGACGCTTCCCCTTGGCAACAACCAGCCTTGACTTCCCATACACCAAAACCCTAGGCCAGGACGCTGGGTGAAGGAGTCTGGAGACAGGTGGCTCCTCAGAGCCTGGACAGAAAACAAAGTAGGGGGTCATGGTGCCTACAGAAAAGTGTCTGGCCTGGGGTGGGGTCGTTGTTGGGGACTTTGTTGGGGTCCTAAAGGCTATATATATGGATGGACTCCCTACTTCCAGCTTAGATACTTCTGGGTGACTTGGTGGATTCTTGGGTAGGACAAGGAGACTAGATGGCCTGGGAACACTAGCAGAGGTTGGCAGAGCTGGGAAATGTGATCACCCAGTCAGAACTGTTGACAACTGGGGTTGGGGGTACAGGCCAGGTGTATGTTTGTCAGAGGGGGTGTGTTTTTCTGCCAAATATCCACCTTCTATCTGACCCCAGTGCCCTCACCTCTCTAGTGGGCTCTTCTGGGAATGTCCTCAGGTGAAAGGGTGACTGAGCACAGAAGACAAGGGTTCACACATCAAGGGAGCCTATGTTCTGCATCTAACACACCCCTCCCAGTGAAAATGAAAAGACCTTAGAAGGCAGGTGTGGAGGTGCTGCTTCCCACCTCTGACTAAAGCCACCAGGTTCTCACCAGGGAAGGGTGCAGATGCGTGGCTTTGTGGCTCCCACTGCTCCAGGCCAGGGGTTCTGCGGTGCCCCCTCTACACCCATCCCTGCAGCTTCCCTTTTCCTGGGACACTGGCCACTAGGGATGAGGGTGGGATCCCTGGGTAGACACCAACATCCACCCCCCACCCCTGGAGTTCATTTGTGGCAGAGCCAGGGTGGACTTTGGGGCGCTGGGGATATCCAGGGGTGGATGGAGAGGGGAGGTGAGAGGAACGGGTCCGGGTCCACACAGGTGGGTGGAAGGGTAGAGTAGGGGGGTTGCAGGGTGCAGGGGTCGTGGGGTGCAGGCATGCAGGGTGGCCACTCACATGTGCTGCTGGGAGAAGCTGTAGGCTGTGACTCTGGGTGCGTGCCCCGAGTATGAGGACCACAGGCCTGGACCAAGTCAGGGCCACAAGCCATCCAGGGGCACGCCATCTCCCCTAAGTGCCTGCAAGAGGCTCTGAGTTTTGGAGCTGTCAGAACCATGTTTGAAACACGGTGCTGCTGGGAGGAGGAGGAGGCATCTGCAGGTGCGTGGTGGGGCTGTGTACAGCCTCTGCTCCTTCTCCTCAGCCGCCACCAATGCCTCAGTGGCCTCCTGCCCTGTGAAGGCGGCTTCCGCCACCGTCTCCACCTCCACCTCAGTAGCCTCTGCTCTGCTGTGTTCCCTGCCACCATGGCTGCCGTGCCTCTGAGGGGCTGCACCCAGCAAAGTGCCTGCCATGCAGGCTCAGCATCCCACCCTATGATCTGGGCGGCCACCACCACTGAAGCCGTTTCCACTGGTGCTTGTGCTCATGCTCACTCTTCTTTCTGCTCTCTCTTGGCCAAACAATCCTCTCCTGGGCCACCCCATCCCTGTTGCACACATGACCGTGACCCTTTGGGTCCCTGGCCATTGCTGCCACCAAAGTGGGCACCTGGGTCCGGCCCCCTCCTCCCCTGGGCCCCGCCCCCCACCCACAGTTGCAGACCTGACTGGGCCCTGAGGCTTCCAGACCATAGCAATTGCAGCCTTACCTCAGCTCAGCACTCCCCCCAACCCCAGTACTGCCAGGGGGATTGAATCTCCCCTCAGCCCCATCCCTGGAGGAGACTCTCCTCCATCCTCCTCCACTCCACACACCAAGCAGTTGCATGGTGACACTCATGCATGTATGTGTGTTTGTGTTTGTGTGTGTGTGATTGTTGGGGATAACTACCTCTCAAGGACTCAGAACATAGCACCCTCTGGGATGACTCAGCACACAGCCCACTTCCAAAAACAGCACAAAGCACCCTGTGTAAAGGACTCAGCACACAGCTCCCTTTGAAGGACTCAATATGCAGTACGCTGGGTAGAGTACTCAGCACACAGCACCTTTTGAAGGAGGGAGTCCATAGCCCACAGTGTAAAGGACTCACTGCATGGTATGCTTTGAAAAACTCTGCATGTAACACTGTTTCCCAGGGACATCATGTTAAGACTCCACACATCACACCATGTTAAGACTCCACACACAGCAACCTTTGAAGGGCTGAGTATGAAGCACCCTGTGTAAAATACCCAGTGCACAGCACCCTTCAAAACTCAGTACATGGACTGGGAAGCTGGCTCAGTGGTAGAGCACTTGCCTTTCTTGCAGGTGGCCCTGGGTTCGATTCCCCAGCACCACATAAGCAAAAAGGAAAAAAGCCAGAAGTGGCGCTGTGGCTCAAGTGGTAGAGTGCTAGCCTTGAGCTGAAGAGCTGAGGGAGAGCGCCCAGGCCCAGAGTTCAGGCCCCATGACCGGACCCCCAAAAAACAAACAAACAAAAAACAAAAAAACTCAGCACATAGAACAATTTTGAGGGACTCAACACATACCACACTGTGGAAGAAATCAGCACACAGCAACATTTGAAGGACAGTACAGAGCACCCTGTGTAAAGGACTCAGCACACTGCACTCAAAAAGGTCAACTCATCCCTCTCTTCTCAAGGGCTCAGCACATAGCACAACCCTTTGGGATGAATTAGCATACCACACCTTTTGAAGGACTCAGCTTACAGTACGTTGTGTGATGGACTCAGCACACAGCACCCTTTGAAAAACCCAGGACAGCCCACTCTTCTCAGGGACTCAGCACATAGCACCCTTTGGGATGACTCAGCAAACAGCACCATTTTGAGGTCTCAGCACAAAACCCCCATGAGGGAAGGACCCAGAAATTGCGTCTTTTGAAGGACTCACCATATAGCTATATGTCACAAGTTCAGCTGTCATTAGAATTAGGGGGCTTTCTTCAGTATCCACATTCTTCAGAAACACTTCACAAATCCTACTAGTTCACATTTAGCCAACCTGTGTTTTATGGGGAAAGGTCAGCTGGGAGTCTTGAACTCAAAGCTTGGCGGCCCTGTCCCTGAGCTCTTTGGTTCAATGCTAGAGCTCTACGACTTGGAGGCACAGCTCCCATTTTGTTTTGTGGGGTTGTTCTTTGACAGGTCTTATGGTGGTAAGGCCAAGTTGGGGTATCCGTGGGCAAAGGTTCTTAGCTCAGCCTGGAGCTGACCTCTCCCTTCCTTGTGTCCCTGGTAAGCCGGGCTTCCTGGAACTCTCTTGGCCTAGGGTGGAACAGACCTGCTCTGGCATCAGCAATCAGGGTGAGCAAAAGTCAGCTTGGCCCTGGTCACTTCCCCAAATTGAACTCTTGAGGATGATGGCATGGGGCCGCATGTTCTGCGTCTGGCCACCAGGGAGCAGGAGTCGCCCACCATAGAGATTGTACCTACGAGTTGTGTTTACTCTTGCTTCCCTGGGGCCCCCATCATGCTTCAACCACCCTAGACAGAAAAGTCCTTGAGACTCTTACCTACAATTAACCATCGAAAAGCAAATGGGGCTGTGGCTCAAGGGGCAGAGCACTAGCCTTGAGCAAGAAAACTCAGGGATAGAGCCTAGGCCCTGAGTTCACACACACACACACACACACACACACACACACACACACACACACACACACACACCACATGCATACAAAATCAGAAATACAATCTTTAGGTATTGTCTACTTTTTCCCCACTAAGCCTGGTGGCTGATGGCCTAGGTGTTTGATGCATATACCACCTGACATCTTTAATTTTTGGGGAACAGAATTGCTAGGAGGTCAGCCTTCCCCCATCCCAGCTCCTTGAGTGGGTCATGGTCTATCCAGGCCCTTTGGGCCTCCTTTACAGACTTGCCAAGATGCCTCCAAAGGCATCATATACTGGGCACTGGTAGCTCATGCCTGGCATCGTTGCTACTCAGGAAGCTGAGATCTGGAGGATCATGGTGCCAAGCGAGTCTGCAGAGGACAATGTATGAGACTCTTATCCTTGATGAACCATCAGTAAACAAAAGTGGCACTGTGGCTCAAGTGGTAGAGTGCCAGCCTTGAGAAAAAGAGCTCAGGGGCAGCGCTCATGGCCAACAACAACAAGGAGAGGCATTGCATGTTGGCTTTGGGATTGGCATGGGCCAAATATAATTGGAATTTTCAAGTGCTCCAAGACAAAACAGTACCTGCTCCTCCATCTTGTCTCACCCCTTGGCCTTGTCCATGCTTTGGGTCAGCATGGCTCTGGCTAGATGGGAGGGCTCCAAGGAAGGTCCCACAGCAATTACCCCACCTCCTTCTGCCCTTCTCACCCTGCTGCTTCTGCTCTTTGCCATAGACCGTCTTCCTGTAATCCATGCATGAGGTCATCACTGCCAACATAGTGGTGAGTGGTGGGTCTGATCTAACTCAGAGCAGTCAGAGGTGGAAGTGGGTCTGGGACTAGGAGCTTCCACCCTGGGTGTGGGTTGAGGCCAGGGCTGACATTTAGTTCATCCTGAGCCTTGCAGTGGTGGGGAGAGAGTGTAGACTCCACATTGAGTCAGGTAAGATCAGAATCTGGAGGACCATGTGTGGGAGAGGATGTAGGACTCAGGGGGCCACTGTTGTTGGTACTCTCTCAGGACTCCCCTCTCCCTTTCTCATCCCTCAATGTTAGAAGAGAAACTTCAACTAAGGGTGTGGGAAGAGGGGGCGGGGGAGTATTTTGTTGTGAACCAGACTTGTGCTTCATATTCATCCTAGCCCCTACTTCCTATTTATCTGAGGAATGGCCATATGGGTTTGGGAGGGGGGGGAGAATCATCTTAGCGGAACATGTGGCTAAGTGGTATAGTGGTCGCCTACCATGCCTGAAGCCCTGGGTTCGATTCCACACAGAAAATGTTGAAGGAGAGGTGGGGCTCAACTGGTAGAGGGCCAGCAGTGATCAAAAAGAGCTCGGGGGGGGGGGGGGACCAAGATGGTGATGGGGCAGTAGGGAAACGCCACAGCTCTCCCGAACCAAAAAGAGAGTTTGAGTTCCAACACTTAATCTCCCCAAGAGACTGACAACAACAAAAAGACTAACACTCAGAGAAAAACAAGAGATGGAAAATAACAAAAAAGAAAGAGAAGAAAAGAAGAATTTCAGAACAGAGAAGAGCGAAGACCCCTCCCCCAACCTTTACTGGCCGAGCGGCAGTGTGCCAAGCCGCGGCCAGCCGACCCGGCAGGGGCTGCCGGAGCCCCAGAGACACAGGGGGTCGCCTGCAGATCACCCGTGCAGAAGCCGCCTGAGGTACCGGTTTGCAGAACAGCTGATAGCCACAAACAGAGAAACCTACCAGCTGGGAGTCTCCATGAGGATCCCACCCCCACCCATCACTCTCCACCCGAGCAGAGAGGCTCCATCCGGCCAAAGCCGCCTGGCACCGGCAGCGCGACAAAGGGACCTGTCTGCAGACCACCCGCGCAAAAGCCACCTGAGGCACTAGACCCTCCCGATCACGATCGCAACGACCCGGCAGGGCCCGCCCAGGTCCCAGAGGCACAGGGGGCTGCCTGCAGATCACCCGCGCCTGAGCATGGACACTGTGGACCCGACAGCTTCGATGGAGGCAGAGACAGAAAAGAATCACACAGAGCCACCACCGCCCAGCCCAGCCCACAACCACCCCAACTGAACTCAGATTGCAACAGCAACTAAAGACCTACACCACACAGAAACAACCAGCTCCAGGGTGAGTATTCCACAGGGGACAGTGTATCCCTCAAGGGAGACCAGAGCTGGAGGGAATCCCCAGACGCTGACCTAGACTCCCAACCCCAACACCCGGACCACAGGACCCACTAAAACTGGGAACTGTTCGAGAACTCTACCAGCCTGTGGAGCACACTCCGCTGGCCAGGCCAGAGCAAGAGTGCCCCTGGAAGGGAGCTTAAATGCCCAAGCCAGGAACAGTGCCCCTGGGTCAAGACTACCAACAGTAGAAGAAAATTGAACTGTGTCCTCCAGGCTGCATAACCTAGGTGGTATACACATCAGCACAGGTCTAACGAGCACGCTCCAGGCGGGGGCCTGAACCAGGCCTGGGGATCCGGTGCCTGAACAACACAACTAACTCCTCCCAACTGAAGTCAAAAGCTGAGCATACAGGTCAACAGAGGGGAGAAAATCAGGAAACAGCACTCCCCGGGAAGCACACCTGTGACAACAAAAGACCTGGAGGCTCAGGACAAGAGAAGCCCAAACCCCACCAAAACTCCACCCATATACCTTAGGCTGGGAATTGGGCAACACAGGCTGCCAGAACCTGATAGTAAGCAGGAGCTCAGGCTGATAAGGCGGCTCAGCAGTAGAGTGATAGTCTTGGATGTACGAGGCCCTGGATCTGATTCCTCAGCATCACAAAAGCAAAAAGGGTCAGAAGTGGTGCTGTGGCTCAAATGGTAGGGTGCCAGCCTTGAGCTGAAGAGCTGAGGGACAGCACCCAAACCTAGAGTTCAAGCCCACAACTAGCCCAAAACAAACAAACAAACAAATAAACATCAGGAGCCCATAGCAGACTCCAGTATTTGGGAGAGTGCATCCAGAGCATCTGATCTTCCCAAGAGCACCCGTAGGAGCAAACACAAGCAGTCTAGGCTGCTCAACCCTTCCAAAGGCGGGAATTGCCAGCAATCTACAGCTGAGAGCCAAGAATCTTAAGTAGGTCAGAACAGCAGCTGGAAATAGGCTCCCAACAGAACCCAGATCAGGCACAGACTCTCTCTACCAATACAGAATCAGTAACCAAGCAAAGACAGACACACCAAAACAAAATTGCACAGCAGTCTCCTGAACCCCCACGCGAAAATCACAGAGAAAAATCACAAGGTTTACCACCACCCAGGACAGCAAGCTCACCACAAAAGCCAGCAGCCATGCAGGGGAGAGCCCCAGTGGGAGCAAAGCAGGAATGGAAGACAAAAGCTATATCCAAGGGGTGCTGGAGGCAATGACTCAAGAAATAAAGCGAGAAATTGATCAGAAATTGAAAGAGCACAAGGATGAACTATCAAAAGAGATTCAGGATACCAAACAAGAGTTGGATGCAAAAATAGAAGCTGCACAAACCTCAGTAAGAAGTGAGATAAACGCCAAATTAGAGGTAATACATACTGAGATCAGTACTCTGAGAACCAACATTGAATCCATACAGGGATCCATTTCCTCCATGCAAACCACAATAGAAGCCACGGTCAACAGAGTGAATGAAATGGAAGGTAGAGTGTCAGATACAGAAGACAGAATACACCAACTGGACCAAAAAGTGACAGATATGGAAAAATCACTCAAATTAAACCAAAAGGAAATTCAAGAGCCAGCAGATAATGCCAAGAAACTTAACCTTCATATAATCGGAGTGGATGAAGATGAGGAATTCCAGAGCAAGGGAATGCAACACCTATTCAACAAGATAATCAATGAAAAATTTCCCCACCTCAAAAAAGGGCATCTTACCTACATTACAGAAGAGTATAGAACACCCAACAAGCAAGATCCCAGGAGAAACACTTCTAGACACATTATAGTAAAAATGGTAGATATGAATCATAAGGAAACAATCCTGCATGAAAATGAAGAAGGAGCTATTCTACAATGGGAAAAAAATTAGAATCTCTCCACACAAACAATGAATGCAAGAAAAGCCTGGGGAAGCACCATACGAGCCCTGAAAGCCAATAACTGCCAACCCAGACTGATTTATCCAGCAAAGCTAGCATTCACATTTGATGGAGAACTGAAAACTTTTAATAGCGAAAAAAAACTAAATGAATACATAAACATTAAGCCAGCATTACAAAGAATTCTAAGAGGGGGGACACAACCTGAAGAAAGCAACCGGGAGCTGGGACCTGCCCCAAACAGGCATTACTCAAAGTCTAACTGAGCAAGCACAAGAGGAAAGGAAAGAAGAAAAACTTAGGAAAACAGAATGGTAGGGACAACATTGCATCTCTCTATACTTTCTCTTAATATAAATGGGCTGAATTCGCCAATTAAAAGAAAACGAACTGAGGACTGGATCAGAAAACAAGACCCATCCATCTGTTGCCTTCAGGAGTCCCACCTCTCAGCCAAATATACAAACTCAGAGTGAAGGGGTGGAAAAGGATCTACCAATCAAATGCCCCCAGTAAGAAAGCAGGTGTAGCTGTCCTGATATCTGACAAAATAAACATTTCATTAAAATCAGTACAAAAAGACAAGGACGGACACTACATATTAATACAGGGAACAATCCAAGAGGAGGATATAACTATCATCAACTTATATGCCCCAAATGTTGGTGCACCCAGATATGTTAAACAAATGCTCTCAAACTTACAGAATAAAATAGATCCCAATACGATAATACTAGGAGACTTTAACACACCACTCTCATCAAAGGGCAGGTCTACCAACCAGAGGATTGGCAAAGAAGCTACTGAATTAAGTGAGGCCATACTTCAAGCGGAATTAACTGACATCTACCAAGTATTTCAACCTAAAACAACACAGTACACATTCTTCTCAGCAGCTCATGGAACTTTTTCCAAAATAGACCATATCATAGTTCATGCAAGGAACTTAAGCAAATACAAAGGGATCAACATAATCCCCTGTATCCTATCTGACCACAGTGGAATCAAGCTAGCTTTCAATAACAAAGCATACCGCAGAAATTTCTCTAATACATGGAAATTGAACAGCACACTCCTTAACAATGCCTGGGTAATGGAAGAGATCAGAGAAGAAATAAAACATTTCCTACAACTCAATGTAAATGAAAACACTTCACAAAGAAACTTGTGGGACACAGCAAAAGCAGTCCTGAGGGGCAAATTTATTGCCCTCAGTGCCCACATCAAGAAAATGGAGACAGACCAAGTAAATAATCTCATGTTGCAATTAAAACAGCTAGAAAAACAAGAAAAAATGGGACCAAAAGTTACTAGACGAAGCCAGATAACCAAATTAATAGCAGAGATTAACCAATTAGAAAATCAGAAAATCATAACCAAAATAAATCAAACAAAAAACTGGTTCTTTGAAAAAATAAACAAAATTGATGGCCCATTGGCAAGATTAATTAAAAAAAGAAGGGCGGAAACCCATATTTACAGGATTAGGAATGCCACGGGAAACATCAGAACACGTACCCATGATATCCAAACAATTCTAACAGACTACTTTCAAAAGTTACACTCTCTAAAGGAAGAAAATCTGGCAGAAATGGATGCATTTTTAGAGAAATACAAAAGTTATACTCTCTAAAGGAAGAAAACCCGGCAGAAATGGATGCATTTTTAGAGGAATACAAGTTGCCCAAACTGAACAAAGAAGAAGTTAACCAATTAAATAAGCCAACATCCTATAACGAGATACAGGAAGCTATCAAAATTCTTCCAACAAAAAAAAGCCCAGGATCAGATAGATTCACAGCAGAATTCTATAAGACCTTTAAACAAGAACTAATACCAATACTCCTCAAGCTCTTCAGAGAAACAGAGAAGGAGGGAGCTATCCCAAACTCATTCTATGAAGCCAATATCACACTCATCCCCAAACCAGGCAAAGACCCAACCAAAAAGGAGAATTACAGGTCAATTTCCTTGATGAACACAGATGCAAAGATCCTTAACAAGATTCTAGCTAACAGAATCCAGAAACACATAAAAAAATTATAGACTATGACCAGGTAGGCTTCATCCCAGAGATACAGGGATGGTTTAACATACGTTAGTCAATAAATGTAATCCAACATATCAACAGAGCCAAGGTCAAGAATCACATGATTATCACCACAGATGCAGAAAAGGCCTTTGATAAAATTCAACATTCATTCATGCTAAAAGCTCTGGAGAAAATAGGAATAGAAGGAACATTTCTAAAAACAATAAAAGCCATTTATGACAGACCAATAGCCAATATTATACTTAATGGGGAAATGCTACAACCAATTCTCCTAAAATCAGGAACAAGGCAAGGAGGCCCACTGTCTCCACTCCTCTTCAATATAGTCCTGGAAACCTTAGCCAGGGCAATAAGGCAAGAAAAAGACATTAAAGGGATCCGCATAGGAAAAGAAGAAGTTAAACTATCCCTTTTTGCAGATGACATGATGCTATACCTTCACGATCCCAAAAACTCCATCCCCAAACTCTTAGAAATCATAAATCACTTTGGCAAAATAGCAGGATACAAAATAAACCCACAAAAATCAGTTGCCTTCCTGTACACTGACAATGTACAAGAAGAGAGGGAAATAAAGGGAGCAACCCCATTCACAATAACTTCCCCCCAAAATAAAATATTTAGGAATTAACCTAACCAAAGATGTAAAAGAACTATTTAATGAAAACTATAAAAAGTTAAAGAAAGAAATTGCAGAAGACACTAGGAAATGGAAAGACCTCCCATGCTCTTGGATAGGACGACTTAATATAGTGAAGATGGTAATACTGCCAAAACTAATATACAAATTCAATGCAATTCCTATTAAAATCCCAATGACGTACATCACTGAAATACAGAAAACAGTCCAAAAATTCATATGGAACAATAAAAGACCTAGAATAGCCAAATCAATTCAAGGGAATAAAGATAATATGGGAGGGCTATCCATGCCGAACGTCAAACTCTACTACAGAGCTATAATAACAAAGACAGCATGGTACTGGCACAAAAACAGACCCGAAGACCAATGGAACAAAATAGAAGATCCAGAAATAAACCCACAGGCCTACAGCCAGGTAATATTCGACAAAGGAGCCAAAGACATACAATGGAAGAAACACAGCCTCTTCAACCACTGGTGCTGGGAAAACTGGGCTGCCACATGCAGAAAACTAAAAGTGGACCCCAGCCGATCACCATGCACCAACATCAACTCAAAATGGTTTAAACATTATACCTGAATCTCTGAAACTACTTCAGGACAGAGTAGGAGAGACACTTGAACTAATAGGCACAGGAAGGAACTTCCTGAACAGAGTCTCAGGGTCACAACAAGTTGGAGAGAGACTCGACAAATGGGACTACCTTAAAATAAAAAGCTTCTGCACAGCTAAATCTATCGCAACTAAGCTAGAAAGACAACCAATGAATTGGGAAAAAATATTTACCAGCAATATATCAGACTAGGGGTTAACATCCTGTATATACAGGGAACTCAATAAACTAATCCCTCCCAAACCTAACAAACCAACTACTAAATGGGCAAGGGAACTAAAGAGGGACTTCTCAAATGAAGAAATAAAAATGGCAAAGAAACACATGAGGAAATGTTCATCATGCCTGGTGGTGAAGGAAATGCAAATAAAGACAACCCTGAGATACCACCTTACCCCAGTCAGAATGTCCCACATCCACAAATCAGCCAACGACAAATGCTGGAGGGGATGTGGAGAAAGAGGAACCCTATTACACTGCTGGTGGGAATGTACACTTATACAACCACTTTGGAAAGCAGTCTGGAGGGTCCTTAGAAAGCTAAAGATTGACCTCCCTTACGACCCAGTCATACCACTTCTAGGCATCTACCCTGAACAACAGGAACCAATATACAAGGACACGTGCACCTCCATGTTTATTGCAGCACTGTCCACAATAGCTAGGATATGGAAACAACCCAGATGCCCCACCACAGCTGAATGGATCCAAAAATTGTGGTATCTATACACAATGGAATATTATGCAGCCATTAGAAATGACAAAATAATGGCATTTGCAGGGAAATGGATGGAGCTAGATGGAATCATGTTGAGCAAGGTAAGCCAAGAACGAAGAGACAAACGGTACATGGTCTCCCTGATAAGTGGATGCTAAATCCAAAATGTTAGGTGATACGACGAAACTAACAGGACTTAAGAAACCAAGAACTCCCACTCATCTGGTTGAACCACTACTAAATATCCCCATGCTGCTGATCACATATATGGTATGTAACATGTGAACACCGTTATATGTTACAGACTGTGATAGACAATTGCTCCAGGAAAGTTAGAATGAACTTGTGACTTTAAATGAGCATCTTTATTCCACAATACTGTGAAATTCCGGAAATTATGTAATCACTTAATCACAATCAAAAAAAAAAAAAGAACCTCAGGGAAGGTAGGGAGGGAGGGGACATTAGGGGGAAAACAATCGAGGGGGTAACAATGTTCAAGAGGAAGTGTACTCATTACTTCACTCATGTAACTGTAACCCTCTGTATAGTATCTTTACAATAATAAAAAAAAAAAGAGCTCAGGGACAGTGGACAGGCTCTGAGTTCAAGCCCCAGGACTAGAAGAATAAATTGTTCTTGGAGGGTTTTTTTTTTTGCTTTGTAAACAATTTATTAATTGCGATAAGCATAACATGGGCCTCTTTCCTGGCCACGAATGGGCCATTAGATGTCCCTTGAATTTGGGCCAACTCCCAGCAGCCTATGCCCTACCCGACCCCCAGTTTAACTTTCCCATCCCCTGGCAGATGGAGTCCTGAAAGAAGGGCACCTGGCCACTTACTTCTGGTGGCTGCCAAGGCTTTTGAGAGTCAGTATGTCACATAGAGAGTCATTATCTGCATCAATCTACAGAAGAAAGTGAGGGAGCACTCCTCACCTAAGCCTGGGAGCTGTGGGTGGATCTGGATGTGGGGCATCTTTGGCAGGATAAGCTCCTTGAGGGAGTCCACTATGGGGTCGGGAACCCTGACCTCTCCTCTGGCAGTTTCCATGCTGTCTTCAAGTTGCAATTCTTCAAAACCTTTCTGCTCCTCCATCATTTCACCCACCACAGGCCCTGAGGCATCTGAAGCAGTGTTGGTGGTGGTGGGATCAGCCTGTACTGGCATCTGGAGACTGCTGTCTGTGGCTTCCCTTGCTGGGAGCAACTGCAGCTCCCGCAGCACTCTCCTCCATCTTCTCCTGGGACAGCCACTGCAAACACTCGGCTTTCTCCCAGCACAGCTCATGCAGGACCAACATCTGCTCTTTACACACCAAAAGGGACTCTTCGATGGTTCAGATGTGTGCTGACAGCTGGCTGTATCCATGGTGGAGCTCACTTGCTGGACTCTGGAAGTCCACCTCATCAGGCAGGTCATGGATGAAGCAGACATCCCATCCCCAAACATATTGTGGTGACAGCTCATGGGGGAGAGGGCCTGGGACTCCAGCTTAGTCTGGCACTGAGCTGCCTGGTGGCCCGGGTGCCTACAGCCGGCCTGCTGCTCCTGTTGACGGATTTTCCCCCTGTGGATCTCAGCCTCCAAGTGTGCTAACAGAGCCTAGTCCATCTATCAGACACCATGGAATGTGGGCGTGGCAACAATTCTTGTATCCCATTGGTCAGAAAGAACCATGAAATAATGGGGGTGTGGCTGGAATCCTTTGATGCACGCAGAATGGGCGGAGTCAAGATGACAGTGGCCCCCTAGCCCCTTTCCCAGGGAACTCTGTCCAATTGAGTTGGGGACAAAAGGGTGACCTGCTTTAGCTTGATGGCTGCACAGATTGTTGTGTATGTCTGTTTCTTGCCAGTCCCGGACCTTTAACTCAGGATCTGGGCACAGTCCATGAGCTGCTTTTGCTCAAGGCTAGCCCTCTGCCAGTGGAGCCATACGGCTCTACTTCTGGCTTTGTTGTCACTGAAGTTAGACAGGGGTCTCAAGGACTTTTCTGCTTAGGGTGATTTTGACCATGATCCTCCTATCACAGCCTTGTAAGTATCAAGGAGGACTGCTGAGAGCCACTGGTACCTGCCTAATCACTGGTCTTGCTGATGTTCTTGGACAGACCACTGAGTTCCCTATGCTCAGGTTGAAGTGGTGGGAGCTGGAGCCCACAGTTTGAATCCTGGTCCTGCCACCTCCAAATGGCAGGTGGGAGATCCTAAGAAACTCATTCCTATCCATATGAATACCAATGGAATGTGATGTATGTCATGATTGAATGGGCAGTTCTTGAATGATTCTAGGATAAAATTATACACAATTATTTTATAGGACACTGATTGAGTTTAATTAATACTTGATGAAGATTTAAACAATCACATTCATTAAATGGGGGCATAATGAAATACCTAAGTATTGGGTGTCACATAGTATAGAGATGCCGTATTTTCTGCCCGGACTTTCTTTACTTAATTGCTATATAGCATTTTCTGAATGTACTTTGGAATATGCAACAAGGATATATTATACCTGACCTGGAAATCAATTATTCAAACAGTTTTTTAAATCAAACATGCCTATAGCAAAATAAAGAGGTAAATCCAAATTATGTGCATTTAAAGATAATGCTAGGTTAGTCCTCTTCTCACATTCCTCATTCCCTTGAGAATAATACACATTGTAAGGAAATGCTTAGAAAGTTTTGGAGAAATAGGTTGACTTTAAACTAGTGAGTTACTCTATGCTGAATCTTGTTTACTTTATATCTAGAAAAGATAAATTCTCACCTTACCATTTTTCTTAGGTTTATACTCAGGTTTAATCTCCGATGGGTGACAAATAAAGATATAAACATTTTTTAACAGTGGCTAAATTAGGCTGAGGAATCTAGGTACAACTATACTCATGCAGGTAAGCCTCATCAGTCATGAGACCATGATATCAAAATGATAACCAATGCTTATTGGTGTCAGGCTTATGAGATTTTGTGTATTATAAACAGTGGTGGGATGGGAAGGTGGCTCAGTGGTAGAGCGCTTGCCTTGCATGCTAGGGGCCCTGGGTTTGATTCCTCAGCACCACATAAGCAAAAGGAAAAAAAGCCGGAAGTGGTGCTGTGGCTCAAGTGGTAGAGCGTTAGCCTTGAGATGAAGAGCTGAGGGATAGCACCAAGGCTCAGAGTTCAGGCCCCATGACTGGACCCCCCCAAAAAAATAAATAAATAAAACTGGGTTATTAGATTTGTTTTGTAATCAACATCATTTCATGGGTTAGGAACTGAAGTTAGACATTAAACTCAGAACTAAATTGAAGGAGGAATCCAAAATTAGTCACCAAGATATACATCATTAACACAGTATTTTAAAAATGCAAGCTAAAGGAAATAATTTATGAAAAAATCAACATTTACAGTAAATACAGAATCAGCATAACTGGTATTCCTTTTATCCCAGTTGCAATACGGCTTGCATGATGACTTTTCTTATTATATGTTTAGCTAGGTCTTGATATTTATTTGAAATTCTGTTCTTTCATATAATCATTTGTCAGATCAAAGAGGAAATTAATTCCATGCCAGAGTCAACATTCATAATAATGTTACAGTTGTATCCTGCTATTTTGCCAAAGTTTCAAATCACTTTGAGTATCTTGGATCTTTTTTGGATCTAACTAAATAGGTATGCAATTTTGTCTGTACTAGAAAGATTTTGACCACCACTTATTAAAATAGTATTTTCCAGAAACTACTTCTCTCTTTTCATGAGATTTTTAATGTCATTTATATCATGGGTTGATGTTTTCCTTTAATTAACCCACATTCAGTCTTCTACAATGTGTAATTTGGAGTAGTTTAAAATTATGTACACTCAGGTACACGGCTCAGATTCTATTATTTGCATATTTTGTTCTTGTTAAATCAGTAGGATTTAGATCTCAATATGGATACTATTGGACTTATTGGTTGCATTTCTGAATTTTTTAAGTATGTGATGATTTTTGTTATTTTATTCGTTTAAATATGTGCAGCTCTCACTCCACATACAGTCACATTTGTTTTAAACAATTTGATCCATTCACATGATTTGCTATATTAGGTTCATCTAGATGAATTTAATTACTAATTAACACAACCGTACTTCTGAGACACAGTTATCTTTATGGATCTACTCAAGGGTAACATGTATTTGAGGATTTTGTGATTCAAAACAACCGGACACAACATGTTTTTGTTCCTGGGGGAGTTCTACTTTGTTGGTTGTTTTTCCAGCTGTGGTGACTTCAACGTATGTGTGCATTTTATTTCAATTGTTATATGTCTATATTTTGTTTCATATAACAGAAAGTACATAAATAATCAGTGATTTAGAACTTTTCCAAATTGATTTCTAAGAGAGATGCTTGAAGTTTTGTGACATCTGGTACCGGGTAGGTTTTGTTAGTGGAAGGGGTAGCAGAATAACAGAGACATTCTTTGACATGATTGGAATTCTTCCTCCTTTTGCCTCACTATTTCCAATAGTATTACTTCAAAGCCTTTAGTGGAAAGAAAATAATTTTGTCTGTATGAACTTATAAATTTTGCATTAATTAGGATACACTTCACTTTTACACTTTCCTTCTTTTAAAATCACAGATGCAAATTTATAATGCTAAAATACCATCTAATAATTTATATGAAATGGTCCAAACTATTTTTGCTTCACACTGTATGTAATATAGATATGTAATAGTGAGTAATTTAGTATGTAATAATTGACTTTGGGGAAAGTCAATTACAAGGGATTTGTGATACTGAGCAATAGTAAAAATTATGTTTGTTTCTATTAAAAACTTTACAGTTACATCTAAAAATAACGCATAGTTATAAACTAATGCTAAAAAGTAAGATTGTTTATTGGAAAAAGCCAGAAGTTTCAATAAGCTTACTTTTTACAAATTGACTTGGATCTGGGCTTTGGTGGCTCATGCCTGTAATCCTAACTACTCAGGAGTCTGAGATTGAGGATGGTGGTTCAAAACCAGCCTGGGCAGAAAAGTCTGTAAGACTCTTATCTCCAATAACCCACTTGAAAAGTAGAAACAACAATGTAGCTCAAGTGGTTCAGTGGAATCAATGAGCTGAAGAGCTGAGAGATATCGCCAAGGCCCAGAGTTCAAGCCACACGACCAACAACAACAACACAAAAAATTGACATGGATTTTTACTTTATTATTTCATGATTTTTATTGTGAAAATACATAGAGAGGGGTTACAATTACATGAGAAAAGTAACGATTACATTTCTTATCAAGCATTGTTGCCCCCTACTTTGTTTCCCCTTCCCATCCCTTCCCATCCCCTCCCACCCAAAACCAACCCATGCACCAAAGTTGTAAAGTTTGTTTTCTGACATAACGTGTTATACATCTGATTGTTGCAATGGGTCCACTTGTATCCCTATTTAAAGAATTTGTTTTTCCCTTCTCCTCCACAAATTATACCAACATCAAATACAGTGAAAACAGGGATTATACCATGGGGGAGGGACATACAAAGCAACAAAGAAATCATCTTATAAATAAGCTAGAAACAATACCAAGAGGAAAAAAAGAAACATTTGACTCCTTATCTTGGGGTTCATTTCATCTTACATCAACTTATCTGACCGTTTCTGCTTGTCTCACAAATATACTAGTTATTGCAAATAAGGGAAACCGTGGGACCTATATTTTTTGGGCCTGGCTTACTTCACTTAATATAATTTTTTCCAAGGCCTTCCATTTCCTAACAA
This sequence comes from Dipodomys spectabilis, assembly GCF_019054845.1. Taxonomy (NCBI): domain Eukaryota; kingdom Metazoa; phylum Chordata; class Mammalia; order Rodentia; family Heteromyidae; genus Dipodomys; species Dipodomys spectabilis. The sequence goes on along the minus strand of NW_024870978.1, from coordinate 11,106,415 downwards.
ATGGGACAATGCCATTCTTTCTGATGGAGGCCTAGAATTCCATTGTGTAAGTATACCACATTTTCTTGATTCATTCATCTACTGAGGGGCATCTGGGTTGGTTCCATATCTTAGCTATGGTAAATAAGGCTGCAATAAACATAGTTGTGCTGGTAAGCTTTAGTATCGTCATGTTTGTGATCATTTGGTTAAATGCCCAAAAGTGGTATTGCTGGATCATAGGGGAGCGCTATGTGGAGTCTTTTGGGGAACATCCATACTGCTTTCCAAAGTGGTTGAACAAATTTACACTCCCATCAACAATGCAGTAAGGTTCCCTTCTGTCCACATCCCCTCCAGCTTCTGATGTTATTAGAGTTCTTGATTATAGCCATTCTAACTGTGGTGAGGTGGTATCTCAATATTGTTTAGATTTGCATTTCTTTTATGGTTAGGGAATTTGAGTATTTCTTCATGTGTCTATTGACCATCCTTCTTTCTTCTTCAGAGAAGTTTCTCTTTAAGTCTTTAGCCCACTTATTTATTGGGAAGTTGTTTGAGGATTTGTTGTTAGATTTACTTTTGTGAATTCCTGGTACATTTTAGATATGAAACCCTTGTCCGTTGTATGGCTAGTGAAGATCTTCTCCTAATCCTTGGGTTTTCTATTGATCTTGCTAGATTTATCCTTTGCCATGCAGAAGCTCTGCAATTTCATGCAATTCCATTTGTCTAACCTTTCTTTGATTTGTTGTGTTTCTGGGTCTCTATTAAGAAAATTTTGGCCTGTGACAAGGAGACCTAGGGTGTCTGCTGTGACTCCAGGTCTTTGATCCATTTGGAGTTTATTCTGGTGCAGGGTGATATGTAAGGATTTAGCTTTATTTTTCTATGAGTGATTGACCTATTGTGCCAGCCACTTACTGAAGAGGCTTCCTTTCTTCCATTCTATTTTCTTAGCTCCCTTATCGAAGATTAGATGGCTATATGTCTGTGGGTTAATTTCTGGGTTTTCACTTCTATTCCATTGGTCCTGAGATCGGTTCTGGTACCAATACCATGCTGTTTTGATTACTATGGCTCTGTAGTAGAGTTTGAAATTTGGTATTGATATTCCTCCAGCAATATTCTATTAAGGATTGTTTTTGTTATTCGAGGTCTTTTATTGTTCCATATGAATTTTTGGATAGCCTCTTCTATTTTCTTGAAGAATGAGGTTGGAATACTCATAACTATCACATTGATTTTGTACATAGCCTAGGGAAGTGTTGATATTTTCATGATGATGATCTTTCCAATCCAGGGATGTTTTCCCACTTTCTAAGTTCTGTTTTGATTTCCTTTTTTAGGTTTTTTAAGTTTTCATCATAGAGATTTTTACTTCTTTGGTTAAACTAACTCCTAGTCATTTCATTTTTTGTGGGGCTATTACGAATGGAGTTGTTTTCCTTATTTCAGCCACGCTATTCTCATTGTTGGCGTATAGTAAAGCCATTGATTTTTGAGGGATAACATTATACTCTGCTACTCTGCCAAAGTTTTCAATGAGCATGAGTGATTTGGGAGTGGATTCTGTGGGAATCTTTAAATATAAGATCATATCATCTGAAAAGAGGGAGAGTTTTACATGATCTTTACCTATTTGGATCCTCTAATGATTGCCTCTTGTCTTATTGCTGTAGCTAGGTATTCTAATACTAAATTGAAGAGAAGTGGAGAGATTGGACATCCTTGTTTCGTTCTTAAGAGGAAATGGCTTTAGTTTTTCACCATTACGTATAATGCTGGCTGTAGGTTTGTCATATACAGCCTTTATTGTTTTGAGGAATGTTCCCTGGATTCCTAATTTTTCCAGAACCTTCATCATAAAGGGGTTTTGGAACTTGTCAAATGCTTTTTTCTGCATTTATTGAGATAATCATGTGGTTCTTATCCTTGCTCTTGTTGATGTGATGAATTATATTAATTGATTTGCATATATTTAACCAGCTTTGCAACCTTGAAATGAATCCTGTTTGATCGTGTTGTATGATTTTTTGGATAAATTGTTGAAGTAGGTAGGCCAAAATTTTGTTGAGAAGTTTTGCATCAATGTTCATCAAAGAAATGGGTCTATAGTTCTGTTTCTTTGATGAGTCCCTGCCTGGTTTAGGGATGAGGGTTATGATGTCTTCATAGAATGAGTTCAGTAGTGCACTTTCCCTTTCAATTTCATTGAAAAGTTGGAGGAGTATTGGTGTGAGCTCTGCTTTGAAGTCCTTGTAGAATTTCACTGTAAATCCATCTGGTCAAGGGTTTTTCTTAGATGAGAGTACTCTTATTGATGTTTCTATTTCAATGCTTGATATGGGTCTGTTAAGTTGGTTTAACTCATCTTGGTTTAGTTTTGTCATGTCAATATTTGCTAGGAAAAGGTATATTTCTACCAGATTCTCAAACTTATTAGCAAAAGCTTTGAGAAGTATTCCCTTATAATGTTCTGTATCTTGGATGTTTCTGTGGTGATGTTTCCATTCTCATCTCTGAGTTTATTTCCTTGTATGCTCTTTTTCTTCTGATAAGATTTGCTAAGGGTCTGTCAACTTTTGTTAACTTTTTGAAGAACCAACTCTTTGTTTTGTTGATTCTTTCTAGGTTTTTTTGGATTCTAATTAGTTTAATTCTGATTTAAATTCAATTATTTTTTCAATCTACTGGATTGGTGTTTATTTTGTTGCTCTTTTTCATGAAAGTTCAGATGTCTAATTAAATTGTTGTTTTCAGATCTCTCTAATTTGTTGATGTAGTGACTCAGAGGTACAAAATTGCCTCTGAGAACTGCATTTCCTGTGTCCCAGAGAAGCTGGCATTTTATGTGTTCATTTTTGTTGAATATCACGAACATTTGCATTTCCTTTCTAATCTCTTCTATGACCCATTGGTGATTCAACAGTGTGTTGTTCAGCCTCCATGTGTTACAGGACTTTTCTTTGGTGTCTTTTAGTGTTGAGTTCTAATTTTATTCCCTTAGATGCTGTTTCTTGGCCTTTATTGTGGTCTTATTGGTTTTCTATGTGTAGGACATCTTTAAGTATCTTTTGTAAGTCTGATTTGGTGGTTCTAAAAGCTTCTTGTATCTGAATAGGCTTATCTTTTTGCATGTATGGAAAGTTCTCTACTAAGATTCTGTTACATAAAATTTCTAAACCATTAACTTCTGTCTCTAGGTGCTCCTCTACACCCATTATCCTCAGGTTAGGCCTTCTGGTGGTGCCTTCCAAATGTTGAATAGGTCTATCATATTTCTTGGATTTGTCTTGGATAGTTATACATTCTTTCTCTATAATATCTAGGCTGTCTTTTATCCCTGAGATTCTATCTTCTGCATGGTCTAACTGACTGTCAAGATTTTCTACTTTGTTTTTTATTTCTTTTCCTTCTAATTGTTTGGCTTTGATGGATTCAAATTCTTTGTTGGAGCTTTGTTTTAGGTCTTGTATGAACTTTACTTCCTTAATTTGGTGTTCAGTTTTTATTCTCAAATCACTTAGATTATTCCTTATGGTTTCCTAGGACTCCCATTCCTTTTATTGGGCTCCATTGGGCATTCCCTCTGAATTCATTCAACTGTCTATTCATAGATTCCATCAATGCCTTTATTGATTTAGTCTATTGTCATCCCTCTCTCGCAATTCCTGTATTACTCTTTGATTAGCTTCCTCACAATCATGCAATTCCTGTCTTTCTCTTTGACTGATCTCAGCCTTCTTATGCGATTCCTGTATTTCGCTTTCACTGTTCTCTACCTGTTCATGCAATTCCTGTATTAATCTTTGAGTAGCTTCCTCATGTTCATAAGATTCCTGTATTAATCATTGGTTCGCCCCCTGTTGCTCTCTATCACACTCACAGAGTCCTTTGCAAGTTTTCAATCTATTCATTCACCATGTTTACAAGGAGTGTTTGTAGAGCTTTTTGGGAACTCTTCTCTGGATTATTCATTAACTAATCGGTCTCCTGATTATCATGAGTGGGAATTCATATACCCGCACTTGCCATTTTTCTTGTTTTTTTTAGCTTGTTTTGCCCATTTGGTATGAAGGTAAAACCAATTTTGTGCTAGAACACTATTTTAAGGCAAGCATCAACTGGAGTTCTGTAGTTGCACAGTCAAAATGTCTGCAGATACAATCTAGTTCATCAGATACAATCTAGTCAACATCAAACAACCATGGACTAAGGGGCTAATAAATGCAAAAAGGATTTGACACACCAGAAATTATTAGGTTTAGGGAGAAATGTGGAGAAAAATGGGATTAGAGGGATGTGGAGAGGTAAGAGAAGAGTGAATTTAACCAAGTCCTAATTTCTGAGCGGGAAATGGATGGGACAGAATGATAGGAGAGAGATTTTAAAAAATAAAGAAAAAATGGATAAACAAAAATTTAAATTTAAGAAGTGAAACACTTAAAAATTATGTAAATTTAAAGAAATGATATTGAGAGAAGAAAAGGATAGGATGAAAGGACGGGTAGAAAGGAAACATGAAAAACTAAAAAGTTAAAAGTTTTAAAATTAGTTACTTGAAAATTATATTGGTATAAAGAGATAATACTGCTATTAAAGAAGTTAAGCCTAAGACGTTTTGAATAGAGTAATAAATTTCTGGATTAAGTATGAACACAATGGGGAATAAGGTCTAATAATCGACCACAGGTAAATATCTGGGGATGAGCAGAACGGCAATTAACTCAAACAAAAAAAGAAGAAAGAGAGAAAAAAATGAAAACAATAAAAAAGGACCAAAAGATCAGAAGAGATTAAACACACACACACACACACACACACACACACACACACACACACACACACACACACACACACCAAAAATAAAAAATATGAGAAAAAATTAACATCAAACACTTAAAAAAATAAAAATTGAAAAAAAGGTTAAAATAGAGTTCTTTGATTTTTTTTTTTTTGGGTGGGGGTAATGGGATGACACTGTATCTCCCCTGTGTCCATAACCAGTCTCTTGGTTATGCTTGCTTATGCTTGTGTGCTTGTGGTGTTTGGTTTTTGTTTTGCTTGATTGATTTCTTAAGTTAGTTTTTTGGGGCAGGCAAAAAAATGCTCTGCTTTACTCAGGATTTTGTGATCCTCCTCCCAGGCTATTTCAGTGGGAGGGAGATCTGCTTTGAGTATCACAAAAGAGGGAGATGGCTGTTTCCTCCAGTGTGAAGATGCTGTGATGAGTCGAGGTTCTGGGTAGGGTTGAGGCCTTTTAGGAAACAATAGCTTTTCCCTGAGGCGCAACTCCTGAAATTCTCATGGAACCCATTCTCAGGGTTTATGTTTACTGAGCTTCAATTGTTTGTCTAGGCTACTCTAATGAGGGGCAGCCTTTAGCTTTGTTTACCCTGTGAAGGAAATCACTCCTCTGAGGACAGAGCTACCACTGGCTGGGTGGGGTGACATTCCCCTGGGTGGAGCTGACCCTGGCAGGTCATGTCTACTTCCTGTGACCTGCTACATGACTGTTTTGTTTTCTTCCAAAGCCTGAGTTGGAGCTATCTGCTCAGCCCTGAGTAGCACAGTATCATAGATGAAGATCTCTGGTGGTGGGGGAGGGGAGGCCTTCCCTCCTCTGCTCCCTGAGGAGTGAGGATGTCAGGATTCTACTCATGCTGGAGTGTTGCTTCCTGGGTCGTCTCTGGTCTGTGATCTGCAGGATGAAGATATCTGCTCCTTGTCAGTTCTTGCTGGTGTTGAGTAGAATATGCTCACGGGCCTCGTCTGGGGCCTTTGTTGTGGACTCTCTCTGTAGATATGGTGGCTATAGCCACTGGCGCTGTCCCTACTGATGCCACAGCTGTGGCTACTGGCAAGTGGTCAGGTCTGTCATTTTGCCTGGATTTTCCCTCTCTTGCCAAATTCTCTGTACTGTGATGGCACACTAACTGCTTTCTATGCAAGAGCTTGTTTACCCTCCAGCTTTTCGTCTTCCATCTTCCCCCAAATCCTCATGGTTTTTTATGAGTGGTTTTTTAGTGAAAAATGTTTTTGGTGTTTATATTTTCAGTTGGCATAAAATGAGCCTACTTTTGTCTTAATTTAATAAATATAACTCTCTGATTCTATGACAGCATAAACTTTTTGGGTAATGGTTAAGACTAGGTTGCCTTTCTGAAAAAAATAATCTTACCACCCAAAAAAGAGGAACAAAAAGAAAATAAAATATGACAGGAAACTTATAAATCTTAATGGACTAATAGTCTGTTAGTTTGTTTTAACTTTTACTGAAAAATTAAAGTAAAACTTGACAATGTTTTATTAACATATTTAAATTTCTTCATCCTTTTTATTTAAGATTCACTTTAAAAAGAAATTCAACAGGTGACAATGTTTTTTTTCTGACTATTCCAAAGAAATGATCATTTCATCATTATAGTGTATAGCACAATATACCCAGAAAGCATTAGTTAAGGAAAAAAATTCCTATTCTTTGGTTTGCTTCAGTGTGTATCTAAAGCTGCATATCACATCTTACCCACCCTATTGTCAGTCTTCTCATTTGAAATATTTCAATAACTTTTCATTCCTTGATTTGTCAGCCAGCAAATCTTTATAAAATTACATGCTTTCATTCATTGTGCTTTCCAAAATGTATCTCACAAATGCCTAGAACGAAGCACAATCTGAAACATCTGTGGAATTTTCCACCTAGAGTACAAAGTAATCACTTTCCATACTCCTTAGAACCAGCTGTTCACTGGCATTAATTGCTCTGTCATTTCCATGATTTAAAACAACAGCATTTGACAATGGCGTACAATTTAATTGGTTTACCACATTTGGTTCGTTTTCAGCAAGGACTGTCTTCACGGAAGATGGTAATAGATGAGGTTTGCAATTATGTATTTTAAAAGGGCTCTAAGTTGTGGATATTGAATATCCATTTCAGTGACTAAATATTTAAATTAAATCCTATAAAGTATACTCCTTCAATTTTCTGGCTAAAGTGTTCTAAAATCTATATATATATATATATATATATATATATATATATATATATATATATATATATATATATATATATATATATATTGTCGGCCGTGGGGCTTGAACTCTGGGCCTGGGCACTGTCCCTCAGCTCTTCAGCTCAAGGCGAGTGCTCTACCACTTGAGCTACAGCACCACTTCTGGTTTTCTGGTGGTTTATTGGAGATAGGAGTCTCACGGTCTCTCCTGCCCCAGCTGGCTTTGAACCGCAATCCTCAGATCTCAGCCTCCTGTGTAGCTAGGATTACAGGTGTGAGCCACCAGCGCCCAGCCAATCTAGATATTTTTAAAGGAAATATTGTACGTTGTTTCCTTGGTGACAATGTAATTGGAAGACTTAACATTTTCATGCACCATTGCCGTCTTAAATGAAGTAGATGTACATGGGTTTGCATACAGAACTTTTGGAACAGCATTAATGTTGAATCTTGGATGGAATTTGATTGGGAATTGTGGCAAGTTTTCATGGTATGAGAAGAAAAAGGCCACACTAATATTTTATCTGCTACAATGCTATATTAGTTTATTCAAACACACACATACACACATATACACAGATATACACATGTGTAGTATGAAGACCCAGCCAGTATGCAAGAAAATATTTTAATAGGAATTCCATAAGATATTTAGTCTGCTGAGATCTAATTAGAATTTGTAGACATATCTAGTTGCTTCAATCCCTGGACAAGTCATTATCATTGGTGAAGGTGTTGCCATTTGAATTTAGAATGCCCCAGAAAGACCCATGTGTTAAAGAAAAATGACTTACCATTTCCTCCCAGACTGTAGACAATACCTGAATAGTTCTTTTGGAAATTAAGTTCTTCAGAGTGAAACCTATGAGAACATGGACTGTCATCTACTTTCTTCTTTTCTCTTTAATCATTCTTGGTCAAAAACATTTCTTTTTGACATACTCCCCATCTTGACATTGTCTTGTCATAGGCCACCAAAGCCATAAAACCAATTGAACATACACTGAAACCTTCAAACTTATAAATCTGAGTAAGCCTTTCTGCTTATTAAATGGACAATATCACTTATTATGGTAGGTTATAAAGCTAACACAGAAATCTCGTCTTTCTAACAAGGTAAAGTATATAAAAATGCTTCATTATAAAATATCTAACTCCAAGTTGTATTTTGTGCTTTTGTTTCTGTAGATCCTAGAGCTTAAACTCACGGCCTGAATGGTGCTTTTGTGTTCAAGGCCAGTGCGCTACATAAAATCTGACCTGGAACTCCATTTCTCCTGGTGGTTAATTGGAAATAAGAATCTAATGAACTTTCCTATGCAGGCTGTCGTATTCATGTTGCATACTTTATGTAATGCCGATTCTCAACATTGTATAGATGCTCCAACTACAATATAAAAAAAAAAAAAAAACAAAACATACTAAGGATATTTGTAAAGTATAAAATGAAGGAAAAATTTTCATCCTTTACAAATCTATGCAAAATCTATGCTAAACAATTGATATTTTACTGTACCTTTCCTGCAACCAGTTTGATATAGTTTAATACTTGTCACTCCAAGTTTCTCTGTATTCTACTGGATATTTACTTTTTCACGTATGTGTGTATATGTATACATATATGCATCTATCTATATATGTTTCAATGTGGATCATTGGATTTGAAGCTGCTTTGTTTTGCTGTTCAGCAATTGAACCTTGCCGCCTCATTCTGTGAAAATATCTGTGCTCATTCTCATCATTCCCTTATTTACCAAATCATCACCTTCTAAAATCAGCTTCATTTCTTGGGTAAGTTTACCAATCAGTCCAACCAATATCCACCCAGAGGGTCTTAATAAATCAAGTTTTAAGGAAGAAGATAACATGAAGTGACAACTACAGAAATTCTACAGAGACCTGACATCTTTCACATTTCTGCCTTCCTTCTCTTCTCATTCTTCAAAAGCATTGACTAACACTATAAATATACTGCAATTATAAGTTAAGGATCAGTGGGGTTTTTCCCAACCTGAAGCCTTCTTTTCTGTGATTCTTGACATAAACTTTTTGGGAGATTTTTTGGATTGTGAGGGGATTCCATCCAAAACAAAGCCATGTATATCAAGAAAATCAATATTTTCAACTCAGAGTACTAAACAAAAGAGGGAGAAAATTAAGGTTAGCTATATATGTTAAGCACAAATATAGGCAATATCAAGATATCTTGAAATTGTATACTTTTATTGGATAAAGTGGCTCAATCCTGTAATATTATCTACTTTTTTAGAAAACAGAGATTAGAGTATTGCATTTCCAGGCAAGCCCAGACAAAAAAAGACTTTTCAGAAACTCTAACCATTTGCTGGGTGCAATGTGGTTTGCTTGTGTTTGGAGGACTACAGTCCAAGCAGGCCCAGCATAGTGATACTACCTCAAAATAAGCAATCAAATTACAATCTGCAGGTATGGCATAGTAGAGATGCCAAAGTTGTAAAGTTCCTTTCATTGCTGCAATTGGTCTTCTTGTATTCCTATTTAAATATTTTTCCCTTCCCCTCCACAAATGATGCCAACATCAAAAATGTGTGCTTATGTAAGAAATGCATGATTCTAAAATTTCATGACAATTCTTTTGAACTTACTTTTTGTGGAATTGTCTAGTTTAAGAAAATCAATTACACTTTCTATATAAAAAATGTTCTGGGGCTGGGAAGGTGGCTCAGTGGTAGAGTGCTTGCCTTGCATGCCTGAGTCCCTGGGTTCAATTTCTCAGCAGCACATAAACAAAAAGAAAAAAAGCTGGAAATGGCGCTATGGCTCAAGTGGTAGAGCTATCACTAGCCTTGAGCTGAAGAGCTGAGGGACAGCGCCCAGGCCCAGAGTACAGGCCCCACGACCGGACCCCCCCAAAAAAAACATGTTCTGTGCTTAATCTGGTAGCCCATTCACTAACATTGAAATGATACAGAGAAGATTAGCATGGCCCCTGAACAAGGATGACTCGCAAATTCATGAGGCAATCCATATTTATACAACAACAGATGCTGGAGGGGATGTGGCCACAAGGGAACCCTACTCCATTTTTGGTGGGAGTGTAAACGTGTTCAACCACTTTGGAAAGCAGTATGGAGTTTCCTCAAAAGACTCCACATAAAGCTCCCCTATGACCCAGCAACCCCACTTTTGTTCATTTACCCAAAGGATCACAAACAAGACCATACTAAAACTACCAGCACAACTATGTTTATTGCAGCATTATTTACCATAGCTAAGATAGGGAACCAACCCCTATGCCCCTCAGTAGATGAATGGATCAAGAAAACGTGGTAAATATATACAATTGCATTCTATGCCTCCATCAGAAAGAATGATATCGCCCAATTTGTTTGGAAATGGAAAGACTTGGAAAAAAATTTATTAAGTGAAATAAGCCAACTCCAAAGAAACATAGGTCCCATGGTTTCTCTTATTTTCAATAACTAATATATGTCCCGGATTATCATAAAATGTCAAAAGCTATGTGCATTTGACCAGATAAGATGATGTTAAGCTAAATGAACCCCAAGATAGGGACACAAGTGGTTCTATCTTGTTATTATTTCTAACATACAAATACTATATGATGTGATTTTTTTGTTTCTTTATATGTTCCTCAACCATGCTATAACCCTTTTTTTCACTATATTTGAAGTTGGTGCGCCTACATCTTGTATATACGTTTCTTTAATTTGGGGAGGGGAAGGAAAAAACTAAATGCTTAAATAGGGATACGGTTTGACCCCTGGTAAAAATGAGATGCACAAGACACTATGTTGAAAAATGAATTGTACAATTTAGGCAGGGGGAGGGGGAGAGGAGGAGTGGAGTGTACTTGTGGAGGTGGGAGAGAAGGGATGGTGGGGGAAAAACAAAGAAGGAGGTAACAATGCTTGTTAAGAAATGTACTCATTACCTTGCTCATGTAAATGTAACCCCTCTGTGCAGTATTTTTAAAATAAAAAAATGTATAAAAATGTTCTGAGATTGAAGAGTTCATTTCCCTTATTTTACCCATATAATATCGTTAACAAATAAATTAATGCAAAACACTGACATGAAGGTATTATGAATAAATCTGTGTGTTTGTGCATGAGTGCACACGTGTTGGTGTGATCAGAATTTGAATTCAGGGCTTCAAGGTCTTGCTAAGCCTTTCCTCTCTAGATTGGTGAGCTATTATATGAGCTACATCTCCACTACTGGCTCTTTGCTAGTTCATTAACATTTTTGAAAAATAATCTCAAATATTTTTTTGCCCTGATTGGCTTCCAATTGTTCTCCACAGATCTCAGCCTCCTGAGTAGATATCTCAAGTAGACAAGATTACAGGTGTGACCAACCAGCACAAGGCTGTCAGAATAATTTTAAAAGTAGAAGAAAATTTACTTCATGGGGGCCTGTTATTATCATCTCCTACTTTTAAAGCACTTTGCTTTAAAAGTAAATGTGAATTTATTAAATTAAATGTAAATTTATTTCTCTTTTGGATTCTTAAAAGACAGAAAATGATGATATTTAAAAGTTTTGGTACTTTTTTAAAAGAAAAATGGAAGTGTAGGACAGAAGAAATTTGGCTGTCTTTGAAAATCAATTTATAAGCTCAATTATGTACATGATAATGCAATGTCGCCAACACAGTCTGTGCTGAAGTCAAATTGTGACAGAAAAAATCATCATGGGGAATAATTGCTATGCTATTATTTCTTGGGCAATATGAATATTGAATTCAGAGTGTAAGAGAATGGTGAGATTTTACCTACCTTTTCTGTAATTGCTGAAAGATTTTTGGAAACTTTGATTCATTTCCTTCCTCACTGTGTGTCTTTGGACCATTCACTTAGTGCCTTTAATTACAATTTTCCCAACACTAAAATGGTAATAACATTAGCATTATAGCAAATGTTATCTTAAGAATTAAGAGAAATAAAACTTGTGAAAAATTTAACATAAACTTCTATGAATGAGCTTTGAGTTTAGCCAACAGTTTTTTAAATACTAAATAAAATGTATTACAGAAACCATTACATGTAGTGAGCAACCAGAAGTAATGTTACCTATTGACAATGCTCTGTTTCCAAGGAACCCAGGTGGATAACTTCTCATGCTGTAAATCAAAATAGTTATCTTATGTTTTGATAGTGTAAAAATATCAGGGACATTATAAAGAAGGAATGTTGTAGACAGATGTGAAGTCCATATGAAAATGTACAAAACTGATAAAACGTAATCGTATCTGAACAGTATATTTTGGTTTACATAATTTAAGGTACATCACAAAGATAGGGAAAACCTAGAAGAATGAACTATCTTTTTGAAATCCTATCATAGATCCTTAGCAGGATGAACTCTTTCCTCATTCTTGTAGAGGCATCATCAGATGAGAGGAACTCTATTTTTTTTGTTTGTTTCCTTCCATTTATTCTTCAGTTTGAAATCAACTACATGAGACTGAAAGAACCAAAATTAGACACGCAGGGTTTGGAAAGAGCAATCAACATAAAATAAATAAAGTACATAAAGTTTTGTAAAAGGTCTACCCAAATTGAGTTATATAGTCTCAAGCATAAACAGAAAATGATTTAAGCAATATCATTTTATTGAAAAATGTTAGGCATTGTTTAATTTTTCCTTTCTACTACATTGAATTAAGTATTGATTTTGTATAGAGACATTAAAGATGAGATAAATAAGAAACTTGATTTAAAATGGACAAAAGTTCTGAATAGACATGCTTTCCAAACAGCCCTGAAAATCACAAAGTTGTGTGTAATACCACTTCTATGCTGGCTTAATGCTTTCTGAACAGACATCATTAGAGAAATGCAACTCAAAATTACTATGATACTACTTCATAATTATTATAACTCTTATCAAAAAAATCAAAGGAGCCAGGTGTTGTGGTAAAGGCTTGTAATTCCAAGCATTTAGGGGGTTGGAGTAAGAGGATTTGATTCTAAGGCCAGTCTGGTGTACTGCTCATAGTAAAAACCTGCCATTTAAAAAACTCAGAAGGTAATAATGTTGTGAGAGTGTGGAGAAAAGGAAATTTTGTACTCTCTTGGTCAAAATACAGGTTAATATTCTCGTTGTAGAAAGTAGTATGCAGTTTTCTAAAGAAATGCAAAGATGAAATATCTTCTGACCCACTAATCATGTGATTATTTCTCTTTGGGTAACTCGAGCTTTGTGTTTTACAGATACACTTCAGGATTTCTTTTTCATGAATCAAACATGGGAAAGAACTAAATGCAACCTCCCTTAATTCAAAAAAGAATAGAAGCTATATTTATTTGTATTACTGTGCATGAAGAAATCCTGGAGATTTCTGGTTAATTCAGAGGGACCCATGCAAAAATATAGGACAAGAGGAAAGTAAAACTGTTTTTAAAGTATAATAGGTTATCATTGATGAAAAGTTTTAGGGGTCATTTTTCCTTTTTTTTTTTTTTGCCAGTTGTTCAATACAGCAGCAAGGCTGTACCCTGGAGCCCTTTCAATGTTACCACGTGAACCTCCACTTCTGTAGTGCTTGTGGGTGTGGTGCCTCCTCAGGTGGGGCCCCCTCCCTTGTGGTGGATGTGCAGTGAAGGGATTGTGTGTGCATGGTCCCCAGCATTGCCAGATGAGCCCTGCCCACCCTGCCCACCTCCCTTCCCAGTCTCACTTGCTCAATTTCACCCAGGAGCTGGCAGCCATGAGGCTGAAGTTGAGCCACTGCTGCCCTCTCCTCTGTCAGCTGTGATGGTACTGGTCTGTGGTGGTCCTGGGTTCACGTGCCATCCCAGTGAGACTGTTCTGGGGTCACTGCCTGCCCCCATGGGTGTAGGGTGGAGGACATCATGTTTGTACACTGCACAGTCCACAGGAGAAGGAAGGCTTGGTGGACAGTTCACCCCCTTGGGGCCAGGCAGCCCAGCCTTGGTTCAGACTTTAGGGCATTCTGGAGACTAGAGTCGTGTGCTGACCCCTCTGCTAGCGGGCTTGTGACAGCTGTGGCAGCTCAGCACCCTGGAGCCCCTTCAGCATCCCCATAGACCTCCATTTTCTGTTCCTTGTGGTCTCAGGTATGGAGCCATCCTTGCATATGCCCATCAGTGCCAGAGGAGCCTGGACTTGCAGTGCACCAGCTGCAGCACTGGAGGCCCAAAGCCCCTTTGGCTTTGCTGTGTAGCCTCCTCCATTGTCCTTCTGGTCCACATGGATACAGCTCTGGGTGCCATTCCGGGGATGCTCCGTTTGGCAGCAATGGCCTCATCCCCTACCCTCAATAGGATCCAAAGCAAGCATGGGTCTGGCCTTGGCAGTGTAGGCCACACAGATGGAAGGCAGGACTTGGGGTCTGCCCTGCCTTACCTCCTGGCTTTGGCACCTGAGGCTGGGTTGCTTGGTTTGGTCACAGATGGAGCCTTGTTGGATGCAGCCCACCACAACAAGTGCTGCACCTGCTGCAGCAGCAGTGAGGTGTCCCAGATCGCCCTCAGGATCACCACAGGGACCTCTGATGGGTCTATATGGACTTGGTGTTTGTGTCATCCCAGGACTCCCATTAGGAAGTGCCACTCCCCTTCGTAGTACTGGAAGTAAGAGGTGTCACATATAATTTCTGCTTTCTAACGTTTTTCTTCACTAAGTTAAACAGAAAAGGGAGATATAAATAAGTTTTATAAAAACAAAACATATAACCTATATCACTTCTACCTGTTAAAACACTGTAATATTTTTTATCCAGTAGGAATTCTTTCCGTACTTACTTATTTTACTTTTGAATGTAACGAATGTAATATTTTTGTGTGTATTTTACTATTCTAGTAAACTTTATTTGCACTACTTACATACAATTTTTTTTAATTCTGAGATTTAAGAATGTGTTTTTTGGAGAACTCTAACAACAACAGATGCTGGAGGGGATGTGGACAGAAAAGAACCTTACTTCATTGTTGGTGGGAATGTAAACTTGTTCAACCACTTTGGAAAGCAGTATGGAGGTTCCTCAAAAGACTTCACATAGAACTCCCCTATGACCCCGCAATCCCACTTTTGGGCATTTACCCAAATGTTTACAAACAAGACCACACTAAAGCTACCAGCGCAACAATGTTTATTGCAGCATTATTTACCATGGTTAAGATATGGAACCAACCCACATGCCCCTCAGTAGATGAATGGATCAAGAAAATGTGGTATATATACACAATGGAATTCTATGCCTCCATCAGAAAGAATGACATTGCCCCATTTGTTAGGAAATGGAAAGACTTGGAAAAAATTATATTAAGTGAAGTAAGCCAGGCCCAAAGAAACATAGGTCCCATGGTTTCCCTTATTTGCAATATCTAGTATATGTATGAGTCAAGCGGAAACGGTCAGATAATATGATGTCAGGAAAATGAACCCTTAGATATGTATTTTAATGTTTTTTTTCTTTCATGCATGTGTTTCTAACGCTTTTATAAGATTATCTCTTTGTTGCTTTGTATGTCCCTCCCCCACAGTATAACCCTGCTTTCACTATATTTGATGTCAGTATAACTTGTGGAGGCGATGGGGAAAAACCAGTTGTTTAAGGATACGGTGGACCTGCTGCAACAATGAGAAGTACAAGTTGTCATGTCCAAAACGAGCTTTACAACGTCGGTACGGGGGGGGGAACGGGGGGAAGGAGAAGGATTGGGATTGGGGGGGAGGGGGGAGGCTGGGAAGGGATGTGAAGGGTAAACCAAAGGAGGAGGCTGCAATGCTTGGTAAGAAATGTACGCATTATCCTGCCCATGTAATTGTAACCCCTCTGTACAGTATGTTCACAAATAAAATAAAATCAAATTAAAAAAAAAAGAGTTTTGTTGTACTTTTATTTCAGTTTGCCATTAGGCCTTATAAACGCATACAATAAAATCCATTCTTGCTAGTATCAAGTTCAATGGTTTTGTAGACTAGAGACTCAAGGATATATCATTATATATCATACAGTAATGTGTGTCAATTTGTTTATAACTGCTCCATAAAATAATTACTAATTGAGGCAGCAGCCACTTCATCTGGCATCCTGGTCCCTCTGATGAAGTAGGATCCTAGTGGCAGCCTGCCCAACTCGGGTGCTTCTGGGCATCTCGCCTGAGACTGGGGGAGGATATCAGGGTGTACCTGTTGTTGGACTAAGGAAGCTGCTGCGTGAATGACACAGTGCCACTGACCCACATCTAGCACCCACATCTAGCACCCACCAGCCCCATGGGCCTGGGCCCTAAAGATCAGCCCATGAGAGCACACACACACGGCTGGGTGGGGGAGCACCCACCTAGAAAGGAGTGCAGACAAAACAGAAGCCACTCTGGGGATCAGCTTGTACAGTATCATCTGTGGAGCAGGGGACGATTGTGCTCAGCTCTGGGGAGAAGACAAGAAATACAGGCCCAGGTGCTAACTTTTGTACTCAGGCTGGCAAGGAAACTTTCCTCCAGACACTCTCCTGCAGGCTCAGGGTGCCCTTCCATGCTCCTTGTCCATGGAGTATCAGCCAGGGACACTCATGTCCGGTACTCCTGGCTGCTCTTTTGGGGTTTATTAATTTACACAGACAGCCCTTGCCTCAGACAGCAGAGTTATACTCTGGGTTTTCTAAACTTTCTGCATCTGAGCATTTCACAGTGTTTTGTCTTTGTATCGTTTCTTATAAATGCTTTGTGAAATTTGTGTTTAGGTGTTGAGGTGCAGGAGGAGCCAGATTATGAACATAGTTTCCTACAATACTTTCATCTAAAAATGAAAATATATTCTTTCTAAAAATGCCTATCAGGAAATGAATTTGAGAGAAAGAAAAGGCAGTTTTCTCATGAGATCAAAATGTGCTAGTTTTATATGCATGTTTTATGCGTTCAAAATACAACTAAATAATTCACTATCTAGGAACAATTGTCCAGACCTAAGAGTTAGGCGTCTTGGGAGCTAGAGGCAGGGTTTTTGTGAGGTTTATCCAAAGGGAGGGAAGAAAGTTAATATCCATAGATTACTTTGTAGAATGAAAGTGGTAATACCAAATGAGAATCACATAAATCCTCTCTGCTATTCAGGATCTTTTATTCTTCCATATGAATTTTTGGATTGCTTCTTCTATTTCATTGAAAGTGAGATTGGGATATTGATAGGTATCACATTGAATTTGGATATAGCCTTTGGCAGTATTGCAATTTTTATGCTGTTACTCTTCCCAATCTAGGAGCGTGGGAGGTTTCCCACTTCCTTAGTTCTGCTTTAATTTTATTTTTCAGGTATTTAAAGTTTCCATCATAGAGGTCTTTCACCTCTTAAGTTAACTCTTAGGTATTTTGGGAGGAGGATATTAAAAAGGTATTGTGTTCCTATTTTCAGCCTCACTCTTTATCGTTATTGGAATACAGGAAAGCCATTGAATTTTGAGGGTTAATTTTATATTCTGCTAGTTTGCCAAAGTTTCTGATCAGCTCAAGTAACTTGGGAGTGGAGTCCATGGGGTTCTTTAAATACAAGATCATGTCATCTGCAAAGAGGGATAGTTTTACTTCATCTTTCCCTATTTAGATCCCCTTTAAGTTTGCATCTTGTCTTATTGCCCCAGCTGGCATTCGAATACTAAGTTGAAGAGGAGTGGAGAGAGAAGACATCCTTATCTCATTCCTGAATTTGTAAGAAATGATTTTAACTTTTTGCCATTAACTCTAATGCTGGCTGTAGGTTTGTCAATCCTTAGCAGAAAGAACAGTGCTGGAGCAATATCAGTTCCAAATTTCAAACTCTATTAAAAAGCCATAGTAATAAGAACAGATTGATAATGGCACAAGAACAAACCTGAGGACAAATGGAAAAGGACTGAAGACTCAGAAATGAATCCACTGACCTATAGCCACTTAATCTTTGACAAGGGCTAAAAAACATAGAGTGGAATAAGACAGCCTTCTCAGTAAATGGTGTTGGCAAAATTGGTTAAACACCTATTAAACTAAAAATAGATTTGTATATATCGCCCTGCACCAGAATCAACTGCAAATGGATAAAAGAACTCAAAATAAAAGCAGACACTGTGAAAACATTACATGAAGGAATAGGAGAAACTCTAGGGCTCTTTAGCGCAAGCCAAAATTTTCTTAATAGAGAACAAGAAACAAAACAAATCAAAGAAAGGTTGGGCAAATGGGATTGCATGAAACAGCAGAGCTTCTGCAAAGCAAAGGTAAAAGCTAACAAGAACTGTAGAAAGCCCACGTACTGGGAGATCTTCATGAGTCATGAAATGGACAAGGTCTTATATCTAAAATATACTTAGGACACAAAAATTAAATTCCCCAACAACAAATCCTCAAAGAAACAACTGCCTGATAACTCAGTGGGCTAAATACTTAAAGAGAGATTTCTCTGAAGAGGAAATAAAAATGCCTGTTAGACACATGAAGGAATGCTCAAGTTTTCTAGCCATAAAAGAAATGCAAATCAAGACAACATTGAGATCGCACCTCATTCCAGTTAGAATGTCTATAATCAAGAAATGTAATAATTACGGATGCTGGAGGGAACTCTACTGCATTGTTAGTGGGAGTGTAAAGTTGTTCAACCACTTTGGAAAGCAGTATGGAAGTTCTTCAAAAGACTCCACATAGAGTTCCCTATGACCCAGCAATCCCACTTTTGGGCATTTACCAAAATGATCATAAACAAGATCACACCAAAGCTACCAGCACAACCATGTTTATTGCAGCATTATTCACCATAGCTATGATATGGAACCAACTCCGATTCCCAACAGTAGATGAATGGATCTAGAAAATATTATATATATATATATATATATATATATACATATATATATATATGTGTGTGTGTGTGTGTGTGTATATATGAATGTACACACACACACACACACACACACACACACACACACACACATAATGGAATTCTATGCCTCCATTAGAAAGAATGGCATTGCCCCATTTGTTAGGAAATGGAAAGACTTGTTAAAAATTATATTAAGTGAAGTAAGCCTGGCCCAGAGAAACATAGGTCCCATGGTTTCACTTATTTGCAAGGACTAGTACATGTCTAGGACAAGCAGAGAAGATCAAAGGTTATGTACATATGATCATATAAGATGATGTTAAGTGAAATATACCCCAAGTCAGTCTTGGTTTTGTTTTAATATACTTATAAGGCACTATGTGTTTCTTTTGTAGGTTCATCCCCCCCATGATATAACCCCTGTTTTCACTGTATTTGATTCCAATGTTGTGCATCTTGTATATTTACTTTTGTAATTTGGGGAGTTGAAAGGATGTAGCAAAATGCTTAAATGGGGCTGCAGGTTGACCCATTGTGACGAAGAGATGTACAGGACACTATGTAGAAAATGAATTTACAATGTCAGGCAGGGATTGTGGAGGGAGGAGTTGGAGAGGTGGGGAGGGAAGGGATGGTAGGGGAAAAACCAAGGAGGAGGCAACAATGCTCGATAGGAAATGTACTCATTACCCTACTCATGTAACTGAACCCCCTCTGTACAGGATTTTTCCAGTGCTGCCCTCCGCATTGAATTTTTTGCCTTTGCTGGCTGTGGTTAAGTCCACCTGCTCAGTGGATTAGTAGTCTTCAATGCATCTTGGTCCTCAAATGGGACTTGGATTATCCAGTGGTGGTTGGAACGGGCCAAGGGCAGTGCAAAGACCATTTCCAGGGCATGGCTTCTTCATTCCCCATGCAACTAGAATTGCAAGCAGTATTTCTCTGAATTTGACTCCAGAAAACAATCACTGAACCAAAAGGCAAGGCCGCCAAACACCTATCCTCCTCCCCCCATTCCCTCCTTTCTCCATCCTTGGGAGAGTACAAAATAATTTCGCAGGTTTTGGCAAACACACAAATTGCCCACCACCTCCCCTGGTAAATTAGGTTTCAAGTCACTAAGTCATGTAAACGGATAATGCCTCACTCATTATTCTGGTCAACATCTTCAGGTTGTTTGATGCTTTAATTTTTGTTGTTGTTGTTGTTGGTAGGGGGACCTGAACTCTGGGTCTGGGCACAATCCCTGAGCTCTTCAGCTCAAGGCTATCACTTGAGCCATAGCGCCACTTCCAGTTTTTTCTGCTTATGTGATGCAGAGGAATTGAAACCAGGACCTCATTCATGCAAGAGAAGCACTCTACCACTGAGTCTCCTTCCCAGCCCTAATGCTTTAATTTTTTAAATTTCTTTTTTTCAGTCTTGGGTCTTGAACTCAGGGACTCGGTTTTAGCATATCCCTGAGTTCTTCAGCTCAAGAGAAGCCCTCTTCCACTTGAGCCACAGTGCCACTTCCTGTTTGGAGACAAGTGACTCACAGACTTTCCTGCCAGGGTTTGCTTTGAACCGTGAATTTTAAAATTATATTCCTTCTAGATGTTTATTGGAACATTACAGTTTTTCTGGAATTTAAAGTTTTCTGTAAACATTTATCTTCAAGTAATCCAACAACCTTAAATATTACATTTAGAAGCTATCCTGTAGCACATCCATTTTGAAATTATTATGTTAAGATGAAATTCTTATTCTTTGTAGAAAAAAACCATTAAACTCCAAATGAGAACATGCTAATTTCAGCTGCCTTGAGTCTCCTTCCTCTTTTTTTTCTCTCCAGTATCTTTTCTTGTTTTGGAAAAAGTGTCATGGACTGTCCAACCATTCAAAGGAAGCTTATTCCATTAATTTAATAGAAAAGAATCCAATCTTCCTGCATCTCAAGGCAACTTTGAGTATAATGTTAATCTGATAATTCACATCATTGAATTTTCATAGTAATTTTGATAATTTTTGTTTAAACCATTCATTAAAGAGCTTCCAAAAATCAAGAATAAAAAATAATGTTCTGCTTTCTAAGAAGGTTTAAAAAGCTAGTAATTCAACAAAACACATTCTATTCTTCCAAGATTCCATGGTGAAAAATTTCTCTTTCATCATCGCCCTTACCACTGACCCCTTCCCTTCAAACTTTCAGCTTTCTTGTTCCAGCTTTCATTTTGGTTCTAGCATCAGTAATCTCTTTGTAGTATTTGACAATGAAATTCCATTTGTTGTTAGAGAGCTCAATTCATATTGCCAAAAGCAGACTCATGAGCATAACATTGAACATAAAATATTGAATATCATTAATGTGATCTTATGTAACTATTTCATAAATTAATATAAGTTCCACATAAATGTGCATCTTCATATAATTTTTAAAATGCAAAGTAGTTACATATCTATGTCAAAAAATAATTCAGATCACTAGTAGAAGATTATAAGCTAAACCTATTGCATCATCCCCAATATCTTTGTAAAATTTTCTTTTCTCATTAACTTTCACCTTAGGGCCTTCTTTTCCTAGCCACAAATTGTCAATTGATATCCTTGTATATTGGTCACCTCTGAGTAACCTCACTTCTTTCCACCACCAGTAATTCCCCTGTGTTAAATACCTGAGGAATAACGTCCCAATGTGCCTGCAAGAGGAGTACCCAAGTCGACTGTCTGTGCCCACTCTTCCCTTGTTTTGTTTGGGAATGTGCTATCAGAGACAAGGGTGTCAGGGATCAGGTGGCTGGAACCATGGTGTTATGAATTATGGGTAGCAGAAAAGAGTAGCAGAGACTAGGATACCAGGAAATTGGGTAGCAGCAACCGCTTTGCAAGGGTTGGGGTAGCTAATACAGGCATCCAGAACAGTTTAGCAGGGACAAGAAAGCATAGACTAAGTGAAAGAGTAAAAGTTGTGAGGGATTGTGGGGCACAATCAGGGTCATGAGTGGGTAAACTGGGTAGCCAGTACTATGGTAGAAACAATTGGCATGGCGGACTGATACGGTGCAGAGCTCTGGGTTTGCCTGTCCAGTTTTGGCTGTTAGATTTTTAAGGAAACTACCTCTAGCAGCTCATTATCAGCTTTTTTTTTTTTTTTTTTGGTCTGTCATGGGCTTGAACTCTGGGCCTGAGTGCTCTCCCTCACCTCTTCAGCTCAAGGCGAGTGCTTTACCACTAGAGCTACAGTGCCACTTCCGGTTTTCTGGTGGTTTATTGAAGATAAGTGTTTCACAGACTTTCCTGCCCGGGCTGGCTTTGAACCTCGATCCTCAGATCTCAGCCTCCTAAGTAGCTAGGATTACAGGCGTGAGGCACCAGCAACCGGTGAGAAGTGAATGTTTCCACTGTATCATTGGTAAATATTTTTGGATAGATACCTAATCCTAATTTCACTGGGTTTTGTGGCATTGTGTTTTTGCTTTAATGAGGGACCTCCATATTGATTTTCAGAGCAATTATAATAGGTTGAAGATAATCTATAATATGTGAATATTAGATCAAAATTTAAATATATCAATGAACACATACAGGACCATCATATATAGCTTATAATTTGAAGAAATTTTAAGAAGACCAACAGTTGGGGGAAAAGAATATTTCAGAAGCTTAATAAAAAACATACACACATAGGAAAATACAAAAACAGGTACAACTAATTAGTGCTAATAGTAACAAAACATTTTCCTCAAGTTTTAAAAATGAAATTATTAAAATAATACTTAACATAAAATAAATATGACATGGAAGAAAATGTACCATAGACATTGTTTTCCCCATAATTTGTTTGATTTTTATAGCAAATGGATTAAAAGAAAATGTAATTACATGTCGGAAGATGATAACACTGTCAAGTGTCATTGATAGAATCCAGCGAAGGAAAGTAACAGAAAAATAGAGAGTAAGAACAACCTGGCTATGGCTGAGTATACTCAGAACTTTGTGAGGAAAGAATGCTCCATTTTCCTCATCAAAATAGAGTTAGGATAGCTACCTTTTGACAGAATACTTGTAATGCAGTCAGAGCAGTGGAGTTACTAATTTAGGTAGTAATTTATTACTTTTATTCCCTAATCTTATGATGTGATTCCCAAATGATGTGAGTGATCTTAGATTTTCTGAGCCCTTTTTTCACCCAAAGTTTCTAATTCCTCCCCCTGCCTATGATTCTTCTGCTACTCTCATTTCTTCTTGTTTCTGAACTAGACTCCTATGACCTTTTTGTTCATGAGAAAGAGCTGGAGAAATATGAGAATGGCCTGGAGTCGGAGCTAACATCCACTCCAACTTGGAGGATCTGGTGAAGGACCTACATCTGGGCCTCAGAATCAGATATTAATTGAACTCTTTGGAAATGGAGAAACTCACCCCCCAACCCCAGGCAGAATCTGTCATTCCTTGACTTTCTCTGAAGAGATTTGGTACTAGGGCACAATTCAGAGAATGAGCTTTTCTACCACCCACCACAGCCTTGTCAGGAGGAACAGGTTCAAAACTAAATGTGGCCTCAGTTCCCACAGAGCCAGTCAGAAGCCAAGAGATCACACTTTTCTCCTCATTAGGGATCTTCTGGTAGGAATAGAGTCATCTGGGCAAAGTCTAATATGGAGATTAAGTGAGACTGGACCTATGGAGGACACAAGAGAATGACCCTGTCTTTGACTACAAGTGAGTTGTGTAGTGAGACATGACAACTTCCTTCATATATGAAAATTCACTAGGTGTTATCTCACTGCCACTTTGAAGGAGGTCAGTTTCCCCAAAGGAGAAGTTGTTAAATGTTGTGACTTCCAGTTTGCTCTCTAAGCTCTTGTCTCTCCCACCCCTTCCCATGCCAGGAATGCATTGCTTCTTTCAGGCACTCAACTACTTGACTGACTCCTAGGCAGGAATACTGTAGGCTATTATTTGGCTAACCTCTTGCATTTGAGGTAGAATAAGCCTAGGCTCTGCTTATGCCATGAGGTAGATGCACGAAGCTGAGTATAAGCTCATATTTATACAGAAAACCAATCATATGGAAAAAAAATAGTTGAGTGATTTAGGGTTTATAGCCACTAAATTTAGGTTATTATTAGAAACACACCTAGAACCATGGATTAGGAAGAGAACAGTGAAGTAGGTTTAAGATAAAATGGAAAAGACACATAATAGCCATAACAGGAGATGAGAGTGTGAAGGAACTATTGGCATAGTTCCTTTTACTATCTTAGGAGTGACGTTGGATAGGAGGCTTTTAGAATAATATCTAAAATAGAGGGACGTGCTGGGCCCTGGTGGCTCACATCTGTTATCCAAGCTACCCAGGAGGGTGGGATCTGAGTATCATGATTCAAAGCAAGCCCAGGAAGAAAAAGCCAGAAGTGGTGCTGTGGCTTAAGTGGTAGAGCGCCAGTTTGGAGCTCAGGGACACTGCCTAGTTCCTGAGTTCAAGATTCAGCATCAGCAAAACAGCAACAACGAAACAATAATGATAAAAAGAAATAAAAGAAGGACTTAAAGATATGCGATGGAATGATGATCCTGTGTAACTGTTTAGAAAACATAAAAGGAGCCAAAATTTGGAGCAAAATGATACCTATTCATTACTAATCAAGGATGCAAAGCAAATGACAAATTCCTCTTCTTGAAAACTTCCAAACTTGGGCTGGGAAAGTGGCTCAGTTGTTAGAGTGCTTGCCTTGCATGCACGAGGCCCTGGGTTCGATTCCTCAGCCAGAAGTGGTGCTATGGCATGAGTGGTAGATTACTAGCCTTGAGGTGAAGAGGTGAGGGACAGCACCCAGGCCCAGAGTTTAGGCCCCATGACCGACCCCCCCCCAAAAAAAAAACAAAAAAAATTTCCAAACTTACCTTTTCTCATAATTGAGAAGAGGCTTCTTTTACAAGAATTCTCCTTATCTAGCTCAAGGTCATTAGAACTTCAGTAGACTTTTCCTATTGAGATGTAATGCACCTAACTCTACTGAACTTAATCAAGGTTAGGAAAGTATGGAAATTGATAGGTTTATTGTATTTTTCTTTGTAAATATATACTACTGTCAGGTATTATATATAGCATATATTATAATATACAATATATTATACATTATATATAATATATTAAAATATAACATATATTATATATTAACAGTCTTCCTAATTTTAGAGTTAGGAACAAGCAACATATTGAAAGACAAATGCTTGAATCTCTGAGTAATTTCTCTACCACTGAACAATTCCAGGTTTCATTCTTATTACCCAAAGAGCAACGTAAGAAAGTGATGCCCATGAAGGTGGTTCTCTGGATTTTGGAAACTGTGATCTGCAAATATATATATATATATATATAAATTTATATAAAATATAAATTTACATATAAATAAATTATATATAAATATAATATATATTTATATATATAATTTATATTTTATATATAATTGTTTTACTAGTGAATGTGTAAATCTATAGCAACAGATAAACAAATGATCATCTATGTGCACACACACTCAATCACTTATAAAAATTTCTTTTCTATGGTCCCTATTCACCTACACAAAGAGTACATGAGTTGCCCTTGAATTGTCCTGCAAGTTCTTTATCTGGCTACTGTAGTTTCACATCCTTTGTTTTCTAAGCAGCCAGATGTTATGTGTTCAACAACAATACTTGATACAGGCAAAAGTATCCACCCTGAAACACAGAGAAACTTGGATTTCAGAAATGCCACAAATAAGTGGGAGGTACAGCAGTACTTTTCAAAATTGAATAGATTACATATTTATTAGAAAGTTTGTAAGAAAAATAACTTCAATGTAGGATGAAACACTTGAAGAAAACTTCAGTTTGGATTACATATAGCTAGGTGCTGGTAGCTCATGCCTGTAATCTTGGCTAATCTGGAGGCTGATATCTGAGGATCACAGTTCAAACCCAGCTTGGGCAGAAAAGTTCCCTTGAGACACTTATTGCCAACTAATCACTCAAGACTAAAATTGATACTGTGGCTTGATGTTTTAGAGAGCTAACCTTGAGCCAAAGACCTCAGGAACAGTGCCCAGCGCCCAAGTTCAAACTCTGCAATAGAAAATCAATAAAAATAAAAAATAAATTGCATATGATTTATTACCAACTCTGTACAAGGAAAATAGGATATGACACATGGCAACATATGACTTCAAGGTACAAAGTTCCAGGGCATTTCCCCACCCTTGAGAACTAGGATTAATCCATATTGAAAAAATAAAAAGATGAATGATTTATACCAAATTTCAAAACATACTATATGTTATACAAAGGAAATGCAATAAACATACATTTCACAGTCTACTAACATCATATTGTATAAGCATTCTGATTAACTGATTCATCAAAATCAATACAATGCAGTTAAAACATCCAATATCTCAGGTGTCAACTTAGCAGAATACTTTCAATGTATGATGGTTATTTTTTGTATTATCCAGCCCTATCTATCCCACAATTGCAGAAGACTCTTCCTGAGAAAGACCAGAGACCTGTCTACTGTGAGTGCTCAATGTCTACCTGTTCCCATTCTCTGTTATTTGGGCATGTGATAGACTGAATATCTGGTAACTTGCCAAAGGCACAATTTGGGACTGGCTTTCAGTGATGATAGTTTAGTTCTCAGGAAAAAAAAAGGGAAATTGAAGACAGAGGGAAAATCTACCAGATCCCTGAAAGATTTCTATCATTGTGCTAAAACTGTACCCTTCTGCTGAACAAACTGCAGTAATTGTCACTCCAACCACATGTCCAAAAAAATGGCTTTCCAAATATTGGCCTGTTTTCACTTTGGTATATCAAGACATACTCTTGTGACCCCGTTTTACTTAAACTATCAGCTATGGTTGGCCCAAGGAATAGTTGACCTTACCAATTTCTTAAATTTTAGGTCATCACACAATCACTTCATAACCCTTAAACATTAAAAATACCTATCCGTATAAGTCCGCATTACATACTTATTAGTTTTTCTTCATTTGTCATGTTTTACATATTTGTGTATCTCAGGGCTTAGTTCTGTAATCTTCCTTCGCATGATTGTTACCACTGAGTGCACATAATTATTTGTTTTTTTTTCTCCAGCTCTGTTCTTTCTTTAATTCAAGTCCTTAATAACATCCTGTCTACTGACAAATCCTAGCTACTGATTTTTTTTTTCGGGGGGGGGAGGTCCAGTCATGGGGCCTGAACTCTGGGCCTGGGCACTGTCCCTCAGCTCTGCAGCTCAAGGCTGGCGCTCTACCACTTGAGCCACAGTGCCACTTCCGGCTTTTTTTCTTTTTGCTTATGTGATGCTGAGGAATTGAACCCAGGGCCTCGAGCATGCAAGGCAAGTGCTCTACCACTGAGCCACCTTCCCAGCCCACTAGCTACTGATTTTAACAAACTCAAAAGATCCCAAAGTGAGCTTTGATCTTTATCTACAAACCTATCCCTCATTACTATTTGATTAAGTGATAACTCTTCCAGTTGTCTTGTCAAAATACTTTGGGTTCACTTCAGACTTACATACTTTTTCACACCTCATATGTAATCTATGACCAGGTTTTGACAAATTAACTCAGGATATTTTAGGAGCCTATATGTGTGTGTGTGTGTGTGTGTATACATATACATACATACATATATATATATATATTATATGAGTGCTAATACTGTGACTTAAATTAGGGGCCTAGGTTCTTTTACTTTTCTTATGTGCTCAGGCTGCTAGTCTTCCACAGCTCCAATTTTAGCTTTTTGGTTCTTAGTTGAAGATAAGTGTCTCATGGTTCATTTCCCTGGTCTAGCTTAAAACTATGATCCTCTGTTTCCAGACTTTTAAATAGCTAGATTTAAAGGCATGCACCACTAAAACCACCCCTATTATATTTGAATTAACAATAAATTTAAAGAACGAATATTTGTGATATTTTCAAATCAGTATGTTTTCATTTACACTAAAACACAACCAAAGAACCTCTGAATGTACCAGTGCTCAAGTGCCAGGCACAATTTCATTGCTGGGAAATAACAATGATGATATTGTCTACAGGCAAAGCAGGAGAAAATGCTCTTCACTGAAGTTGCTGAAAGGCTGATAAGGATGAAGACAGGCAACATTATCCAGAAAGTATCACAAAGTGTTTGCTGTGGATAAGTGTAGCCAATCTTAGAGGATGTTCATAGGGATGAGGAGAATATTTGAAGGTGAATATGTGATTACAGAGGTGTGCTTTCTTGAAGATATATGTTTATAGCATAGTTTACATACTGTTGAAAATGAGATAGTTAAGATAGGGATGTTGTCATTCCTTGTATTCTTCACAGTATAATATTAAAACCAGTTTTATACATATATTCTTTATAGTAATTATAGAATATCCCTAATTACGTATATATTATAAACATATCATTTATATATTATGCAATATAGTATGTTACATGTATTATGCACACATAATTTAATTTTTCTACTTGTCTGTCCAGAAATTAAACTAGCAATATCTTTGAAAATTGATAGTAAAGTAGGGTCCTTGCAATTTCGATTGCAATATATAGTTTTACCCAATAAGTAGTTATTTATTCTGAATTGGTTTAGAAATGGAATATCATAATATAATTGAACATTCAAAAATAATTATGTAAGAACCTACCAAGGATGGAATTAAAAAATTTAACAAGACTAATATCTGCAATCCCAGCTATTTAGGGGCTGAGATCTGAAGAGAGCTATATGAAGCCAGTCTGAGTGAAATGGCTCAGGGACAACACCCAGACCATAGTTCAAGTCTCAGTACTGGCACAAAAATAACTTAGGTGACTAAAACTTAATATATTTATTTAAATAAAGTTGTCATTCCTTGTATCCTTCACAGTATAGTACTAAAACCAGTTTTATACATATATTATTTATAGTAGTTATAGAATATCAGTAATGATACATATATTATAAATATAACCTTTATATGTTATGTAATAACATATATTACATATATTATGCACACCTAATTAATACTGATATCACTAATATCCATTAAATTGACATATGTTTTAGAATAGGGAATAGATTTTCTTTGGTACAACAAGGAAGTAAGGAGCCACAAAAATTACTTTTTTTGGATTATATATCCACAACCAACTATTCCCTGTGTATTCAAGGTATTTAATGCTAAAAGCCTGTGTTCATCAGCACAAGTGTCTTTGACATGGATTTGTTCTCCTTAAGCAATTACTCCAGGAATAATAAACAGTGGAAGCTTAATGATGTTCACTCAGATATTTCTTTAGAAATTAAATCGAACTTTATTTGGTATAAAGATCACTTACAATGTCATTACCCACACCCTTTTCATTTAAAAATATTTGTATTTTGTAGCAATGTCATTGCCATTATTACCATAATTAGGAAGATAATGTGGGTTCATCTGCTCCATAGCTCTCGAAAGGTAATGAATGTGACACAGAATATCCTCACATATGCCTGGTGGAAACCTGGATTTGAATTATGGGTCTACAACTGATAAGTCTTAGGTACTTAGAAAATTTGTTTAGCCTTATGCCTACTTCTGTTTTTAATAAAATACTTAATTCATTTCCTAACTTGAAAAATATTCATGAGCACTAAAATTACCCTAATGCAGGTGCAGTGCTTGGAATGGTTCTGCACACTGTGTAGTAGGTCCCAGAGAAATCAGTTTTCATGAACATGGTCTCAGCATTCTTCCTGAAGGCCTTAAGAAATATATACCCAATTGATATTAATAACCGAAAAATTGTCTTTACTAAAAAAGTCTTTTCTTCATATGAAACAATGAAAGCAATGTAGGGGTTGTCCTGTGGCTTTTACTCTGAGGGAATTTTGCCTAAATTTCATTCTTACTCTATTAGTGGTAGCAGTAGCATTCTTTAGTGCTACCCTTCATGTTTTTAGTTCTGTGTTCCATTTGGCATACTATTGTAACTTAGTTTATAATCTTTGTTATCAGAATAAACAAACTACAGCTGCTGAAGTTTTCAATAAAGAGTCAATGCATTACATTTTTTGGGGGGGGAGGGGTCCGGTCGTGGGCATGAACTCTGGGCCTGTGCACTGTCCCTCAGCTCTTCAGCTCAAGGCTAGTGTGCTACAACTTGAGACATAGCACCACTTCCGGCTTTTTTTCCCTGCTTATGTGGTGCTGAGGAATCGAACCCAATGCCTCATGCATGCAAGGCAAGTGCTCTACCACTGGGCCACCTTCCCAGCCCTGCATTACATTGTATGTGCTTAATAGTTTCCTGAAATTATTCCTTTTGGATTATATATCCCAACAAAACTATTTTATATGATTTCTTATATTATTTATATAGATTTCTTATGTGATTCTTATATGATTTCTTAGAAATCCATAAACAAAACAGCGCAGAATAGGAAAAGAGTAGGTAAGATGTCATGAACAATACTATTATAGTGGTCTTCATGGCTAAGTGTAAAGAATATGTAACAAAACTGTTGGAAGATTCATTTGCTCTTTTTGATATTCTCTCCCCCTTCTCTGTAGAAAGGTTCTCACTATGAATTGCCAAGTGGGCTGGACCTTTCAAGCCTTGTCTCAGTGACAGAAGTGATGGGATTAGGGACATGTGCTCCCATGGCTGGCTTTTAGCAAGTTCACAATAAAGTAATACCAATACTCATAAAGAAACTTTTGTGAGTGATGTGTATTCACTTATTCAATTGCCAAAATTAAATTAATATGTTGAAACATCAAATTACTTACATTATAATATGTGCAGTTCAACTGGCATTACTAGTACCTCCATAAATCAAATGCAAACTAAAAGCTCTACTTCAAAACCCAACATCTAAGGCAGTGTTGGAAATACAAGAAGATACACAATAAATCTATAGGGGTGAGATCTTCAACACTGGCAATGAACAGTGATAGCTGAATTTTTAACCAGGCTTGAAAAGTTCGGGTGTAAACTAACTATGTGATTAGAGTTGCAGAGTTGACCTTGGTATCAATATTGGAGATAAAATTCAAAGGCAGCTAAGGTTGATGAAGTATTGTAGCTCAAGACAGTGTGACAGTCCTTGATAATGGTAAAACACAGAGTAGAAGCTAAGTTAGTAAAATGTATAGGAAGGATTCTCCAATGAGAATAATTGCAGGGGGTGATCATCACTCTTCACTGAAAACGTATAGCCCATCATTCTATTTTAAGCTCTAGCGTTTCTCTGATCTGAAGATAATTATAACATACCAATGTGCCATGAGTGCTGAGCAGTGTAGGTGTATATTATTCTAATATACATAAAAATCTTTACAGGTATGGAATGGCCTGACCCTGACACTTCATTCTGTGTTGTTGAGTTTCTTGAAGAAATGTTCATAATTAGGCAATTCACAATCATCTAAGTCTGAATCAGGCAACTGAGATAAGACATTAGGGTCATCACTCCAGTGATGTGGTCTGTGACCTATGAAATAAATAACATTATTTCACAACGTATATGTGTTTCTGAAAAATTATGCAATACCATATATACAAAAGGGACAATTATCCATCTCTTATATTATCAGAAGTTAAGATACTTCTGAATTGTACTTTTTTGCTAGAGGATCACAGTATGACTGCTGATGTTTGGTATCTTTCCAGGTGCTCCTATACATTCGTCAATCTTCTTTGAGGAAGTGTTTTTCCATTTTGTTTTGAGGTTTTCAGAATATAAGTACTGTCACTAACCGCAACCATGGGACAGCAAAGATGATGGGATACCTGGCCAAAGAACTGAGAAATCATAGGAAGTGATAGGAAAGGAGACACCAGAGGACCCAAAGCCTCATTGCCAGCTTCTGGATCCCTAAATCCTGCTTGACATGCTTTATATTCATTCTACTACGGGGGGGGCGTGGTCAGTGGCTACAGGTATGTCCACATCAATCTTGCTGGTGTTTACAACAACTATTAACATGAGATCTTGTTTGTATACATAGTGATAATGAATCCCTTATTGTTAGGGAGCACAAGGGAGCAATAGTCATTACAACCATAACACAGACATACATCTTGTCTCCAAAGTCTTAATCTTTCATTGTCCAGCAGCTCTAACTTAAATACTCTTGAGGTAATAGCTCATACCCCTGTCTTCCCTTGACTGTTTGACCTTTCCAGAGCACAGCTCTCAGCCTTTTGACTGCTGTTTGAGATGGCTTCCCAATCTATCCCTTTCCAGGTCTAATAGCTTGGTTCTAGAATCCCTCACAAGTACTTACAGATGTATTATTTTGAAAAGGATATTTTTCCTGGGATAGGTTCAATTTTTATATTTTATTTTATTTCAAAAATACTATACAGAGTGGTTACAGTTACATGAGTAATGTACATTCCTTGTTGAATAGTGTTACCCACTCCATTGTTGTTCTCATATCCCTTCCCACCCTCCACATCCCCACCCCAAAGTTGTAAAGTTCACTTCCGATATAGTGTCATGTGAATATCATTGTTGCAATGGGTCACTCTTTATACTTCTTTCATCACTATATTTTTTCCCTTTCCTTCTCCAAATCAGATAAATGCATATACAAGATGGAAGGTACCAGAATCAAGACAGATATTTCCAGGGATAAACCAGTGGAAAAAGACAAATGAAATAAAATAAGATCTAGATACACTACTTTACTACATCAAGGTTGATATCTGAAAAAAAAAGGCTTGTTGTTTCTATGACTTAGAGTTCATTTCAATTAGCATCATTTTGTAAGGTCAAATATACATAGCTCTGGAACCAGCAATCCCATTCCTGGGCAATTGTGGAAATGATCTCAAGCTAAACCACACAAAATATACAACTATGTTTTTGCAGCATTATTACTATAGCTAAGATATGGAACCAATCAAGATGCCCCTCAATAGATGACAAGATCAAGAAAATGTAGTATGTATACACAATGGAATTTTATGCTTCTGTCAGAAAGAATGACACAGCCCCTTTCTTAAGAAAATGGAAAGACTTGGAAAACAATCATATTATGTGAAGGAAACCAGACTCAAAGAAACATAGGTTCCATGGTTTCCCTCATTTTTATTAATTAATATATGCTTAGGATAGTCCTGGCAGACAGGTTCACTTTAAACTCTTAATATTCCCTTTTTTCTCTCCCTCTTCCTCTCTCATTCCATTTGTGCTAAGTGATGATCTTGTTGATTTTCTCCCCTGTTACATTCATCATTGCATCTTGCGAACTACTGGTATGTCCTACTATACTTCTGTCCATTCTCCTTGTGCTTCGGCTTGTACCCCTCTCACAGCAGAGGGCCAGAGATTACAGATATTTTCTTCACTCTTTAACTCAGACATCTATCTTTACTTTCTAGCAATACATTCATTGAATTCTTTCTGTAAATTCTAATGCCTTGAAAACGATTACTGTATTTTCATGTCTTTGTTATTTGGCATTAGGGAAGAACACAGGTCAGTAACTGTAACTTAGGTAAAAGAAGATTGCAATCATGCCTCCGTAGATGTTGTTTATTGGATAATGTTTACTTCTAGGTCTGCCTGCCTGCTTCCTTTTCACTGTTTATTTTTCAATGTAGCCTTGTCTTCTGGAAAGTATTTATTGGCCTACACTAATTAGTCATTAATTTTATTCCAACATCATTTCACAGCTCCTCCTGAGTTTCTTCAGGGTCTGTATAGTAGTGCTTCACATTCTTAGAAGTTTTAACATTGATGCATCCAATGATAAAGACACATTGCTTAAGTAACCATTTTGATGACTGAAAAGCAACCATGCTGCAACCTCACTATATGGCAATTTTCTGGTTTTAAATTTTTTTAGATTAGAATTGATGGTGTAGAACGAACATTCTGCATACAATTTTATATTTTCCTAATTATTTTTAGTATACTTCCCAATATTGTATAAAGTTAAAACATCACTACTTACTTTTAGGATTTCTAAAATGGTCAGAGTAAAAATTCTATTCATTTCCAATTTTAAGACAATAGTGTCCATTATGACCAAGTGAGAAATTTTAAACTTTTTATTTGTGGTCTTTAATGGTGGTGATGGGGAATCAAATCCAATGCTACATGTGTCTTAGTCTCCTTTGTGCCTCTGAGCCTGATGTACCTGTGGTTTATTTTCACTCAACTGGAATAAAGAAAAATTTCACTAGGAAGGAATTATTACTTGGTTACTTTCTCCAGTATCTCTTGCATACATAAAAGTAATATAATTCTACACTGACAGAAAATGGTGTTCTTATATTGTATTTATTAGTAGTAACTTTATTGTAGCTCCACTATTCACAAAGCCTTGCCACCTTCCTATCCCTTCTTTCCATAAAACTTGACTGGATCCATTGGAAATACACTTCCAGTCAGCCTCTTCCTTAAAAAGCGCAACCTTAAATAACCTACCCGCTGGTAGCCCTGCTATAAACTTTCAAAGGCCTGACTGAAACCAGACTCCTTCCTGAAAGCCCTTCTCTGCTATAGGGAAATCCCTCTTCCACTCCACCCCTTCCTGGAATCCCTGCTCTGCACCACCAGAAACCAGGCCACATCCATATCTTCTTCTATGTCCCACCTGACTGCACAAAGAATTCCGCCTACATTGGGATCCTCCCTCGAATCCCCACCTCATCCACCAGATACCATGCCCCTCACTACTCTAGTCCGGCATAGTCCCATTGCTCCCATATCCTAGTACCTACAAGCTCCTCCCTTTCCTTTCAACCCCACCCCCAATCATCCTTCTCCCTCGAGCCCCTCCTGGTTTCATAAGAAACTCCTCCCATAACTAGCCTACTTCTTTTTTTTTGGGGGGGGTCCGGTCATGGGGCCTGAACTCTGGGCCTGGGCGCTGTCCCTCAACTCTTCAGCTCAAGGCTAGCACTCTACCACTTGAGCCACAGCGCCACTTCCGGCTTTTTTTCGTTTTGCTTATGTGGTGCTGAGGAATTGAACCCAGGGCCTCATGCATGCAAGGCAAGCACTCTACCACTAAGCCACCTTCCCAGCCCCTAACTAGCCTACTTTTAAGTGGCCTAACCTCTCAAACACAGCCCAGAACCTACCTCTTCCCACAAAGCCCATCATACTAGACCAGAAACCCTCCACCTGCCTATAACTTCCCTTGAAGCCCTACCTTGCTTGGCCAACGATTCTCACACAGCCCATGTCCTGCCTAGAAAGCCAGCCGTGCTCCACCACAAGCCTCTCCACCTCCCACATCTACTCTCTCAATGCCCTGCTTTGCTCCCCAGATAAACCCGCCCCCTATTGGCTCCTTCCTCAGATCCACACACTACACCACCAGATACCATTCCCATAATTATCCTACACCATTGTAGCCTTTCCACTCCTTCTCAAAGCCCCTCCTCCAACTAGCCCCATGGCTCCAAACTCTGTCCTGCTCCAGAAAAACCCCACTAGAAAATACCCACCACACTATCCAATCTCTCGACACCCACATTGCTCCACTGGAAACCACTGCACCAGTTGGCCTCCCTCTGGAAGCCTCACCAGGCTGAATTGTAAATCCCTGTCCCTCCATAGTCCCTTTCTGAAGGTTTCTTTGCTCTACTAGAAACCCTGTCCAAAGTTCATGTCCTGCCTTGCAACACTGAAATCCCCACCCAACCTGATTTTTCTTTTTGAAGTGATGACTGGCTACACCAGAAACCCCATCCTAACTAGTCTAGTGCACTTTATCCTCTCACTGCTCTCACAAAACTCTGGTCCTGAAAAAATCCTCCATACATTGTGACTACATCCTGCTGTGCAAGAAACCCCACCTCCACCCTAACATACTTCCTTAAGGCCTGCCATTCTCCACCAGAAACCTCGCCCCTTACTAGCCCACGTCTTCCTAGTACCACCCTGCCCTCTCAAAGCCAGACCTTGAAAAGCCTCTCCCTCATAGCTCCTCATTCCTGCACCAGAATCCCCACCTTCCGTCAGGCTCTTGCCTCCATTCCCTTCCCTGCCTTATGGGAAACCTCACCCTACATATCCCACAAGGGTTTACAGTGCTCTACCAGTACCCCTCCTCTAAGTAATCTCCTCCTTTGTAGCCTTGATCTTCCTTCTCAAAGCTCTGCCCCAAACAGCCTCCTCCCCAGAACCCCCACCTTCTTCCACTGAAAATCGGTCCACCTGCCAGCCTCCATGCTCAATCCTGCCTACTCCACAAGAGACCCTACCCCTAACAAGTCTAGTCCTTCCTGTCCCCTCCCTGCTGTCTCAAAGCCCTACACAGACTGTGCTTCTCCCTCAAAGCCCCACCCTGCTCCACCACAGAGACTGTGCCAATACCAACTCCTCCCTTGAATCAGACAGGGCTCCACCAGAAACCCCACACCACCTCATCCATGAAGGCCCCATCTAGTAACTTTTATTACAAATGCGATTTTATACTGGCCATAGAATTCATACTAATCAATATGATAAGAAAGCAGTATTGCAAAAAGGCAACAAAAAATAAATAGCTATTAGATGCGTTCGTCTAGTTTGGGATGCTGTTACCAGGCAGATACACATTGTGTGAAAATGTCTGAAAAGGATTCCTCTTATTGGAAAGCATTCTTTGAAGTATCAGTGATGGTGAGTGATCATTTTATTTCTAGAAAATCCGTGCACATTTGTGCCAATAACTTAAAAAAATATTAGTTATTTTAAATCCTCTGTTTTCGTTGAGGAAAGAGTATTAGTGTGTAAAAAGCTGACTTTCAACTCATCTCTCTAATGAATAATTTTGGAGTTGCTTACCAGAGTTTTTAGTAACAGAAATTCTCTACCAGAATTCACTTTGAATTTCCTCCTTCCACTAAAGTGCCCTTTGGAAAACATTGAAGTAAGATTATACAGGTAAAATGGCAGAAATAAAAACGCATTTGAGATCATAAAAAATTATGATGAAGACCCCACCCAATGTGCTTTTAATTTTCTAACGAAAGAAACTTAAGCTTATTTAACTGCAGAGTTTCTGAAGACTGGAAGACAAAAATATAAGAAATATCCTATTATACTATGGTTCTGAAAACAAAACAAAAACAAGGAAAGACAACATAATGAGAGAAAAGAATAAGGAACTTGTATATGTGATATAGAGTGTAAAAAATACACTGAATCAGGTAAAACTAATTTTGGTCATGATGTCTGGTTGTTCAATATATTTCATTGTAAATATTGCTCTTTGTTAAGCTGTGACTTACAGAGGACTCAGCAGGGATCTTCTCAGGTAATTGTGTAGATGGTCAATTTCACCATTGCAAGATCATCAGGATGAAAAACTCCACACATCTTAAGACACACCTGCAACAGCACTAGACATACACTTCTATTGGTCCAACAGTGTAAGACAGACCTGTGTTTTACCAAAGGTTTGGATGTAGTATGCTATGTTTTATTCAGGCTGAAGAGCCAAAATAAGTCCAATTTGAGATTAACTCCACCATCTTGTGCTAGTCTGCCCTCAGACTAACCCCAAGAGCGAGAAAAAAAACACAGATTGCCACCAACCCTGCCCACCCTTAAGAAAGCAGAATAGTTGCCCAAGTGTTCCAGGAACAGAAAATCCCAATAGTTCAGAGAAAGGGCAGTGTGGTTAGAGTGGACTCAAACCAATCATGTAACTGCTTGTGTGGAAATTCCCTAAATTTGTTTGTTCAATACTATAAAAGCTGTGTTGATTTTGTGCTCGGGGACTTTGTGTCACTGGTTACCCAACAAGCAGAGGACCAAGCTTGAGCTTGCAAAGAAACGACTCTTTTGCTGTTCGCAGTGGTTGTGGTCTCTGGTGGTCTTTCGGTGGTACCAAGTCCATAAAACATTTCTGGGGTCTCGTCTGGATTCTGCCTCATAAGACCCTCCAGACGCCCCCAAAAACCCAGCTGTCAAGTCTAGTCATTGCTGTTTTGTATATTTGGTTGCCTGCAGGTTCTGTATCTTTAATTCTGGTGTCCAGCGAGGTCTGTATTCTGGTTGGCAAGGAGTCTTGGTGGACGTGCTATAAGACTGCCAATGGGGTCTGTGAGGAGATGTCCCCAGACCCCTCTGGATAGATTGCTGTTTAGTACAGACATTTTTTGGGAAATTTTCCATCTGTAGTCTGGCACTTTCATGCAGACATTTTTTTGGGAAGTTTTCCGTCTGTATTGGGAAGTTTTCCATTTTTTTGGGAAACTCTTTCTGTAGTCTGGAACTTTTTGCTTGGCAATTTACAATGCTGCAGCATGCCTTTGTAAGTTGTGTCTGTATGTTGAGTGTTCTGTTTGTCATTTGGGGTTTATCTTACCCTTAAGCCTTGACCCAGGGGGTACTGAGTATGGGGGAGAATCTGCCACTCTGAGGGGATGGCCACTAGGGACTTATTTCCCTTGCCCCAAAATGACTGGGACTTCTCCTCCACCTTGAAAGGCCCCTGGGTCAACACATGTTGGTGAGATGTCACCCCATTCACTGAGGCCTGATTATTCTCGTTCTATATTTCCTGAGATAGGGAAGTTCTGGGTGAGAGTGGCAGGCTCATTCAGCAGACTCTGGATTCAGCTTGCTGAGTGAGAATGGCACAGAGTTCTGGTAGGGATAAACTCAGCCTTTGGTTGTTGTGTTGTCTAGTTCTGTTTTAGAATTGGTACTAGTCATTTTTTTTGGGGGGGGGGGGATCCGGTCATGGGGCCTGAACTCTGGGCCTGGGTGCTATCCCTCAACTCTTCAGCTCAAGGCTTGCGTTCTACCACTTGAGCCACAGCTCCACTTCCAGCTTTTTTCCTTTTGCTTATGTGGTGCTAGAGAATCAAACCAGGCCCCCATGCATGCAAGGCAAGCACTCTACCACTAAGCCACCTTCCCAGCCCCTTGGTACTAGTTTTAAATGTGGGTTTTTGGTTTTGTGTTTTTGAAATTTATTCAAACATCTCTGGGGAAATAAAAGTTCCAGCCTCTAGCTGGGCTCAGTGACAGAGAAGACTGTGTGCCTGGTTTTGACTTTTCATCTAGTCCCGACAATGTAAAGTGCTCTGATCTAAAATTGGATAAGAATCAGGCCAGGTTAGTTTCAGGTGACCTCCCCCGCCCGCCCCCCCCCCAGCCTTTCTCCAACAAAAGGGCTTCAAAAGACCAGTTGGTGAAATGCTTTGCTAAACACTCAAGACCTGGGAAAACGAAGCTCAACAAAGTTAGTTAGTTTAAAAGAAATATTGTCTTAAATTTTTGTTTGAAAACTTTAGAAAATGTACATAAAACTGATTTTTATTTTTTGTGCACTTAAAGATCTGTGTTTTGTATGTGTTTACGAACATGTTCATGATAGAAATTGTCAGCATGCTGTAACAATTAGGTGAGTTTAACTTTAAAATTCAAAAGTTATGAGGTTGGGACATTACCAGAAAAATTTTATAGAATTTTCACGTTGTTTTAAACGGCTTTTTAATGATTGTTTAACTTGAAAATTTGAAAATGTGTTAGTTTAGAATGCATAAGGCTGTTTACACTGTAATCAAAATATCTGGCTTAACAAAAAGGTGAAACTTAGAAGCCAACAGAATACCTATCTTTAGGAGTGAAGGGTGAACAGGCAGAAGTGCAGTTCAGCTGGTCATGCATGGTGGAACAGGTCCTGGGAGAAGTCCACGCATGGTTAAAGAGGGCAAACTGGCACAAACACAGTTCATCTAACCCTAAAGATTGAGAATGGGTGTGTGCCCATTCCACAGGAAGGACCATGTGGCCCATCTTCATTCTGTCCCTTTTCCCTGCAGATAGACACTGGAAACATGATGGTAAAAATGAGTTATGTGATGATCTGAATAGCATTGCTAAAACTGCCCCTTGGATGTGTTGAAATCAAAATTAATTAGGCCTTTAAAAAGAAGGTTAAAAAGTTTATTTGTATGTGATTTGCTCTCAATGATATTCTGCCATTGGATATGATTTTTTAAAGCATAAAGGTGTTAAGTCTAGCTTTTTGGTACAATGATGGTGATTGTAATTTTTGCATTAAGAAAAAATTGTTATTTGAGTTTAAATGTTTTATTGTGTATCTGTTTTAAAACAAGCAGCCAAGAGGAAATGAGTGACACGTAGCCTCAAGAGTTCAAGGGATGTTTCAAAATGCAACTAAAAACTAAAGTATAGAATATTAAAACAGATCAATAGGAGGCTTACAAATTAGGAATGGATTTCTATATATAAAGATTAAAAGTAAAATTGTTCTAAACATTTGCCTCAAAGTGCAAAAAGGAAAAATTAGGATTACCAAAATAAGTGCTTAATTCCTATTTCAGTTTGCTCTCATAGGTTTGTTTGTTTGTTTGTTTGTTTTTTAACATTTCCCAGCAGGTCCCCCCAAAAGAGTTTGGATTCTTGTAAATTTGTCAGATGTAACTTTAATTACATTCTGGTAAGAACATGCTTAAAAGTTACTTCTATGTTGACCACCTTGTTGCTTTAAATTAAAGTGGCCTTTTATGAGACTCATTGATCTGCAAACTGGTTCGAAGCCAGCCTGGGCAGAAAAAGGTCTGTGTGAAACTGTCACCTCTACTCAGCTAGCAGAAGGCTGAAAGAGCAAACAGAGTTGCTTTAGGATTCAAAATGGCAGAGTGCTAGCCTTGAGCTGCAGAGCTGAGGGACAGCCCTCAGGCCCCGAGTTCAAGTCCAGAAACCAACTAAGAGAAATGCCAATAAGGCGTTTTTCCCAGTGTAGAGAAGACATTTCTGGGATGAAAGCAATGGAGGAGCATCCAGAGACCGTAAGCCACTGCTTGAATGGCAGAAATAATGTCAGATCCTAGCGTCATTTGTGCGTGGCCTTTCAAAAATTTGTCAGAGCCAGGAGGTCATGGGAAGATAGTTTTTAAGCATGCCTAATATCTTTGACTATCTACCTTGTAAGGGACAGGAATTTAGTCATCTGTGATAGCACTAAAAAGCTAAGGTTGTAAAATGTGGAGGATAGTTTTAGATTCCAACCCCTGTATGTGCCCAAAGCTCTAATTGGCAGTAACTGTTGAGCTGACACCAGCTACATGAAATTCATCTGCTCAGGAAAAACGTTTGTAAACCTGAGACTGTGTTTCTATTGATATCTGTCTGAAAGCCTGCGTAGGTAACTCAGGCATTGTTAGGATAACTAGAGATCACATTCCTAAACCATCCAGAAAGATCCTTTTGCAAACCAGAAGGCTAAATAAGCTACACTGCTGTAGGCAGAAAAAAGGTCTGTGCATTTGTCAAAAGTTAAAATGCTGTTCTTAATGACATCTAACCCTGGTATCCTCTTTGTAAAAAAGGCTAAGGTTATAGGTTAGTGGCTAGGTAGGATCAACACCGCTGTCAGCTTGAAGAAGTGACAGAAGATGAATCTTTGTCCATCATCCTCTTTTAAGAACAAGGGACCAGAGTCACTTTTTTAAAAATATGGCAAAATAGACGGAAAAGGCATGGGAAATAATAGTACTGGCCTGAGCCCTCTATATATGCCTAGAAAATCCTAGCCTTATTAAAAGAACTATTTGTTTAAAAAGTTGTCATCTTGGTAAATTGTCCTGAGCTATTGTCTAAATAGTCTTAAAAAACAGTGGGGTCACAGCCTTCCAAACCTATGCAATTTATCCTTAACCAGTCTGTGTAGGAATTTGCAGCCCAGCAAGTGGTGTGACAGTCCCTTGGAGCCACTGAAAGACCCTGCTGCTGCTGCTGCTGCTGCACACCATAATGGGTAAAGTTCAACGACAGAGTGACAATCACCGAGAAGAAATCTACATCATCATCCAGACCACCTCCATCGTGGTAAAAGTAGATTGAACTCCTGCCTGATTCCATCACCTGAGATGGCTTCCAGTTTGAAAGCTAAAACTAAGATCTTGTGGGACATTCTTTTTGTGATATCCAATAACCTTCTCTACTCCCACAGTGGATATTGGGGGCAAGGATATCACTGGCTTGCATTAGGTACTTCAGGGTCACAGCCTAGTTTGGCTCTGGTATGGTAATAACCTGCTTCCTCCTGGGTGAGTTTTAAAGATAAAGGAGATATTTTTTTAATCAATGGAGGTAGTAAGAGGAATGACACCCAGCCCTAATCTTAGCCTTAAAATCTAGCAAGCTTTTCATCCCACTGGTACCTTGAGGCTTTCTGAGATAACTTGGTTCCACAGGTCAAAGGGAAAATGAGCAGTTTTAAACTCTAGCCACAAAGAAGCTCAAGAAATTGTAAAGAAGAGGAGGGTAGTAAAGAAAGCCTTAGGAAATGAATTTGGGAAAAATTGGTATCCTCTGGATAAGAAATGAATTAAAAAGTAAGGATTGTCTTAAAATGTTTGTAAAGAAGACAAACCTCAGAAAGCTTAAGTATGTAGCAAATGGTATGAGTATGTTTTAAAATTGGAGCTAATGAGTACAGCTGGTATAAAATTGTTAGCTGTGATATACGGAGTCAGGATTGGTGGAAGAAAATGTAAGGGCCTTTGATACTGTTAATTTTGTTGCTCACAATCAGACTTTGTAGCCTGGTGTCCTTTGTAAAAGAGAGGATCAGCACAGTCCATCTATTAGTTCTGAGGTCCCAACGCCAAACTGCAAATATAGAAGACTGTGCCAATTAGGGGACCATGATTGGTCCCCGATGCTCTAGAAGAGGAGGGAATGAACAGCCAAAGTAACTCCAATTTGAGATTAACCCCACCATCTTGTACTAGGCTGCCCTCAGAGTAACCCCAAGAGAGAGAGAGAGAGAAAAAAACACAGATTGCCACCAAGCCTGCCCACCCTTAAGAGAGCAGAACAGTTGCCCAAGTGTTCCAGGAACAGAATATACCAATAGTTCAGAAAAAGGGCAGTGCGGTTAGGGTGGACTCAAACCAATTATATAACTGCTTGTGTGGAAATTCCCTAAACTTGTTTGTTCAATACTATAAAAGCTGTGCTGATTTTGTGCTTAGAGACTCTTACCATCACCAGTTACCGAGTGCACGGAGGATTAAGCTTGAGCTTGCAAATAAACGACTCTTTTGCTGTTCACATTGGTTGTGGTCTCTGGTGGTCTTTCAGGGGTTCCAAGTCCGTACAACATGGCTTGATACAAAATGTCTCTGTCCAGAGAATTAAATGATTGCATTTATCGCTAAAAAGATTTAGTGTCGTTATTAACATCTAACACATGCTGTTTTTATTTAAACTTCTCTTTCTTCCTTTCTTCCTTCTTTTCTTCCTTCCTTCCTTCCTTCCTTCCTTCCTTCCTTCCTTCCTTCCTTCCTTCCTTCCTTTCTTTCTTTCTTTCTTTCTTTCTTTCTTTCTTTCTTTCTTTCTTTCTTTCTTTCTTTCTTTCTTTCTTTCTTTTCTTTCTTTCTTTCTTTCTTTCCCTTTCTTCCTTCCCTCCCTCCTTCCTTCCCTCCTTCCTTCCCTTCTCTCCTCCTCCTCTACTTTCTTTTCTTTCTGTTTATTTCTTCCCTTTTCTTTCCTCTTTTAGGAAATGAGTATGAATTTAGATTTATTTTTTGCTGAACAAGTTTTCTACCAATAGAACAATCTTTTTTCAATTTAGTTACTTTGCTCATAGGTAATCAATTTTCCTGAGGGCTGAACAGAGGCTAAGTTCCTCACCTCTGTCTGCCAAGAAGCTGGGATCACAAACGCATTCCAATATGCCAGGATTTAGGATGATATGAGAATTATTATTACTTTCTTTGCACACTGGTTCTAAGCTGTGATCCTCTCAAATTCTATCCCTTTATTTCGTAATGTGATCTCAAATATCTTGCCCTCAATATAGATTGTCTAAATGAATGACTGAAGGCAATTTCACTTTAATTTTTTTGGCATTCCAGGGCCTATTATAATTTTATTTCTAGACAATTTTTGTGTATATGTATACATAAGTTTTAAAATGTTGCTTTCCCCCCCTGTTTTTCCTTTTTTATTTTTCTTGGTCATGGGCCTGGGCCTGGGCGCTGTCCCTAAGCTCTTAAGATCAAGGCTAGCGCTTTACCACTTGAGCCACAGGGCCACTTCGGTTTTTCTGGCTGTTAATTGGAGGTAAGAATGTCACGGATTTCCTGCTATGGCTAGCTTTGAACTACCATACTCAGATCTCAGCTCCTGAGTAGCTAGGATTACAGGCATCAGCTACTGGCTCCTAGCTAAAATGTTACTTATTTTAAGTTCT
Organism: Dipodomys spectabilis; assembly: GCF_019054845.1. Classification (NCBI taxonomy): domain Eukaryota; kingdom Metazoa; phylum Chordata; class Mammalia; order Rodentia; family Heteromyidae; genus Dipodomys; species Dipodomys spectabilis. The sequence continues at coordinate 11,062,410 of NW_024870978.1, read as the reverse complement.
GTGACTTAGTTGAGGGAGTAGCATGAGTGTGTAGAAAGGTAACTTTCAAATAATCTCTAAATAATTTTAGAGTTTCATTTTCATAATATTTATTGCAGTGATTAATAACAGAAGCTCACAAAGTAACAGAATGATCCTTCATTTTCCCCTTCCCATAGGTATTATTGGAAGAAAATGAGTGAGATATAAGTCTAAGACAATATGTACTTGAAATTATAAAAAATTATTTTGATGACACATAAACAGCCAGATTACACAACCTGCTTTTCATTTTTTAAAGAAAGGAATGTCATACAGGTATATTTATTGGCAGGTTTTTTCATCTGAAAAACAAAGAAAAAAGTATCATAAAAAAGCTGATGGGAATCAGCAGCTATATAAGTGTGATTGGAGAGTTTAAGACATGAATTTATTCAGGTAAAATAATTATTTGGGAAAGGTATCTGTTCACTGAGTTTATTCATCGTTAATTTTATTCATGTATCACTTAATATATAAACACATACATGTGTGTATATATGTGTGTATGTGTGTGTGTATGTGTGTGTGTGTGTGTGTATCAGCAGTATCCGTCCAGTGAACTGTTTGGTTAGGTAATTTCATGTTAAGTTCATCAAAAATATGGACTTCCATAAACTTTAACAACCCTGCAACACCACTGCGCATGCAAACTTAAGAGTTCACCATTGTAAGGCAGACCTGTGTTTTACCAAAGCATATACAAAGTGTATATAGTGTGTTATTTTTTCATTTAGGCTTGACACAAAATGTGGTTGCCCCTAGAAATAAATGATGGCATTATAACTACAATAATTTATTGTAAATCTTTACATTGAACACATGTTCAACATGAGTTGTTCATTCTTTCTTTTTCTTAGTTTAATTTTAGGAAGTTGATTTGAGTTTTGATGTTGTGCTTGCCAGACAGGGACTCCACCACTGGAGTCACTACACCAATCCTTTGTTGTTTAAGTTACTTTACTCATAGATTAGCAATTTTTGCACCCAGCCTAAAAAGCAGGGATCGTGATTGCATTCCAATATCCCTACCTAGTAGGTGGATATGGGTGAAACTTTCCTTCCTAGAATGACTCAGAAGTGTGATCCTCTCAAATTCTACCACTTTAGTTAATAGTGTGTGATCCAGTTCTGCCTATCTGTAGAAGATATGACAGAAATAAATGATTACAGGTAATTTGAGTTAATCATTGGCTAATATAGTGATTTGGTATTAAAATGTAGGGTAAGTTTAAAAGTATAATCACAGTAGTCATATTTTGCTAAGTAAATTCTGTTTCACATTAAAAACACATCTTAACCAGAATTAATGACTTATTTTGCTGTCTGTCAACTGGTATGTCATTTGGGAAACCTCATGTCTTCCATGTATGATAAAGGACTTTGAATGATCTGATGTACTGGCTCACATCTATAATCATGGTTAGCAATCAGAAATAAATAGATCACAATTTGAACATAGCCTAACCAAAAATTTAGGAAGTCCCAGCCTCAACAAACTAGTGAATCATGTTGAATCATGCCATTAATCTCAGTATCACAAGAGGCTAAGTTTCTGCCCAGTACCTGTGTCACTTAGGTAACTGGCTCACTTGGAGGCAGTCACCTCTTCTGATGCAGAAACTGGGCTGAGATTTAGCCAAAAGGAGGGAGGAGTCTGCCCCACCTTCCCAGAGTAGACCTCACAGAATGCAGTGAAAACATGCTTGCTTTCCTCCTCCAAATAGCTTGAGATGGCATGCTGCTGAGTGTACATTATTTGATTCCAGTGATCTGTGGTAGAGGTGTAAGGAAACATTAAATTAAATTTCATATTTGCCCATTGAGCTACTCTTCCCAGCTTTTGAGTTCAATTCAGCAAGTGTTCATTATTTGAGAGTTGAGAATACTGAGGTAGGGGAGAGAGGGAGGTTTAGTGAAAGAGAGTAGAGATTGGTAGAGAGAGGGAGAGAGGGAGAGATGGGGAGAGAAAAGAAAGGAAGGAAGGAAGGAATGAACAAACGAACAAAAGAACAAAGAAGGAAGGAAAGAAAGAAAGAAGGAAGGAAGGAAAGAAGGAAGGAAGGAAGGAAGGAAGGAAGGAAGGAAGGAAGGAAGGAAGGAAGGAAGGAAGGAAGAAAGGAAGGAAGGAAGGAAGGAAGGAAGGAAGAAATGATTGAGAATGAATGGTTTGGAGTCAGGAATCACATGGCAGAGGTACTACTTGTATTTGGTATTAGGCCTGCCCCAGGCCATGCAGACCCTATGCAAACACCTCCCCACTTCTTTGCTAAGATTCCACCCTTTATGTGTTACCTAGTTATCTGGGACTCCAGAAGGCAGCCACCTCCTCCCTCTCCCCCCACACCCCCCCGCTAAGTCACAACCTGGTCAGCTACTGGTCACACTTTCCATCTGACCAGAGGAGAGTCCCAGGCTCTGAGGTCAGATCCAGATCCAGTGTGGTCAGACTTTTCCCCAACCTGGGCATACCTCATCTGGTCTTTGGCCTAGATACGACATGGCCCTAGGTTGGGTCACCAACACCCCCCCCCCCTTTTTTACATGCCTCTCCACCATGTATGGCATGCGCAGCAGTTCAGTAACTAAACTACTTTAGGGGCTGGGAAAGTGGCTCAGTGTTAGAGCACTTGCCTTGCATGCATGAGGCCCTGGGTTCGATTCCTCAGCACCACATAAGCAAAAAGAAAAAAGCTGGAAGTGGCACTGTGGCTCAAGTGGTAGGGCTAACCTTGAGCTGAAGAGCTGAGGGACAGCGCCCAGGCCCAGAGTTCAGGCCCCACAACTGGACCAAAAAAAATAAATAAATAAAAGTAAACTAATTTACCTGAATGAATACCATATGTTGTTTTCTTCGTTGGCTACCTAATGAAACTTACCTAACTAATATACCTTACACTTCAGAGTTTCTAGTTATGAATCCAAGGATATTTTTCTTACACATTTGAGTTCAGTATCTACAAAACATATGTACTAACTCATCATTTACCAGTATAAATCTGCCTGGAATTTTTTTTCAATTTTTTTAATTGTGAAAATAACGTACAGAGAAGTTACAATTACATGAGCAAGATAATGAGTACATTTCTTATGAAGCATTGTTGCTTCCTCCTTTGTTTCCCCTTCCCATCCCTTCCCATCTCCCACCTCCCACGCCAAAGTTGTAAAGTTCGTTTTTTGACATAATGTGTTGTACATCTCATTGTTGCAATGAGTCCACCTGTATCCTTATTTGAACAATTTGTATTTACCCTTTCCCTCTACAAAGTGTACCAACATCTGAATCTTTAATAGCAGCGTAATTAACCTTAAAGTTTATTTTGTTTGCTTTGCTTTGTTTTATTTTTTGCTTAAAGTAATCAAAGATTTGCTGGGCCAATCTGTAAAGATCTCTGCCTTCATACTTTCTAATCACCCTGGGCTACAACCTATGTGTTACCAGCTCAGATGATGGGACTTTGAAATTTTGGAAAGCAGATGCACATCATAAGGCCCTATTGCTTTGGAATTTCCCACATTCTTTTTTAAATGTAATTATTACTCAGGTGTGTAAAGTGAGTTTACCATTTCACAAAATATGTAATGTGTACATTTTTCTTGTAGACAATGCCATCCTTTCCTGAGCTTTCTCCCAGTTTCTGTTTTTTTTTTGTTGTTGTTGTTTTTGATTGTTTTTGTTTTTGTGCCTGACTTGCAGCTTGAATTCAGAATTGGGTGCTGCCTTTGAGTTTTTGTAATCAAGGCTACTCTACCTCTGGAGCCCCGGTTCCCTTTATGGATTTTTGATTAATTGGAGAGAAGGGTCTTACAGATTTCTGGAGCTGGCTTTGAACTGTGATCATCAGCCTCCTGAGTAGCTCGGATTATAGGCCTGAGTTCCCAGTGTCCAACTACTGAAGCATTGGTTGCATGCTTCCCTGGTTGTGTTACAATTTTCCTCAACTCTTGCACTAATACTGAATATTGCCTGGCTCAAATCTGAACTGGTGGAAATGCTTGTATTTTGAGGAAGGCAGGAATAGGAAACTATAGGCTATAGGGACATATACGCTAATCAAATTATTTGGAATATGGCGTAAAGAGAAGTAAGTTTACTGGCAGTTGACTGTGTCCTGTCTTTACTGTTAATTCTGCATGGCCTGTGAATGAAGTAAGACATACCCAAATGGCCACTGGCAGAAAGAAGTTTACTCATCCTGTTCTAAAATCAAAACAAAAAACAACCAAAAAGTACTATGTATGAGTGCAGAAATGTCCTCCAATTAGAGACCAGTCTGCCCTAGTTTATGAAAAAAATGTCCTTTGTTCAAGTGCTGCTACTTTTTCTAACTATAAATATAATTAAATCTGTAGTAGTCTGTAGAATTGTATACCACAGCTTTCATTTTAGTTCACAAGAAATTCAGACATTAGGTACTGGCAAAATTGATTAACTACTTCTAGAAAACTAAAGCTAGATCCTTATATATCATACTGCACCAGAATCAAATCCAAATGGATTGAAGACCTCAGAGTCAAAGCAAACACTCTGAAAACATTACAGGATGGAATAGGAGAAACTCTAGGTCTCCTTGGCACAGGCCAAAATTTTCTTAATAGAGACCCGGAAACACAACAAATCAAAGAAAAGTTGGACAATTGGGATTGCATGAAATTGCAGAGCTTCTGCATGGCAAAGGACATAGCTAGCAAGATCAATAGAAAGCCCACGGATTGGGAGATCTTCACTAGCCATACAAGAAACAAGGGTCTCATATCTAAAATATACCTTGAACTCAAAAAATTAAATCCCCCAACAACAAATCTTCAATGAAACAACTGTCCAAAAAATAAGTGGGCTGAAGACTTAAAGAGAAACTTCTCTGAAGAGGAAAGAAGGATGGCCAATAGACACATGAAGAAATGCTCAAACTCCCTAGCCATAAAAGAAATGCAAATCAAAACAACATTGAGATACCACCTCACCCCAGTTAGAATGGTAAAAATCAAGAACTCTAATAACAACAGATGCTGGAGGGGATGTGAACAGAAGGGAACCTTACTGCATTGTTGGTGGGAGTGTAAAGTTGTTCAACCACTTTGGAAAGTAGTATGGGTTCCTGAAAAGACTCCACATAGAGCTCCCCTATGACCCAGCAATCCCACTTTTGGGCATTAACCCAAATGTTTACAAACAAGATCACACTAAAGCTACCAGTACGACAGTTTATTGCAGCATTACTTACCATGGTTAAGATATGAAACCAACCCAGATGCCCCTCAATAGATGAATGGATCAAGAAAGTGTGATATATATACACAATGGAATTCTGTGCTTCCATCAGAAAGAATGACATTGCCCCATTTGTTAGAAAATGGAAAGACTTAGAAAAAAATTATATTAAGTGAAGTAAGCCAGGCCCAAAGTAATATAGGTCCCATGTTTACCCTTTTTTGCAGTAACTAGTATATGTCTGAGTCAAGCAGAAAAGGTCAGATAATTTGATGTTAGGGAATTGATATGTATTCAAATTTTTTCTTTCATGCGATTTTTTCTAACACATTTGTTTATAAGATTATTTCTTTGTTGCTTTGCATGTCCCTCCCCCACGGCTTAACCCCTGCTATCACTGTATTTGATGTTGGTAAAATTTGTACAGGGGAAGGGCAAAAACAAATCGTTTAAATAGGGATACAGGTGGACCCATTGCAACAATGATATATACAAGTTGTTATGTCGAAAATGAACTTTATAGCTTTGGTTGGGGGGAGGATTGGGTTGGGGGGTGGAGGGAGAATGGGAAGGGATGGTAAGGGGAAACAAAGGAGGAGGCTACAATGCTTGATACGAAATGTTCTCATTATCTTGCCCATGTAGTTGTAACCTCTCTGTTCTGTATTTTCACAATAAAAAAATTCAGACATTAAAATGCTTTTTTTTGTCAGTTGTGGGGCTTGAACTCAGAACCTGGACACTGTCCCTGAGATTCTGAGCTCAAGTTAGTTAGCACTCTATCAATTGAGCCACAAAACCACATCTGCTTTTTGAGTAATTAATTGGAGATTAGAGTCTTATGGGGACTTTTCTTCCTGGGCTGCCTTTAAAGTGTGATCCTCATATCTCAGCATCATGAGTAGCTGGGATTACAGGCATGAGACACTGGCACCTGGCCTCAAATAGTCATTTTAAAAATGATGAACTGCTTGGTGCCTCTGGCTCACATAAATAATCCTAGCTATAGGTAGGATTACAGGTATAAGAAACAAGCACTACGTGTGTGTTGTTCATGATGGTTTGTATTAGCATGTTTTAATATTGTTTGTTTCTTATACTACATTGCTCTTATTTTTATTTTCAACTAGGTGGGGGTTATAGGTGCTACCAGTGTTGAACCTTCTTTGGTTGAGATGGAGCCATATGGAAGTTCTTGCCTAGTATGGCATGAAATTGAAGTCCTCCTTCTCTCAGCTCTCCATGGACCTGAGATGATAGACGTATTCCATCACGCATAGCTAGGGGTTGGGGAGCATTGCAGGTAAAACTACACTGGTCTGAAACTGATGTCCCAAATAGCTAGCTTTACAGGCAAAACCTTGTTGTATTCCGTTTCACTTTGAAGAAGTGTAGGTACATACTTTGAGAGTTCAATGATAGCACATTACATGTTTAATATATAAAATACTCAATATAATTAGCAGGTTTATCTCCTAAAACATTGAAGCTAATGAATTTGGTAACCTGACTCGGCTAGTTATTTTGGAATATACCATAAACATGAATACACTGATAATGTGCAGTAGAAGATTGGAAGTTGATAGAGATAGAGACAAATTAGACTATATGTAGTAAATATATATTTATCTAATCCTGCTCTGAAGAATATTATCATATATTCACGATGACAATACCACCATATTTCCATCATGACAATAATTTTCCTGCAATGTAGAATGTTCCATTTCATAATCTGCCTTCGTTTATCTTTTTTACATTCTCCTTATAAGTATGAATGTTTTCCAGTTTTTTATAATGTTTTGAAATTATTATATGATGGATTAAAAAATTTGGAGAGTCTACTGAAATTATCTCATTTTGTCTGGTTTTGTGATGCTAAATCATTAAGAACACGGCTTCCTGAAAGTTATGCTAGCAGACTATATCACTAAATTGTATTCTAATTATATCTTATTATTGTATTTTGATATAGGTTTTTACTGTTGCTGTTTTATGATATAGAATGTTATGAAGCTGGACTGAAACTTGCAACCCCACTGCCACCAGTAACAGTTTTATCACCAGGTTCTGGAGGCTCATAATTAGAACTCTAGCTATTCAGGAGGTTGAGACATGAGATTTAGTTCAGACAGCCTGAGCAGGAAATTTTATGAGTCTCTCTTCTGCAGTTCACTACAGAAAACTTGCAGTGGAACTGTGGCACAATTGTTAGAGCACTACACTCAAGGGAAAGATGCTCGGGAATGTCATATAGCCCCTGAGTTCAAGTCCTAAAACACACATATGCAGAAACACACATTCACATACATTCACACACACACTCCCACACACATGTACACACACAGATTCTTAGGCAATGTTATATCTTAAATTCTTATCCGGAGATTAGACAACAGCCCACTTATTTATGAAAGTTTTTCCTGATTATTTTGAATGAGGAGGATAGTTCATGGGACACAGATGACAAGACTTTAGTGAGGAATACTTTATAAACGACTAGCTTATAAAAAGGACAGGAAAATAGCTTTTATCTTTAAATCTTACATTGCTTCAACTATTGTATTTTGAATTATGAGAAGACAATGCAACACCTCTTCCCTTCTCCCCCTCCCCTCTGTCATAAAATATGAGAAAAATATCAAGAATAGTCTTCTATCTTACAAGAATGAACACCCGTAAAAATGTCTGACTATACATGTAAGGTTTGTTTTTCAATACTTGTACGATTTTCCACATGACAGCACACACGGGCTTCAAGAACAAACAGAAGATTAGGAAACAAAAACATAACAATGTCCTAAGAAGTAGATGTCAAAAATACATCCAAGAATCAAATGGCAGGCTGAGAGGGCCCTGAGAGGCAAAATGATTTGTGAAGGATGAGAGGAATAGTGACAAATAAGGCATGGGTCTGACCTAGGAAGGGTTCCTTGTGGCTGAGATCATGCTGGCTTGTAGGCCTAGCTGAGGATGTTTGGATTTGATCATGTCCACATGTGTACAGAGTGATGTTGGAGGGGAGATTTCAGCCTCCAGTTTGTCTTTGGAATGGTCTTATGTGAGCAAGCAACTCTGATCATTGGGCTCTGAGAGATGACACTACCTCCCTCACAATGGAATATAATATGGAACTCTGAGAGACAGGCAACTGTAACCGACAGTCAGCTCAAGCCAGCCCACGTGGCCTGTAGCTCGGGAACAAAAAAGATGTTCCTGGGTTGTTTTCAAAGTTCAAGAGACTCAGGTCTCAGGCATGAGAGGTATGAGTGCTGCACTCGATGCTACAGACATTGGATCAGTGCCAAACCATGAATCCAATGTCTCAGGCCTTTTTATAAAAGAAACCAAGGGAATCACAAGGCAACTCATGCCAGGTGTAACTATGACAGGAAACCTATTTAATCTCATCCTAGCCCACAGTCCAACCTTCTTCTTGTGCGCTTTTATATGTGTATACTGAGAAAATATTTCCTATGCACTTTTCAATCCACTCTGTTACTCACTTTAAAGTGTACTCCAGTTTCCATGTTTCAAAGATCCACTCTTTTTACCACCTCAGTGTGACAATGAGTCAGCCCAAAACCTGAATGTGCCTTATAATATATGGAGCTTGGATTCAGGCTTGTAAATGCTGGCAATGGACCTGTTCCCTGCCTACCAGAAAGGTGATTTCTTCTATGTTGGAAACTTCCTCCACCACTATAGAGAGTTGGGGACAATGGAGCAGTTGCTGGATATACTGTTTAAAAAATGAGTGTTCTTCTTTCAAACCCAGGGCTGATGATACCCCCCCTGGCAGATTATTGGAATACTTGATACTTCTCTGAAACTGTTTCACTGAGGTCTTATCACAGGAACTTGTCTTGAGACAAAGAAGTGCACTCCCAGTTAATTCCTTAGGACTGGGCTGCCAGAATATTTCATTTGCCTCAGGAGCTAGTGGAGCCTTAGCAGTTTGCTTGCTGAGAGAGTAGGATTAAAGGAATGAGTCAGCCCCACACAAAGTCCACCCTCACCTAGGAAATCACTATCTTGTAGGTCTTTGAGAGAATATAGAAAGAAGAAAGGATGCAACTTGAATTTGGGGCCTGAGTGCTGTCCCATTCCTAGCACTCTACCATTTGAGCCCCAGTTCCAGGTCTGGCCTTGGACTGGTTAATTGAAGATAAGTGTCTTTAGAATTTTACAAACTAGACTGGGTTCAAACTGTGATCCTCAGATCTCACCCTCCTGATTAGTAGGATTAGAGGCATGAGCCATTGTGCACTTATTTGGACAGATGCATATAAACATCCTCACAGAATTTCCTTGAAATTGTATAGACAGATCTCCACTTTTTGTCTGTCATGTTTACATTGCCATTTGGGACTTAGCCAGTCCCATGTGTGTCCTGTTAGTTCAGAAAAGGAGAAGCATAGAGTTAGCCTCCTCCTCCCCTTCCATTGGTATAGATCCTTCTACTGTAACTGGGAGGAAGATGAAAAAGATGAAGAAGTAAGTGGATGTTGGCACAAAGATAAGTTCAGTCCTTGAAAACTGGGTATCTTTGAAGTTTCTGAATCAAAGTCAACTTTCTTCTTTGCACACCAGTTGTGATTTTTACCAGGAGGGTGAGGCTTGCCACTTCAGTGGATAGCAAATTACACAGTTGTGGATGTGGTTGTGGTTTTGGACTCTTATGGATGACAAGAAGGACTGTGTATAACAAGTCAGATTCAGTGGGGAAACAACTTTCTCCTCCTATCACATGCAGGATTATAGATGATTTTATTTGAGAAATTCCTAGAAGTGGGTTGTGAGGAACATCCTGCTTGCAGGAGTCTCTTCCCAGTTCCCAAAATGCACGTCCTGCCAGAAAAATGCTTTAGTACAAGGCTGAGGATGGGGAGGGCGGGCTCTCATTTTCCTTATCACCAATATGCCCACAGCATGTTTTGTTCCACCTTCCCTATGAGGATGGTCTTCTGCCCTGATGATTTCTATGACTACAAGAACCATGAAACCCTGAAAGAACTTACACAGTATGTCAAGCTAAACATGCCCTCTTCAGACTTGCTCTTCTGCTTATATATTCTTCTGGAGCTTACAAATTCAGATGGAGGAATGCATGACCCATGAGACCAAGAAAAAGAGGGAGAAGTCCTTGTTTACATGCGTTAGAGCTGGTGAGTAGAAATGGAACCTGTGTCTCTAGGGATGTGCATGATTGGTCAAGAGCCTTTAGTACACCCCAGCATGGCAAAATATCCTTTTATGGATATTCTTTAGGTAATATCTGTTCTCATTTGAAATAACTTGGAAGCAGCCACTCATTAGAAACACCCTAACTTGGGGGGGTTCCGGGAAGATGGCGGAGGAGAAGCTGGAATCTAAGCAAGCTCTTGCATAGAAAGCAGTTTTAGAGTTCCAGTGCACAGTCTTAAGCCAGAGAATTACACCAAGTGTGCCATCACTGGACAGAGAGTTAGGCCAGAGAGGGGAAACCCAGGCAAGGAGACACTTCTGAGCTCTTGCCAGCAGCTGCCGCCTCGGCGGCAGCTGTGGTGGAAGAGGGCGAGCGCAGGAGCCATACCTGAGCCACAAAGAGTCCAAGATGAAGGAGCCAGATGCAGCAGGCGAGCGGATTCTACTCAACACTAGCAAGAACTGACAAGGAGCTGACATCTTCATCCTACAGTTTGCAGACCAGAGACAACCCAGGAACCAAGACTCGGCGTGAGAAGAAGCCTGACGTCCTCACTCCTTCTAAGGTAGCAGAGGAGGGAAGGCCACCCCTCTCCCCCGCCCGAGCACCGGAGATCTCCATCTTGGATACCGACAAAGCTCGGCGGAGCTGCTAGCTCCAACTCAGGCCTTGGAATAATACGAGTCATTTAGCAGGTCACAACAACTTAATGGTGGTGTGACCTGCCAGACTCAGCTCCACCCAGGGAAAAGTCACCCAGCTCGGGCACCAGCCCTAGGAGTGGCTTTCTTCACTGGGTAATCAGTGCCAGAGGCTGCCCCTCCCTCTAGTAGCCTCGACAATCAATTGAAATTCAGTAAACAGAAATGCTGAGAATGGCTGCAGGCTGGGCTCTGTGAGTTTTTCACAAACTAGCCCCTGGGAAAAGCTACTGTCTGTTGAAAGGCCTCAACTCTACCCAGAACCTAGCCTCATCACTGCATCCCCCTCTTTTGTGATACTCAAAGCAGATCTGCTTCCCAATGAACTAGCCTGGGAGGAGGATCGCCAAATCCTGGGTAATGCAGAGCATTTTACTGCCTGTTCGAACAAATTAACTTAAGAAACCAACCAAGCCACAGGACCACAAGCAGACCAGAGACTCCAACAAAAGGCTGGCTACAGACACAAGGGAGATACAGGATTTTTTCCACCCCTCCCCCCAAAAAATCAAAGAACTTTTTCTTCTTCTTCTTCTTCTTCTTCTTCTTCTTCTTCTTCTTCTTCTTCTTCTTCTTCTTCTTCTTCTTCTTCTTCTTCTTCTTCTTCTTCTTCTTCTTCTTCTTCTTCTTCTTCTTCTTCTTCTTCTTCTTCTTCTTCTTCTTCTTCTTCTTCTTCTTCTTTCTTCTTCTTCTTCTTCTTCTTCTTTTAAAAAAATTTTTTTGGTACCTTATATAAAAATTTTTTTTTCTTTTCTAAAACTTTTTTTAATCTTTAATTTTTGCCTTTTTTGAACAAAAAATATTTTCCATAAACTTTTTTTTCCTCTTATAATTTTTATTTTAGGGATACGTGAGTGTGCGTTTTTCTTTCTTTTTTGTTTTCTTTCTCTCTTTTTTCTTTTTTAATTATCTTTTTGTTTTTTGTTTAGCTCTACTGAACTTCTCATCTTTTTTTCTTTCTTTCTTATCCTTTTCACCTTCTCCTCTCTTTCGTTCTTCTTTATGTGACTTAATTCTTGTCCTGCACATCCTCAGATAAACCATTAGTTGACTATGAGACCCTATCCCCCATTGTGTACACACTTAATCCACAAATTTATCACTCAATTCAAAACCTCTAAGACTTAAATTCCTTAATAGCAGTACTACCTTTTTATAACTATATAATATTTTAAGCATTTTTATTTTTAAGTTTTTCACATCTCCTTTATATCCCTCTCCTTCTCTCAATATATTCACGTTCTTCTCTAAATAGATTGTTATCGAGCTTACATAATTTTATTCATTTTTACTTTTCTATTTTTTCTGGTTTCTTTTCTTTTCCCTTTCCCTTTCTTCTTCTTTTTCTTCCTCTCTACTTTCATCCTACCCAAACTATTTCCTGCTTTGAGATTAGGACTTAGTTAACTCTCTCTGAGCCTCCCCTCACCAATCTATTCCTAATTTTTATCCACATCTCTCCATAACCTTAATAATTTCTGGTCTTCAAAATTCTTATTTGCGGTTCGTAGCCCATTAACATATAGTTGTTTGATGTTGAATAGATGTATCTGTTGAACTAGATTGTAGCTGTAGACTATTGACTGTGCAAATTCAGACTTTGGTTGATGCTTGCCTTAAGATAGTGTTCTAGGACAAAACTGCTGCTATTTCCATCTCAAATGGGCAGAGTAAGCCGGAAAAACACAAGAAAAATGGCAAATCCGGGTATCTCAATTCACAATCTTGATAATCAGGGGACAGAACAGATAATGAATAATCCAGAGGAGAATTTCCAAATAGCTCTACAAACACTGCTGGCAAACATGATGAATGAAAAGATTGAAAACATAAAAAGGACTCTGTATGAGCTTGATAGGGAGAGAGAGGAAGCAATCCAAAAGTTTATACAGGAATAATATAAGCATGAGGAAGCTACTCAAAAATTGATAAAGTATTTGCGTGAGCAGCTTGAGAATACTCAAAGAGAAAGGCAGGAATGGCGTGAGCAGGCTGAGAACACTCAAAGAGAACTACAGGAATCCCACGAACAGGAGAAAGCTAATTGAGAGAGCAGGAAGAGAATACACAAAGATCACTAAAGGCATTCATGGAATCCATTAACAAAGAGCTGAAGGAAGTCAGGGAGACCACAAAGGGAATGCTGAACGGAACTCAACAGAAGGAATGGGAGTCCAAGCAAACCATAACCAATCAACTAAGTGATTTGAGAATAAACACTGAACACCAAATTAAGGCAGAAAAGAAGTTCATACAAGACCTAAAACAAAGCTTCAACAAAGAATTTGAAGCCATCAAAGCTGACCAATTAGAAGGAAAAGAGATAAAAAACAAAGTAGAAAGTCTTGACAGCAGGTTAGACCATGCAGAAGATTGAATCTCGGGGATTAAAGACAGCCTAGATATTATAGAGAAAGAACATACAAAGATCCAAGACAAGTCCAAGACATATGATAGATCTATACATCACTTGGAAGACACCATCAGAAGGCCTAATCTAATGATAATGGGTGTAGAGGAGCACCTAGAAACAGATGTTAATGGCCTAGGAAATTTGTTTAACAGGATCCTAGCAGAGAACTTCCCAAACATGCAAAAAAATAGGCTTATTCAGATACAAGAAGCTTTTAGAACTCCAAATAGACCAGACCAGAATAGGACATCCCACCATCACATTATAATCCACACAGGATCAACTCAGACCAAGGAAACGATCCTCAAAGATGTCAAGGAGAAAACATTAATCAACTATAAACGGAAACCAATTAGAATCACCTCAGATTTCTCAGCAGAGAAAATCAAAGCAAGAAGAGCCTGGAATCATGTATGCCATGCCCTAAAAACAAACAACTATCAACCAAGAATACTGTACAGAGCTAAACTCTCTTTCATAACTGAAGGCCAAATAAAAACCTTCCATAGCAAAGAAAAATTGAAGCAATACATCTCCACCAAACCAGCCCTACAAAAGGTTCTTAAAGATGTCCTAACATAGAAAACCAACAAGACCACAATAAAGGCCAAGAAACTGCACCCAAACTGAGAATCCAAGAACAATAGGAAGAACCCAGTTTTCGCAGCCCACAAGAAGGTGGATAACATGGCAGGAACCCCCAAATAACTCTCAGTCCTATCTCTTAACGTTAACGGACTGAACTCTCCAATTAAGCGACATAGACTGTCTACTTGGATTAAAAAAACAAGACCCTTCTATCTACTGCCTCCAGGAGTGACCTATTGCCCGTAAAAACAAACTCATTTTCAATGTTAAAGGCTGGAACAAAATCTACCAAGCAAACGGACCCCATAACCAGGCGGGAGTTGCAATCCTAATATCAGATAAAATAGACTTCAAATTAAAATTCGTGCGAAGAGATAAGGAAGGTCGCTACATACTAATTAAGGGATCTCTGCTTCTGGAGGATATTACAATTCTAAATATCTACTTGCCATACAATGGAGCACCCAAATTTACCCAAGAAACACTACTTTCCCTCAAATCCCATATAGATCCAAAGACATTAATTGTTGGGGATTTTAACACACCACTCTCCCCACTCAATAGATCAACTCGGCAAAAACTCAACAGAGAAACCGCAGACCTAAACAGTTGCATAGATCAACGAGATTTAACCAATATCTACCGAACATTTCACCCAGCAGCATCAGAATACACGTTTTTCTCAGCAGCACATGGAACATTTTCTAAAATAGACCACATTTTAGGCCACAAAGCAAACCTGTGTAAATTCAGAAACATTGAAGTTATACCTTGCATTCTCTCTGACCACAAGGGAATAAAATTAGAACTCAACACCAAAAGCCACCAAAGAAAGTCCGGTATCACATGGAGGCTGAGAAACTCACTGCTGAACCACCAGTGGGTCATGGGAGAGATTAGAAAGGAAATTCAAATGTTCATGCTATTCAACAAAAATGAACACACAAAATACCAGCTCCTCTGGGACACAGCAAAGGCAGTACTCAGAGGCAAGTTTATAGCTGTGAGCTCCTATATCAACAAATTGGAGAGATCTGAAAACAACAATTTAATGACACATCTAAACCTCCTTCAAAAAGAGCAGCAAGATAAACCCAAATCCAGTAG
The DNA here is from genome assembly GCF_019054845.1 of Dipodomys spectabilis. Classification (NCBI taxonomy): domain Eukaryota; kingdom Metazoa; phylum Chordata; class Mammalia; order Rodentia; family Heteromyidae; genus Dipodomys; species Dipodomys spectabilis. The sequence continues at coordinate 11,047,183 of NW_024870978.1, read as the reverse complement.
ACGGAAAGAAATAATTAAAATTAAATCAGAATTAAATGAATTAGAATCCAAAAAAAAAACTATAGAAAGAATCAACAAAACAAAGAGATGGTTCTTCGAAAAAATTAACAAAATTTACAGACCCTTAGCAAATCTTATCAGAAAAAGAAGAGAACACACCCAAATAAATAAACTCAGAGATGAGAATGGAAACATCACAATGGGAGCAACCAAGATTCAGAACATTATAAGGGAATACTTCTCAAAATTTTATGCTAATAAGTTTGAGAACTTGATAGAAATGGACCTTTTCCTAGTAAATATTGACATGCCAAAACTAAACCAAGATGAGTTAAACCATCTTAACAGGCCCATATCAAGCATTGAAATAGAAACAGCAATAAGAGACCTTCCAGCTAAGAGAAGTCCAGGACCAGATGGTTTTACAGCGGAATTCAACAAGGCTTTCAAAGCAGAGCTCACACCAATACTCCTTCAACTCTTCAATGAAATTGAAACAGAAAGTTCACTACCGAGCACATTGTATGAAGCCATCATAACCCTCATCCCAAAACCAGGCAGGGACTCATCAAAGAAAGAGAACTATAGACCCATTTCTTTGATGAATATTGATGCAAAACTTCTCAACAAAATCTTGGCCAATCGACTTCAACAATTCATCCAAAAAATCATACACCACGATCAAACAGGATTCATTTCAGAGATGCAAAGCTGGTTCAATATACGCAAATCAATTAATATTATTCATCACATCAACAGGAGCGAGGATAAGAAACATATCGTTATATCAATAGATGCTGAAAAAGCATTCGACAAGATCCAACACCCCTTTATTATGAATGTTTTGGAAAAATTAGGAATCCATGGAACATTCCTCAATACAATAAAGGCTGTATATGACAAACCTACAGCCAGGATTATACTTAATGGTGAAAAACTAAAGCCATTTCCTCTTAACTCAGGAACAAGACAAGGATGTCCACTCTCTCCACTTCTCTCCAACCTAGTATTAGTATGCCTAGCTTCAGCAATAAGACAAGATGCAGACATAAAGAGGATCCACATAGGGAAAGAAGAAATAAAACTCTCCCTTTCTGCAGATGACATGATCTTGTATTTAAAGAATCCCATAGACTCCACTCCCAAATCACTCATGCTCATTGAAAACTTTGGCAAAGTAGCAGGGTATAAAATTAACTCTCAAAAATCAATAGCTTTTCTGTATGCCAACAGTGAGAAAAGTTTGACTCAAATTAGGAAAGCAACTCCATTTGTAATAGCCCCACAAAAAATAAAATACCTAGGAATTAACTCAACCCAAGAAGTGAAGGACCTCTATGATGAAAACTTTAAAATCTTGAAAAAGGAAATCAAAACAGAAAATAGAAGATGGCAAAACCTCCCATGCTCCTGGATTGGAAAGATTAACAGCGTGAAAATGGCAATACTTCTCAAGGGTATCTACAAATTCAACGCGATACCTATCAAAATTCCAACCTCATTCTTCAAGGAAATACAAGAGGCAATCCAAAAATTCATATGGAACAATAAAAGACCCCGAATAGCAAAAAAATCTCCTCAACGGAAAGAACACTGCTGGAGGAATATCAATACCAAATTTCAAACTCTACTATAAAGCCAAAGTAATAAAATCAGTTTGGTATTGTCATTAGAACAGAACTGAGGACCAATGGATTAGAATTGAAAACCCAGAAATGAACCTACAGACCTATAGCCATCTAATCTTCGATAACGGAGGTAAAACAATACAATGGAAGAAAGACAGGCTCTTCAGTAAATAGTGCTGGCAAAATTGGTTAACTACTTGTAGAAAACTAAAGCTAGATCCTTATATATCACCCTGCACCAGAATCAACTCCAAATGGATCAAAGACAACGAAGTCCAACAGACACTCTGAAAACATTACAGGATGGAATAGGAGAAACCCTAGTTCTCTTGGCTCAGGCTGAAATTTTCTGAATAGAGACCCAGAAACACAACAAATCAAAGAAAGGTTGGACAAATGGGATTGCATGAAGTTGCCGGGCTTCTGCATGGCAAAGGACATAGCTAGCAAGATCAATAGAAAGCCCACGGATTGGGAGAAGATCTTCACTAGCCATACAACAGACAAGGGTCTCATATCTAAAATATCCTTGGAACTCAAAAAATTAAATCCCCCAACAACAAATCCTCAAAGAAACAACTGCCCAATAAATAAGTGGGCTAAAGACTTAAAGAGAGACTTCTCTGAAGAAGAAAGAAGGATGGCCAATAGACACATGAAGAAATGCTCAACATCCCTAGGTATGAAAGAAATGCAAATCAAAACAACATTGAGATACCATCTCACTCCAGTTAGAATGGCAAAAATCAAGAACTCTAACAACAACAGATGCTGGAGGGTATTTGGACAGCAGGGATCCTTACTTCATTGTTGGTGGGAATGTAAACTTGTTCAACCACTTTGGAAAGCAGTATGGAGGTTCCTCAAAAGACTTCACAGCTAGCTTCCCTATGACCCAGCAATCCCCTTTTGGGCATTTACCCAAATGTTTACAAACAAGACCACACTAAAGCTACCAGCACAACTATGTTTATTGCAGCATTGTTTACCTTAGCTAAAGTATGGAACCAGTCCAGATGCCCCTCAGTAGATGAATGGATCAAGAAAATGTGGTATATATACACAATGGAATTCTATGCCTCCATCAGAAAGAATGACATTACCCCATTTGTTAGGAAATGGGAAAGCTTGGACAAAATTATATTAAGTGAAGTAAGCCAGGCCCAAAGAAACATAGGTCACATGGTTTCCTTTATTTGCAATATCTAGTATATGTATGAGTCAAGCGGAAAAGGTCAGATAATGTGATGTTAGGAAAATGAATCCTTAGATATGTATTTTAATGTTTTTTTCCTTTCATGCATTTGTTTCTGATGCATTTATAACATTCTCCCTTTGTAGCTTTGTATGTCCGTTCCCCACAGTATATCCGCTGCTTTCACTATATTTGATGTCAGTATATCTTGTAGAGGAGATGGGGAAAAACAAGTCGTTTAAGGATACAGGTGGACCTGTTGCAACAATGAGAAGTACAAGTCGTCATTGCGAAAACGAGCTTTACAACTTTGGTGCGGGGGAGGGGGGAAGCGGGGAGGATTGGGGGTGAAGCTGGGAAAGGATGTGAATGGTAAACAAAGGAGGAGGCTGCAATGCTTGGTAAGAAATGTATGCATTATCCTGCCCATGTAATTGTAACCCCTCTGTACAGTGTGTTCACAAAAAATAAAAATTAAAATTAAAAATTAAAAAAAAGAAACATCCTAACTTCTCATCAGTGTTCAGTCCATACTCAAGTTGTACAGCTTCCCCCATTAGATCCTCATGAAAGTTTATTCACACCTTAACTTCTATAGTTCTAAGGCTCCTGTACCTATTTCCATGATCAGGTTTGCAACACCGTAGAGAAGCTCCTGCAGAACTCCAGATAAAGAACGCATCAGTGATGTCATCTATGTTGACTGATAGAGATCGGAAGCCATCATTGATCTCCAGAAAGCATATGAACATAGAGGGTTTTTTGAATTTGTAGAAAGGCTCAAGCAGGTTTTGAGTCCTCTGGACATCCCACTGGTTCTGAACCCCGCATGTGATGCAGGTGTACCTGCACATATCACCAAGGAAGAAGATGATCCAGAATGACTTCCACTGATATGCACAGTCCACCTAGATCAGCTCCAAACCAGTCAAAAAGACACATCTTGGTGTGCAGGATAAATGTGTGCTAATGGAAAATGACCCTAGTCTATGTTCAGGTAAACCATTAAGTGAGGTCCAAAATCTAGATTCAGTTGAGGAAAGGGAATCTTTCCTCACAGAATACCCAGACCAATCTGTCCTCCTGCAGGGGATCCAATTTTCCATTGAGAAATTAGAATCTGTCCCTTCCTGGACTCAGGAAGAAAATCCTGTCTTTAAGGAGGAAGTAAATCCCTTTGAGGACTCTGAGGCAGAATTTCTGCCTAAAGGCAACTTAGAGGCCAATCTAGATTTAGAAATTCCCTCCCCCCTTCCTGGGAAAATCTTTATTTTTCTTTTTGTTCTGATTGTTGTAAAATTTTCATTCTATTTATTTTTCTAGCTTTATTAAAATGTCAATGTTTTTGATATATTCTAGATTCATGAATCCTAAATTTGTTTCTTTTTAAGCCTACAATCTGAAGCATTGTGCATATGTGTTTCTGTTGGGGGGAAAACACAGAGTGGCAGGGGGCTGTACAAGACAGCCTACTGCATATAAAGGGAACCGCTAAATGCACAGGGAGCAACAAAGAAGCCAGGCCATGCCTGCATGGGGTGATAAGGTGGCAACAAAAGGTCTAGGACAGCAGATCAGATGTCCTAGAAATCTATTCTGTCAATTGGGACAAATGCCATAGTACTTATAGAGGTATGTGGGACGCTCTTCCAACAGTGAGTTCAAATCTTTTTACATCTTCATTGTGCTTTGGGTAAATATGGAAGAAAAATTTGACTCCAGTAATATAAAAAAATCTACTTTGGGCTGAAAATATTTGACAAAATATATAGAAAATATGTATACTGGAAAGTAAAAGCCATCATCAATAAAAGAAAGAAGGATTACATAGATCAACAAACACAAAATCAGGAAGAAAAATAACACAAATCAGTTATATGTAAATACATGCTTTATTCTTTATGTTATATATAGTATATCATATAATATATAAGATTGAATGTGATTTTTCAAACTACAAAGGCATTTAAATTTTTATTTTTTTATTTTACTTTTTTATATTTATTTATTTTTTTAATTTTTTATTGTGAACATACTGTACAGAGGGGTTACAATTACATGGACAATATAGTGAGTACATTTCTTATCAAGCATTGCAGCCTCCTCCTTTTTTTTTACCCTTCCCATCCCTTCCCAGCTTCCCCCCACCCCCCTAATCCTCCCCCCCATCAAAGTTTTAAAGTTCATTTTCGACATGACAACTTGTACTTCTCATTGCTGCAACGGGTCCACTTGTATCCTTATTTAAACGATTTGTTTTTCCCTTTCCCCTCCACAAATTATACCGACATCAAATACAGTGAAAACAGGGGTTATACTGTGGGGGAGGGACATACAAAGCAACAAAGAAATAATGTTATAAATGCGTTAGAAACAAATGCATGAAAGAAAAAAAACATTTAAATACATATCTTAGGGTTCATTTTCCTAACATCACCTTATCTGACCTTTTCTGGTTGACTCATACATATAGTAGATATTGCAAATACGGGAAACCATGGGACCTAAGTTTCTTTGGGCTTGGCTTACGGCATTTAAATTTTTAGTCTTGAGTATTTATTTCACAAAACAGTGTAAAATATTATTGGGGAAATTAGTGATATAATTTGATTATAATTATATGAATATATATTTGTGTGTTTCTAGATCTAACACTGATGAAAATAGATGAATAAACATACATATATTTGTATATATCTGTCTAGGAGTGAATATAATGAAACTGACTACACTATGTAAAAAAAGGGGCTATGAGTTGAGTCCATGAGACTCAATCCTGTAATTCTAGTGATGTGGGAAGCTGGGTTCTGAGTTTAGTCTCTCTGACCCCAATTGCCTTAGATTTTCAGAAGAGATCAAAGTGGGTTCACACTCCTCGAACCCAGAAGAAAGTTAGTAGAAATCAGGACACACTTCTTATCTTATGACAGTCTACTCAGTTCCTGCATCAAAATGGCCATCTGTAGAACATCAGATGGAAATTTGGCATTCCCTCCAAAAGGGTCTAAAAACAGCCTTCTGAATTATAGTCTCTGACTATACTGAATTAAACTTTATTTCCCTTCCCAAGCTGCAAACACATAGAAATATGACAAAGGATCAAGAGAGATGGACAAAGACTTACAAATACATAAAATTATATATTCTGTTTCAGTAATTCAATGACAAATCACAAAAGCATGTCTTGTATTTTTCTTTTTTTTAAAAAGGAAATGGAAACATACTCTGAGTGTATCAGGAACTGGGTGACTGGTTGCTGAATTTGTGAATGCACTTCTGGACAAAGGAGAAATATATACTGGGGAAATTGTATGGGGGTGGGTGTCCTCACACAGATACCCAAAACAATGGCCATAACTTCTATGATGTCACAACCACTTTTGCCATAGCAAAAAATAGGTGTCAGGCACTGGTTTTGCCCTGAAGTGGACTCAACAACAACAAAAGGCACAAAGAATGAGAGGGAATGACTACCAGCCACCAGACTTCATCTTGAAGAGCTGTCCTAAAAGAAGCTAGGATAAATTGAGCTGGAGAAGGCTGATTTCCATGTAAGGCTCCTGAGCAGTACGGACTAGGCACTATTACAGGTGTTGGAGAAACAGAAGTGAATGTGGCTCTTTCCTCACTAATTTCATGGTGAAAAGAAAACCAGAAATCATAATGATAATTTCTATATATCAGAGACATGATATTGGTGATTTTGTAGCATCAACATCACAGTGGGGATGGGAGGAGACATCCCTGAACAAGAGATAGTGGATATGAGAGCCATCATCTAGGCAATTATCTAGGAGCAGGTACTCCAGGCAGTAAGAACAGCAAGTGCATCCCCCATTGATGGGAATGGACCTGACTTGTTTCAGAAAAGGAAAACAGCACTTACTGACATACTTGCTTGTGAAGTAAGAATGGAGAGGTACAATGAAGAAAAAAGAGGTCAGAAATGAAAGTAGGAATAAATTAGATAGATATTGGATGCTGCAGATTACAAGAAGAACATTTCTGATTTTAGTATAAATCTGACATGACCCACTGGAACCAAAGTGCTAAAATAATAGTCAGACACATCTGATTCACCAAAAGAATACTTCTAAAATGTGATTCTAGCTGGGCTCTGATGGCTTACAACATAAATCCTACGTACTCAGGTGGCTGATATCTGAGGATCAATTTTAAGGAAGCCCAAAGAGGAAATTTGGTAAGGCTGATCTCCAATTAATCACCAAAAATATGGATATGAAGCTGTGGCTCAACTGGTAGAGCACTAGCCTTGAAGATAAAACAAAGGGACAGCACCTAGGGCTTAGGTCCAAATTCCAGGACATCGCAAAGAAGCCAACAAATAAAATTTGGTGCTCAGTTATTCATCACTTAGAATTCAACTTCAATTTATTTGTTATGAGCCTTCGAAATTATATCCTTACCAAATGCTCTCCCCGATATTTTGCTTCATTACCAGCTGTCAAAGCTCTGGCATCACCAGTGTCTCCTTCCAGTTAGCATAGCATTCAACCACTGGAAATTTGAAGGTATATTTTATTAATCATAAGAATTCTGATCATCTTTCCACATACATCAAATGAATAGTAGACACATTCCACTATTCTGAATGTTTTTAATCCTCCTTTGAGTTAATAAGCATTAAGGCTTAGAAATTCTAGAATGGTTATCGAATTAATTCAATAGTCATCATTCTTCCACCCAATCTTGTAACATATTTTTTATAAAAGGAGAGATTATATGAAAGTGTGCACATGATACCTTCTAACTATAATACTCTCAAGAAGTAGGGTTTTACAGAAACATTCGGATTGCTTTGCCAAAGCAAAGGATAAGAGATTAATTAAGCTACCAAACAACTCAGAAAAAAATGCTATTGGCTTTAGAAAAAATTCATTTGCCTAGAACTTAGTAAATGAGTTTCAGAAATGACAGAGGCAAAGGGTATTATTCAAATCACCTTATCATGAGGTACAGGCAGCCTGTCTAGATCAACCTTCCAGGAAAAAAAGCAATGAATGAAAAGCAATTAATGCTTCTAAAACAATCCAGTTGGTAGTGGTTCATGCTTGTTATGCTAACTACTTAGAATTCTAAGATGAAAGGGTCTCAAATCAAAACCTGGCCAGGGTTGGTTCCATATCTTAGCTATGGTAAATAATGCTGCAATAAACATAGTTGTGGTGGTAGCTTTAGTGTGATCTTGTTTGTAAACATTTGGGTAAATGCCCAAAAGTGGGATTGCTGGCTCATACGGGAGCTCTATGTGGAGTCTTTTGAGGAACCTCCATACTACTTTCCAAATTGGTTGAACAAGTTTACACTTAAACCAACAATGCAGTAAGGTTCCCTTCTGTCAACATCCCCTCCAGCATCTGTTGTTATTAGAGTTCTTCATTTTTTGCCATTCTAACTGGGGTGAGGTGGTATCTCAATGTTGTTTTGATTTGCATTTCTTTCATACCTAGAGATGTTGAGCATTTCTTCATGTGTCTATTGGCCATCCTTCTTTCTTCTTCAGAGAAGTTTCTCTTTAAGTCTTTAGCCCACTTATTTATTGGGCAGTGGTTTCTTTGAGGATTTGTTGTCGGGGGATTTAATTTTTTGAGTTCCAAGTACATTTATATATGAGACCCTTGTCCGTTGTATGGCTAGTGAAGATCTTCTCCCAATCCGTGGGCTTTCTATTGATCTTGCTAGCTATGTCCTTTGCCATGAAGAAGCTCTGCAACTTCATGCAATCCCAATATCCCATTTGTCCAACATTTCTTTGATTTGTTTTGTTTCCGGGTCTCTAGTCAGAAAATTTCGGCCTGAGCCAAGGAGACCTAGGGTTTCTCCTATTCCATCCTGTAATGTTTTCAGAGTGTCTGCTTTGACTCCGAGGTCTTTGATCCATTTGGAGTTGATTATAGTGCAGGGTGTTATATAAGGATCTAGCTTTAGTTTTCTACAAGTAGTTAACTAATTTTGCCTGCACAATTTACTGAAGAGGCTGTCTTTCTTCCATTCTGTTTTTTAGCTCCCTTATCGAAGATTAGATGGCTATAGGTCTGTAGGTTCATGTCTCGGTTTTCAATTCTAATCCATTGGTCCTGAGGTCTGATCATGTGCCAGTACCAAGCTGTATTGATTACTATGGCTTTATAGTAGAGTTTGAAATTTTGTATTGATATTCCTCCAGCAGCGTTCTTTCCATTGAAGAGTGTTTTTGTTATTCTGGGTGTTTTATTGTTCCATATGAATTTTTGTATTGCCTCTTCTATTTCTTTCAAGAATGAGGTTGGAATTTTGATAGGTATCACGTTGAATTTGTAGATAGCCTTGGGAAGTATTGCCATTTTCACGAAATGAAAATGGAAATGGAAAGACTTGGAAATAGGAAATGGAAATAGGAAATGGAAAGAAGTGGAAAAAGTTATATTAAGTGAAGTAAGCCAAGCCCAAAGAAACATAGGTCCCATGGTTTCCCTTATTTGCAATATCTAGTATATGTATGAGTCAAGCAGAAAAGGTCAGATAAGGTGATGTTAGGAAAATGAACCCTAAGATATGTATTAAAATGTTTTTTCTTTCATGCATTTGTTTCTAACGCATTTATAAGATTATTTCTTTGTTGCTTTGTATGTCCCTCCCCCACCGTATAACCCCTGCTTTCACTATATTTGATGTCGGTATAATTTGTCGAGGGGAAGGGGAAAAACAAGTCGTTTAAATAAAGATACAGGTGGACCCTTTGCAGCAATGAAAAATACAAGTTGTCATGTCGAAATCGAACTTTACAACTTTGGTGGGAGGGGGGAGGATTTAGTGGGGGTGCTTGTGGAGGCTGGGAAGGAATGTGAAGTGTAAACAAAGGAGGAGGCTACAATGCTTGATTGGAAATGTACTCATTATCTTGTCCATGTAATTGGTAACCTCTCTGTACAATATGTTCACAATAAAAATAAAAGTAAATTAAAAAAAAACCTGGCCAGGAAGAAAACCTTCCTCTTTGCAACCAGCAGACACGAAGCATTAGCTCTGTACCTGAAGCCCAGGTGGAAGACCTCAGTCAACAGGCATCCAGACACACAAGACCACCCTCATTTGAAATATTATAAATACATTCACATAATATCTCCTGTTTGTGAGATAATATTTAAAAACTGTATCAGAAATAGTTCAAAAAGGCACTTAATAAAGGCCAAGTGAAAGTGGAAATATGTACTCTCACTGAAATGTAAGTTAATGCTAGAATGATGCTAATGGGGCTAGAGGCCCATTTGGTATCTTACCCACTCAACCATCTTTCCTCACATCTTTTCAGTCAGCCTGAACAGTGAGATTTTTGAATGCAAGGAATCTGTAGGAGCATGTAGCTTGTAAAATTAATAATGAAAAGCTAGGCATTGGAAGCTCAGGCCTGTAAAACCAGCTACTCAGAACCTTGAGATATGAGGAACTCAGTTCAAACCAACTGAACAAAAACGATTCTTACCTTCAATTAAACAGTAAATGCAGAAAGCTGAGCTGTGCTTCAAATGGTAGAGTCCTAGCATCACATACAAAAGCTAAGTGACAGTACCTAGGTCCTGAACTCAAGCCCTAGTACTGGCTCTCATACACAAAATAATCATGACAACACCACAGTATATGCAAATGTTAGCAAGGGATGTAGATGAATGAGAAGATGACATCATTTAGCTCATCTTCAGTATCAAGCATTCTGTACAGTGTAGTTCAGTCTGTGAAAAGCCCCAGGTGAAATCTTTCCTCAAAATCAGCAGATACAACCTCATTTCCCTCTGCACATTTATATTATGTACCAAACACACACACACATGCACACACACAGAAAGGCTATATTTTTCTAAGTGTGAAATACATAACCTTACACACATGCTTCAGTATTATGTGCCCTTGTTTAGGTTTTATAGGGAGCAGAATATATCCAGCGTCTGGCTCATTCTTGTAATCTTAGCTGCTCACGAGGGTGAGGTCTGAGGATCACAGTTTGATGCCAACCTAAGCTAATAAATCCTCAAGATTCTTATCTTCAATTAAGTAGAAAAAGCCAGAAGTGGGTATGTTTTTCGAGTGGCACAGTGACAGCATTGAGTTAAACAATCTAAACTAGAGCTCCAGACCCTCAGTTCAAGCCTGAGTACAGACCCACTAGCACTCCAAAAGCCAACCCCCAAACACCAAACCAAAAATATGTCAGAATATTTTGTAACTTTTGAAGCAAAATCCAAAGAGGCAGCATAGTTGCTAGTTTGTTGAAGATTTGGTGGGGAAACCCTAAGTTCAACATGTGTTAAAATGACATAACAAACAAACAACCAAGGGGAATGCTCACTATTACTGGTCATAAAAGAAATGCAAAACAAAACCAAAACCATATTTAGATTCCACTCACCCCAGTTAGAATGGCCATTAACAAGAGAACAAATAATAACAGTTGCTGGGGTGGATATGGCTAAATGGGAACACTACTACACTGATGGTAGGAATGTAAGCTGGCTCAACCACTCTGGAAGGCAGAATGGAGGTTCCTCAAAAATCAAAACATAGAAATCCCCTAAAATCCAACAACCCCACTCCTCCGCATTTATCCAAATGATTTCAAACTAGGGCATAATAAGCTACCAGCACAGCTATGTTCATTGCAGCATTGTTACACATAGCTAAGATATAGAGACAACCCATTTGCCCTGCAATAGATAAATGGATCAAGAAAATGTGGTATATTTACACAATGGAATTTTATGCTTCTATCAGAAAGAATGACGTCGTCCCTTTTGTAAGAAAATGAAAAGACTTGGAAAAAATCATACTGTTAATCAAGCCAGGCCCAAAGAAACAAGAGCTCTATGATTTCCCTCATTTGCAATGATTAGCATTAACCTGTTACTCCTGAAAGTGGATTATAATAGCTCAGGAGTTATGAATATATATATATATATATATATATATATATATATATATATATATATATATATATATATATATATATATATATATAAGATCAGAGAAAATGATGCTAACTGAAATGAATGCCAGGTCTTTTGTTTAGTTGTCAAGCTTGATGTAGCCAATGTACCACAGCTAGCTCTTTCTTCTTACTTTATGTGATTTTTCTTTTCCTATTGGTTTTATCTATCACAATTCCAGTCTTTGATTCTGGTACCCTGCATCTTGTATATTCATTTATCTGATTGAGGGAAGGGAAGGGAAATAACAAAATGCTGAAAGAAGTACAAATGGTGACCCATTGCAACAATGATACTCACAGGACAACATGGCGGAAATTAACTTTACAATGTAATGTGGGTGGGGAGCAGTGGAGGGAAGGGACAGAGGGAGAAAAACACTGGAGTGGGTAACAATGTTCAATGAGAAATGTAATTTACTCATGTAAATGTAACCCCTCTGTACAGCATCTTTATAATAAAATATATTTTTAAAAATATAAAAATTATTTTTTTTCATAAAATCTCAAGCTGATACCAACGGAATTTCTGAGTTTGTGTCAAAGGGTTTTTTAGGACTTTCAAGAAGATAGTACTGAGTACATACAACCACAATTAAGTGATAATGAGAAAAGTTACGCTTTTTATTGTATCATATGAATAAAGGAAAATTTCTTTTCATTTCTGTCAACATAGAATTCGTGTTTGTGATCTGCATGGTTCCTAAGTCAGACTAATCTCTTGTCCTTAGCTTTCTTTGGTATGTATAGCTTGGACATGTAATCTGAGATATAAGAATTATTCTTTGTTTAATTTGGAGGCACTCTTCCCTGGGCAAGAAGCTAGTCTGGAGGACCCCTGACACTTGCTGTGGTTTCTCTCGCACAGCTCACTGAGGAACTTAGGAGTTTGAGAACGTGACTACTAATTAAGTGCCTCTTACTAATAAGAATTTTTGGTAGGATTTGAAAACATATTGGGGTAATAAATAGACTAGAAAAAATGTTAAGTTTGTAAGCAGCTGAAGAAATACAGTTCCACAACTGGCACAAGGAAGAGAGAGTTTATTGTCTCCTTAATTCTTAGGATCAAATGTTCAAGGAGGAACTCTCAGGACTGATGAGAGCTTAATGACCTAAAAATTGCTGTGTCGTTCCATTATAGGAAGTAGTAGGTGCCAAGCCTGAGTGGTGACCTTGGTTGTGTCCTGAGAATGTCCATCAGGGCTCTGTCATGGTCATGAAGAGTCAGGATTGCACTCTAAGAGGACCTACAGGAAGGTGGTAACAAGGCCTGAGTCAGTGTTTTGCCAGAGCTACATGATTTGTAACAGGCACTACTGTCTTCTGGCTAAGAATGTGGATATATCAATGGGGTCCTGCACACAAATATATTACAAGTGTTAGCTTGCACCATTTCCTTATGAAAGTCAGAAAAAGGTCATTAATGCCCTCTGGACATATTGTCATCAATATTTAGTAGGTAAAAAGCTAAAATAAATATCAAGATCATCATGAGGGAAAAACCCAGACGCAAACCAAATTGCAGGAGCATTTACAAAAAATGTTTTTCTGTCCATATCAAATGTGACAAAGTTTTAAAACTTAATGAAGCTGGGAAAGTTAAATGGATTTCTTTTTTACTATGGTTGCAACTGACTTTTACATTTCAACTACTTAACAAAAGGAAGGTAGGTCAAGCATCACCAGTGGTTCCCACCTGTAACTAGCTATTTATAAAGCTCAGATCTGAGGAAATTGGATTATAGCTAGAACAAGTAGGAAAAATCTGTGAAATTTTGATCTCCAATTAACCATTCAAAATCAAGAAATGGAAGTTTGGTTCAAGTCATAGACTGTTACCCTTGAGTTAAAAAGCTAAAGGACAGCTCCCTGAGTTCAAGCTCAAGTATTTACGCACACACACACACACACCACACACACATTATCTCAAAAATAACCAGTGGCCAGGAAACAGAAACAAGATATTTTTCTTTATTTTCTTTCATTTTTGTCAGTTTTCTTCATTAATCTCTCTTTGCGAAGTTAAAGGGGTCTTTCCAAAGGAGAGACAAACGATGAACATGTGCAACAGTGATATTCAATTTGTACTATGCTGAAAATGACCTATGCAACTTGTTTGTGGAGAAGGATGGGAAAACTGGAAGAGATGAACGGAAAGGTTAACATTGTCCAAAAAGAAATGCACTAAGGGAAGGAGAGCTGTGGCTCAATATGAGTGCCATTCTTCAGCAAAAGAGCTCAGAGACAGTGTTTAGGCCCTGGGTTCAAGCCTTATTACTGACTGAACCAAAAACAAAGACAAAAGAAATGTAATCATTGCCACACGTATGTAGCTATTCCTTCTAAATCTCAATAATAAGAAGAAAAAGAGGAAGAGGAAGAGTAGCAGGAGGAAGAAGAAGAAGAAGAAGAAGAAGAAGAAGAAGAAGAAGAAGAAGAAGAAGAAGAAGAAGAAGAAGAAGAAGAAGAAGAAGAAGAAGAAGAAGAAGAAGAAGAAGAAGAAGAAGAAGAAGAAGAAGAAGGAAGGAGGAGGAGGAGGAGGAGGAGGAGGAGGAGGAGGAGGAGGAGGAGGAGGAGGAGGAGGAGGAGGAGGAGGAGGAGGGAGGAGGAGGAGGAGAATGAGGAGGAGAAGGAGGAGGAGGAGGAGGAGGAGGAGGAGGAGGCGGAGGAGGAGGAGGAGGAGAAGGAGGAGGAGAAGGAGGAGGAGGAGGAGGAGGAGGAGGAGGAGGCGGAGGAGGAGGAGGAGGAGGTGGAGGAGGAGGAGGGGGAGGAGGGGGAGGAGGGAGAGGAGGAGGAGGAGGAGAAGGAGGAGGTGGAGGAGGAGGAGGGGGAGGAGGGGGAGGAGAAGGGGGAGGAGGGAGAGGAGGGGGCGGAGGGGGGAGGAGGGGGAGGAGGGGGAGGAGGGGGAGGAGGGGGAGGAGGGGAGGAGGAGGGGGAGGAGGGGGAGGAGGGGAGGGAGGAAGAGGAAGAAATTAATAAAACCAAACCAGTGAGAGAAAAATTGAGAGAGCAAGAGGAGTGACATTTTTAAAAAGAAATATATCCAGACCTGAATTATATGACTGTAACCTCTGTGTAACTCACCTGTATAATAATAATACAAAAGAAAAAAACAGAAATATTGTGCTGGAGGCATAACTCAAATGGAAGATCTGACTAATATGCATGTGATACCAAGTTCAAACCCCATTATCAATTTCCCCTTCAAAAATAGCTATTCTCATCACTTGTGCTTCCCTAGGTTATGAAAGTGGGTACAAACAGTTAAAGAGAGAGAAAGGTAATCTGTCAGGCACAGAACTGTACTTGCAAAGGGGAAACAATGAGGAGGCAACAATGCTTGATAAAAAATGTACTCATTATCTTGCCCATGTAATTGTAACTCCTCTGTACGGTATTCTCACAATAAAAAAAGAACTGTACTTGCAACCAGAAGTACTTGCTAGAAAACATGTTGACTAGAACAGATGATGACTCCATGTATTCTGAAATAAACAGACCTAGTTGAGCTTGGATACAGGCTCCACTGTATACTAGATGGGGACTCAAAATTAACTAAACTCTCTGGAGCTCAAATTCTTCATAGGTAAAGTGAGCATAACAATATGTATCTCACGGCATTATGCAATCTGGATGTCATCAAATATGGAGTGGGTTTTATCTTAGTGTGTGTGCAACACACAAACACTGCTGGAAGGAGTATAAACTGGCATGATGTTTACTATATTACTTAACAGTAATATAACTACTACAGACTCACACCTGTAATCTTATTCACAAAAGAGGCTGAGAAAGAGATCAAGGTTCTAAGCCTGAACAGGAAACTGGATCAGACTCATCTCCGATGACTTCTAAAGAAGCTTGAGGTGGAGTTTGGTCCAAGTGGTAGAGTGCTAGACTTGATCATAAAACTCGAACAGTGCCCAAGTCCTGAGTTCAAGCCCAAGGACCAGCACAACCAAACACACACACACACAAACACACTAAATTTTGTATGTTCCTATCATCCCACTTAACAATACTTTCCCTCTTCAAAGCTCAACAGTTGTTGTTGTTTTGTTTTATTTTTTTTTAATTTTTAATTTTTATTGTGAAAATACTGTACAGAGGGGTTACAATTACATGGGCAATATAATGAGTACATTTCTTATCAAACATTGTAGCCTCCTCTTTTGTTTCCCCTTCCCATCCCATCCTCCCCCCGCTATGATGTCAAGAAAAATTCTCATTACCAGCTATTACAACTGTTTACTGTACAGCCATCACAAATACAATACTCAGCCTATAAAAAGGAATGACTTATTCTCTCTTTTGAACAGTGACACTAAATTTGGAAGAGAGGCAATTACTTGACCACTGTATGCCTGGCACTAGTTTGATGGACAAGCCTGAAGTCCAGTTCCAGTTTTTGACTTGCCTACATGTTCTTTGCCACTGATGGATACAGTTGTAAAGTAAAAAGCATTCATCACATGATGAAAGAATATTGAGGAAATTAGTGAACCCTGTTAACTTAGAAAAGTCCATGGAAAAGTTAGTTCTTTCACTGAATCAAACAAGGAAACTTTGGAGAAGTGTGTATTTCAGAACAAAGGGAAAGATCTTTCTTTGTCAACAAATCATTTCTTAAGATTGAAATGTTTAGAGGGGAGTTCCAGGAAGATGGTGGAGGAGAAGCTGGAGGTTAAACAAGCTCTCGCATAGAAAGCAGTTTTAGAGTTCCAGTGAACAGTCTTAAGCCAGAGAATCACATCAAGTGTGCCTTCACAGGACATAGAGTTAGGACAGAGAGGGAAAATCCAGGCAAGGAGACAGATCTGAGTTTTGCCAGCCGCCGCCACTGCTGCAGCGGTAGCGGTGGTAGCGGCAACTACTGCCGCCATACCTGAATCACAGAGAGTCCTGGACGAAGGAGCCAGACACAGCAGGTGAGCGGATTCTACTCAACACCAGCAAGAACCGAAAAGGAGCAGACATTTTCATCCTGCACTTCGCAGACCAGAGATGACCCAGGAACCAAGACTCGGCGTGAGTAGAAGCCTGACGTCCTCACTCCTTCTCAGGGAGCAGAGGAGGGAAGGCCACCCCCCCAGTACCGGAGATCTCCATCTTGGATACTGACAAAGCTCAGTGGAGCTGCTAGCTCCAACTCAGGAATTGGAAGAAATCTAGAGTCATTTAGCAGGTCACAAGAGCCTAACCTGATCTGCCAGACTCAGTTCTACCCAGGGAAAAGTCACACAGCTCGGGTACCAGTCCTAGGAGTGGCTTTCTTCACGGGGTAATCAGAGCCAGAGGCTGCCCCTCCCTTTAGCAGCCTTGACAATCAGTTGAAATTCAGTAAACATAAACCCTGAGAGTGGCTCCAGGCTGGGCTCTGTGAGTTTCTCACAAACCAGCCCCCGGGAAAATCTACTGTTTGCTGAAAGGCCTCAACTCTACCCAGAACCTAGCCTCATCACAGCATCTCCAAACATGAGGAAAAAGCCATCTCCATCATTTTGAGATACTCAAAGCTGATCTCTCTCCCATTGAACTAAACTGGGAGGAGGATCGCAAAATCCTGGGTAAAGGAGAGCATTTTTCTGCCTGTCCAAACAAACTGACTTAAGAAACCAACCAAGCCACAGGACCGCAAGTAGACCAGAGACTCCAACAAGAGACTGATTACAGACACAAGGGAGATACAGGATTTTTCCCAACCCTCCCAAAAAAATCAAAGAACTTTTTTTCTTCATCTTTTTTTATTTTTATACCTTTTATAAATTTTTTTTCTTTTCTAAAACATTTTTTAATTTTTACCTTTGTTGAAAAAAATTGTTTTCTAGTAACTTTTTTAATCTTATAAACTTTATTTTAGGGACACATGTGTGTGCGCATTTTTCTTTCTTTTTTTTTCTTTCTTTTTATTAAAAAATTTCTTTTTGTTTTTTGTTTAGCTCTACTGAGCTTCTGATCTTTTTTTCTTTCTTCCTTATCCTTTTCACCTTTTCTTCTCTTTCATTCTTCTTCATGTGACTTAATTGTTATTCTGCACATCCTCAGATAAACCCGTAGTTGACTATTAGACCCTATCCCCCTTTATGTACACACTTAATCCACAAATTTATTACTCAATTCAAAACCTCTGAGACTTAAATTCCTTAATAACAGTACTACCTCTTTATACCTATAATATTTTAAGTATTTTTATTTTTAAGTCTTTAACATCTTCCTTATATCTCTCCCCTTCTCTCATTATATTACCTGCTGGCAAACATACAAATAAAAGGATTGAAAACATACAAACTACTCTGTATGAGCGTGATAGGGAGAGAGAGGAGGCAAACAAAATGTCAATGTAGGAAAACATTGAAAACCTACAAAAGACTCTGTATGAGCATGAGAGGGAGAGAGAGGAGGCAATACAAAGGTTTATACAGGAATAGCATAAGCGTGAGGAAGCTACTCAAAAACTGATACAGGATTTGCATGAGCAGCGTGAGAATACTCCAAGAGAAAGTCAGGAATGGCATGAGCAGGCTGAGAACACTCAAAGAGAACTACAGGAATGACATGAACGGGAGGAAGATAAGGAAAGAGTAATACAGAAATTGAGAGAGCAGGATGAGAATACACAAAGATTACTAAAGGCATTCATGGGTTCCATTAACAAACAGCTGAAGGAAGTCAGGGAGACCACAAAGGCAAGGCTGAATGGAGCCCAACAGAAGCAATGGGAGTCCAAGGAAACCATAACCAAACAACTAAGTGATTTGAGAATAAACACTGAACACCAATTTAAGGAAGTAAAGAAGTTCATACAAGATCTAAAACAAAGCTTCAACAAAGAATTTGATGTCATCAAAGCTGACCAACTAGAAGGAAAAGAAATAAAAAAAAGGAGAAAGTCTTGAAAGCAGGTTAGACCATGCAGAAGATCGAATCTCGGGGATTGAAGACAGCCTAGATATTATAGAGAAAGAACATACAACCATCTAAGACAAGTCCAACAAATATGACAGATCTATCCAACACCTGGAAGACACCATCAGAAGGCCTAATCTAAGGATAATGGGTGTAGAGGAGAACCTAGAAACAGAAGTTAATGGACTAGGAAATTTGTTTAACAGGATCCTAGCAGAGAACTTCCCAAACATGCAAAAAGATAGGCCTATTCAGATACAAGAACCTTTAGAACTCCACCAGACCAGAATAGGACATCCTACCATCACATTATAATCTACACAGGATCAACTCAGAAAAAGGAAAAATTTCATAAAGCTGTCAAGGATAAAACATTAATCATCTATAAAGGGAGACCAATTAGAATCACCTCAGAAATTTCTGCAGAGACAATCAAAGCAAGAAGAGCCTGGAATCATGTATGCCATGCCCTAAAAACAAACAACTATCAACCAAGAATACTGTACCCAGCTAAACTCTCCTTCATAACTGAAGGCCAAATAAGAATTTTCCATAGCAAAGAAAAATTGAAACAATACATCTCCACCAAACCAGCCGTACAAAAGATTCTTAAAGATGTCCTACACATTGAAAACCAACAAACCACAATAAAGGCCAAGAAACTGCACCCAAACTGAGAATCCAAGAACTATAGGAAGAACCCAGTTTTCGCAGCACCCAAGAAGGTGAATAACATGGCAGGAACTCCCAAATACCACTCAGTCCTTTCTATCATCATTAACGGACTTAACTCTCCAATAAGCGACATAGACTGTCTAGTTGGATTAAAAAACAAGATCCTTCTATCTAGTGCCTTTAGGAGTCACATCTTGCCCGTAAAAACAAACTCATTTTCAATGTTAAAGGCTGGAGCAAAATCTACCAAGCAAACGGCCCCCATAAACAGGCGGGAGTTGCAATCCTAATATCAGATAAAATAGACTTCAAATTAAAACTCATGAGAAGAGATAAAGAAGGTCGCTACATACTAATTATGGGATCACTCCTTCAGGAGGATATTACAATTCTAAATATCTATTCGCCAAACTACAGAGCACCCAAATTTATCCAAGAAACACTACTTTCCCTCAAATCCCATATAGATCCAAAGATATTAATTGTTGGGGATTTTAACACACCACTCTCCCCACTAGATAGATCAACTCGGCAAAAACTCAACAGGCAAACCACAGATCTAAACAGCTGCATAGATCAACTAGATTTAACAGACATCTACCGAATATTTCACCCAACAGCATCAGAATACACGTTTTTCTCAGCAGCACATGGCACATTTTCTAAAATAGACCACATTTTAGGCCACAAAGCAAACTTGTCTAAATTCAGAAACATTGAAGTTATACCTTGCATTCTCTCTGACCACAAGGGAATAAAATTAGAACTCAACAGCAAAAGCCACCAAAGAAAGTCTGGTAACACATGGAGGCTGAACAACACACTACTGAATCACGAGTGGGTCATGGAAGAGATTAGAAAGGAAATTCAAATGTTCATGCTATTCAACAAAAATGAGCACACAAATTACCAGCTCCTCTGGGACACAGCAAAGGCAGTACTCAGAGGCAAGTTTATTGATCTGAGCACCAACATCAACAAATTGGAAAGATCTGAAACCAACAATTTAATGACACATCTAAACCTCCTTCAAAAAGAGCAGCAAGGTAAACTCCAATCCAGTAGATGGAAAGAAATAATTAAAATTAAATCAGAGTTAAATGAATTGGAATCCAAAAATCTATACAAAGAATCAACAAAACAAAGAGTTGGTTCTTCAATAAAATTAACAAAATTGACAGACCCTTAGCAAATCTTATCAGAAAAAGAAGAGAACACACCCAAATACATAAACTCAGAGATGAGAATGGAAACATCACCACGGAAACATCCAAGATTCAGAACAATATAAGGGAATACTTCTCAAAACTTTATGCTAATAAGTTTGAGAATTTGACAGAAACGGACCTTTTCCTAGCAAATATTGACATGCCAAAACTAAACCAAGATGAGTTAAAACATTTTAACAGGCCCATATGAAGCATTGAAATGGAAACAGCAATAAGAGACCTCCCAGCTAAGAAAAGTCCAGGACCAGATGGTTTTACAGCGGAATTCTACAAGGCCTTCAAAGCAGAACTCACAGCAATACTCCTCCAACTCTTCAATGAAAGTGAAAGAGATTTCAAAAGTTCACAACTGTTCTCATTCTATGAAGCCATCATAACCCTCATCCCCAAACCAGGCAGGGACCCATCAAAGAAAGAGAACTATAGACCCATTTCTTTGATGAACATTGATACAAAATTTCTCAACAAAATTTTGGCCAATCGACTTCAATAATTCATCCAAAAAATCATACTCCACGAGCAAACAGGATTCATTTCAGGGATGCAAAGCTGGTTCAATATATGTAAATCAATTAATATTATTCATCGCAAAAAGAGCAGTAAGGATAAGAACCACATGGTTATCTCAATAGATGCAGAAAAAGCATTCGACAAGATGCAACACCCCTTCATGATGAAGATTTTGGAAAAATTAGGAATCCATGGAACATTCCTCAATCAATAAAGGCTGCATATGACAAACCTACAGCCAGCATTATACTTAATGGTGGAAAACTAAAGCCATTTCGTCTTAACTCAGGAACAAGTCAAAGATGTCCACTCTCTCCATTTCTCTTCAATTTAGTATTAGAATACCTAGCTACAGCAATAAGACAAGATGCAGACATAAAGGTGATCCAAATAGGGAAAGAAGAAATAAAACTCTCCCTCTTTACAGATGACATGATCTTTTATTTAAAGAATCCCATAGACTCCACTCCCAAATTATTCAAGCTGATTCAAAACTTTGGTAAATTAGCAGGGTATGAAATTAACCCTCCAAAATCAGTGGCTTTTCTGTATGCCAACACTGAGAAAAGTGTGGCTGAAATTAGGAAAACAACTCCATTTGTAATAGCACCTCAAAAAATAAAATACCTAGGAATTAACTTAACCCAAGAAGTGAAGGACCTCTATGATGAAAAGTTTAAAATCTTGAAAAAGGAAATCAAAACAGAAAATAGAAAATGGCAAACCCTCCTATGCTCCTGGACTGGAAAGATCAACATCGTGAAAATGGTAATACTTCCCAAGGCTATCTACAAATTGAACGTGATACCTATCAAAATTTCAACCTCATTCTTCAAGGAAATACAAGAGGCAATCCAAAAATTCATATGGAACAATAAAAGACCCCGAATAGCAAAAAAGCTCCTCAACGGAAAGAACACTGCTGGAGGAATATCAATACCATGTGTCAAACTCTACTGTAAAGCCATAGGAATCAAAAGAGCTTGGTACTGGCATAGGAACAGACCTCAAGACCAATGGAACAGAATTGAAAACCCAGAAATGAACCTACAGACCTATAGTCAACTAATCTTTGATAAGGGAGTTAAAATAATAGAATGGAAGACAGACAGCCTCTTCAGTAAATGTTGCTGGCAAAATTGGTTAACTACTTGTAGAAAACTAAAGCTAGATCCTTATATATCACCCAGCACCACAACCAACTCCGGATGGATCAAAGACGTCAGAGACAAAGCAGACACTCTGAAAACATTACAGGATGGAATAGGAGAAACCCTAGGTCTCCTTGGCTCAAGCCAAATTTTTCTTAATAGAGACTCGGAAATACAACAAATCAAAGAAGGGTTGGACAAATGGGATGGCATGAAGTTCCAGAGCTTCTGCATGGCAAAGAGCATAGCTAACAAGATCAATAGAAAACCCACGGATTGGGAGAAGGTCTTCACTAGCCATACAACGGACAAGGGTCTCATATCTAAAATATACTTGGAACTCAAAAATTAAATCCCCCAACAACAAATCCTCAAAGAAACAACTGCCCAATAAATAAGTGGGCTAAAGACTTGAAGAGAAACTTCTCTGAAGAAGAAAGAAGGATGGCCAATAGACACATGAAGAAATGTTCAACCTCCCTAGCCATAAAATAATTGCAAATCAAAACAATATTAAGGTACCACCTCACCACAATTAGAATGGCAAAAATCAAGAATTCTAACAACAGATGCTGGAGGGAATGTGGACAGAAGGGAACCTTACTTCATTGTTGGTGGGAGTGTAAACTTGTTCAACCACTTTGGAAAGCAGTATGGAGGTTCCTCAAAAGACTTCATATAGAGCTTCCCTATGACCCAGCAATCCCACTTTTGGGCATTTACCCAAATGCTTACAAACAAGACCACACTAAAGCTACCAGCACAACTATGTTTATTCCGGCATTATTTACCATAGCTAAGATATGGAACCAACCCAGATCACCCTCAGT
Organism: Dipodomys spectabilis; assembly: GCF_019054845.1. Lineage (NCBI taxonomy): Eukaryota > Metazoa > Chordata > Mammalia > Rodentia > Heteromyidae > Dipodomys > Dipodomys spectabilis. Next base: position 11,024,079 of record NW_024870978.1, on the reverse strand, counting down.
AGAGGAATGGATCAAGAAAATGTGGTATATATACACAATGGAATTCTATGCCTCCATCAGAAAGAGTGACATTGCCCATTTTGTTAGGAAATGGGAAGGCTTGGACAAAATTATATTAAGTGAAGTAAGCCAGGCCCAAAGAAACATAGGTCCACATGGTTTCCTTTATTTGCAATATCTAGTATATGTATGAGTCAAGCAGAAAAGTTCAGATAATGTGATGTTAGGAAAATGAGCCCTTAGTTATGTATTTAAATGTTTTTTTTTCTTTCATGCATTTGATTCTCACGCATTTATAAGATTATTTCTTTGTTGTTTTGTATGTTCCTCCCCCACAGTATAACCCCTCCTTTCACTATATTTGATGTAGGTATAATTTGTGGAGGATATGGGGAAAAACAAGTCGTTTAAGGATACAGGTAGACCCGTTGCAACAATGAGAAGTACATGTTGTCATGTCGAAAACGAACTTTACAACTTTGGTGGGAGGAGGAGGGGAGGATTGAGTGGGGGGCCAGGGGAGGCTTGTACGAGATGTGAAGGGTAAACAAAGGAGGAGGCTGCAATTCTTGATAAGAAATGTACTCATTATCTTGCCCATGTAATTGTAACCCCTCTGTACAGTATGTTCACAAAAAATAAAAATACAAATTAAAATTAAAGAAAAAGAATTAAATTTTTATGGGCTATGAAGGTGACTCAGTGTTAGTTTGCTTGCCTTGTATGCATGAGGCCCTGGGTTGGATTCCTCAGCACCACATAAGCAGAAATAAAAGCCAGAAGTTGCACTGTGGCTCAAGTGGTAGAGTACTATCCTTGAGCTGAAGAGCTGAACGACAGTACCCAGGCCCACAGTTTAGGCCCCATGACCAACCAAAAAAAAAAAAAAAGAATGAAATGTTTAATTCCTTATTATATTAAGTTAGAACTATTGCTTACACATGAAACACATATTCCTGGATCAGAAAGGAATAAATAAAGATCCCTACTCAATCATGCTTTGCTCACAATATCTAGAAAATTCCACTCTTTGCTCATTGTATAAAAAAGAAAAAGAAAAAAAAAAAGAAATGTACTCATTACCTTGCTCATGTAATTGTAACCCCTCTGTACGGTATTTTCACAATAAAAAAAAGAAAAAGAAAAATATATGCAAGAAAAAAGAAGGATACAAACAGGAAATATGAAGACTTACCAATAGTTCATCTTTAATATTATAACTATTATTTAAATAATATTAAATGACCATACTCTTTGTCTCATGAGTTATTCTTCATAAGTAAACTGAGGCAGTTTGCACAGCTTTCCATGTGCACTAGTGTTGTTTTGTTTTAAATGGGACTTACTGTGTAGCTCAGGCTGCTCTAAAGCTTACAATCCTCCTTGGTGCTGGGATTACAGGCATGTCTACCATCATTGGCTTTACTCAGTAACTCTATTTTAACATTTTCTGCAAGGAATTCATTCATGCTCATGAAGATATGTGGCTTAAAGCTGTTCACATTAATATTCTACTCTACAAAATATAAATAATATAGCTGGACATGGTACTATGCTACCACATGGTAATGCCAGCCAATACTCAGGAACCTGACACAGGAGAATTAGGAGTTGAAGAAAGCCTGGTCTACACTGCAGAACCTTGTCTCCAAAGTTAAGAAATTCTATAAATATAAATCTACTATGAAATATACAACATGTTAAATTTATATAATGGAACAAATAGATCTTTGTTAATGGAAATAAAATCTTGGCAGAAATTTTAAATACATACATATGTATATATATTTAAATTTGGAGAAATAAAATTTCAAGTGATATTATCTGCATATTTCAGTCTGTCACCTATCTATTTACTGACACATTGATTTCTGTTTAGTCTTCACAAAACACTGTTTTATCACATAAGTACCAAAAAAATGAAAAAGAAAAAATACAAAAAATGCCTTGTCATAAATACAAATGTAGTTTAACCCCTACCATAATAATTTGGAAAACGTGCATTAAGTTAATGGCATTGAATACTGCTCAAGAAGGGGAGTCTAGGAGAATGTACATTGTGTGTATGTGTGTGTGTGTGTGTGTGTGTGTGTGTGTGTGTGTGTGTGTGTATTTTCCATGAGTGAGTCCAAAGTAGACCAATTATACTTGGTTAGTCTTTTTGCTCAAAGCTGACACTCTACCACTTGAGCCACATCTCCACTTCTGGATTTTGGGCTGCTTTAACCCAAGATGCTCAGTTTTTGACCTCTAAAGTAGCTAGGTTTTCAAACATGAGCCACTGGTGGACAGCAACTACGTTAACATTTTTGCATGTTTGGATAAATTTTAAAGTAATTCATATATGTTACATTTGATAATCGTGGGAAATAGTAATGAATGTTAAACAGAATTTAAAGCATACAAAGCTGAGAATGGCAAGTAGCTGAGAATAGGCTGGAATAAATCAAACTTACCTATGACAGTTTTCAGTCTGTGCACAGAAATGATTGCATTGTTGAAGTTGAAGGCCATCAGATAGCTGAGCTCCAGCTGGCTGCTATGCTCATGAGGCCAGCTAGTGCTATCCACAAGAATGTGGTGTTGTTGGATGGCAGGGATCAGCTTCAAGTTCAGAACCTGAAATATTTCAATTGATCTAGAAGGGGGAACATAACAGGACAAGAAATGTGATTAACAGTGCAGAATGCAAAAAGCATCCAGTCCAAGGAAGACAGAATAACTCTTTCTATATCTGAAAAGAGTATTCTCTCACAAAGAATCTTGAGCTGACTATGGTGGTCAATGTTTGTAATCTCTGAACTTGGGAGGCTGATTTAGAAGTTAGCTTGAGACCAGCCTAAGTTTTAGGCCAACAGAAGGACACATAGTAAAATGCTATTTTAAAACAACAACAACAACAAAAGACCCAATGACTGCGAATGTGATTAGTGGTAGAGTGCTGGCCTCGCATGCATGACGCACTTAATTTGATTCCTCAGTATGACATAAGCAGAAAAATTGGAAGTGGTGCTGTGGCTCAATTGGTAATGTGCTAACCTTGAGCAAAAGAAACTCAGGGAGAGTGCCCAGGCCCTGATTTCAAGCCCCAGGGCTGGCAAAATTAAAAAAAAAAAAAACAAGTGCAAAATGCTGTTTGTTGAAATAAATATGTTGAAGAATTCTTTTTACTCACTAGAAAATTGTGGTGCTGAGAATTCATCATGAACTTGGTTAGGAAAAAGTAAATTAATGATATTTTATCTGGCATTGGACAGGACATAGTGAGATCTAAAAATGATTGCTGCCTATGGTTACTTGATACAACTAATGTTACAGATACACTTGCCAGATTGTAACTTTTTAAAGATAGAATCATGGGTTTTTCTTTTTCAAAATAATTTTACTGCTGGCTGCCAGTGGCTCACACCTGTAATCCTTGCTACTAAGGAGGCTGATAACCGAGGGTCTCTGTTCAAAGCCAGCGCAAGCAGGAAAGTCTGTGGGACCCTTATCTCCAACTGAAGGTTCAGAAAATGTGAAGTGGCACTGTTGCTCAAGTGTTAGAGTGCTAGCCTTGAGCTGAAGAGCTGAAGGACAATGCCTAGACCCAGAATTCAAGCCCCACAGCAGACAAAAAATAATAATAGTAATAATATTAATTTTATTATTACAATTAAGGTGTTATATATAAAGGCTACCATTACAAAAGTTTGTTTATCTGCTCAAAGAAACACATATCCATATTCATTGCTAACAGCTAGGATTTGGCCATCTGCTTTCCAGCTGATCTCTGGGTGTAGAGGCAATGTGTAATAAAAGCAATTCAAACCAGTTCTGACTTTAAATTATTTTTCTCTGCACATCTTAAAAATCAATGCTGACAACATGAAATAAAAAATCCTTAAGTTTAAAACATTCTTCTACACAAGTTAAAGAAATCCTGAGAACAAGTATTTTAAGAATATTTCAGAGAACTTGAACTCTGGACTTGGGTTCTGTATCTGAAATTTATTACTCTAGGCTAGTGCTGCCACTTTGAGCCACAGTGCCACTTTCAGTTTTTTTTGTGGTTAATTGAACAGAAAAGTCTCAACAACTTTCCTCTCCAACCTGGCTTTGAACTAGGCTCTAGACATCTCAGCCCTCAGAGTAGCTAGGATTATAGGCATGAACCCCTAGCACCTGGCTAGAATAATTGCTCACCTGTGACAGAAGCCAGTTAGTATTAAATGCCAATCATGTTTAACTTTGTAAAATAAAGTTAACTGAAATGCCTTACAGTAGAAATAAGGAATAAATTGTGTCTGTGGGTTACAAAGAACATACAAAAAGCTAAATATTTTCCTTGTTTTTTTATCTTCCAAAATTGTGTGATCTCCAGAATCATACCTTATCTTTCCTTGCTGATTTCTTTATTTTATTTCATACAGGGCCACAGGTTCTTCAACTATCATTTATTTATATGAAGAGCTTGCACATATCTATTTCAGTCCAAATTCCTTGTAAGCATCTCTCATCCATATATTCAACTGCCATAAAAAATTGTGAAACACTAATCGTCTCTTTCCATTACTGGATATTAATGTGTAAATAAAATTTAGGAAAATAAAGAATAACATCAATAAATATAACATGATTTTCATAGTAATGCTAAACATAAATTCAATGTTTATTATTTTCTGAGCAATTTAATAAAAACTTCAAGGAAAAGAAATTAACTTTTTTGAGTGCTAATATTGTGGTTTAAACTCAGGACCTTACCTTCTCACTTAAGCTTTTTCCCTAAAGGATGGTGTTCTATACTTGAACCACAGCTCCCCTTCCAACTTTATTTGGGGGATTTTATAGAGATAAGAATCTCATGGAATAAAAACTCATTTGTGTCCATATCTTGGGGTTCATTTTACTTAACATCATCTTATATGGTCATATGATACCATGTACTAGTTACTGCAAGTAAGGGAAACTACGGACGGGACCTATGGTTTTGATCCTAACTTCAATGAGAAGGCAGGGATCTGGAGATCTCACTTCAATGTCAGCTCAGATAGGAAAGTCTGTGAGATTCTCATCTCCAATTTACTGCCAAAGAAAGCTGGAAGTGTATTCGTGGCTCATAGCCTACAGCAAAAAGCTCAGGAACAGAACCCAAGCCTTGAGTTCAAGCCTTAGAATAGTGCATATACATACACAAGGGAAATAAGTCACTCAAGTTCTCAACCTTCAATTTCCCTAATCCTAACTCTAATCCTGGTCAGAACCCTAAGAGTAACCTTCATGATAATAGTAACCCAATCCTAAAATTAATGGAAAATACTCGAGTTTAGATACATCCTTACAGATACCCATTGTCTTTGAAATGATTTGCAGTTTGCTCCAAATACTACAGATTCCTAGACTTGGACTCTGAAATCTATCTTGTTCCCTATTATGAATCATTAACCTCAAATCCTCATATCATCAAAAATACCATAGTTTCCACTAATCTTAACTTGTACAGAACTCCTATATCCCCAAAAAGAAGTCGCAGGTTTACTTAAAATCTACTCTAGTTCCTAACCCTTACTATATATCTAAACCTTACTAGAAACCTAACTCTAAATTTAACCCCATTGAACCCTGCATAGGAAACTTAGAGAAACTCTGTAGTTTTTGTTAAATTTCAAACATATTTTACTTGAAAATGTTAACAAAAAATTCAGTTTTACTTTAAAGCTTACCCTTCCCTAACCTTAAGCTTAACCTGAATTAGAAAAGTCACCCTAACACTGGAACTAATGTGCTTTGGATTTTAAAAGCCACACAAATACATTAGTTTTTATTCATCCTAACTTTGATTCAACTTATCTTTCTTAAAATAGTTTGTAGTTTTGCTCATTATCTTTCCATTTTTGTAACCCTAACTCTAACTGGAATATTCAGGTTAACCCTCACACTAATCATACCCTAATCTTAATATTATTAGCCGTTTCCTATTTCACATTCATCCTAATTCTAACTCGACTTGTTATTCGAAAATTTACTTCCAGTTGTACCCTAACTTTCCATTTCTCTAATGCTTACACTAACCCCAGCTGGAACTGAAACCTAACTTTCACCCTCATGATAGTCCAATTCTAATGTTTAAGAAAAAGACTAGTTTTTAATCATACTAATGAATACTCCGGTTTGCACTCTGGAAATAAGTTTCAGTATGCCCTAATTCCCACAAATTTTCTGACTCTACCTCTGAAGTTATCTTGTTCTCTATCATGAACGATTATATTACTTGTCCTCAAATTCTCTTATCAGGAAAAATTTTGTAGTTTCCATTCATCCTACTTTTCCACAAACCCTGTACCCTAAAACATTTTCAGATTTACTTACCCTCTAGTCCATTACTTAATGCTAACTCTCAACCTAAACCTGGCTGGAAAACTCATTAATCATTACAAGAATGGTCACTGAGAAATAAATATAATGATAATGCTCTAGTTACTATTCAGTCTCATATTTTTGCTTCTACTGTTAGTGAGAACTGAATTTTATACTAAAAACTTTCTTATTCATAACAGTCATCATAATCAGACCAAAATACTGACCTTAATCTTAATCCTAATTGTATGACAATACTAACACTAACACAAGTACACTAGTTTTCACTCATCCTAACTTGATTCAAATAAGCCTTCCAAAAATAGGTTTCATTTTTTTCAAATATCTTAGTCATTTTCTAACCCTAACTTAATCTTAACTGGAACATTGACAATAACCATAAGCCTAATTGTAAGTAGATTCTAATATTAATAGCAATACTCTAGTTCACATTCATTCTAATTCTTACCAGGCTTATTCTAAAATTTACCTTCAGTTTGAGCCTCATTTTCTTCTCCTTCACTTTAACCCTAGCCACGGCTGGAACCCTAACCATAACCTTGATACTAATAGTATCCCAATTCTAAAATTTATGAAAAACGCTCGTTTTCTGCAATCCTAAGTGAAATTCCACTTGTAATTATTGAAATAAATTTCAGGTTTTCTGTAAACCCTACAGATTTTCTCACTCTTAATTCTGAATGTATCTTGTTCCATAACAGCAATCATTATACCCATTGATCTCAATTCCTGATATTATGAAATAAATTGTACTTCCATTATCCCAGCATTTCCTGAATTCCTAGAACCTAAAATAAGTTCAGCTTTGCTTATCATTTAACACATTTCTTTTTTTTTCTTTTTGTCGGTCGTGGGGCTTGAACTCTGGGCCGGGGCACAATCCCTGAGTTCTTTAGCTCAAGGTGTGTGCTTTACCACTTGAGCCACAGCACCGCTTTTGGGTTTTCTGGTGGTTAATTGGAGATAAAAGTCTCACGGACTTTCCTGCCCGGGCTATCTTTGAACTGTGATCCTCAGAAATCAGCTTCCTGAGTAGCTAGGATAATAGGTGCAAGCCACTAATTTATCCAATTTCTTTACTCTATCCTCAACCCTGGTTAATCAGAAACCTAATCTTAATCACCGTCTGATTTAACACCAAATGGTTAATGTAAGGAAAATTGTCTAGATTCTATTCAATCACACATTTTTTGCTTCTACTTCTTAGTGTACAAGTAAAATTTACCCTAAAGCTTATCCTTCCCTAACCCTAGCTAGAACAAACAAAGTATCTCACCCTTTAAACCAAATTATATCTGAATGTTTAAAGTAACACTGGTTTTCATTCATTCTAACTTTGATGCCATTCATTCTTCTTAAAATATGTGGCAGTTTTACACAATATCTTATATCTTTTTTCTCATCCTAACCCAGCTCTAACTGGAATACCTTGCTAATCCTAAACCTACGTATATCTGAATCATCATGTTAATAAGAAGCCTCTTCACATTTATTCTAACTGTTGCTCAGCAAGTAGGTCTAAATTTTGCTTGCATTTTGAACCTAAAATTTTTAAGTGTTTTCCTATGTACTGGCAGGTTTTATTTTTCATTATTTTTTTAAAAAAATTTATTTTGTTGTAAAGATGCTTTAAAGAGGGATTAAATACACGTGTAACGTAAGGAGTACATTTCTTGTTGAGCATTGTTACCCCCTTCTGTCTTGTTCTCCCACTATCCCATCCCTCCCCACTTACCTTACTCCTCCCTCCCCAGGGTGTAAATTTCATTTTCAACATAGTGTCTTGTGCGTATCATTGTTGCAATGGGTCATTCTCTGTTGAACCTAAATTTTCTATTTCTCTAATTCTAATTCTAATTCTGTCTGGGATCCTAACACTAACCATAATAATAGTGATAACTCAATTCAGAAGTTAACACAAAATATTGAAGTTTTTATTCATCCTATTAATCCACTGTACATCTTGAATTAAGTTGCAGTTTAGCTTAAATATTCCAAATTAGTTTATATTCACGTATATGAAGATGTAATTTTATGTGAAAAGCAGAAGATCTTTGGAGAAAGCAGCAATGAAAAGGAAATAGAGGGAGTATAATCAAATGCCTTAAATATATTATAGAATTGCCACTTCTGACAATTAATAACTATTAAGAAAATAACTAAAAATTAATAAAGAGCACACTGCTTTCTAGTGTTCCTTAAGAGAGCCATGACATGTGTTGTGAAGGAAATACTTGTTAGATAAACTTTGTTCATGCATAATTTATATTGTTATTGGCCAATTATTTAACTTAATGAATAAAAATATATCAAATAATATCCCATGACAAAAAATATAAAACAATTACTTTGCAATTGTTTGAGAAAAAGTTATAGTCATGAGTTTTAGGAAATTGAATTTCTATTTCCCAGAAAATAATGAATTAGGTTTACTAATCTAGTATTTATAGTAAGTTTAGAGAACATAATTGGCATGAAAAACAACTAATTGGACATCTTCTTTCTTGAATGAGTGATATTTTAAACATTGTCTTTTATTCAAATGAATACTTAGGTTTACATTTCAAAATAAATGCAATTTTATCTCCTTTCAGAACAAGTACTTACCCTGCAATTAAATGTACTAGAATATTCAAGTATTTAAAAGCTAAAATTTCTATGTTTGATATGTAACTCTACATATTCAGAACGACATGATTTTTTTATTCAAAAATGGCTAACCTCAGATTTTTGCTTCATCAATATAAATTGTTTCATGAGGTTGTAGTGAAGGCTCCAGTAACCAGAGTGTTCAAAACCATTTCCTGAATTCTAAATTTTAAATCTAATCATTTTTAGCCTTTGATTATATCATTTATTGTCTCTTCAGAGCAGTTAAGCTAAAATAAATACTACTTTTTAAACATTTCACTCACATTGTAAATAATATTAACATAGGTAAAAAAGACACTAATTATTTCAGACTCATCATATTTGGTGATCTTAGTGTGAAAAATGAAGAGAGTAGAAGGACTTTATACTCAATAAATATTTTTGGTTAAATTAAATCTTATATCTGGATTTCTAATTTGAAGGTTAAACACATGGAAACAGGAAAACAATAAAAAATAATTACTTTGGGATCATTTTTCTTCTTAAAATTATGAAGCAAAAATATCTCTAAGAAATATATTTTTCAATAAAATGTTTCAACCCTTAGTAAAGTGCATTATACTTTAATATGAAGTTTTTCTCAAAATAGAAATTCTTCACTAATCTAATATATGTATTTATGCACAAAATGCTGTGACTTCTAGTCTTGTTATGTGATTTTATGTATATTTTTAGTTGTGACATGATTCCTACTTACATTTATTACAAACATCTGTAATTATACAAATCATGCCTATACACACTAATTTACATAAGATAATATTCAAACAAAATTATCTTTTTTCCTGTCTCCAACAGGGAAGGATGATGTGCTGAAGTATATTAAATGAAAGCACTCTAATGAAGAGTCTTTATGGAACGGAAATTTGCAACATGAGAATGGGATCATGAGCATTTTCTACTTGGCTGAACAGGAATTCTTGTTTCTACTTTCTTACCTTTTAATCACACAAGGAAAGCCACAAAATTTGAAGTTCATATGAAGGAATTGCATTCCTAAATGAAGTGGCAACCCTGCTCAAAAGTTTGATCTTTTCACTAGTTCTTTGTGCTTGCTGGCTGATCTATTTCTGTATCATATCTTTCATATTATTAAGCATATTAGTAATTCAGCTGTGAGTACATTGCAAGAGAGTCCTGAAAATCACAACTATTGCTGTGTAATAATCAGAAGAGAGGAAAAAGATTGTAATAATCTTCAATACCTCCCTTTGGCCTTCAATATACCAATTAATTACCAAAACAATCCTGTAAGATGTTAGTTTATTTTTTTCTTTTTAATTAGAGATTAAGCAAGTGCTTTTAGCAGTTAAAAGTGATGACAGTGGTATCAGAGCTCTGATATGAGCACCTTCTCCATAGCAAGTAATGCTCTATGGACTGTAAATATGGAAGATACACTAAAATTCTCTCTACACACACACACACACACAAACACACACACACAGAGCTGCCACCAGACACATCAGAGATCAGTTCCATTCATTTGTAATAATAGTTGATTGATGTTTGCTCCATTGCTTTAACTTGGCTTCAAAATCCTTCCTGGACCTTTATCTTTCTCTGAGATCAAGTCCCTAGATCTTAGTATACTCTGTGTCTGTATATTCATAATATGTTCCTGGCTGCTTCAGGCCAATTCACAATACCCTGAATACAGGATCCTCAAACTTGACATCAAAGCAAACTCCATGAATTTATACTACTATTCCAAAATACTAAAATTTATTGGATCTAGAAATGAAAAAAAGACACAACTTGTTACTTTAGTAGCAATTGACATCATGCAAGTAGAAGAATATTGATCAGGAACTGAGGTAAGAGAATTGGAGTATGTCTAAAATGTAGAATACAGGATCTGTATTACAGATACAAAATCTTGTTCAATAGGCTCATGAATTGAAAACTTATAATCTTATATTGGAAGCAAAATTTACATATACGGTTTTCCAGTTATTTTGCTTACATTTCACTTCTGATCACATATCCTCTTATGAATGTTTATCATATCTTTGAATAAATCACACGATTTGCGTGCAAATTATCATCTTAAGGAAAGACAGTCTGATTCTATATCTTTCCTTATTTTTTGTTTCCCTGTTTGCTGAAAAAAATGTATCCCTGGAAACAGGATACTGACAGTAAATCTGGGTGTAATTTTCATTTTTTAAATTTCAAATATAATATAAACCTTGTTTTGACTAGTCATTTTCTAACAATGAGTGATATTCATGAGCACTAATATTTTGGTGCCTTTAAATAAAATGAGATGATGTTCTGGTACCTCTTGGGTCTAATTGACTTAATCATTGGATCATTCATGTATAAACATTTGCATTGTACTTTTTAATTTTTATATATAAAATAGTCCCCAAAGTTTTACTTTAAAGTGATAATTGGAGGGTGTCTTCATGTTCAAAAATTTATATTTATTTCAATTAAAGTACTGAAAACACATGACCTTCACTGGAGCAATATGATGAGAAACATGAGAAAGATGAGAGATATATTTCTAGAAAAAGATGAGAACATATTTCTAAAGAGAATGGATATGTTGATTAAAACATAGAAAATAGTAAAATAGGTTTCATGCTTGAGACTGCATAAATTTCATATGAATGTAGCTCAAGATGAGACGTTGAGATGAATTCATATTTATATCACTGAGATTTATATCACAATATAAGAAATATATATATTTTAAGGAATTGGTCATTCAAAGCCCTAGATACCTAATGGATTAAGAATGAAATTGAAAATTGAAGATGAAAACAAACCAACATGCGGGTATTATGATTTTATAATACTAATATGAAATAACTGAAGCTTTTGTCTTCTGAAAAAGAATGGTTAGCCTATAATTTCAATGTAAGGAATCAGTTGTAATGAGTCTAAAATCTTTTCCTCCAAGATATCCAAGAGTACTATACTCATCCTCTAAAGAGTAAATAAGTAATTATTTTCCTTAGTTTTGCTTAATATTAATTTACTTGTAGCAAAAGGTTAAAATGTCTGCTCTCTTTCTTTCAATGTAATAACATACATTTCATATTATTACTGTCTCTTCATAGAAGCCTGAAATCACTATTTCAAAGTAACACAAACAGAAACACAAAAATAACCAGATACAACCATCACAAATCCTAAATTATGTGAAAAAAACACAATATCAAAAATAAACCTGAGGAAGTGGAAAAACAATGGCAGAATAACAATAGAAAATTACCCTAGCTCTAGCTAATGAAACAGAGATTTAGAGTCCTAGCAGGTACTCCACTTCTAGCAGGTCAAACCAAGTCAGGTATAATTATATATATATATATATATATATATATATATATATATATATATATATATATATAATTCCAAAGAAGATTTTTATACTGTTTTCACAAGGAAACAGAAATCTATGATAAGTTACCTAGCCAGGCAAGTGACTGCTGTGACTGTGTTTCCCAACATATTCAAAAGCACAGATGCACTGTGGAAATAAAAGGGCCACATGGGAAAAAAGCAGGAACAGAGACAGCCACATCCAAACACAGACACAATTCACCTTACCACTGGACAGTTCGAACTGTCTTTGGAACCACAAGTATTAGCATGACAACATTTCATCACAAATGATCTCTAATCCTACGCTTAATGGTCTAGACAAAAACTTAAGTTCAGAAAAACAAATCACAACAGAAGACCAAACCAACACCTGGCAAATCAACCAAGAACATAGAGAGTCACCTGTTAAGATCATAGATCCCCCAAATGAAAGCCAATAAATCCTCCAAATGGACAAAACAAATCAGAAAAATACAAGAAAACTGATGCCAAGGTAATATAATTCACACAGGAAATGACCAGACATTAGAACAGACAGTTAAGGACCTAGAAGATAGTATTCAAAATACATTAAAAGTACTGCTGAAAAATGTGATTAGCGAAAAGATACAAAACCTCCACAAGGAAATTTGTGAACAAGATGAGACCAACCAAAGATTAGCAAAATAATTCATGTAGACTACAAACAGAAAGATAAATAAATTCTGAGAAGGCAAAGGAGTCCAAGGGAAAAAAATAGATACTTAGTTAAAAGGTATGAGAGAAGACACAGCTAAAAAGCCAACCCCTCCAGTGCCACTACCCAAAGAAAAGATGTAAAGAAAGTCCACACAAGACCTAAAACAAAGCTTTAATAAAGATAGAAGCCCTAAAAAATGACCAATTAGGAGACAGAGAAATCCAAAACAAAATAGAAAGTCTCTAGAGCCAAAAGATGACATAGAAGATAATTTTGGGCATCAAAGACAGACTAGGTCTAATAGAAAAGAGGAGAAAATCATTTAGAACAAATCCAAGAAATAAGAAACGATTTTGCTGGAAGTTCCAGATTCAGTTAGAAGATCAAACTTGGGGGAGATAGGTATCAAGAAGGAGAAGAGCAGGAAACAAAATGGATGGGAAACATATTACAGAATTCAAGCAGAGAACATGCCAAACATCAAAAGAGATAGGCTCATTCAGAGAAGAGAAGCCTTTAGAACACCAGAGAATACCAGAACAGAACAACCCACCACCACATCATAATCCATTAGAGGATCATTAGAGATCAAGGAAAGGATTCTTAAAGCTGCCAGGAGAAAAGACTGATTATTTATAAAGGATATACAGTCAGAATAAATAATGATTTCTTGGCCGATATGGTAAAAAGGAGAGCCTGGCATGATATATGGCAAACATTAAAGGCAAACAACTAGCAACCGTGAATATTGTCCCAAGCAAATCTCTCCTTTACATTTAAAGGATATATAAAAAATATTTCATGACAAAGAGAACTTGAAACAATTTATCTCCACCAAATCGGCAAGATTGAAATTAATCAAATATATCCTACATAGAGAAGGTCAAGAAGAACAGGAACTGGTTATATAAAATGCTCCCTACCAGAGAACAAAGTAAATATAATAAGAATAGATGAGGCACAGCTCCTAACAGCAGGTGTATAAAATAGCAGGAATTATTAGATAATTCCCAGCCTCAACTCTCAATATCAATGGACTTAAATTTCCAATTAGAAAACACAGATTAGGGGCTGGGAAGGTGGCTCAATGGTAGAGCGTTTGCCTTGCATGCCTGAGGCCCTGGGTTCGATTCCCCAACACCACATAAGCAGAAGAAAAACAAGTCAGAAGTGGTGCTGTGGCTCAAGTGGTAGAGCACTAGCCTTGAGCTGAAGAGCTGAGGGACAGCGCCCAGGCCTAGAGCTCAGGCCCCACAACTGGACACACACCCCCAAAAAAGAAAACATAGATTAGATAGTAGTTTCAAAAAACAAGACACATCCATCCAGTTTCCACTAGAGATACATTTCATTGACAAAAACAAACACATACTCAAACTGAAAGGCTGGAAGGAAAATTTTCAAGCAAATGGACAACATAAACAGGCCACAGTAGAATTACTAACATAAAATAATATAGAATTCAAATTAAAATTAGTAGGAAGGGACATTACATATTGATAAAGCAGCTCTCCATTAGGAGGATATATCAAGTTTAATATCAAAGCCCTGAATCCTGGAGCACCCCACATCATCAACCAAATACTACATAACCTTTAAACACATCTCAACCCATCATTGTCATGCATGGATTGGTTATCCAAGAGAAACTCAACCAAGAAACTGAAGGCCTAAATAATTGCATTGACCACCTAGCCCTAAGAGACATCTACAGAATATACACTCAATGTCAGTATATACATTCTTTGCAGCAGGTCATGGAAGATTCTCCAAAATACAACCTATCCTATGTCACACAGAAATTCTGTCCAAATTGAAAGAAAAATTAATTGAATTCCCAAACCTTGTCAGACCACAGCAGAATAAACTTACAATTAAACAGCTAAAGCAAAAAAAATTGTCAAACCCATGAAGACTGAACAAGATATTGCTGAATGACCAATAGGGCACTGAAGAGATTAGAATAGAAATCTGAAAGTTTCTGGAATTTAACAAAAATGAACACACAAAATACCAGCTCCTCTGGGACATATTAAACGCAGTACTTACAGGAAAATTTATAGCTTTGAATGCCTACATTAAGCAATTGGGGAAATCTCAAATCAGTATTTTTATTATGTACCTAAAGCTCTTTGAAGAGAGGAACAAGTCCAAACCTAAGTGGGCGGAAACAAATGAAAAAATTAAGTCAGAAATAACTAAATAAAGACAAAGTAAAACATAGAAAGATCAACAAAACAGAGCTGGTTCTTTCAATAAATTAACAGACTTGACAGACCCTTACCAAATCTGACTAAAAAGAGACCTGATATAGATAGAAAGATAAGTAAAAACACACAGATTGGGAGAAAGTCTTTAGTTGCTCTGCAACATACAATGGCCTCATATCTCAAATATTCTTAGAGCCCCAAAAGTTAACCCCCCCAAAAAAAACAAATCCTCATAGAAACAACAACCTTCATAATATAAGTGGGCTTAAGATTTAAGAAGAGACCTCTCTGAAGAAGAAATATGAATGGCCAATAGATACATGAAAAAATATGCAACATTTCTGGCCATAAAAGAAATGCAAATCAAAGCAAAATTGAGATTCCACCTCACCCCAGTTTGAATGACCATTACGAAGAAAACTAATAATATCAGATGCTGGGTTGGTGGGGATATGGCCAAAAAGGAACATTACTACACTCACTATTGGTAGAAATGTAAACTTGTTCAAATACTCTGTAAAAAAGTATAGAGGTTCCTCACTAGAGCTCCCCTATGACCCAGCAATGATGGATCAAGAAAATGTCATATATATTCACAAGAAAATTCTATGCTTTCATCAGAATGAATGAAATTGCACCATTGGTAAGGAAATGAAATAATTTGGAAACATAATAATTCAAACAAGCCAGACCGAAAGAATCATAGGCTACATATTTTGACTCATTTGGAAAAACTAGTATATGTCTAGGATATTCCCAATAGCTCAATAGCAATATGCATATCACCATAAAATGATGCTTATTGAAATGAGCTCCAAGAAATGGATACAAGATGATTGTATAGTGAAGTGTTTTTAGTTATTTCTTTTTAGTTTTTACCCTTTGGTTTATTCCCTGTAGTCACTGTTTTTGATTTCTGTACCCTTTGTCTTATACATAAGTTAATCTGATTTGGGGAAGGGAAGGGAAATCACAAAAATGGTGGGACAAAGATTATCCAAAGCAACAGTGATATTCACTAGATGCTACGTTAGAAATAAGCTTTACAACTTTGTGTGAGTGGGATGTCAGGGTTGGGAGGAGCACGAAAAAATAAGGAAGGGGTAACACTGTTAAAAATGTACTCATTACTTATGTAACTGTAACCCATCTCTCTGTATATCACCTTCATAATAAAAAAAAAAAACAAAACAAAAAGAGAACTCATCCAAATACAGAAAATTAGAGACAAAAATGAGACAACACAACAGATATAAGCAAAATTGAGAATGTTATAAGAGAGTATTTTGAAAACCTTATGCCAATCACCTGGAGAATCTTGGAGAAATTGATGCTTTCCTATACTGGATCTGAAGCAAGAAGTAACACGTAAGAAGAAATGAAAATGAAATGTCAGTTAACCACTTCCCATTCCAGAAAAATCTAGGACTCAATGAATTTACCATGAAATTAAGGCCTGCAAAGAACTTAAAATACAGATGTAACTCTTCAATGGATAGAAAGGGAAATGGAATTATCAAACACATTCTATGAAGCTAGAATTAGACTCTTCCTCAAATCACATAGGGACTCACCAAAGAAAGAGAACTATGAACCCAACTCTTTGATAAGCAATTATGCAGAACTTCTTAATAAAATTCTCACCAACTAATTTCAGCAACTAACAAAAAATAATATTGTATGATCAAATAGGATTCACCCTAGGATACAATTGGATTGAATATTCTTGTCAATAATCATAATACAAACCATAGGAGAAGCAGGGACAAGAAAACACATGATTGTCTATAGGGATGTAGTAATAGCTTTTAACAAGGTCCAATACCCCTTTATGAATAAAAAAGGTCTGAGAAGCTAGGAATGCATGGAACATTCCTCAATATAATACACACACACACACACTCACACACACACACACACACACACACACACATATGACAGAGATAATTAGCATTTACTTAACCGTGGAAGCATGGAGACATTAACATCAGGAATGAGACAAGGATGTCCACTCTCTCCACTACTCTTCAATATGGTAGTGGACTTTCTAGCAAGAGCAATAGGCAAGAGAAAAACATAAAGGGGATCCAAATAGGGAAGAAGTAAAACTATCCCTTTTTTACAGATGAAATGATCCTGTATTTAAAGGACTCTATAGCTTCCTCCTCCAAGTTACTAAAGGTGACACTAACCTTCAGCAAAGCAGCAGGGTATAAAACCACAAGAGTCAGTAGTTTTTCTGAGTTACCAACAATGGGAAGATCCAGGCTGAAATCCAAAAAACAACCTCATATGTATTAGCTTCAAAATCAAAGCAAATCTAAACTAAACCAAACAACAACAGGAATTAATTAATTTAATTAAAAATGTGAAGGACCTCTACTGTGAAAACTTTAAAAATCTAAAAAGGGCAATTGAAGGAGACTCAAGGAAATGGAAAATCTTTTAATGCTCCTGGTTGGAAGAATTTACATGAAGAAATGGCAATACTGCCCCCAAACAATTGACAATGCAATACTCATCAAAATCCCAACTATATACTTCAATACAATAAAGAAAGCAATCCAAATTTAATACGGAATTACAAAATTACAGATGAAACAGAAGGCTTAGAAATGAACTCATGGGCCTATAGTGATCTTACACACACACACACACACACACACACACACACACACACACACACACAGAGAGAGAGAGAGAGAGAGAGAGAGAGAGAGAGAGTGAGAGTGGAATTCTGTTCACCCTTCAGAAAGGAAGACTTTTCACCAGTCTTAAGGAAAATGAAAGGCTTGGTACAATTATACTAAGAGCAAAAAGAACGGAATGCAGACTCAGAGCAATATAAGTTTCATGGATCCATTCATTTATGGTAGCTAGAAGGTGCCTACAAGTCTACAAATAAACAAGACTGATTCTATCTCGTCCCAGTTAGAATGGCCATTATCAAGAAAGCTAACAATAGCAAATGTTGACAAGGATGTAGCCAATTGGGAACTCTATTACACTGTTGGTGGGAAATTACACTTGTTCATCCACTGTGGAATGCAATACAGAGTTTCCTGAAAAGACTAAATATAGATCTCCCTTAAGACCCAGTAATTCCCCTCATCGGCAGTAATTCAATAAATAACAAACAATCTCACATGAAAGCTACCTGCATAACCCAGGCCCAGAGTTCAAGGACTTGCAAAAAGTTACCACTGCTGTTATTTGTTTCTTCAAATATGAACTTTTGACATGAGAAACCAAATCATTCTATTTGCACTAGCTAGGATAGGACTTAAATGTTGTGGGTGATAAAAAGGCTTCTTTGTTGAATGTTAGGAAAAGAGGTAGGCAGTTCAAGAAAAGGGAGATATTTTTGTTGTTAGTTGAGGGGCTTGAAGTCTGGGCTTGGGCACTGTCCCTGAGCTCTTCAACTCAACGTGAGTTTTCTACCTCTTGAGCCACAGTGCAACTTCTGGTTTTCCTGTGGTTAAATGGAGATACGAGTCTCAGGGACTTTCCTGCCCAGGGGGCTTTGAACCACTGTCCTCAGATCTCAGCTTCCTGAGTAGCTAGGATTACAGTTGTGAGCCACTGGCACCAGGATAAAAATGGGGTAATTTTAGCAAAGAAAATCCACCTCTTCAATTGTGTCTAAACCTCAGATATCAGTAACACTTCATCCTCAACTCATTTCATCATATATTTGTAAAGTTTCTCTTTCCCTTTATGTAGGAATACTGCAGTCAATATCAACTCAGCTGTGGGACTGGATCAATTGTATGTTAATTGCTAGCACCTAAATCAAGAACTGTTACATCAAAACAAATGAACCCCTCATTTGGAATAATTGTTTTCTCTTTTTATTACAAATCTGTGCTTTATTAATTCCTAATGTGATACTGGACCTCCTGATAGAATGATGATATTTTCTTTCTCTTCAGCAATTGTCCTTCTCCCACATGTGGTCAAATATTTAAGATTTCAAAGATTTCCATTGATAATTCATTAAGTTGACCTCTAAGATAATGTGCATTTCTGGAATTTGGTCTGCTGTCTTGTTCTTACATGCACAGGCTTTCTATGATTTATTTGTTCTACAAGGAATTCTACTTTCCAATCTTCGTGTGATAAATTTTAGTCCCTCTCATCAGTCTTTCTGACCCTCTCTCTGGAGTCTCATTTGAGTCTGTCATAAAAAATATATTATCAACTAAATGACTCTCAACTTCTGTTTCTGGCCTGACTTCATGTAATCTGTGATAGCAGCCCTGACTGGCTGTGCTTACTGGAGTGTTTTTTGTTTGTTTTGTTTTGTTTTGTTTTGTTTATAGAAGTCTAGGATCACTATTGAAGGTAGTAGCTTTTCTGAGCCTTTGTGATCCCCTGGCTTAGAGTCAATGGGTTTTTCTCCTAAAGATACAAAGAACAGGTGACTAAATTCCTGTTTAAATTGTCTCAAAATGAGGCAATCTGGCATCCTTGCAAAACCATCAAAAGTTCTCTATAACCAATTACAGAAATGTTATATCAAGATGGCTTGTTAAGATGACTGTTCATTGGAAATGTTCATTTCCAAGTCACTACCATACAACTGATCACATCCCTGGGAGCAGACTTTTGGAAGAAAGGTTCCCCTTCCTTCCTTATCTTATTATAGATCAAACCATAATATTCTGCAGTTGTGGTCAGCCTGGAGCACCTTTTCCTAAGAATATTTTGTAGTGTAAAAGAGGACCAACTATCAATAAAGGTGAAAATACTTGTCTACTACAGAATGATTTATTGTGCTTATATCTATTGTTATTTTCACAAAAAAATCTATTGTTATTTTCATTACTTCAAACACATGGATAATTTATATTGGGATTAGACAAGTGGCAAAGGATTAATAGAATAAAGATTCCATTTACTTTCATATATCCAATATAATATACTTAACCCCTTATGAAAAGTTAAATCCAACTGTAGAAACAATGTCAAAAATATAAAATAAGCCTTAATATGAATAATCTGGCACACATAAACCATCATCTACTCAGAAATGCAGTCTCTATAAATATTTATTTGGTGCAGAATAATAAGAATTTAATTAATGTATATGACTTTTATGTATCATCTGAAATACTCCTCGTTTATATAATTGCATATAATTTTATAGACGTTACCTAGACAGGAATTTAACGTGCATGTAGAAATCAAATTTCCACAATTTATGCTAGATGAGAGGAGTCATACTCTCTTGTACTGTGTGGTGTGAATTTTACCACAGTGCTGAACCCTTCCACTTAATACCAAAAGTCATGTGCAATAATTTATTATTTGATGTTTTGATGAGTGCTAATTGTAGAATATACTTAGAATTATTACATTAACTCACAGAATTAAAAAGTAATGATATATTATTTGTTTAAATTCCAATGCTTCTCAATTTTACAATTCATGAAATATATTATTAAAATTAGATTCACTTTCTTCTTTTCTATAGCTGCTAAAAGTAAAATTATATATTAAGGATTCAACATTAAGAAATCAATAATAAGTAACTTATTAAAATGATATAGTACTAAACTGTGATTTGAATTATGGTTCTAACAAATTGTGATGTAAACAGCTGTTAATAGAATTATAGTTAATATTTTTAAACTTACCAGCTTGTTATTTGTTTCCTAATTGTGTCATTTGTTATTTTTGGTCCAAGTTGACTCTTCATCTTTATTGTTTAGTTTTCTATTTTATCTCTATTGATTTGCTGACTGTGCATTTTGTTTTCCCTTTTTAGTTACTGACATGAGGCTGAAAATCTGAATGCTAGTTAATTACTTCCTATGTTAAAGTAAAATTTCTGCTCTCCACATCTGTTCTACTCTTAGTATAGTATTTTCCCCAGTCCCATATCCTGTCTTGCTGCTCTCATGTATTTTATTTTAGTTTATTTTTATTGTGAGGGGTTACAATTACATGGGCATGATAATGAATAAATTTCTTATCAAGCATTGTTGCCTCAGCCTTTGTTTCCCCTTCTCATCCCTTCTTTATTTTATTTTTTATTTAAATTTTACTGTCAAGGTAATGTACAGAGGGATTATAGTTATCTAAATAAGGTAATGAATTTATTTCTTTTCTAATTTGTTATCCCTTCCCCCATTTTTCTCCCTCTTCCCTCCCAACAGCCCCTCCAAGATTATTTCCAACATATTGTCTTCTGTGTATCAGTGTTACATAGGCTCCCCCTTGTCCTTTGTCTCACCATTTTTCCCTTTCCCTAACCTAGTTCATATTTACAATAACCAGAGTTATTCAAAATCAAATACAGTGACTAAATATTAATCAAAACCAAATACAGCGACTACAGGGGATAAACTATAGGTGGGGAAAACACAAAAGGATAAAAAAAAAAAAAGAAATCCTGCAGTACATTAAGAACAACAACAACAAAGAACATGTCTTGGAGTTCATTTCACTTGGAATCACCTTATACGGTCATATGTACATAGCTATAGGGCTATTCTGCTCATCTACTAAGATTATCATTGATGTACACAATAATGCTCCCCTATTACCCAGTAATCTCACTTCTGGGCATTTAACCAGGTGGCCACAAGCAATGCCACACTAAAGCTACCAGCACAATTATGTTTATCACAGTATTATTTACCATAGAAAAGATATGGAATCAATCTAGAGGCCCCTCAGTAGATGAATGGATCAAGAAAATGACACAAACACACACACACACACACACACACACACACACACACGGAATACTATGCTTTCATCAGAAAGAATGATACCACCTCATTTGTAAGGAAATGGAAGTTCTTGGAAAAAATTATATTAATTAAGCCAGACTTAAAAAAACATAGGTCCCAGAGTTTCCTTTATTTGTAATAATTAGTTTACACCAAGGATAATCTCATGTATTTTAATTTGACATTTTGTCCTATGTTGAGCATACAACATTATTGCTATATTGTTTGTTATTATTTCTGCAAACAGGCAGGTATATTTAAAGAATTATGTTTATCTTATCCAATACTGGAGGAAGAACATCCAAAAGAGCAACCCCTATTAGGAAGAACAACTCGTACTTACTTAGCTTCATTCCTATGTAAGGCCAGTGTTGTCCCCTGTATCCTCATGTTGTAAATTACAAATCTATACCGGTTCATCCTGTATCTCTACTATTTTCTACATTATGACCTAAATGCCCCAGCAATTCCACTTTGCTTTACTTTAAAAAAATATTCTCTCTTAATGTTTGAGTTTGGTGTGTGTGTGTGTGTGTGTGTGTGTGTGTGTGTGTGTGTGTGTGTGTTTACAAAAAACGGAAGACAACATTTTTCCTCATTTAGAATACATCATTCAGGTCATTATAGGTTGTGGATAATGGGAGAAGTCTTGTTTTAAGGATGAAACATAAAAATATATTTGTGCATGCACCACAGTTTATTAGTCTGTAGTTGAACACTTAACTTCAATTATTATCTTGGCTTTTGTGAATAATGTGAATAACAATGAAATACAGATATATTTACAAGTTACCCAGAGAGAAATAATCAAATGATTGGTGGGTCAGATGATATTTCAACTTTGGATTTCTTTAGAAAACTGCATACTACTTTCTACAAGGAGAATACTAACCTGTATTTTGACCAAGAGTGTAGAAAGTTTCCCTTTCTCCACACTCTCACCAGCCAACATTATTACCTTTTGAGTTTTTTTTTAAAGGGCAGGTTTTTACTGTGTGCAGGACCCAAGATGACCTCAGACCCAAATCCTTTTACTCCAACCTCCTAAATGCTTCGAATTACAAGCCTTTACCACCACACCTGGTTCTTTTGATTTTTTTGATGAGGGTTATAATAGTTATGAAGTAGTATCATAGTAATTTTGAATTGCATTTCTCTAATGACTTCTGTTTACAAAGCATTAAGCCAGCATAAAAGTGGTATTAAACACAACTTTGTAAACCCACTGGCAATTTTCTTTGGACCTGGCTTGCTTCACTTAATATAATTTTTTACGAGTCTTTCCATTTCCTAACAAATGGGGCAATGTCATTCTTTCTGATGGAGGCATAGAATTCCATTGTGTATATATCCCACATTTTCTTGATCCATTCATCTAGAAGGGACATCTGAGTTGGTTCCATTACTTAGGTATCATAAATAATGCTGCAATAAACATAGTTGTGATAGTAGTTTTAGTATGGTCTTGTTTGTGGTCATTTAGGTAAATCCCCAAAAGTGGGATTGCTGGGTCAAAGGGAAGCTTTATGTGGAATCTTTTGAAGAACCTCCATAATGCTTTCCAAAGTGGTTGAACACGTTTACATTCCCACCAACAATGCTGTATGGTTCCCTTGTGGCCACATCCCCTCTAGCATCTGTTGTAAAAATATGGAATGCTCCACGAATTTGCATGTCATCCTTGTGCAGGTGCCATGCTAATCTTCTCTGTATCGTTCCAATGTGAGTGTATGTGATGCTGAATTGAGCACAGAATATTTTTTATATCTAAAGTGCAATTGATTTTTTTAAACTACACAATTCAAAAAAAGGAAGTTCAAAGGAATTGTCGTAAAATTTTACAACCATATATTTCTTTTTTTATTTTTATTTTTTGTGAACATACTGTACAGAGGGGTTACAATTACATGGGCAAGATAATGAGTACATTTCTTATCAAGCATTGCAGCCTCCTCCTTTGTTTACTCTTCACATCTCTTCCCAGCCTCCTCCCCCCGCCTCCCCCACCCAATCCTCTCCTCCCCCTCTCCCCCCGCACCAAAGTTGTAAAGTTCGTTTTCGACATGACAACTTGTACTTCTCATTGTTGCAACGGGTCCACCTGTATCCTTAAATGACTTGTTTTTCCCCATCTCCTCCACAAATTATACCTGACATCAAATATAGTGAAAGCAGGGGTTATACTGTGGGGGAGGGACATACAAAGCAACAAAGAAATAATCTTATAAATGCATTAGAAACAAATGCATGAAAGAAAAAAAAAACATTTAAATACATATCTAAGGGTTCATTTTCCTAACATCACATTATCTGACCTTTTTTGCTTGACTCATACATATACTAGATATTGCAAATAAGGGAAACCATGGGACCTATGTTTCTTTAGGCTTGGCTTACTTCACTTAATATAAATTTTTCCAAGCCTTTCCATTTCCTAACAAATGGGGCAATGTCATTCTTTCTGATGGAGGCATAGAATTCCATTGTGTATATATACCACATTTTCTTGATCCATTCATCTACTGAAGGGCATCTGGGTTGGTTCCATATCTTAGCTATGGTAAATAATGCTGCAGTAAACATTGTTGTGCTGGTAGCTTTAGTGTGGTCTTGTTTGTAAACATTTGGGTAAATGCCCAAAAGTGGGATTGCTGGGTCATAGGGGAGCTCTATGTGAAGTCTTTTGAGGAACCTCCATACTGCTTTCCAAAGTGGTTGAACAAGTTTACCCTCCCACCAACAATGAAGTAAGGTTCCCTTCTATCCACATCCCCTCCAGCATCTGTTGTTATTAGATATTAGAGTTCTTGATTTTTGCCATTCTAACTGGGGTGAGGTGGTACCTTAATGTTGTTTTGATTTGCATTTCTTATATGGCTAGAGAGGCTGAGCATTTCTTCATGTGTCTATTGGCCATCTTTCTTTCTTCTTCAGAGAATTTTCTCTTTAAGTCTTTAGCCAACTTATTTCATGGGCAGTTGTAGAACCATACATTTCTTACATAAGCACACATTTAAGAATAAAGTCAAGATTGTCATGTCAAAAACAAAATAATTCCAGATGTTTGTTATTCAAGAAATGTATAGGAGGAGGAATTCAACTATTCTGTACAAGGCACCTGTCATAATGAACACTGCAGCAAGTGTTAAGGTTTGTTAAAAGTTTTAATGTTTTAAATATATTTAATTTTGGGAATTTGTTTATATATGCCAAAATTAGGACTGTTTGGCAGGTATAAAACTTTTCTATAAAGTATTTAAGATTTATAATAGCAGACATATCCTACTAAGTATGTACATTTCAGAATTTAGAGAAATTTTATTAATGAGAAGTCACAAAGTTTTTGTGTAAAGAAGCAGAATAAAGAGTTCACACTTTGTTTACTACACAGTTTCTGTTAAAACTTTAGGGCTTCCTTAGTTTATATGTTAATGAGGAAAAATGATGATATAAGCCATAAACAAATAATGAGATGTGCCATAAATAGTAATTTTAGTGGGTAACTTTAAAGACTGCTCATATTCTATAAAACTCTTGTTGAACATCACAACCTTAGTCAGTGTTAAATGTACAAGAATATGAGAAAATAGTAAAACCTAATATGTAGCATATTTCAAATAGTTAAAACACTGATGTTTTTTATTTTATTAATTAATATTTAATTATTGGTTTTCTTTATTTGTAGCATTGCTTTACTTGTTGACATATAGTACAACTTTTTTTGGGGGGGCATCCAGTCATGGGGCCTGAACTCTGGGCCTGGGCCCTGTCCCTCAACTTTTCAGCTCAAGGCTAGTGCTCTGCCACTTGAGCCCCAGCGCCACTTCGGCTTTTTTCTTTTTGCTTATGTGGTGCTGAGGAATCGAACCCAGGGCCTCAGGCATTCAAGGCAAACGTTCTACCACTGAGCCACCTTCCCAGCCCTTGTACAACCTTTTGTAAGTCATCATTAGGAGGTGCTTTGAGAAGGTTACTTGGATGGCCAAACCAATTTTTATAGGTGCATGTTAATTTACAAAGAGGAAAATTAAGAACACAATATGTATTAAAAAATTATCAAATAGAGTCTGAATCAGGAGTGTTGATAAATGTTCACACCTAATATCTTAGCCCTAGGCTGAAGCAGTGGTATTACAGAGTTGAGGCCACAAAACGTGACAGACTGTGTTTTGTTTTGTTTTGTATTTTGATTTTGTTGGTGATGGGGCATGAACTCTGGGGCCTGGGTGCTGTCACTCAGCTCAAGGCTAGCGCTTCCACTTGAACCATTGCACCACTTCCATCTTTTTTGCTTATGGGTGCTGAGGAATCAAACCCTGGGCCTTATGCATGCAAGGCAAGCACTCTACCACTGAGCCACCTTCCCAGCACCTGAGAGACTGTGTTTTAAAAAAACCATCTAAACAACATTTGCTTTCTGCTTCGGGTTATATAAGGAAATATATAAATATATTTTTATATTTTTGTGAATTGCACTTCTAAATTTATACTAACTTCAGCCACTTTATCCTTTTCAAAGTCATGAAATATCTCTGAGAGTTTGCTTCTGTGAAAATTGTTTTTGCATTTATAATTTCTTCTGAGTTATTTTTATTTTTATCAAAATAACTTTATATTTCATGTTGATGGGTTATCATACATCAAATGCCTTCAAATGTACATGTAGAGTTTAAAGATAGCAATATGAATATTCTCATACAGCTCTTGTTTATCTGTTATGCACTTCCTGTATTATGATATTTCTCTCTCTTTCAATCTCTCCCATTTCCTCTCTTTCTCTTTCATGCTCCATGTCTGGTACTTAGGATTTCGGCTGGTCTACTATTCCTTCAGTATCCACTGGTTTTGTGGGAACATGATAGCGACCATCAGTTACCCTTGCATTCTTTAAGAGTTATAACAGTTACATGATATTATTCTTTGCCATTCAAAATGGCAAAACAGCAAATCTAGGAATTCCTTTTCATTTTATTACTATTATAAATTTTATCTCATAAAAATTGTTGGGATGGATAAGATACTGTGACCTGTGACCTAAAAGTTCTTTTTCTTGGGGCTGGGATAGTGGCTCAGTGGTAGAGCGCTTGCCTTGCATGCCTGAGGCCCTGGGTTCGATTCCTCAGCACCACATAAGCAAAAAGAAAAAAGTCGGAAGTGGCACTGGGGCTCAAGTGGTAGGGTGCTAGCCTTGAGCTGAAGAGCTGAGGGACAGCGCCCAGGCCCAGAGTTCAGGCCCCACAACTGGACCCCAAAAAAAAGTTCTTTTTCTTTTACAAACAACTTTTTTCTTTTATTATCAGTTAGTAACTACATATAATGAAAACAAAGCTATCCTATGGAAAGTAGACCGAAGTTGCTCACAGGGATGAAAAACAAAGGAATGTGAGAAGTGAGTACAAAGGATGCCCATCATAGAGCACAGATCCTAGGAGCAATTTATCATGTACACTTTGTGAGTATAACAATGTGCTGGAAGTATAGGTTAAGTCACTGAACAACTGATATTGATATATATATATATATATATATATACACATATTTATATCTGCATATTTATTTATATATGCATATATATGTTTTTATGCCCTTATATATGTACAAATGTATGTTACCATACACACAAGTACACGTATACATATACACATGTATACATGCACACATGGAGAAAGACACATAGTTACAGACAACACAAGTTTCACTAGTTGTTGAATATGCCTTGGGTGGAATGCTTGGAACCAAATATGTTGAAGATGTATTTGTCTATCAGAATTCTTTTACCACTCCTCTTATCTCTTAAAATTGGTAGTTTTTGACAGATTCGATTTGCAAAATGTGGTACAAGTGATAGCAAATCACTCAGAAATCTCAGTAAGTAAAGGTCATATGGTGTTTCCTTGCTCCCCACAGAATGCTTGTTCTTGTAGACACTCTCAACAACCAGAGCAGCAGGAGAATACCTTGATAAAGAATAAAGTTATAAAGCTTTAAATGGCATCCTTACTTGAACTCTTTTCCAACAGCCAGCATCAATTCCTAAGCAGATGAGTGAATCCTCAGAAGACTGGATTCTACATATACATTTAACCAACCCATGTGAAAAGTCTTATGTGAGAAATGCTGACTGAGGTCTTGCTGATTTCCTGGCTAAGAAAATAAGGAAAAAAAGAAAATTTTTTTTAATTTAATTTAATTTTATTTGTGAACATACTGTACAGAGGGGTTACAATTACATGGGCAGGATAATGCGTACATTTCTTACCAAGCATTGCAGCCTCCTCCTTTGGTTGACCCTTCACATCCCTTCCCAGCATCCCCCCTCCCCCACTCTTTGTTGCTTTGTATGTCCCTCCCCCACAGTATAACCCCTGCTTTCACTATATTTGATGTCAATATAACTTGTGGAGGAGATGGGGAAAAACCAGTTGTTTAAGAATATATTTTTAATGTTTTAAAGTTTGAGAATAATTTGTAACCTGTCAACAAATGTGTAGAACACAATTATACCAAGTGAAAAAAAAATGCTGGCTTTTCATTTATGTGCTCTTGGCCTTGGCAAGTGATTTTAGGTGTGTCAACACAAGTAGAATCAGCAAAAATCAAGCCATCACTTCTTCATTTAAGATGCAAGGAAAGGATACAGGTTGACCCATTTTAACAATGAGATGTACAACACAGTCTATCAGAGTGGGGGTGAATGGGGAAGTTGGGGATGTGTGAAGGAAAACTATGGTAGAGGAAAAACAAATGATGGGGTAACAATGCTTAAGAAGAAATGTACTCATTACATATGTACAGTATATTTACAATAAAAATATATGTTAAAAAGATACAAGGAAAACTTCTGTACCTATAGGAATTTGTATTTGTCACTCAATATCAGTAAGGTATTGGTTTTAGGACCAGAGGCTATGAAAACTTTGGATACTCAAATTCTCTACATGAACACAGTATATTATTTACTTTAGAATCTGCCCACAAGCTAGTGCAGAGTAATTGCTATGAAAATTTTTACTACATTCTATGTTTGTAATGAAACATAAAATTATATGCACTATCAACAGATACAATTTTTTCAGATAAATTTTGTCTGCAGTTTGTGGATGGAATTGGGAGAGCAATTTTGAAAAGCACAAATTTCATCACCAAGACCGGTCTGCAAATTGTAACAAGGAGCTAATACAGCATCATTGAATAGTATGGAACTCTAAGGAGAAGTACTTGAATTGAGACATTATCAGAAAGTGTAACAACCCAAGGACTTTTTAGAAATTCAGCTGCTAGATTTCTCATGAAGAGCTTTCATAACACTTTGTGAAGCACAAGTCAGAACCTCACTGAAGTGTAGATGGTTTTCCCTCTCCTTTCTGTCATGCTCTGTCATTATCAATCAACATATAGCTAATCTTGAATAATCCTCTAATAACAAAATGTTGATGGAGTGTTTATATGCAGAAAATCTGGGAAGGCTAACTTTTTCCAATTAGGACAGTCTGTCTTCTATGACCCAGCAGAGAGAAAACTAGGTAAGAATCCATTTGTAACCTTCTGAATAATTCTGATTCTGCCCACATCAGTTATCTATCCATACCTGTGCACAAGTGAGAAGATTTTAAAAGCATTTAGTATTAAAAATTTAAACTTAAATATAGAATGAAATTAGTTCCAATGCATTACATTAAGATATTTAGAAACAACTGAGAAACCTAAAGGTCTATAAGATTTATTTTTATTGGAAGTGAAGGAATATTGGAATTTGATTCTCTACGGTTTAAGCAATTTGCAGCAGACTTGATACTTATTAAATTTTGTATATTGAAAGGAATACAAGCCTCAACAATATGTCAATACTATCCTCTTATTTATCTCTAAAGGTTTATGCTTCTGGTCTCTTAATATTAAAACTTCAAAAAATTTTATCTGTAGCAAGTTGTGCAAAGGGGTTTCACTTCCTCATGTCAGTGTTGAATAGAGTGTATGTGCATTTCAATGTTCAGTGCATCTGGATCATTGTCAAATTTTCCATTTTTCTTCCTTCCCTTACCCCAAACCCACCTATCCCTTCAAATTTCCTACATATAGTGTCACATATGTACATTGAGTGTTATGACTGTATTAGTCCACCATTTCACTCTCCAGCCTTCTGCCCTACTCCCTTTAAGCCAAGATCCCCTTTTAAGACTTGTTTCAACTTCATGGTATTTTGTTAAATATCTCTACCTTTGGCATTTGGCTATGGGCTTGCCACATCCTCTCTTCCATGTTTGACCACATAAATGAGTATATTTCTCCACATTTCTAATCTCTGAATGGCTGAGATAGGTCTCTTTTACTATTCACCTTCTGTCCTAAATTTAGAATTCCACCTTCAGAGCCATCCTATAGAGTTTTTTTCATCTCTACACACTGAAGATGGAAAGGAAATAATTTCCATGATCTTAGCATTATGCTATCCATCATGAATTTCCATGCTTATCACTTCAGCAGTCGATGTTTAAGGACGATCTTCAATTTCTGATGATAGGAGCATGAGTCAGTTTTAATTATGCAGATTCCACTATGTAGTGAGCCCTAAATTTTCAATAAATTTCTAGTAACATTTTATTAATAATTTAAAAAGTTTTATTTCAGTATTTGAAATGCTGCCCCAATTATTTTAAAAGTTTCGCAATATGTTAGACTGCACTTTTCCCCCCATTTTCCCCACTAGTTCAGGTTAAGTCTCCTTTGGCTTTATTGTTTCAGAGGCCAAGGGATGAGGGTAAACAGAGAAATGATCATTATTCAGATATCTCCTTTCTCTTCTGTTTCTGCTATTATTGTTGAGAGGAAGACTGGAGCAGGGAACAAGAGTGATGGTTGACTTCACCATACAAGGGAGCATTCCTGGCATGTCAATTATTGTTTCTCAGTATAACTTAAACTGCTTACTCTTGCCTTCTCTGTAACAGTAACTGAACTGTGGCTTCCTTGGTGCAGGAGGAAGCACACTAACAGGTTACTACCTGTAAATTGGTATCTTATATCTCAGGTTACTACCAAAAATATAAAGCTCTGGCTACATAAATGCAAAGGTACTGATTGTCCAACAATACCTTAGTGAGCAGTAGACAATTCTACTCAGCTGCCCTCTCTTCTCATGTCCTCCCCTTTACTCCCCTCCACTCATTTACCCTTCCATTCCTTCTTTCTTTGTCTCTCTTTCCTCCATATTAATCTCTATCTTCTCTCTTTTACTTTTCCAGTAGCAAGTGATTTGGTTTATCAGACCACACATAAATAATTGAACAAATATTTATTTCTCCTCTTTTTGTGATTATTTATTCTTAAGAAGTGAGTTCTAGCACAGCACCAGTGGCTAACACCTAGATACACAGTAGGTTCAAATTTGACAATTGCAATTCCAATCTATTTTAAGTAGATAAACCTAAGATATTCTTTTCTCCACTTGTGGTAAAAAGAAGAAGTGAAGGTGTGGCTCAGGTGGTATAGAGCAAACATTGAGAATTAAAGCCCAGATAGAGCTCAAGGCCATGAGTTCAAATCCCAGTACCAGCACAATATTAAAAAAACTGAGTCCTTTGTCTTTGAAAAGGGATATTTCTCCAAAAATTCATACCCAGGGAAAATTTCAAGGTCCAAGACTTTTTGTAAGTCTCTTTCACATCTTAAACTGATTCCTCTGCTTGATTCACATTGTGGAAAATAGGAGTCACACTTCACATTAAAAAGTATGTGCATTGCTGAACAGTTCTTACCATTTTTAATGTAAAGGAAGCATGAGAGAGGAATTCACCTCACTTGGGTGAGTTAGGTTTGACTCACTGACAGACTTTTGCAAGTAAATGAGGGTCTGTTTACACATAAAGAAGTCTATAAGATGGTTTTCTAGGAGAGAGAACAAGGTAGCTGTTCTCCAAGTTTGAATCAGAGTAAGTTTATTCTGATGATATTGCAAAGAGAAGCTCATCTCATAGAACACTATGCAGGCAGTAATTTCAAAAGTATTAAAAACCCATGTCTATGTTGTGAAGAGCCAAGTTTTCGCAAACAAAAAGCAGTTTCCTTAGCCATGAAAATATAAGAGTAAAAGGAAATATGTTAAATATAGTTAATGGCTGAGTGACATGTGTAAAAGAGTTCTGTAACCACAACTAAACTATAAATTTTTCATCATGTCCCTAACAAGAATCTGCAAGATAGGCCTGGCTAAATCTGTCATAGAGGACTGGGTTCATGCAATTGTCAGTTTTGTTTAGGGTCCAATATCTTCTACAGTCGCTTGGGCTGCAAACCGCTCACACCACATGCAGTGTCTGGAAAAACATGCTGTCTTGCTAGGCAACTAAGGGATTTTTGTGCCACTGTGAATATTTATCGTTTTTCTTATAATTATACCTGCCAGTGTGAAGTCATTTCACAATAAGAATAATAGTTTCTGTACCCTTTGTTCCACTAACAAATCTCGGATGTAAATATAGCTGGGAGCCCGTGGCTCATGCCTATAATCCTAGCTACTCAGGAGGCTGAGATCTGAGGATCACAGTTCAATGCCAGCCCAGGCAGGAAATACCATAAGATTCTTATCTCCAATAAACCACCAGAAAACTGGAAGTGGAGCTATGTCTCAAGTGGTAGAGCTCTTGCCTTGAGCTGAAGAGCACAGGGACAGCACCCAAGCCCAGAGTTCAAGTCCCAAGACTGACCAAAAAATAAAGTATGTATATATATATACATATATATATATATATATATATATATATATGTATATATATATATATATATATATATGTATATATATGTATAAATGATGAGATGAATTATATAAATCAATATTTATGATATACATTTAAAATATATATATATGATATATTTATAATATATACATATATTTATATATAAGATCACATTATATCTATATGTTTATAAATATATTTGTAATTCATGTCCAAAGAGTACATCTGAAGATTTTGGGGAAAATGTAATGTGTCTAAAGGCTTATTACTGATCCATCATACTTTCAATCATTTTTTCCACTTATTACAATGTCTGGAGTACCAAGACAATGATTATTTTATTCCTTACAATTTTGGATTAGAAACACCTACTTACTTGATATGAAACCTACCAAAATGTGATCTTGAAACCACACACCACAAACTGGACATATACATCAATTTAGCAACTTACAGGTCTCAAACTTTTATTTGAATCCTGTATCTCGTATACATTGTTTCCTTCCAGTCAGCTACATATACAAACATGCCTAGATTTTCATCCTCACATGACATAGTAAACGTAACATTGTAATAAAAAATAATATGATACTAAAAAAAAACCTTTGCAAAAGTAATTAAATTTTATTTTTTAAATTTAATACACTATTGAAATACTGATGAAAGAGCAGCTGAGAGGATGTTTCAAATATTAGAGTGCCTGCCTAAAGAGCATGTTTCTCATTCCAAGCATCATTATTTACATCCTTCCTTCTCCCACATAAAACATAAATAACTACAGAATTAACCTACATGTTCCTTAATCACTCATTGAAGAAAGAAATTGTAATATATATATATATATATATATATATGTATATATATATATACATATATATATATACATATAAACAATGAGGTACTATTTAGCCACACATAATTATGAAATCATATTATCTTCAAGAAAATAGAACTGGAAACATTCATATTAAAGCAATAAGCCATACTGTGAAAAACAAATACTAGATTTCTCATATGCAGACTCTAGATCCAGAAAATAAAATGAATAACCCAGGTGTAATAGATAGAACTGATTAAATTTGGAAAAAAGTAAGAGGAGATGAAGAGAAATACTGTGGAGTAAATATGTTCAAATATTTCATAAGTTAGTATGATGACATAATAAAACATAACTATAAAAATAGGCTAATGAAATTAATAAAAGGAATAAAATTTAGCAAGCTACATTATATGGACGTATGTGTATAACACAATAAAATACCTTGTGAAATTAATATTTGCTAATAAAAAGGCAAAAATTAATTCCAGTTGTTATAGATTCATATGTTAATTTCCATTTTTTGCTCAGATATTTCCCTGATAAAGTAAAAGGAGAAATAGATTTTGTTCATTTAAATTATTCCAGTTAACTACTGTCAATGTGAAATTGTTCAACTTAATTATTACATTAGAATATTTCCAATGTACTCTTCAAAATATTACCCCATAGCTATATACTTTTTGCTATTTATTGAATACGTTTCCTTTACTTAATTAGTATAGACCATTTTCTGAATGTAGTTTGGTTTATGCAACTAAGATATATAATATCTGACCAGGAAATCAATTATTCAAACAGTTTTTATCAAAAATGCCTATAACAAAATAAAGAGGTAAATCCAAAGTATGTATATTTGAAGACAATACCTGTTTAGTCCTCTTCTCACATTCCCCATTCCCTTCTTGAGAATAATACACATTGTAAGGAAATGCTTTAAATGTTTTACAGAAATAGGTTGACTTTAGACCAATGAGTTACTCTATGCTGCATTTTTCTTTACATTATATACAAAAAAGCAAAATTCTTACCTTATCATTTTCCTTAGACTTTATACTCATGTTTAAGCTCTGATGGGTGACAGATAAAGATATAAACATTTTTGAACAGTGGCTAAATTTAGGCTGAGGAATTTATGTACAACTATACTCTTGCAGATAAGCCTCATCAGTGCTGAGACCACAATCGCAAAATGTTAACCCAAGGTATTAACAGTCTCTGAGCACCCTGAACATCCCACCCCCAAGAAGATGTCACTACCATCCTCAGACCAAGTGTAGACAAATCTCAGGACATCTCACACATCTAGAATGGCTCATAACATATCTTGGCATTTCTTAACTGTACACACCAATATGCAGAAAACTCAGCTACCTTATTATTGGTTGTAGGTCATGGGGTTTGAATTCTAGACCTGCACGCAGTCCGTCAGCTCTTCAGCTGGAGGTGGGCGCTCTACCATTGTAGGTACAGCACCACTTCTGGCTTTCGGGTGGTTCACTGGAGATAAAGTCTCACAGATTTTCTTGTGCAAGCTGGCTTTGAACCACGATCCTCAGATCTCAGCCTCCTGAGTAGCAACGATGACAGTTATAAGCCACTGGCAGTGACTGGCTTCAGCCACCTTCTTAGACACAGGGGAAACCCAACTCATCAGGCCACAAACCACATGCAACCCTTCAATTCAGACTTTGTCACCAGCATCCAAAACCATTCTTCCATGGATGGAGAGCATATAATTGACACTACCATCCCACCCCTGCTCCCATTCACCCACTCCCTGCCTGCCACAGGCCATGACCTCTGGAGTTCTTGGTAAGGCACCACCCACCCTGCTATGGCTTCACACTGGGGCAAACCTGGAGAATTCTTAGAAATGTCTGTACAGTGAGGCCAGCATCTGGTCTCCCAACCCCAGCAACCCCACTACTTCACCATCTCTTGCAAGCAAGGAAGGGGTGTCTTTCTTTCTTGTTTTTTTTTTTTTTTTTTTGGTTGAGGGGCTTGAGCTCAGGGCTTGGGTACTGTCCCTGATGACTAATTTTCCTCCAGGCCAGTGCTCTACCACTTGAGCCACAGTGCCACTTCTGGTTGGAGATTGGAGATGAAGCTCTTGTAGGACTTTCTTGCCTGTGCTGGGAAAAGATATCCTCTGGATCTCAGGCTTCTGAGTGGCCAGGATGGCAGGTGTGGGATGACAGGAGTGAGACACCAGCTCATCGTGTAAGGTGTCTAGTCCTTCAGAATTTCCACCTAGTCCTCCTCTAGATGCTACCACCTACACACCCCTCCATCTCCATCAGGGAGAGCAAAGGAAGGCTCAGAATCTGGGTGGGGCCATGGGAATTAAAGGGCCCCCTTCACACCACTAGCCGTCTCTAAGCTCCCATCTGCTTCCTCTGGATTGCCTGGTCATCCAGGGCAGATCAGACCCACTAGGAGTT
Organism: Dipodomys spectabilis; assembly: GCF_019054845.1. Classification (NCBI taxonomy): domain Eukaryota; kingdom Metazoa; phylum Chordata; class Mammalia; order Rodentia; family Heteromyidae; genus Dipodomys; species Dipodomys spectabilis. The sequence continues at coordinate 10,988,111 of NW_024870978.1, read as the reverse complement.
CTGGGGCCTGCCCTATATCCTCCTGCCCAACCCAACCAATATCTGAGGATTTCTGGGGCCAGCTGCTCTATGTCCCAGTGGAAGACTTTGGGAAGGTTTCTGATAACTGGATCCAGGGGTGCCCAGGGCAGAAGGAGTGTCCAACTCCCCTCTGTCAATGGAGACAGAAAGCATGGATTGATCTACTAAGAGCTTTAGGGCATAGTCAACCACCTGTCACCAAGGTCCCTGGGAGAACTGTTTTATAGTGACAGCCCTGGGGCCTGACCTCGGGGCCCTGGCGCTGTCACCCACTTTCTTTGTCTCCAAGGGAGCGCTCTTTCACCTGAGCTACAGTGCCACTTCCAGCCTTTTCTGTGTATGCAGGACCTAGGAAGCGAACCCATGCCTTCCTGCGTGCTAGATGAGCACTCTACCTCTAAGACACAGTCCCAGCCTCGGATAGCTTTTTTTACTGTGACCCCTCAGGCCTGTCTCGGGACAATCTCGCATATCTATATCAAGGCTCACACATCTATACTGAGTCTCTCACCAGCATCCTTGGCTAGACATGTTGTCCATCATATTCAGCACCTTTGATCTCTGTGCTTCCTGTCAGATCCTCCTTGTTAAGCAAGACCCCCTTTTCAAGTTCTGCCTCCAAGAAGCCCATTCCAATCACCTAGGCAGAGCTGGCGAGTCTCCACTGTGCAGGTTGCTGGCCTTGTCATACTCTGCCTTCCATTCAGTGTGGGTTGAGAGTGCACGAAAGGTAAGACCTGGATTCCAGCACCGGATTTCTGACAGCCCTGATATACCACCCAGGGACAAGTATTGTATCACACTACATGAGAGGGGGCTCAAGGCCCGGGCAATCTGTGGGCAACAAGATGGGGCCATTTCTTTTCTTTTCTTTTTTTTTTAAAAACAAAAGAAATAAACCATAATTTTAATTGATCATATATATATATACATCCACTGAGGCTTTTTTGTGTGTGAAAATATCGTACAGAGTGGTTAAATTACATGGGCAAGGTAACGAGTACATTTCTTTTTTTTTTTTTTTAATTTTATTTTATTTTATTTGAGAACATACTGTGCAGAGGGGTTACAATTACATGGGCAGGAAAATGCATACATTTCTTACCAAACATTGCAGCCTCCTCCTTTGTTTACCCTTCACCTCCCTTCCCAGCCTCCCCCCTCCCCCCCACCCAATCATACCCCCCCTCCCCCCCCCACCGACATTGTAAAGCTGGTTTTGACATGACATTTTGTACTTCTCATTGTTGCAACAGGTCCACCTGAATCCTTAAACGACTTGTTTGTCCCCGTCTCCTCCACATGTTATACTGACATCAAATATAGTGAAAGCGGGGGTTACACTGTGGGGGAGGGACATACAAAGCAACAAAGAAATAATATTATAAATGCGTTAGAAACACATGCATGAAAGAAACAAAAACATTAAAATACATATTTGAGGGTTCGTTTTCCTAACATCACATTCTCTGACTTTTTCCGCTTGACTCATACCTATACTAGATATTGCAAATAAGGGAAACCATGGGACCTATGTTTCTTAAAGCTACCAGCACAACTATGTTTATTGCAGCATTATTTACCATAGCTAAGATATGGAACCAACCCAGATGTCCCTCAGTAGATGAATGGATCAAGAAGATGTGGTATATATACACAATGGAATTCTATGCCTCCATCAGAAAGAATGACATTGCCCCATTTGTTAGGAAATGGAAAGGCTTGGAAAAAATTATATTAAGTGAAGTAAGCCAGGGGCCATTTCTTTGTGTGGGCTTGAACTGAGGATCTGGGAGCTTTCTCTCTGAGTTTTATTGTTCAAGGCTGGTGCTCTACCACTTGAGCCACAGCTCCACTTCTTGCTATTTCGTGGTTCCATGGAGAGTAGAGTCTCATGGGCTTTCCAGGTTATGACTGGCTTCAAACTGTGATCCTCAGATCTCAGCCTCCTGAGTAGCCAGGATGACAAGCATGAGCCTGAGCCCCAGGTGATGGGCACCAAAGGTTTTTTTTGCTCCTATTTATCAACTGTCAACTAGCAAGCCCAAGTTAAAATAAGCAGTTACAGGGGATCAAAATCCTCTCCTAAGTCAGTCAATCCAAGGAGATAAAGTGTCTTTGGAAAAGGCTAGTCTGAATTGGCTTAAGGGTGTTTGTGTGTGTGTGTGTGTGTGTGTGTGTGTGTGTGTGTGTGTGAGTGTCTGGGATACCTACCCTCAACTCTGCGGTGCCTCATCCTTCCAGCAGGGAGTGCATTCAGAATCCTGACCACAAGGAAGGTGGGTGGGAGAGGGTACCTAAGGTCACATCCAGGAGGATGATTCAAATTCTGTCCTGCAACTGAAGCCTGGACAGATAAAGAAAAGAAGGAGAGGTTTAGGGGAACATCAAGGGGAGCCCCTTACCTTTGGCTACAAGTACCAGCAAGAAGACAGAATCCATCTTTCTTGGTAGTCAGATAAAAGGTGTATACTGTAAATTTATTTTATGATTGTGTTGGTCCTAGGGCTAGAATTCAGGGCCTGGGTGTTATCCCTGAGCTTCTTTTGTTCAAGCCTGAGGCTCTACCACTTGACCACAGCACCACCTCTGGCTTGTGGGTGGGTTTGGGGAGGGAGATATTTTATGGGAGATAAGAATCTCACTGACTTTCCTGCCTGGGTTGGCTCTGAGTCATGACCATCAGACCTCAGCCTCCTGAACAGCCAAGATGATGGGTGGGAGCCATGAGCTCCTGACTGCCACCATCCATTTATAATCCCTTAGGCCCAGTGCCGGGCCACCCACACTGCACCTCCTTGTTGGGAGTAGGAAGCAGACATGAGTGGGTTTGATAATTCAACAGCCTACCTATCTTTGAGCATTGTTCTGGGTGAATCTGATGGTGGCTTCCTCCTTATCCACAGCAATGAATTGGCTGTCACAAGAACAAATGTCCCCTGGGAGCTATCAGGTCTGGGGTCTTTCCTCTGTACCCCCCCTCACCGAAATGAAACTCCGCAGCAAAGGGTAGTAGACACGGAGTGTTTTCATGGTCTTATAGCCAGAGTCTAGACAGATAGGTGAGGGTATGGGTCAGAGGCATGGGATTGTGCTAGGCAGGGGGACAAGGCGACACCACCTCATCCACTTTCCTTCAACGGTGTAGCAGAAGGATGTGGGGAAGGACTCATGGGATGGACAATGAATAACCATCACGGTCTAGCTGGAGTACAGAGGGGCTTACCTCATAAAGCTGGTTCAACAGGCTGAATGAAACAGCTCCTGACCCACAGCCCACCTCCAGAATGAGAGGGCCACCTTGGGTTCCAGGCACATGGGCATGCTGGACCACCTCCTCCAGCACCCATTCAACCAATTCCTAAGAGAGAGAGAAAGAGAGAGGGAGAGAGAGAGGGAGAGAGAGAGCAAAAGGGAGAGAGAGAGAGTGAAAGGGAGAGAGAGACACACAGAGAGAGAGACAGAGGGAGAGAGGAAGAGAGGGACAGAATTACACTTAAGCCAGGTACTAGTGCCTCAGGCATATAATCCTAACTACACAGGAGGCTGAGATGTGAAGATCATGGTTCATAGCAGGCCCTGGTAGGAATGTCTGTGAGAATCTTATCCTCAAAGAACCAACAGAAAACTGTAAGTGATGCTGTGTCATGTGGCAGACTGCAAGCCTTGATCTAAGGAGCTCGGGGACAGCATCCAGGCCCAGAATTCAAGCCCTACGAATGACAAGAAGTGGATTTCCCAACACAAGAAGTGGACTGAATAGCACCCACTGTCCTAGGAAGCATGGCAGAGAAGTCAGGCCAAGCTTCCTGTCAGTTGGAGGTCATGAGTAGGTCACCTGGCTATTCCATGCCTCATTTTCCCCAGCTGCAAAACTGAATGCACTGAAGGATCCCCTTCCTCATGGGAATAGGGTAATGATGAAAGACAGCCATGTTTTGTTTCATAATCCCACACCTGTTGCATGATTAATAACAGACCCCATCTGAGCTTTTTCTGGGTAACTTCCTGTCATATGCTCACAGAATTGTTGAGAACTGTATCTGACAGATGCTCCCTCTGTGCTGGCCCTGCTCGAGAGATCCCTCTTTATTAATCCCTTGTTTCCTCACAATTGTCCCGTGAGGAGACTGAGGTCTGATGGTCGATATCCAACCCAGAGCTTCACCTGTGGTCAAGAATGGGCTGCCATGGACTAAGAGTTTGGTACGATCAATTTAAAACGTAGACTGAGTGGCGCGCTAGGTGTCTCCAATCCCTCCCCCCCCCCCCACACACAAACATACCTCCACCGTCCTTTGCAGGCAAAGATGCATTACTTTCTTTTTGTTGGTTGTGGAGATTGAACTCTGGGCCTAGGTGCTTCCCTGAGATCTTCAGCTCAAGTCCAGCACTCTACTACTTGAGGCACAGCACCACTTCGGGTTTTCTGGTGCTTTATTGGAGAGAAGAGTCTCAGGGTCTCTCCTTCCCAAGCTGGCTTTGAACCGTGATCCTAAGACCTCAGCTTCTGAGTACTTAGGATGACAGCCATGAGCCACTGGCACCCGACCAAAGATGCTTTTTCATGGCTGTCATCCTATCCTCTCAGGAGACGGAGATCTGAGGACTGCAGTTGGACGCCACACTTGGCAGCAAAGTCATTGAGAACTCTTATCTCCAATTAAACACCCAAAAACGTTGCAAGTGGAGCTGTGACTCAAATGGTAGAGTGCTAGCTTTGAGCATAAAACAAGGGATGTGACACAGGCCCTAGTTCTAAGCTTTTTCTAGCATAGACCCACCCAAGAAAGGGAAGCAGGTGAGCATACAGGAGCTCAAAGCTCACACATAATACTCAAGACTCACAGAATAGACCCTATCCTGCTCTGATTCTCTAGATTCTATGTCCTATATCATGGCAGTCTTAGATGGGACTAACCATGCATCAAGTCAGGACGTTCAAGTACAATCTCATACTGAGGATCCCGTGACCTCATCAAGGATTCAACATCTCTCACTGTCCTGCCTCGGCACTGGCCAGTCAGGTGAGGTCTAGTTATCCAACCACAGGATATGGGAATGTATGGATTTCTCAGCCAAGGGATAGAGACTGGAGAGCTCTAGGTCCCTCTCTTTCAGGAAGGAGAAAAGGGCCAATCCATCCCAGGAATGTTCCTGGGTTGTGAGTATCCTCAAAAAACAACCCTGCTCAGAGCCCAGTGGCTCTGGTTTTCCCACCAGCCTCGACCTTCAGTCAGCCCTCTCTGAATCCCACATCTGCCATCTAGACTAAAGGCTGAGCCAGCAAAGAGACCCACCTCTACCTCTGAGAATGGCAGTCATGGGGCCCTAGAGTCGCCTAGAGGAAGTCTCTGGGCAACACGGGTCTGACTCCCGCCCTCATTCCCTGGCTGTCCTGTGCCAGTGGCATGCTTACCTCTGTCTCTGGTCAAGGAATGAACACTGGGGGTGTCATCTTCAGATTGAGCCAGCAAAAGTCCAAGTCCCCAAGGATATACTGCACAGGCATCTTGCAGCGGACAACAGCCAGGTTGTCAATGGTGAACTCAGAGTGCCAGGACTTTTAATAGCCATGTGGCTGGGTCGAAGTCTGTATCACTGATGGTCTAGGTTGTCAAGTGAGGTCATGGTTCCAATGGCCTGACACCCCTGATCTGGGATTTTCCTACCTCTCAACTTCCTGCTTATCCCTTGCCACCCCCCTCTTGACACTCCCTCATCCTATACCTCCCTAGCCCTTAGACACTTTCTTCTTATCTGACCAGAAAATAAACTTGGTATGCCAGGGGAGATTGAAACTTAGTGACCCACCCTGAGCCCTAGGGTCTACCTGAGGCTGTTTCCCTCTGCAGTCGGCCACCACACAGATCATGGATGGCATGAAGTTGCTGATGTCATGAAGGAGTCAGTGGCTTGGTTCCACATACTGGCTTTAGGCTCTGAAACTGTCCCCACGGAGATTGTGAATGGTTGGCTCCCTTGATCCAGGGACTCAAAACCAAGGCTTGCATGCTCCCTTCTTTCTTCCTTTCCTCCTTTTCTCCCTGTATCCTTCCCTCCTCTCTTTTTCTTTCCTTTCTTTGTGTCACTCCTCCTCTTGAACTCAGAACCTGGGTGCTGTCCCTGAGCCTTTTTAACTCAAAGCCAACAGTCTACAGTTTGAGCTACTCATCCACTTCTGGCGTTTTCTTTTTGGTAGTTAGTTAGAGATAAGAGTCTTACAGGCTTTCCTACCTGGGACTGAAGCTTCAATTCTCCCATCTCAGCCTCTTAAGTAGCTAGGATGACAGGTGTGAAGCACCAGCAGCCAGCTCAAACCAAGATTTCTTCATGTGCTGTGGAACCAGCACTGGAACCTTTCATCATTTATGACCCATCCCCCCCCCCCCCCATCCCTACCTGGCACTCACTGTAACAGTTTGTTGGATAAATAAATGAGCATCTGCCTACGACAATACTACAGAAAAGTCCCATCCAATTCAGGTAAGCAACCTGGGTGGAAGTAAAGCCTGATGTAGCTCGCCCACAGTTCTCCCTCCTCCCCTTTCCCACCCTCCTGGTGCCACCACACTTAACTGTTTTGTTTCTAAGGGGCCTCTGGGATGCCTATCTTCTCAAGGATCTCTGTCCAGCCACTAACCAGCTCTGTGGCACTCAATTCCCCACTTAGCTGTGATTAAGGTTACCTTGAGGTGAACGCCCGGCTCAAGGGGCCTCCTCTCCACTCCCTGGGGTCAGACAGGATGGTCCACCACATCCAGCCCCCATGTTTCATGTTGCAGAGAAAGGATCCCTGAGGCATCTTGGGTCTCTCAATCTCCCAGAGTCCAGTACAGGTGCTGGGAATTGTCTCTGCTCACAGCTGGCAGGCTGTGGATGGCGAGGTCACAATCTCTGCTCCCCATGACATCCTTGCCTGTGGTGATCACCCTAGAGAAAGCCGGAGGAGAATCAGCAGCTGCTGGAGAAAGGCAGTCAAGGCACCACATTCATAGCAGACCATCTGGCTTGGGAACTCTGCCTGTGCTGCTTTGAATGTCATTGTTTGGTGGCTGAAATGGTCCATCTAATTTGACCCAGAATCCCAGCCATTAGTAGAAATTGCCAGCTTCAATAAAAATCTCTGAAAAACTGGCATTTCACTTGTCCCAATCAAACTTAATGGGTTCCAAAGTCAGTAGACCCCTTTTCCTTGCAGACAGCCTACAACAGGTTACAGAAAATGGCATTTACAGAGCCCTAGCTAACTGCCATGTCCTGATCCCAAGCAGACTCCAGCAGGGGGAAAACACTTGCCTACCAATGACCAGCTGGAAACAGCCCAGGAAGGACAAAGACTGGACTTTGCAGGACTTCAGGGAGGACTGCCCACCAGTGCACTGCCCCAGGAGGGAATCCATGCCACCATTGGGGGCCCGGAGTCCCCTGCCCAGATGCCCACGGACACTGTCAATACCCTGGATAAGATTCCCCTCTCATCCTCGTTGTGATGAACCCTCTTATCTTGTCATATCGTTTGTCACAGCCCCTGCCCTATTCCCCCATCTCATTCCCTGTTTATGTTTGGCAGACTCATTCCCAACCTTGAATTATCTCCCACTATACACAGAAGAGCAGACTGTCTGTCTGGAAGAGTGCGGCTGTGGTCACAGTAGCCTCACGAGCCTTTTGGCTGAAGACAGAAGGGCAGGTGTCCACTCTGGTGTGTGGTTCACACAGGCCTCCTAGAGGAGACCCATGTAGGCCCAGCAGCTACTGTGGGATGCAAGAAAGCAGAAGAAAGAGGTGGAAAGGAACATCTACTGAAACCTTTCCTAACGGAGCCATGAAACAGTGAAAGAGAAAACAAAAAATGTGACTGGGCTTGTACTGGGCATTAATGAATAAAGAACAAAAAATAAGATGCTTTTGCTCTTTTTAGACAGGGTGAATTAAATATATTTTCATTGTTCTTATCTCCCTGCTCTCCCAACACACACACACACACACACACAGAAACACAAACACACACAAATCCAAACCAGTGACAGAAGACTCATCCATGCAGCACCAGCAATTTGCCAACTGATCATTCACCTGAGCACAGTCAGGCTGTATAATGAGAAAGACGAACTCTCTCTCTCTCTCTCTCTCTCTCTCTCTCTCTCTCTCTCTCTCTCTCTCTCTCTCTTTCTCTCTCTCTCTCTCTCTCTCACAGACTCAGAGCAGTGCCTCTCCTGAGTTTGTTGGTTTCTCATCTGGATGATGTACCAGCTCAAGTATGGGGGTTCCCTTTTCAGAACCAGGCACTCCCACCCAAGGGAAACAATGCTCTAATTTGCAGAACCACCCTGCCTCCCCCTTTCTTCAGGGCCAGACCCTTTCCCCTGGGAACAACCAGCCTTGACTCCCCATTCACCAAAACCCTAGGCCAGGACACTGGGTGGAGTCTGGAGACAGGTGGCTCCTCAGAGCCTGGACAGAAAACAAAGCAGGGGTCATGGTGCCTACAGAAAAGTGTCTGACCTGGGGTGGGGGCATTGTTGGGGACTTTGATGGGGTCCTAAAGGCTATATAATTGGATGGACTCCCTACTTCCAGCCTAGATACTTCTGGGTGACTTGGCAGATTCTTGGGGAAGATGAGGAGACCACATGTACTGGGAGCACTAGCAGAGGTTGGCAGAGCTGGGAAATGTGATCACCCAGTCAGAACTGTTGACAGCTGGGGTTGGAGGTACAGGCCGAGTGTATGTTTGTGAGAGGGAGTGCATTTTTCTCCCAAATATACACCTTCTAGCTGACCACAGTGCTCTCACCTCTCTAGTGGGCTTTTCTGGGAACGTCCTCAGGTGAAAGGGTGACTGAGCACAGAAGACAAGGGCTCACAAGGGGGGGGGGGCTATCTTCTGCATCCAACACACCCCTCCCCAGTAAAAAGGAAAAGACCCTAGAAAGCAGGTGTGGAGGTGCTTCTCCCCACCTCTGACTAAAGCCACCAAGTTTCCACCAAGGAGAGAAAGGGTGCAGATGTGCGGCTGTGTGGATCCAACTGCTCCAAGACAGGGGCTCTGTGTTGGCCCCTCCTCACCCATCCCTGCAGCTCCCCTTTTCCTGGGACACTGGCCCCTATGGATGGGGTGGGATCCTCGGGTCGACATCCACCTCCACCCCCCACCCCTAGGGTGCATTTGTGGCAGAGCCAGGGAGGATTGTAGGGCATGGGGGAGGTGCAGGTGGGACAAGAGAGGGGAGGCCAGAGGCGCGGATCCTGGTCAGTGGGAGTGGGGGGGAAGGTGTAGAGTAGGGGAGGTTGCAGGGTGCAGGGGTCCTGGGGTGTGGGCCCGCAGGGCGGCCACACACGTGTGCTGCTGGGAGAAGCTGTAGTCTGTGACTCCGGGTGCGCACTCAGAGTCTGAGGACCCGGGACTGCGACTAAGTCGGGCCACAAGTCGGCCAGGGGTGGGCCCTCTCTTCTGGGTGACTGCAATAGGCTCCGCGGGTCACAGCCGGCAGCGCCATGTTCGAGACGCAGGGCTGCTGGGAGGGGGCAGGGACATCTGCGGGCGCGTGGCAGGGCTGTGGGAAGCCTCTGCTCTTTCTCCTCAGCCACTGCCGCTGTCTCAACGGCCTTTTCCCGGGGCCACTGCCTCTGCCTCAGCAGCCAATGCCTGTGCTATGCTCCCCTAACCAGGACCTCAGACTCAGGGCCGCCATAGCTGCTGCGCTTCTGTGGGACTGTGCGCAGCAATGTGCCTGCCATGAATGTTCCACATGTTTTATGTTCCCAGCCAGGACCCACACTATGATCTGGGCAGCCGCCAGCCACTGAAGCCATTTCCACTGGTGCTTGTGCTCATGCTCACTCTTCTCTCTGCTCTCTCTCAGCCCCATACTCCTCTCCTGGGCCACCCCACTCCTGCTGTGCACACGCCCTTGTCCCCTTGGGCCCCTGGCCATTGCTGCCACCAAAGTGGGTCCCTGGGTCCTGTCCCCTCCTCCCCTGGGCCCCGGCCCTCACCCCTGGCCACAGCAGCCCTGACTGGGCCCTGAGGCTTCCAGACCATGGCAATTGCAGCCTTACTTCAGCTCAGCACTCCCCCCCCACCAACCCCACTACCGGCCCGGGGGATCGAATCTCCCCTCAGCCCCACCGCTGGGGGAGACTCTCCTCCATCCCCCTCCACTCTACACTCCAAACAGGTGCATGGTGACACTCGTGTGTATGTGTGTTTGTGTTTGTTTGTGTGTGTGATTGTTGGGGATAACTACCTCTCAAGGACTCAGAATATAGCACCCTTTGGGATGACTCAGCACACAGCCCACTTCCAAAAATAGCACAAGGCACCCTGTGTAAAGGACTCAGCACACTGCTCCCTTTGAAGGACTCAGCATGTAGTACACTGGGTAGAATACTCAGCACACAGCATCCTTTGAAGCAGGGAGTCCATAGCCCGCAGTGTAAAGGCCTTAGTGCATGGCATGCTTTGAAAAACTCTGCATGTAGCACTCTTTCCCAGAGACTCATCACACCCTGTGTTAAGACTCCACACACAGCACTCTTTGAAGGGCTGAGTATGAAGCACCCTGTGTAAAACACCCAGTGCACAGCACCCTTCGAAAAACTCAGCACACAGAAAAATTTTGAAGGACTCAGCACATACCAAACTGTGGAAGCACTCAGCACACAGCACCATTTGAAGGACAGTACAGAGCACCCTGTGTAAAGGACTCGGCACACACATTCAAAAAACTTACCTTATTCCTCTCTTCTGAAGGGCTCAGCACATAGCAGGACCCTTTAGGATGAATTAGCACACCACACTTTTTGAAGGACTCGGCATACAGTACTTTGTGTAATGGACTCAGCACACAGCACCCTTTGAAAAACCCAGGTCGCCCACACTTCTCATGGACTCAGTACATAGCACCCTTTGGGATGACTCAGCAAACAGCACCTTTTTGAGCACTCAGCACAAAACCCCCATGTGGGAAGGACCCAGCAAATAGTGCCTTCTGAATGACTCACCACATAGCTGTATGTCACAAGTTCAGCTGTCATTAGAATTAGGGTACTTTCTTCAGTATCAACGTTCTTCAGAAACACCACAAATCCTACTAGTTCACATTTAGCCAACCTGTGTTTTATGGGGAAAGGTCAGCTGGGGGTCTTGAACTCAAAGTTTAGGGGCCCTTTCCCTGAGCTCTTTGGTTCAATGCTAGAGCTCTACCACTTGGAGGCACTGCTCCAATTTTCTTCTTTGGGGGTTGTTCTTTGACAGGTCTTATGGTAATAAGTAAGGCCAAGTTGGGGTATCCGTGGGCAAAGGCTCTTAGCACGGCCTGGCGCTGACCTCTCCCTTCCTTGTGTCCCTGGTAAGCCGGGCCTCCTGGAGCTCTCTTGGCCTAGGGTGGAACAAACCTGCTCTGGCATCAGCAATCAGGGTGAGCAAAAGTCAGCTTGGCCCTGGTCACTTCCTCAAATTGAACTCTAGAGGATGATGGCACAGGGCCGCATGTTTCACAAGTGGCCACCAGGGGGCAGGAGTGGCCCTCCATAAGGATTGTACCTGAGAGTTGTGTTTACTCTTGCTTCCCTGGGCCTCCCATCATGCTTCAAAGCCACCCTGGGCAGGAAAGTCCTTGAGACTCTTACCTACAATTAACCATCGAAAAGCAAGTGGGGCTGTGGCTCAAGTGGCAGAGCACTAGCCTTGAGCAAAAAACTCAGGGATAGAGCCTAGGCCCTGAGTTCACACAAACACACACACAGACACACATACACATACACACACACACACACACACACACACACACACACACACACACACACCACATGCATGCAAAAATCAGAGATTTCTACATTTCAATCTTTGGGTATTCTCAACTTTTTCCCCACTAAGCCTGGTGGCTGCTGGCCTAGGTGTTTGATGCATACAACACCATCTGGCATCTTTAATTTTGGGGAAACAGAATGGCTAGAAGGTCAGCCTTCCCCTATTCCAGCTCCTTGATTGGGTCATAGTCTATCCAGGTGTTTTGGGGCTCCTTTACAGACTAGCCAAGATGCCTTCAAAAGGCATCACATACTGGGCACTGGTGGCTCATGATTGTCATTCTAGCTATTCAGGAAGCTGAGACCTGGAGGATCATGGTGCCAAGCCAGTCTGGGCAGGACAGTGTGCGAACCTCTTATCCTTGATGAACCGTCAGAAAACAAAAGTGGCCCTGTGGCTCAAGTGGTAGAGTGCCAGGCTTGAGAAAAAGAGCTCAAGGACAGCGCTCACAGCCAACAACAACAAGGAGAGGCATTGCGTGTTGGCTTTGAGATTGGCATGGGCCAAATATAATTGGAATTTCCAAGTGCTCCAAGACAAAGCAGTACCTCCTTTAGTCCCATGCTCCTCCATCTCATCTCACCCCTTGGCTTGGTCTGTGCTTTGGGTCAGCATGACTCTGGCTGTATGGGAAGGCTACAAGGAAGATCCCCGAGCAATCTCCCCACTCCTTCTGCCCTGCTCACCCTGCTGCTTCTACTCTTTGCCATAGACCTTCTTCCTGCAATCCATCCATGAGGTCATCACTGCCAATGTAGTAGTGAGTGGTGGGTCCGGCCTAACTCGGAGCAGTCAGAGGTGGAAGTGGGTCTGTGACTAGAAGCTTCCACCCTAAGTGTGGGCTGAGGCCAGGGCTGACCTTTATTTTATCCTGAGCCTTGCAGTGGTGGGGAGACAGTGTAGACTCCACATTGAGTCAGGTAAGATTGGAATCTGGAGGACCACTTATGTGGGGGAGGATGTGGGACTCAGGGGGCCACTGTTGTTTGTACTCTCTTGGGACTCCCCTCTCCCTCTTTCATCCTTCAATGGTAGAAGAGAAACTTCAACTAAGGGTGTGGGAAGAGGGGGCGGGGGAGTATTTTGGTGTGAACCAGACTTGTGCTTCATATTCATTCTAGACCCTACTTACTATTTATCTGAGGAATGGCCATATGGGTTTGGGAAGGGGGAGAATCATCATAGCTGAGAATGTGGCTCAGTGGTAGAGTGGTCGCCTAGCATGCCTGAAGCCCTGGGTTCTATTCAACACAGAAACGGGTGGAAGGGGTGGTGGGGCTCAAGTGGTAGAGTGCCTGCCTTGATCAAAAAGAGCTCAGGGACAGTGGCCAAGTCCTCAGTTCAAGCCTCAAGACTTTAAGAACAAATCTTTGTTGGAGGCTTTTTTTTTTTGTTTTGAAAACAATTTATTCTTTGTGATAAGCATAACATGGGCCTCTTTCCTGGCCACCAATGAGCTATTAGATGTCCCTTGAGTTTGGGCCAACTCCTGGCATCCTCGGCCTTACCCAACCCCCAGTTTAACCTTCTCATCACCCGGCAGATGGAGGCCTCAGGGAAGGCCACCTGGCTATCTACTTCTGGTGGCTGCCAAGGTTTTGAGAGTCAGTATGTCACATAGAAAGTCATCATCCACATCGGTCTATAGAAGTAAGTGAGGGAGCACTCATCCCCTGAGCCTGGGAACTGTGGGCATATCTGGATGTGGGGCATCTGTGGCAGGACATGCTCCTTGGGGGAGAGTCCACTCTGGGGTCGGGAACCCTGACCTCTCCTCTGGCATTTTCCATGCTGTCTTCAAGTTGCAATTCTTCAAAATCTTTCTGCCCCTTCCTCATTTCACCCAGCATGGGCCCTGAGGCTTCTGAAGCAGTGTTGGTGGGGGGGGGGGGCTCAGCCTGTGCTGGCATCTGGAGACTGCTGTCTGTGCCTTCCCCTGCGAGGAGCAATAGCAGCTCCTGCAGCACTGTCCTCTTCTCCATCTTCTCCTGGGACAGCCAGTGCATGCACTCAGCATTCTCCCAACACAGCATATGCAGGACCAACATCTGCACTTTACATACCACAAGGGACTCCTCAATGATTCACAGGTGTGCTGACAGCTGGCTGCATCAATGGTGGTGCTCACCTGCTGGACTCTGGAAGTCCACCTCATCAGGAGGTCATGGATGAAGCAGATTTTCTTCTCAGAGGCACATATGTCCCGCTTCCCATCCCCATGCATGCTGTGGTGGCAGCTCATGGGATGGAGGGTCTGTGGCTCCAACTCAGTCTGGCACTGAGCTGCCAGGCGGCCCCGGATGCCTGCAGCAGACCCTCTGCTCCTGTGGCATGATTTTCCCTCTGTGGATCTCAGCCTCCAAGTGTGCTAACAGAGCCTAGTTCATCTCCCAGGCATCATGGAATACAATTCTTGTATCCCATTGGTCAGAAAGAACCATGAAATAATGTGGCCGGAATCCTGTGATGCATGCAGAATGGGTCGAGGCAAGGTGACAGTGGCTCCCCCAGCCCCTTTCCCAGGGAACTCTGTCCAATTCAGTTGGGGAAAAGAGGGTGACCGGCTTTAGCGGGATGTCTGCACAGATTGTTGTGTATGTCTGTTTGCTGCCTGTCCTGGACTTTGAAATCAGTATCTGGGCACAGTCCATGAGCTGCTTTTGCTCAAGGTTAACCCTCTACCACTGGAGCCATATGGCTCTATTTCTGGCTTTGTTGACAATGAAGTTGAACAGGAGGTCTCAAGGATTTCCCTACTTAGGGTGACTTTGACCACGATCCTCCTATCACAGCCTTGTAAGTATCAAGGAGGACTGCTGAGAACCACTGGTGCCTGCCTAATCATTGGTCTTGCTGATGTTCTTGGACAGACCGGTAAGTTCCTATCCTTGGGTTGAATTAATGGGAGCTGGAGCCCACAGTTTGAATCCTGGTCCTGCCACCTCCAAATGGCAGGCCGGAAATCCTAAGAAACTCATTCCTATCCATATGAATACCAATGTAATGTGATGTATGTCATGATTGAATGGGCAGTTCTTGAATGATTCTAGGATAAAATTATATACAATTATTTTATAGGACACTGATCGATTTTAATTAATACTTTATAAAGATTTAAACAATAACATTCATTAAATTGGGGCATAATGAAATAGCTAATAATTGGGCGTCACATAGTTAGAGATGCCATTTTTTCTGCCCAGACTTAATTGCTATATAGCATTTTCTGAATGTACTTTGGAATATGCAATTAGGATATATTATACCTGACATGGAAATCAATGATTCAAACAGTTTTTATCAAAAATGCTTATAGCAAAATAAAGAGGAAAATCCAACTTATGTGTATTTGAAGATAATGCTAGGTTTGTCCTCTTCTCGCATTCCCCATTCCCTTCTTGAGAATAATACACATTGTAAGGAAATGCTTAGAATGTTTTGGAGAAATAGGTTGACTTTAAACCAGTGAGTTACTCTATGCTGCATTTTCTTTACTTCATATCTAGAAAAGCTATATTCTCACCTTATCATTTTCCTTAGGCTTTATACTCAGGTTTAATCTACAATGGGTGTCAAATAAAGATATAAACATTTTTTCACAGTGGCTAAATTTAGGCTGAGGAATCTCGGTACAGCTATACTCAGGCAGATAGGCTTCATCAGTCATGAGACCATGATATCAAATGTTAATCAATGCTTGCTGGTGTCATGCTTATGATATTTTGTGTATTATAAACGGTGGTTATTAGCAGTTGTTTTGTAATCAACATCATTTCATGGGTTAGAAACTGAAGTAAGTTATTGTTTTCAAAACTAAATTGAAGGAGGAATCCAAAATTAGTTACCAAGATATACATCATTAACACAATGTTTTAAAAATGCAAGCTAAAGGAAATAATATATGAAACAAAACAACATTTACAATAAATACAGAATCGGTATATAATATTTCTTTTATCCCAGTTGCAAAACAGCTTGCATGATGACTTTTCTTGTTATATGTTTAGTTAGGTCTTGATATTTAGTTGAAGTTCTGTTCTTTCTTATATTTTTGTCAGATCAAAGAGGAAATTAATTCCATGCCAGAGTCACATCCATAATTATGTTAAAGTTGTATCCCGCTACTTTCTCAAAGTTTCAAATCAGCTTGAGTATATTGTGTCATTTTTGGATATAACTAAATAGGTATGCAATTTTGTCAGTACTAGAAAGATTTTGACCACTACTTTTTAAAATAGTATTTTCCAGAAACTACTTCTCTCTTTTAATGAAATTTTTAATGTCATTTATATCATGGGTTGATGTTTTCCTTCAGATAGCCCACATTCAGTCTTCTACAAAGTGTAATTTGGAGTAGTTTAAAATTATGTACACTCAGGTACACGGCTCAGATTCTATTATTTGCATATTTTGTTCTTGTTAAATCAGTAGGATTTAGATCTCAATATGGATACTATTGGACTTATTGGTTGCATTTCTGAATTTTTTAAGTATGTGATGATTTTTGTTATTTTATTCGTTTAAATATGTGCAGCTCTCACTCCACATACAGTCACATTTGTTTTAAACAATTTGATCCATTCACGTGATTTGCTATATTAGGTTCATTTAGATGAATTTAATTACAAATTAACACAACCGTACTTCTGAGACACAGTTATCTTTATGGATCTACTCAAGGGTAACATGTATTTGAGGTTTTTGTGCTTAAAAACAACCAGACACAACAGGTTTTTGTTCCTGGGAGAGTTCTGCTTTTTTGGTTGTTTTTCCAGCTGTGGTGACTTCAACATATGTGTGCATTTTATTTCAATTGTTTTGTGTCTATATTTTGTTTCATATAACAGAAAGTACATAAATAATCAGTGATTTAGAACTTTTCCAAATAGTGTTCTAAGAGAGATACTTGAAGTTTTGTGGCATCTGGGACCAGGTAGGTCTTGTTAGTGGAGGGGGTAGCACAATAACAGACATTTTTTGACATGATTGGAATTCTTCCTCCTCTTACCTCACTATTTCCAATAGTATTACTTCAAAGCCTTTAGTGGAAAGAAAATAATTTTGTCTGTATGAACTCATGAATTTTGCTTTAATTAGGACACACTACGCATTTACATTTGATTTTAACTCTAAAATCTTCTTTCCTTCTTTTAAAATCACAGATGCGAATTTATAATGCTAAAATACCATCTAATAATTTAAATGAAATGGTCCAAACTATTTTTGCTTCACACTATATGTAATACAGAGTGTAATAATAGTGAGTAATGTAGTATGTAATAATTGACTTTAGGGAAAGTCAATTACAAGGGATTTTGTGAGATACTGAGCAATATTAAAAAATATGTTTGATTCTATTAAAAATTTCAGTTACATCTAAAAATAACTCATAGTTATAAACTAATGCTAAAAAGTAAGATTGTTTATTGGAAAAAAACAGAAGTTACAATAAGCTGGCTTTTTACAAATTGACGTGGTTTGGGCTTTGGTGGCTCATGCCTCTAATCGTAGTTACTCAGGAGTCTGAGATTGAGGATAGTGGTTCAAAACCAGCCTGGGCAGAAATGTCTTTGAGACTCTTATCTCCAATAATCCACTTGTAAAGTAGAAACGACATTGTGGCTCAAGTGGTACAGTGGTATCAATGAACTGAAGAGCTGAGAGACATCGCCCAGGCCCAGAGTTAAAACCCCATGACCAACAACAATAACAAAAAATTGACATTAATTTTTACTTTATTATTTCATGATTTTTATTGTGAAAATACATACAGAGGGGTTACAATTACATGAGCACGGTAATGATTACATTTCTTATCAAGCATTGTTGCCTCCTCCTTTGTTTCCCCTTACCATACCTTCCCATCTCCCCACCTAACCAACCCATGCATGCGCTAACATAACGTGTTGTACATCTGTTGCAATGGGTCCACCTGTATCCCTATTTAAAGAATTTGTTTTTCTCTACTCCTCCACAAATTATAACAACATCAAATACAGTGAAAATAGGGGATATACCATGGGGGAAGGACTTACAAAGCAACAAAGAAATCATCTTATAAATATGCTAGAAACAATAGCAAGACATAAAATAACCATTTGAGTCCTTATCTTGGGGTTCATTTTGCCTAACACAACTTATCTGATCGTTTCTGCTTGTCTCACAAATATACTAGTTCTTGCAAATAAGGGAAACCATCGGACCTATATTTCTTTGGGCCTGGCTTACTTCACTTCATATAATTTTTTCCAAGTCTTTCCATTTCCTAACAAATGGGGCAATGTCATTCTTTCTGATGGAGGCATAGAATTCCATTGTGTATATATACCATATTTTCTTGATCCATTCATCTCCTGAGGGCTATCTGGGTTGGTTCCATATCTTATCTATGGTAAATACTGTTGCAATAAACATAGTTGCGCTGGAAGCTTTAGTATGGTCATGTTTGTGAGCATTTGGGTAAATGCCCAAAAGTGGGATAGCTGGGAAATAGGGGAGCACTAGGTGGAGTCTTTTGACGAACCTCCATACTACTTTCCAAAGTGGTTGAACAAGTTTATACGCCCACCAACAATGCAGCAAGGTACCCTTCTGTCCACATCTTCTCCAGCTTCTGTTGTTATTAGAGTTCTTGATTATAGCCATTCTGACTGGAGTGAGGTGGTATCTCAATGTTGTTTAGATTTGAATTTCTTTTATGGTTAGGGAAGTTGAGCATTTCTTCATATGTCTATTGACCATCCTTCCTTCCTCTTCAGAGAAGTTTCTCTGTAAGTCTTTAGCCCACTTATTTATTGGGCAGTTGTTTCTTTCTTTGAGGATTTGTTATTGGATTTGCTTTTGTGAGTTCCAGGTATATTTTAGATATGAAACCCTTGTTTGTTGTATGGCTAGTGAAGATCTTCTCCCTATCGGTGGGATTTTTATTGATCTTGCTATCTATGTCCTTTGCCATGCAGAAGCTCTGCAATTTCATACAATCCCATTTGTCTAACCTTTCTTTGATTTGTTGTGTTTCTGGGTCTCTATTAAGAAAATTTCAGCCTGTGCCAAGGAGACCTAGGGTGTCTGCTGTGACTCCAGGTGTTTGTTCCATTTGGAATTGATTCTGGTCCAGGGTGATATATAAGGATTTAGCTTTAGTTTTCTACAAGTGATTAAGCAATTTTGCCAGCCACTTAATGAAGAAGCTGTCTTTCTTCCATTCTAATTTTTCTAGCTCTCTTAGCGAAGATTAGATGGCTATATGTCAGTGGGTTAATTTCTGGGTTTTCAATTCTATTCCATTGGTCCTGAGATCTGTTCTGGTGCCAGCACCAAGCTGTTTTGATTACTATGGCTTTGTATTTGATTTTGAAATTTGCTATTGATATTCCTCCAGCACTGTTGTTTCTGTTGAGGATTGTTTTTGTTATTCGGGGTCTTTTATTGTTCCATATGAATTTTTGGATTGCCTCTTCTATTTTCTTCAAGAATGAGGTCGGAATATTCACAGGTATCACATTGAATTTTTACATCGCCTTAGGAAGTATTGCCATATTCATGATGTTGATCCTTCCAATCCAGGATCATGGGAGGTTTTTACCACTTTCTAAGTTCAGTTTGGATTTCCTTTTTCAGGTTTTCTAAGTTTTCATCATAGAGATTTTTCATTTCTTTGGTTAAACTAATTCCTAGATATTTTAATTTTTGTGGGGCTATTACGAATGGAGTTGCTTTACTTATTTCAGCCATGCTTTTCTCGTTGTTGGCATACAGTAAAGCTATTTATTTTTGAGGGTTAATTTTATACCATGCTACTTTGCCAAAGTTTTGAATCAGCATAAGTAATTTGGCAATGGATTCTGTGGGATTCCTTAAATATAAGATCATGTCATCTAAAAAGATGGAGTTTTACTTCATCTTTCCATATTTGGATCCTTTAATGTTTGCATCTTGTCTTATTGCTGTTGCTACACATTCTAATATTACATTGAAGAGAAGTGGAGAGATTGGACATCCTTGTCTCTTTCCTAAGAGGAAATGGCTTTAGTTTTTCACCATTAAGTATAAAGCTTGCTGTATGTTTGTCATATACAGCCGTTATTGTATTGAGGAAGGTTCCCTGGATTCCTAATTTTTCCAGAGCCTTCATCATAAAGGGGTTTTGGAACTTGTCAAATGCTTTTTTCTGCATCTATTTAGATAACCATGTGGTTCTTATCCTTGGTCTTGTTGTTGTTGTAAATTATATTAATTGAATTGCGTATATTGAATCAGCTTTGCAACCCTGAAATGAATTCTGTGTGATCGTGGTGTGTGATTTTTTGTATGAATTGTTGAAGTCGATTGGCCAAAATTTTGTTGAGAAATTTTGCATCAATGTCCATCAAGAAATGGGTCTATAGTTCTGTTTCTTTGATGAGTCCCTGCCTGGTTTTGGGATGAGAGTTATGATGGCTTCATGGAATGAGTTCGATAGTGCACTTTCTCTTTCAATTTCATTGAGGAATTGGAGGAGTATTAGTGTGAGCTTTGCTTTGAAGGCCTTGTGTAATTTCACTGTAAATCCATCTGGTCCTGGGTTTTTCTTAGATGGGAGTTCTCTTATTGCTGTTTCTATTTCAATGCTTGATATGGGCCTGTTGGTTTAATTCATCTTCGTTTAGTTTTGGCATATCAATATTTGCTAGGTAGAGGTCCATTTCTACCAGGTTCTCAAACTAATTAGCATAAAGGTTTGAGAAGTTTTCCTTTATAATGTTCTGGATCTTGGTTGTTTCTGTGGTGATGTTTCCATTCTCATCTCTGAGTTTGTTTAATTCCATGTACTCTTCTTTTTCTGATAAGATTTGTTAGGCGTCTGTCAATTTTTGTTAATTTTTTCGAAGAACCAAAGCTTTGTTTTGTTGATTCTTTCTATGGCTTTTTTGGATTCTAATTCATTTAATTCTGATTTAATTTTAATTATTTTTTTCCATCTACTGGATTGGGGCTTATTTTGATCCTCTTTTTCAAGGGGGGGGGCATATGTCTCATTAAATTGTTGGTTTCAGATTTCTTTAATTTGTTGATGTAGGAACTCAGAGGTATAAAATTGCCTCTGAGTACTGCATTTCCTGTGTCCCAGAGGAGCTGGTAATTTATGTGTTTGTTTTTTTTTTTGTATATCATGAACATTTGC
Source organism: Dipodomys spectabilis (assembly GCF_019054845.1). NCBI lineage: Eukaryota > Metazoa > Chordata > Mammalia > Rodentia > Heteromyidae > Dipodomys > Dipodomys spectabilis. The sequence goes on along the minus strand of NW_024870978.1, from coordinate 10,967,109 downwards.
ATTTCCTTTCTAATCTCTTCCATGACCCACTGGTGACTCAACAGTGTGTTGTTCAGCCTCTGTGTGTTACAGGACTTTCTTTGGTGGCTTTTTGGTGTTCAGTTCTAATTTTATTCCCTTAGATGCTGTTTCTTGGCATTTATTGTGGTCTTGTTGGTTTTCTATGTGTAGGACATCTTTAAGTACCTTTTGTAAGTCTGGTTTGGTGGTTCTAAAAGCTTCTTATATCTCAATAGTCCTAATTTTTGCATGTTTGTGAAGTTCTCTACTAAGATTCTGTTAAATAAATTTCCTAAACCATTAACTTCTGTCTTTAGGTGGTCCTCTACACCCATTATCCTCAGATTTGGTGCCTTCCAAATGTTGAATAGATCTATCATATTTCTAGGATTTGTCTTGGATAGTTATACATTCTTTCTCTAGAATATCTAGTCTGTCTTCAATCCCCGAGATTCAATCTTCTGCATGGTCTAACCGACTGTCAAGATTTTCTACTTGGTTTTTTAAAATTTCTTTTCCTTCTAATTGTTTGGCTTTGATGGCTCCAAATCTTTGTTGGAGCTTTGTTTTAGGTCTTGTATGAACTTTACTTCCTTAATTTGGTGTTCAGAATTTGGTTTACTTGGACTCCCAGTCCTTTTCTTGGGCTCTATTGAGAATTCCCTTTGTGGTCTCCCTGAATTCATTCAGCTGTCTGTTCATGGATTCCATGAATGCCTTTATTGATCTTGGTCTATTCTCACCCTCTCTCGCAAGTCCTGTATTACTCTTTGATTAGCTTCCTCACAATCATGCAATTCCTGTCTTTCTCTTTGACTAATCTCAGCCTTCTCATGCGATTACTATATCTCTCTTTGACTGTTCTCAATCTGCTCATGCAATTGCCGTATAAATCTTTGAGTAGCTTCCTCATGCTCACAAGATTCCTGTATTAATCTTTGGTTTACCCCCTCTTGCTCTCTATCACGCTCACACTGTGTCCTTTCCAAATTTTCAATCTATTCATTCACCATGTTTACCACTAGTGTTTGTAGAGATTTTTGGGAACTCTCCTCTGGATTATTCATTAAATATTCTGTCACCTGATTATCATGATTGAGAATTCATATACCCAGAATTGCTATTTTTCTTGTGTTTTTCCACTTGTTCTGCCCATTTGGTATGAAAGTAAAACCAATTTTGCGCTAGAACACTATTTTAAGGCAAGCACCAACCTGAGTCCTGTAGTTGCACAGTAAAAATGGCTGCAGATACAATCTAGTTCATCAGATACAATCTATTCAACTGCAAACTACCATGGACTAATGGGCTAATAAAAGCAAAAATGATTTGACACACCAGAAATTATTAGGTTTAGGGAGAAATGCGGAGAAAAATAGGATTAGAGGGATGTGGAGAGGTAAGAGAAGAGTGAATTTAACCAAGTCCTTATGTCTGAGCGGGAAATGGATTGGACAGAATGATAAGAGAGAGATTTTTTAAACAATAAATAAGAAATTGATAAACAAAAATTTAAATTTAAGAAGTGAAACACTTAAAAATTATGTAAGTTTAAAGAAATGATATTGAGAGAAGAAAAGGATAGGATGAGATGAAAGGAGGGATAGAAAGGAAACATGGAAAACTAAAAAATAAAAAAAATTAAAGTTAGTTACTTGACAATTATATTGGTGTAAAGAAATAATACTGCTGTTAAAGAAGTTCAGCCTAAGACGTTTTGAATCGAGTAATAAATAAATTTCTGGATTAATTATGTAAAGAATGAAGAACAGCATCTAATTATCGACCGCAGGTATGTATCGGGGGATGAGCAGAACAGCAATTAAGTCAAACAATAAAGAAAGAGAGAAAAAGGTGAGTTCCGGGAAGATGGCGGAGGAGAAGCAGGAATCTGAACAAGCTCTTGCATTGAAAACAGTTTCAGAGTTCCAGTGAACAGTCCCAAGCCAGAGAATCACACCAAGTGTGCCATCACAGGACAGAGAGTTAGTCAAGAGAGGGGAAGCCAAGCAGACACATCTGAGCAGCTGCCGCTGCGGCGGCAGGGTCGCAGCGGCGACCACCGCAGCGGAGGCTTACCTGAGACGCAGTCCGGGACGAAGGAGCCAGACGCAGCAGACGAGCGGATTCTACTCAACACCAGCAAGAACCGACAAGGAGCGGACAGCTTCATCCTGCACTTTGCAGACCAGAGATGACCCAGGATCCAAGGCTCGGCGTGAGTAGAAGCCCCACTTCCTCACTCCTTCTCTGCGAGCAGAGGAGGGAAGGCCACCCCTCCCCCCCAGCACCGGTGATCTCCATCTTGGATACCGACAAAGCTCGGAGGAGCGGCTAGCTTCAGCTCAGGCCTTGGAATAGAGCTAGTCATTTGGCAGGTCACAGGAACTTGGCGGCGAGGTGACCTCACAGACTCAGTTCCATCCAGGGAGGGGTCGCCCAGCTCAGGCACCAGCCATTGGAGTGGCTCTCCTCGCTGGGTGGCCAGAGCCAGAGGCTTCCCCTCCCTCTAGCAGCCACCACAATCAATTGAAAAACAGAAACCCTGAGAATGGCTCCAGGCTCGGTGCTGTGAGTTTTTTTTTTCACAAAATAGCCCCAGGGAAAAGCTACTGTTCGTTGAAAAGCCTCAACTCTACCCAGAACCTAGCCTCATCACTGCATCCCCCTCTTTTGTGATTCTCAAAGCAGATCACCCTCCCAGTAAACTAACCTGGGAGGGGGATCTCAAAATCTTGGGTAAAGCAGAGTATTTTTCTGCCTGTTCCAACAAACTGACTTAAGAAACCAATCAAGCCACAGGACCTCAAGCTGACCAGAGACTCCAACCAGACTCTGGTTACAGACAAAAGGGAGATACAGGACTCTTCCCACCCCTCCCAAAAAAAAAAAAATCAAAGAACTTTTTTTTTCTTCTTTTCTTTTTTTCTTTTTCTTGTTTTGTTTTTTTTCGTTTTTTGTTACCTTATATATATATAAAAATTTTTTTTTTGCTTTTCTAAAACTTTTATTAATCTTTAATTTTTGCCTCTTCTGAAAAAATAATTGTTTTCCATTAACTTTTTTTTTTTCTCCTCTTATAATTTTTATTTTAATGTGTGTTTTCTTTTCTTTTCTTGTCTTCTTTCTCTTTTTCTTTCATTCTTAATTATCTTTTTGTTTTTTTTTCTAGCTCTACTGAACTTCTGATCTTTTCTTCTCACTTTCCTATCCTTTCCATCTTTTCCTCTTTCTTCATCTTTATGTGACTTAACTCTTGTCCTGCACATCCTCAAATAAACCCGTAGTTAACCAGTAGACCCTATCCCCCATTATGTACACACTTAATCCACAAACTTATTACTCAATTCAAAACCTCTGAGACTTAAATTCATTAATAGCAGTACTACCTCTTTATACCTATACAATATTTTAAGCATTTTTTAAAGTTTTTCTCATCTCCTCTATGTCCCTCCCCTTCTCTCAACATATTCATATTCCTCTATAAATCGATGGTCTTTTAATCTCTAAAATAACATTAATTTTTACGTTTCTATTTTTTTTCTGGTCTCTTTTCATTCCCCTTTCCCTTTCTTCTTTTTCTCTCTCTCTCTACTTACATCCTACCCAAACTACTTCCTGCATTGTGATTAGGACATAGTTAACTCTCCCTGTGCCCCCCCACACCAATCTATTCCTATTTTTTACCCACATCTCTTCCTAACCCTAATAATTTCTGGTTTTCCAAATTCTTCTCTGCGGTTCGAAGTCCTTTAACATATAGTTGTTTGATGTCGAATAGATGTATCTGTTGAACTAGATTGTATCTGTAGACTATTGACTGTACAAATGCAAACTTTGGCTGATGGTTGCCTTAAGATACTGTTCTAGCACAAAACTGGTGCTATCTTCATCTCAAATGGGCAGAGTAAGCCGGAAAAACACAAGAAAAATGGCAAATTCGGGTATCTCAATTCCCAATCCTGATAATCAGGGGTTAGAACAGATAATGAATAATCCAGAGGAGAGTTCCCAAACAGCTCTACAAACACTGCTGGCAAACATGATAAATGAAAAGTTTGACAACGTACAAAGGACTCTGTATGAGCGTGATAGGGAGAGAGAGGAGGCATCCCAGAAGTTTATACAGGAATATCATAAGCGTGAGGAAGCTACTCAAAAACTGATACAGGATTTGCGTGAACAACTTGAGAATGCTCAAAGAGAAAGGGAGAAATGGCGTGAGCAGGCTGAGAACACTCAAAGAGATCTGCAGGAATCCCACGAACGGGAGGAAGCTAATCAAAGAGTAATACAGGAATTGAGAGACCAGGTAGAGAACACACAAAGATCACTAAAGGCATTCATGGAATCCATTAACAAAGAGCTGAAGGAAGTCAGGGAGACCACAAAGGGAATGCTGAATGGAACCCAACAGAAGGAATGGGAGCCCAAAGAAACCATAACAAATCAACTAAGTGATTTGAGGACAAACACTGAACAACAAATTAAGGAAGTAAAGAAATTCATACAAGACCTAAAACAGAGCTTCAACAAAGAACTTGAAGCCATCAAAGCTGACCAACTAGAAGGAAAAGAGATAAAAAACAAAGTAGAGAGTCTTGACAGCAGGTTAGACCATGCAGAAGATCGAATCTCAGGGATTGAAGACAGCCTAGATATTATAGAGAAAGAACATACAACCATCCAAGACAAGTCCAAGAAATATGATAGATCTATCCAACACCTGGAAGACACCATCAGAAGGCCTAATCTAAGGATAATGGGTGTAGAGGAGCACCTAGAAACAGAAGTTAATGGTCTAGGAAATTTGTTTAACAGGATCCTAGCAGAGAACTTCCCAAACATGCAAAAAGATAGGCCTGTCCAGATACAAGAAGCCTTTAGAACCCCAAATAGACCAGACCAGAATAGGACATCCCACCGTCACATTATAATCCACACAGGATCAACTCAGAACAAGGAAAAGATCCTTAAAGCTGTCAGAGAGAAAAGGGTAATCACTTATAAAGGGAAACCAATTAGAATCACCTCAGATTTCTCAGCAGAGACAATCAAAGCAAGAAGAGCCTGGAATGATGTATGCCATGCCCTAAAAACAAACAAGTATCAACCAAGAATACTGTACCCAGCTAAACTCTCCTTCATAACTGAAGGCCAAATAAAAACCTTCCATAGCAAAGAAAAATTGAAACAATACATCTCCACCAAACCAGCCCTACAAAAGATTCTTAAAGATGTCCTACACATAGAAAACCAACAAGACCACAATAAAGGCCAAGAAACTGCACCCAAACTGAGAATCCAAGAACCATAGGAAGAACCCAGTTTTCGCAGCCCCCAAGAAGGTAGATAACATGGCAGGAACTCCCAAATACCTCTCAGTCCTATCTCTTAATGTTAACGGACTGAACTCTCCAATTAAGCGACATAGACTGTCTAGTTGGATTAAAAAACAAGACCCTTCTATTTGCTGCCTGCAGGAGTCACATCTTGCCCATAAAAACAAACACATTTTCAAGGTTAAAGGCTGGGACAAAATCTATCAAGCAAACGGACCGCATAAACAGGCGGGAGTTGCAATCCTAATATCAGATAAAATAGACTTCAAATTAAAATTCATGAAAAGAGATAAAGAAGGTCGCTACATACTAATTAAAGGATCTCTCCTTCAGGAGGATATTACAATTCTAAATACCTATTCGCCAAACAATGGAGCACCCAAATTTATCAAAGAAACACTACTTTCCCTCAAATCCCATATAGATCTAAAGACATTAATCGTTGGGGATTTTAACACACCACTCTCCCCACTAGATAGATCAACCTGGCAAAAATTCAACAGAGAAACCGTAGATCTAAACAGCTGCATAGATCAACTAGACTTAACAGACATTTACCGAACATTTCACCCAGCAGCATCAGAATACACGTTTTTCTCAGCAGCACATGGAACGTTTTCTAAAATAGACCACATTTTAGGCCACAAAGCAAACTTGTCTAAATTCAGAAACTTTGAAGTTATACCTTGCATTCTCTCTGACCACAAGGGAATAAAATTAGAACTCAAAACCAAAAGCCACCAAAGAAAGTCCGGTATCACATGGAGGCTGAACAACACACTGCTGAATCATGAGTGGGTCATGGAAGAGATTAGAAAGGAAATTCAAATGTTCATGCTATTCAACAAAAATGAACACACAAAATACCAGCTCCTCTGGGACACAGCAAAGGCAGTACTCAGAGGCAAGTTTATAGCTCTGAGCTCCTACATCAACAAATTGGAGAGATATGAAACTAACAATTTAATGACACATCTAAACCTCCTTGAAAAAGAGCAGCAAGATAAACCCCAATCCAGTAGACGGAAAGAAATAATCAAAATTAAATCAGAATTAAATGAATTAGAATCCAAAAAAACTATAGAAAGAATCAACAAAACAAAGAGTTGGTTCTTTGAAAAACTTCACAAAATTGACAGACCCTTAGCAAATCTTATCAGAAAAAGAAGAGAACACACCCAAATTAATAAACTCAGAGATGAGAATGGAAACATCACCACGGAAACAAGCAAGATTCAGAACATTATAAGGGAATACTTCTCAAAACTTTATGCTAATAAGTTTGAGAACTTGACAGAAATGGACCTCTTCCTAGCAAATATTGACATGCCAAAACTAAACCAAGATGAGGTAAACTATCTTAACAGGCCCATATCAAGCATTGAAATAGAAACAGCAATAAGAGACCTCCCAGCTAAGAAAAGTCCAGGACCAGATGGTTTTACAGCGGAATTTTACAAGGCCTTCAAAGCAGAGCTCACACCAATTCTCCTCCAACTCTTCAATGAAATTGAAAGAGAAAGCTCACTACTGAACACATTCTACGAAGCCATCATAACCCTCATCCCAAAACCAGGCAGGGACTCATCAAAGAAAGAGAACTATAGACCCATTTCTTTGATGAACATTGATGCAAAACTTCTCAACAAAATTTTGGCCAATCGACTTCAACAATTCATCCAAAAAATCATACACCACGATCAAACAAGATTCATTTCAGGGATGCAAAGCTGGTTCAATATACGCAAATCAATTAATATTATTCATCACATCAACAGGAGCAAGAATAAGAACCACATGGTTATCTCAATAGACGCAGAAAAAGCATTCGACAAGATCCAACACCCCTTTATGATGAAGGTTTTGGAAAAATTAGCAATCCATGGAACATTCCTCAATACAATAAAGGCTGTATATGACAAACCTACAGCCAGCATTATACTCAATGGTGAAAAACTAAAGCCATTTCCTCTTAACTCAGGAACAAGACAAGGATGCCCACTCTCTCCACTTCTCTTCAATCTAGTATTAGAATGCCTAGCTACAGCAATAAGACAAGATGCAGACATAAAGGGAATCCAAATAGGGAAAGAAGAAATAAAACTCTCCCTCTTTGCAGATGACATGATCTTGTATTTAAAGAATCCGATAGACTCCACTCCCAAATTACTCAAGCTGATTCAAAACTTTGGCAAAGTAGCAGGTTATAAAATTAACCCCCAAAAATCAATGGCTTTTCTGTATGCCAACAATGAGAAAAGTGTGGCTGAAATTAGGAAAGCAACTCCATTTGTAATAGCCCCACAAAAAATAAAATACCTAGGAATTAACTTAACTAAAGAAGTGAAGGACCTCTATGATGAAAACTTTAAAATCTTGAAAAAGGAAATCAACACAGAACTTAAAAAATGGCAAAACCTCCCATGCTCCTGGATTGGAAAGATTAACATCGTGAAAATGGCAATACTTCCCAAGGCTATCTACAAATTCAACGCAATACCTATCAAAATTCCACCCTCATTCTTCAAGGAAATAGAAGAGGCAATCCAAAAATTCATATGGAACAATAAAAGACCCCGAATAGCAAAAACGCTCCTCAACGGAAAGAACACTGCTGGAGGAATATCAATACCAAATTTCAAACTCTACTATAAAGCCATAGTAATTAAAACAGCTTGGTATTGGCATAAGAACAGACCTCAGGACCAATGGAATAGAATTGAAAACCCAGAAATGAACCTACAGACCTATAGCCATCTAATCTTCGATAAGGGAGCTAAAACAATAGAATGGAAGACAGACAGCCTCTTCAGTAAATGGTGCTGGCAAAACTGGTTAACTACAAGTAGAAAACTAAAGTCAGATCCTTATATATCACCCTGCACCAGAATCAACTCCAAATGGATCAAAGACCTTGAACTCAAAGCAGACACTCTGAAAACATTACAGGATGGAATAGGAGAAACCCTGGGTCTCCTTGGCTCAGGCCGAAATTTTCTGAATAGAGACCCGGAAACACAACAAATCAAAGAAAGGCTGGACAAATGGGATTGTATAAGGTTGCAGAGCTTCTGCAGGGCAAATGACATAGCTAGCAAGATCAATAGAAAGCCCACGGACTGGGAGAAGATCTTTACTAGCCATACAACGGACAAGGGTCTCATATCTAAAATATACTTGGAACTCAAAAAATTAAACCACCCAACAACAAATCCTCAAAGAAACAACTGCCCAATAAGTAAGTGGGCGAAAGACTTAAAGAGAAGCTTCTCTGAAGAAGAAAGAAGGATGGCCAATAGACACATGAAGAAATGTTCAACATCCCTAGCCATAAAAGAAATGCAAATCAAAACACATTGAGATATCACCTCACTCCAGTTAGAACAGCAAAAATCAAGAACTCTAACAACAACAGATGCTGGAGGGGATGTGGACAGAAAGGAACCTTACTTCATTGTTGGTGGGAATGTAAACTTGTTCAACCACTTTGGAAAGCAGTATGGAGGTTCCTCAAAAGACTCCACATAGAGCTCCCCAACGACCCAGCAATCCCACTTTTGGGCATTTACCCAAATGATCACAAACAAGGCCACGCTAAAGCTACCAGCACAACTATGTTTATTGCAGCATTATTTACCATAGCTAAGACATGGAACCAACCCAGATGCCCCTCAGTAGATGAATGGATCAAGAAGATGTGGTATATATACACAATGGAATTCTATGCCTCCATCAGAAAGAATGACATTTCCCCATTTGTTAGGAAATGGAAAGGCTTGGAAAAAATTATATTAAGTGAAGTAAGCCAGGCCCAAAGAAACATAGGTCCCATGGTTTCCCTTATTTGCAATATCTAGTATAGGTATGAGTCAAGCGGAAAAAGTCAGATAATGTGATGTTAGGAAAACGAAACCTCAAATATGTATTTTAATGTTTTTGTTTCTTTCATGCATGTGTTTCTAATGCATTTATAAGATTATTTCTTTGTTGCTTTGTATGTCCCTCCCCCACAGTGTAACCCCCACTTTCACTATATTTGATGTCAGTATAACATGTGGAGGAGATGGGGACAGACAAGTCGTTTAAGGATTCAGGTGGACCTGTTGCAACAATGAGAAGTACAAAATGTCATGTCAAAACCAGCTTTACAATGTCGGTGGGGGGGGGGGGTATAATTGGGTGGGAGGGAGGGGGGAGGCTGGGAAGGGAGGTGAAGGGTAAACAAAGGAGGAGGCTGCAATGCTTGGTAAGAAATGTATGCATTATCCTGCCCATGTAATTGTAACCCCTCTGTACAGTATGTTCTCAAATAAAATAAAATAAAATTAAAAAAAAAAAAAAAAAAGAAAGAGAGAAAAAAATGAAAACAATATAAAGGACCAAAAGGTCAAAAGAGTTTAAACACACACACACACACACACACACACACACACCAAAAATAAAAATTATGAGAAAAAATTAACATCAAACACTTTTTAAAAAATTAAAATTGAAAAAAAGGTTAAAAAAAGAGTTTTTTGATTTGATTTTTGGGTTCTTTTGGGGGGAGGGAATGGGAAGATCCTGTATTTCCCCTGTGTCCATAACCAGTCTCTTGGTGGAGTCTCTGGTGTGCTTGTGGTGTTTAGTTTTCGTTTTGCTTGATTGGTTTCTTAAATCAGTTTTTTGGGGCAGGCAGAAAAATGCTCTGCTTTACCCAGGATTTTGTGATCCTCCTCCCAGGCTAGTTCAATGGGCGGGAGATCTGCTTTGAGTATCACAAATGAGGGAGATGGCTGTTTCCTCCAGTGTGGAGATGTTGTGATGAGGCTAGGTTCTGGGTAGTTGAGGCCTTACAGAAACAGTAGCTTTTCCCTGAGGGGCAACTCCTGAAACACTCGGGAAGCCCATTCTCAGGATTTATGTTTCCTGTGTTTCAAATGTTTGTCTAGACTGCTGTAGGGAGGGGCAGCTTCTGGCTCTGTTTGCCCTGTGAAGGAAATCACTCCTCCAAGGACAGAGCTACCACTGGCTGGGTGGGGTGACATTCCCCTGGGTGGAGCTGAGCCTGGCAGGTCATATCTACTTCCTGTGACTTGCCAAATGACTCCTTTGTTTTCTTCCAAGGAATGAGTTGGAGCTAGCTGCTCAGCCCTACATAGGTAAGAGTCCTAGATGGAGATCTCTGGTGGTGGGGAAAGGATGGCTTTCTCTTCTCTGCCCCCTGAGAAGGAGTGAGGATGTCAGGATTCTACTCATGCTAGAGTGTTGGTTCCTGGGTCGTCTCTGGTCTGTGATCTGCAGGATGAAGAGATCTGCTCCTTGTCAGTTCTTGCTGGAGTTGAGTAGAATCCGCTCACAGGCCATGTCTGGGGCCTGTGTCGTGGACTCTTTCTGTAGGTATGGTGACTACAGCCACTGGCACTGTCCCTACTGCCACCGTAGCTGTGGCTACTGGCAAGTGCTCAGAGCTGTCATCTTGCCTGGATTTTCCCTCTCTGGTCAAACTCTCTGTACTGTGATGGCACACTTGGTGTGACTCTCTGGCCTAGGACTGTTCACTGGAACACTAAAACTATTTACTGTGCAAGAGCTTATTTACCCTCCAGCTTCTCCCCTCCATCTTCCCCCAAGTCCTCATGATTTTTTATGTTTTTTTTTTTTAGTGAAAAATGATTTTGGTGTTCATATTTTGGGTTGACATAAAATGAGCCTATTATAGTCTTAATTTAATAAATAAAACTCTCTGATTCTATGACAGCATAAATTTTGTGGGTAATGATTGAGACTAGGTTGCATTTTTGAAAAAAAAATATCACCACCCAAAAAAGAGGAACAAATAGAAAACAAAATATGACAGGAAACATAGATCTTAATGGACTAATTGTCAGTTTGTTTTAACTTTTAATCAAAAATTAAAGTAATACTTGATAATGTTTTAATAACATACTTAAATTTCTTCATCTTTGTGATTTAAGATTCTCTTAAGAAAGAAATTCAACAGGTGACAGTGTTTTTTTCCTGACTTTTCATTATAGTGTATAGCTCAATATACCGAGAAAGCATTTGTTATGGGGAAAAAAAATCCCATTCTTTGGTTTGCTTCAGTCTGTATTTAAAGCTGAATATCACATCTTACCCACCCTATTGTCTGTATTCTCATTTGAAACACTTCAATAAATTTTCTTTCCCTGGTTTCTCAGCCAGCAAATCTTTATAAAACAACATGCTTTCATTCATTGTGCTTTCCAAAATGTATCTCACAAATTCCTAGAACGAAGCACAATCTGAAACATCTGTGGAGTTTTCCACCTAGAGTACAATGTAATCACTTTTCATACTGCTTAGAACCGGCTGTTCACTGGCATTAATTGCTCTGTCACTTCCATGCTTTAAACAACAGCATTTGACAATGGCGTACATTTTAATTGGTTTACCACATTTGGTTCGTTTTCAGCAAGGACTGTCTTCACGGATGATGGTAATAGATGAGGTTTGCAATCATGTATTTTAAAAGAGCTCTAAGTTGTGGATATTGAATATCCATTTCAGTGACTAAATATTTAAATTAAATCCTATAAACTATACTCCTTTAATTTTCTGGCTAAAGTGTTCTACAATCTAGATATTTTTAAAGGAAATATTGTACGTTGTTTCCTTGGTGACAATGTAATTGGAAGACTTAAAATTCTCATATACCAATGCCATCTTAAATGAAGTGGATGTACATGGGTTTGTGTACAGAACTTTTGGGACAGCATTAATGTTTGAATCTTGGATGGGATTTGATTGGATTTGTGGCAGGCTTTCATGGTATGAGAAGAAAAAGGACATACTAATAATTTTATCTGCTACATTGCTATATTAGTTTATTCAAACACACACACACATACACACAGATATACACATGTGTAGTATGAAGACCCAGTCAGCCTGCAAGAAAATGTTTTAATAGGAATTCCATAAAATATTTAGTCTGCTGATATCTGATTAGAATTTATAGCAATATCTAGTTGCTTCCACCCCTGGACAAGTCATTATCATTGGTGAAGGTGTTGCTATTTAAATTTAGAATGCCCCAGAAAGACCTATATGTTAAACAAAATTGACTTTACATTTCCTCCCAGACTGTGGAGAATACCTGAATAGTTCTTTTGGAGATTAAGTTCTTCAGAGTGAAACCTATGAGAACATGGACTCTCATCTACTTTGTTCCTTTATCCATTAATCATTCTAGGTCAGAAACATTTCTTTTTGACATACTCCCCACCTTGACATTGTCTTGTCACAGGCCACCAAAGCAATAAAACCAACTGAACATACACTGAAACCTTCAAACTTATAAATCAGAGTAAGCCTTTCTGCTTACTAAATGGACAATATCACTTATTATGGTAGGTTATAAAGCTAACACAGAAATCTAGTCTTTCTAACAAGGTAGAGCATATAAAAAATGCTTCATTATAAAATATCTAACTCCAAGTTGTATTTTGTGTTTTTGTTTCTGTAGATCCTAGGGCTTAAACTCACAACGTGAATGGTGCTTTTGTGTTCAAGGCCAGTGCTCTACATAAAATCTGAACTGAATTCCATTTCTCCTGGTAGTTAAATGGAAATAAGAATCTAATGAACTTATCTATTCAGGCTGGCCTATTCATGTTGCATACTTTATGTAATCCCAATTCTCAGCATTGTATAGATGCTCCAACTACAATATAAAAAAAACTTAAAACATACTAAGGACATTTGTAAAGTATAAAATGAAGGAAAAATTTTCATCTTTTACAAATCTATGCAAAATTTATGCTAAACTATTGATGCTTTACTGTACCTTTACTGCAACCAGTTTGATATAGTTTAGTACTTGTCACACCAAGTTTCTCTATATTCTACTGGATATTTACTTTTTCATGTATGTGTGTATATGTATACATATGTATCTATCAATATATGTCCCAATGTGGATCATCGGACTTGAAACTGCTTTGTTTTGCTGTTCAGCAATTGAAATTTGTCGGCTTATTTTGTGACAATATCTGTGCTTATTCTCATCATTCTTTTATTTAGCAAATCATTGGCAGTCTAAAATCAGCTTCATTTCCGGGGGAAGGTTACCAATCAGTCCAACCAATATCCACCCAGAGGGTTTTAATAAAGCATGCTTTAAGGAAGAAAGATAACATGAAGTGACAACTACAGAAATTCTACAGAGACCTGACATCTTTCACATTTCTGCCTTCCTTCTCTTCTCATACTTTAGAAAGCATTGACTAATACTATAAATATAGTGCAATTATAAGTTAAGGATCAGTATTTTGTTTTGTTTTTTTTTTCCAACCTGAAGCCTTCTTTTCCATGATTCTTGACATAAACTTTTGGGAGATTTTTTGGATTGTGATGGGATTTCATACAAACAAAGCCATGTATATCAAGAAAGTCAATGTTTTCTTTCTTTTCTTTGTTCATGCATTTTTTATTATAAAATTGATATACAGAATTTTTTTTAAATTTTTTTAATTTAATTTTTTTTGTGAACACACTGTACAGAGGGGTTACAAAATTTCCACTCAGAGTACTAAACAAAAGATGGAGAAAATTAAGGATAGCTATATATGTTAAGCACAAAGACAGGCAATATCAAGATATCTTGAAATTGTATAATTTTGGTGGATAAAGTGGCTAAAACCTGCAATATTACCTACTTAGAAAACAGAGATTAGAGAATTTCAGTTCCAGGCAAGCCCAGCCAAAAAAATGTTTCAGAAACGCTAACCATTTGCTGGGTGCAATGTGTTTTGTTTGTGTTAGGAGGACCACTGTCCAAGTAGGCCCCGGTATAGTGATACTACCTCAAAATAAGCAATCAAATTACAATCTGCTGATATGGCAGTAGTAGAGATGCTGTTTCACAAGTATAGGCTTTTGGGTAAAATCTTCCAGTACCACTAAGCATTTAAGTGTGTGACAGGGTAAGAATTTGGCATGTCTGAGGTCAAGAGTTCATCCTCATTTTACAAGCTCTAATAAAACCTTTCTCTCTTTTGCTATTTTTTAAATATAGCATAACTTCCATGCCCAAACCAAATAATTTCCTATTAGATATTTTCTCCTATCCATTAAGTAATATGTTATGTGTTCGATAATGTCCCACTGAAATCACACTAACGATCAAAAACCCATTGCATTAGAAAGTTACTGCATTTGGAAACAGAATCTCAAAGTTAGCATTTAAGTTGAAGTCTCCTCCAAGAGAAGCAGAAGGCTAAGGAAAGAGACCTTAGAAGAAGCCAACTCTGATCTTGGAGTTTTAGTACAACCAACACAGAAGCAATGTATTTACAGTGTTAACCTACCCAATCTGTGTATTTTATTATTACAATTACTAGTAAACATGTGGAATCTATAAGACCTGAAAAGTCATTGACTCTTGGGGTTCATGACTCACCTCTATAATACTAGTGATTAAGAAAGAGGAGACTTGGGCGATAATGGTTTTCAGGCTGGTAAGAAAATTCATGAGGTACTATCTCCAATTAACTACAAAAATTTCTGGGCTGGAGGCATGGTTCAAATGGTAGACTGACTACTGTTAGCAAACTGAACATGAGTTATGTCCAAGCCCCAAATTGGGATAAAGAAAAAGTCCTTAGAACAATACTATGAGAAACAGAATTATGAATAGGAAAGCAGAAACAAAAGAAATAAACTTATTCATACAGACAAAGCTTCCCAATCTGAAATATGGCATAAATTGTAATATTGAGGGTTTTCCTAACTATACAATAGACTGTATATCTTTGAAATGAAAAAGGTCAAAAAATAGTAGCATAAAAGTTTTAGAAGGAGTCTGTCTTCAGAAATATATATATATGTATATATATATATATATATATACACACACACACACACACACACACACACACACACACATATATAATGTGTATAAAGACATACGTTTTTAAAGATTGTCATCAGAAATATATACATATATCTAAATTTATGTGTAGAATGATGTACATTATAGAGAAACAAAAATATTAAAACATAAGTAAAATTAAAAAATACATCAAACCAAGTGCCAGTGACTCACGCCTATAATTCAAGCTATTCTTGGTAATGAGATCTTAGAATTCTGCTCAAAACTAGACCAGACAGAAAAGTACTTGTTATATTCTTATCTCCAATTAACTACTAAACACAGGAATTAGCTCTGTGCCTCAAGTGGTAGAGTTGGCTTTGAGCATAAAAAGGCTTAGGGATAATGCCCAGGCCTTGCAAAAAACAACAACAACAAACAACAACAACAACAAAATATATCACATTAATTTCACAAAAGCATCTTTTAACTGCTGTGAACATTTCTTAGAAACATGAATACATGCCCCTGGAAAAATCTAATGAAAAGTATACACTATTTGTATCTATGTTAAAGAAATGACTATTTAGATTTTGTTTAAGATATTTATGTAATGCTTAGGAATTAAGACTAATGATAATATACTGGGACTGGTCTGTTATTCTATTTTACGATAGTAATAAAACGATATTTGTACTGATTATATAAAATTACTCTTGTTTAGTATTTGAATTATAATAAGTGATAAACATTTTTAAATGATTTCTATAGGAAAGGATCATTTTCTTAATGGTATCAATTCTTTTGTAATTTCAAAACCATTAAGAAAATTATTGCAAGGCTGGTTTGCTCTAAGACTATATTTGTTTTCTTGTTCTAGTTTTCTTATGTTGGTAGAAATTTAAATTCCAAAAATTCAATGGATATTGGCATTCAGGAACATCTTCATAGGTACTAATACTAGAGTCACTTAAGTGGAATTGTTTTATTTTGTGTGTTATTTTCACAAATAAAAATGATTATGTATTTTGTTTCTTTTCACTGTGATTGGCTCTTATCTTGAAAATACTTTCTATCCTAGCAAAATAGAGAAAAGCAATTGGATTCAGCAAGTAACATATGGCTTTCATAAAATGCAGATGCATAGATTTAGGTTCTGTCATTTGCTAAAAGTTTCTACCAGAAAAGGCTATCAATTACTTATAAGTGATGCACAATTCCTAGATATTCCAGCTATCACATACACTTTTGGATTGAGTTATCTTTGCATAAACTCAAGAAACCAGACCAAAAAAACTCAAAGTAAACAAATTATATCTTTGTTTTAAAAGCTGTAGTTTACAAAGAATTTTTAGACAACACCAAAAACATCTTTTTAGGTATTCTGCGATTTTTGTGAAGTATTTTTAACAATAGGTTTTTTTTGCTGACATGAAATTCACATGCAATATATTATCTCCTTTCATTATATACATTTTAGTGCTTTGGAAGTGAATTGTACAATCATAGATTTTCCAAGCCTATTTTCACAAACTTGCATTTGTTCAAATAGAATTGTTATAAATTTTAGAACAGACATTAAAATAGATATAAAATTCAGTTACAGGAATTTGTCCAGCATACATCTTCTATAGTGTGAGTTTTAAAAATTTGTTTTTGGGGATTATTTCCAGGGTCTCACACATACTATTCAAGTGCAGTCAATGAACTACATTCCCTGTTCAAACGGGTTTTATACTTCTCTTTAATACATACATCGAAGTGTAATGTAGATCCTATACAATTCTCATTGACCTCTTGAAGACTTGAAAACTTGATTGCTAAAATGATTGCAGTATTATGCAAATCATTCTGCTTTGTGGAGTATATCAATTTATCCACAAATGCATTACTATATTTTGTGTCATCGTTTTATATTATGGTCATACTAATGAGTTTTATTTTTATTTTTTTACATACTACAGAGGAGCTTAATTCATATGCTCCTTCTATTGACTATTAATTTACATATATTCTTTAAAGAAATATCCTGTTTGGGAAAAATTTATATAAAATTCGAAGATATAAAAGTACTTAAGACTCAGGATCATTGTAGAATTAACATTGGAGCATTAACGAATATGTGCCCTCTATCTGTTGGATATGTTTTCACTTCTTTAATAGAATTATGAAAGGTTATCAGTTGATATTAACCAGTTTATTCTTGCTTTTCTTTAGCCACTAATGCTTTCCATGTCAACATTTTAGAAACCTTTACTGATCCAATATCATGATTTTTTACATTTATGTTTTCTAGGTTTTGACAGGATCCTAATAGAGAACTTCCCAAGCATGCAAAAAGATAGGCCTATTCAAATACAAGAGGCTTTATGAACCCCAAATAGACCAGACCAGAACAGGACATCTGACCGCCACATTATAAACTTCACAGGATCAATGCAGACCAAGGAAAAGATCCTTAAAGCTGTCAAAGAGAAAAGACCGATCACCTATAAAGGGAAACCAATTAGAATCACTTCAGATTTCTCAGCAGAGACAATCAAAGCAAGAAGAGCCTGGAATGATGTATGCCTTGCCCTAAAGACAAACAACTATCAACCAAGAATACTGTACCCAGCTAAAGTCTCCTTCATAACCGAAGGTCAAATAAAAATCTTCCATAGTAAGGAAAAACTGAAACAATATATCTGCACCAAACCATCCCTACAAAAGATACTTAAAGATGCCCTACACATAGAAAACCAACAAGACCACAAAAAAGGCCAAGAAACCACACCCAATCGGAGAATCCAAGAACCATAGGAAGAACCCAGTTGTCACAGCTCCCAAAAAGATGGATAAAATGTCAGGAACTCCCAAATACCTCTCAGTCCTATCTCTCAACATTAACGGACTTAACTCTCCAATTAAGGGACATAGACTGTCTAGTTTGATTAAAAAACAAAAGCCTTGTATCTGTTACCTTCAGAAGTCACACCTTGCCCATAAAAACAAACACATTTTGAAAGTGAAAGGCTGGAACAAAATGTACCAATCAAATGACCCCCATAAAATGACAAGAGTTACAATCCTAATATCAGATAAAATAGAGAGATCAAATTAAAATTAGTGAGAAAAGGTAAAGAAGCTGGCTACCTACTAATGCAGGGATCTCTCATTCAGTAGGATATTACAATTCTAAATCTCTATTAATCAAACAATGGAGCACCCAAATTTATCCAAGAAATACTACTTTCCTTCAAATCTCACAGAGATCCAAACACATTAATTGTTGGGGACTTTAAAATACCTCAATCTCCACTAGATAGATCAACTTGGCAAAAACTCAACAGAGAAACCACAGATTTAAACAACTCCATAGATCAAGAAGATTTAACAGACATTTACTGAATATTTCACCCAGCAGTATTAGAACATATGTTTTTTCCTGCAGCACATGGGACATTTTCAAAAATAGACCATATTTTAGGTCACAAAGCAAACGTCCAAATTAAGAAACATTGAAGTTATACCTTGTATTCTCTAAGGCCACAAAGGAATAAAATTAGAATTCAACCAAAAGCCAACAAAGAAAGTCCTGTTAAACATGGAAGCTGAACAACACACTGCTGAATCCCCAGTGGGTCATGGACTAAATTAGAAAGGAAATTAAATTTTCATGATATTAAACACAAACGAACACACAAATTACCATCTCCTCTGGGACACAGAAAAGGCAATTCTCAGAGGAAAGTTGGAGAGATCTGAAACCAACAATTTAATGAGACATCTGAACCTCCTTGAAAAAGAGCAGCAGGAAAACCCCAATCCAGTAGATGGAAAGAAATAATTAAAATTAAACCAGAATTAAATGAATTAGAATCCCAAAAACATTTAAAATCAACAAAACAAAGAGTTGATTCTTCAAAAATATTAACAAAATTGACAGACACGTAGCAAATCTTATGAATCTTATAAATAAGAGATAATGGAAACATCACCACAGAAACAACCAAGATTCAGAACATTATAAGGGAATACTTCTCAAATCTTTATGCAAATAAGGTTGAGAACTTGGCAGAAATGGACCTTTTCCTAGCAAATATCAACATGCAGGAACTAAACCAAGATGAGTTAAACCATCTTAACAGGCCCATATCAAGCATTGAGATAGAAACAGCAATACCGGAACTCCCATCTAAGAAAAGCCCAGGAACAGATGGTTTTACAGCAGAATTCTACAAGGCCTTCAAGCAGAGCTCACATCAATACTCCTCCAACACTTCAATGAAATTGAAAGAGAACGTTCACTACCAAACTCATTCTATGAAACCATCATAACCCTCATCCCAAAACCAGGCAAGGACTCATCAAAGAAAGAGAGCTACAGACCCATTTGTTTTATGAAAATCGATGTAAAATTTCTCAACAAAAATTTGGCCAGTCGAGGGGGCTGAGAAGATGGCTCAGGGGTAGAGCACTTGCCTTGCATGCCTGAGGCCCTGGGTTGGATTCCCCAGCACCACATAAGCTAAAAGAAATAAGCCAGAAGTGGCACTATGACTCAAGTGGTAGAGTGCTAGCCTTGAGCTGAAGAGCTGAGGGACAGCGCCCAGGCCCAGAGTTCAGGCACCATGACAGGACCCAAAAACAAGAAAATTTAGCCAATCGAGTTCAATAATTCATCCAAAACATCAAACACCACGATAAAACAGAATTCATTTCAGGGATGCAAAGCTGGTTCAATACACGCAAATCAATTAATATAATTCATCATATCAACAAGAGCAAGGATGGATATGAACCACATGGTTATCTCAATAAATGCAGAAAAAGAATTTGACAAGATCCAACTCCCCTTTATGACGAAGGTTCTGGAAAAATTAGGAATCATGGAACATTCCTCAATACAATAAAGGCTGTATAGGACAAACCTACAGCCAGCTTTATAATTAATGTTAAAAAACTAAAGCCCTTTCCTCTTAACTCAGGAACAAGACAAGGATGTCCACTCTCTCCACGTCTCTTCAATCTAGTATTAGCATGCTTAGCTACAGCAATTAGAAAAGATGCAAACAGCGATGGGAAGGAGAAACTAAGGAGGAGGCTACAATGCTTGATAAGAAATGTACTCATTATCTTGCCCATGTAATTGTAACCCCTCTGTACAGTATTTTCACAATAAAAAAGTACATAGAAACAAATACAATTAAAGAGCAAAAGTTTTCAACAACAACAACAACAAAAGAATCCCACAGACTCCACTCCCAAAAGTAGCAGGGTAAAAATTAACCCTCAAAAATAAATGGCTTTTGTATATGCCAACAGAGAAAAGCGTGGATGCAATAAGGAAAGCAACTCCATTCATAATAGCCCCACAAAAAATAAAATACTTAGGAATTAATTTAACCAAAGAAGTGAAGGGCTTCTATGATGAAAAATTTAAAAACCTGAAAAAGAAATCAAAACAGAACTTAGAAACTGGAAAACCTCCCATGCTCCTGGATTGGAAGGATCAACATCATGAAAACGGCAATACTTCTCAAGGCTATCTACAAATTCAATGCCATACCTATCACAATATTCCAACCACATTCTTCAAGGAATTAGAAAAGGCAATCCAAAAATTCATATGGAACAATAAAAGATCCCGAATAGCAAAAACAATCCTTAACAGAAAGAACAGTGCTGGAGGAATATCAGTGCCAAATTTCAAACTCTACTAAAAAGCCATAGTAATCAAGACAGCTTGGTACTGGCACAAGAACAGACCTCAGGACCAATGGAATAGAATTAACAACCCAGAAATGAACCCACAAATCTATAGGGACTTAATCTACGATAAGGGAGCTAAAAAAAATGGAATGGAAGAAAGACAGCCTCTTCAGTAAATGGTGTTGGCAAAATTGGTTAACTATTTGTAGAAAACTAAAGCTAGATCCTTATATATCACCCTGCACCAGAATCAACTCCAGAATCAAATTGATCACAGACCTCAGAGTCAAAGCAGACACTCTGAAAACATTACAGGATGGAATAGGAGAAACCTTAGGTCTCCTTGGCACAGGCCGAAATTTTCTTACTAGAGACCCAGAAACACAACAAATCAAAGAAAGTTTGGACAAATGGGATTACATGAAATTGCAGAGCTTCTGCATGGCAAAGGACATAGCTAGCATGATCAACAGAAAGCCCAGAGATTGGGAGAAGATCTTCACTAGCCATACTACGGACAAGGGTCTCATATTTAAAATATTACTTGAACTCAAAAAATTAAATCCCCCAACAACAAATCTTCAAAGAAACAACTGCCCAATAAATAAGTGGGCTAAAGACAAAGAGAAACTTCTCTGAAGAAGAAAGAAGGATGTCCAATAGATACATGAAGAAATGCTCAACCATCCTAGCCATAAAAGAAATGCAAATCAAAACATTGAGAAACCACCTCAATCCAGTTAGAATGACTAAAATAAAGAACTCTAATAACAACAGATGCTCAAGGGGATGTGGACAGCAGGGAACTTTACCGCATTGTTGGTGGGAGTGTATACTTGTTCAACCACTTTGGAAAATAGTAGGGAGATTCCTCAAAAGACTCCACATAGAGCTCCAATATTACCCAGCAATCTCATTTTGGGGCATTTAACCAAATGATCACAAACAAGACCCTACTAAAGCTGCCTGCACAACTATGTTTATTGCAGCATTATTTACCATAGGTAAGATATGGTACTAACCCCAATGCCCTTCAGTAGATGAATGGATCAAGGAAATGTCCAATATATACACAATGGAATTCTATGCCTCCATCAGAAAGAATGACATTGCCCCATTTGTTAGGAAATGGGAAGACTTGGAAAAAATTATATTAAGTGAAGTAAGCCAGGCCCAAAGGAACATAGGTCCCATGGTTTCCATTATTCGCAATAACTAGTATGTGTCTGAATCAAGCAGAAAAGGTCAGATAAGGTGATGTTAGGAAAATGATCCCTAAGATATGTATTTTAAATATTTTTTTTGTTTCATGCATTTGTTTCTAATGCAATTATAAGATTATTTCTTTGTTGCTTTGTATGTTCCTCCCCCACAGTATAACCCATGCTTTCACTGTATTTGATGTCCATATAATTTGTGGAAGGGAAGTGGAAAAACAAGTCGTTTAAATAAGGATACAAGTGGACCTGTTGCAACAATGAGAAGTACAAGTTGTCATGTCAAAAACGAAGTTTACAACTTGGGGGGGGAGGATTGAGTGGGAGAGGAGGGAGGATGGGAAGGGATGGGAAGGGTAAACAAAGGAGGAGGCTACAATGCTCGATAAGAAATGTACTCACTATCTTGCCCATGTAACTGTAACCCATCTGTATAGTATTTTCACAATAAAAAAAAGAAATGGGTCTATAGTTCTCTTTCTTTGATGAGTCCCTGCCAGGTTTTGGGATGAGGGTTATGTGATGGCTTCATAGAATATGTTCGGTAATGAACTTTCTCTTTCAATTTAATTGAAGAATTGGAGGAGTATTGGTGTGAGCTGTGCTTTGAAGGCCTTTTAGAATTCTGCTGTAAAACCATCTGGTCCTGGACTTTTCTTAGCTGGGAAGTCTCTTATTGCTGTTTCTATTTCAATGCTTGATATGGGCCTGTTAAGATGGTTTAATTCATCTTGGTTTAGTTTTGGCATGTCAATATTTGCTAGGAAAAGGTCAATTTCTGCCAAGTTCTCAAACTTATTAGCATAAAGTTTTGAGAAGTATTCCCTTAAAATGTTGTGAATCTTGTTGTTTCTGTGGTGATGTTTCCATTCTCATCTCTGAGTTTGTTTATTTGGGTGTGTTCTCTTCTTTTTCTGATAAGATGTGCTAGGGGCCTGTCAATTTTTTTTAATTTTTTTGAAGAACCAACTCTTTGTTTTGTTGATTCTTTCTATAGTTTTTTTTTGGATTCTAATTCATTTAATTCTGATTTAATTTTAATTATTTTTTTCCATCTGCTGGATTGGGGTTTATCTTGCTGCTCTTTTTCAAGGAGGTTCAGATGTCTCATTAAACTGTTGGTTTCAGATCTCTCCAATTTTTTGATGTAGGAACTCAGGGCTATAAACTTGCCTCTGAGTACTGCCTTTGCTGTGTCCCAGAGGAGCTGGTAATTTGTGTGCTCATTTTTGTTGAACAGCATGAACATTTGAATTTCCTTCCTAATCTCTTCCTTGACCCACTCGTGATTCATCAGTGTGTTGTTCAGCTTCCATGTGTTACCAGACTTTCTTTGGTGGCTTTTGGTGTTGAGTTCTAATTTTATTCCCTTGTGGTCTTAAAGAATGAAAGATATGACTTCAATGTTTCTGAATTTGGACAAGTTTGCTTTGTGGCCTAAAATGTGATCTATTTTAGAAAATGTTCCATATGCTGCTGAGATAAACGTGTATTCTGATGATGTTGGGTGAAATATTCGGTAGATGTCTGTTAAATCTACTTGATCTATGCAGTTGTTTAGATCTGAGGTTTCTCTGTGGAGTTTTTGCCGAGTTGATATATCTAGTGGGGAGAGTGGTGTGTTAAAATCCCCAACAATTAATGTCTTTGGGTCTATGTGGGATTTGAGGGAAAGTAGTGTTTCTTGGATAAATTTGGGTGCTCTGTTGTTTTGTGAATAGATATTTAGAATTGTAATATCCTCCTGAAGGAGAGATCCATTAATTAGTATGTAACAACCTTCTTTATCTCTTCTCACAAATATTAATTGGAAGTCTATTTTATCTGATATTAGGATTTCAACTCTTGCCTGTTTATGGGGGCCGTTTGCTTGGAAGATTTTTTTCCAGCCTTTAACATTGAAAATGTTTTGTTTTTATGGGCAATATTTGACTCCTGAAGGCAGCATATAGAAGGGTCTTGTTTTTTAATCCAACTAGACAGTCTATGTCGCATAATTGGAGAGTTAAATCCGTTAATGTTAAGAGATAGGACTGAGAGGTATTTGGGAGTTCCTGCCATGTTATCCACCTTCTGGGGAGCTGTGAAAACTGGGTTCTTCCTATGGTTCTTTGATTCTCAGTTTGGGTGCAGTTTCTTTTCCTTTATTTTGGTCTTGTTGGTTTTCTATGTGTAGGACATCTTTAAGAAGCTTTTATAGGGCTGGTTTGGTGGAGATATATTGTTTCAATTTTTCTTTCCTATGGAAGGTTTTTATTTTGCCTTCAGTTATGAAGGAGAGTTTAGCTTGGTACCGTATTCTTGGTTGATAGTGATTTGTTTTTAGGGCATGGCATACATGATTCCAGGCTCTTCTTGCTTTGATTGTCTCTGCTGAGAAATCTGAGGTGATTCTAATTGGTTTCCCTTTATAGGCCATTAATGTTTTTCCCTTGACAGCTTTAAGGATCTTTTCCTTGGTCTAAATTGATCCTGTGCAGATTATAATGTGATGGTGGTATGTCCTATTCTGGTCTGGTCTATCTGGGGTTCTAATGGTTCTTGTATCTGAATAGGCCTATCTTTTTGCATGTTTGGGAAGTTCTCTGCTAGGATCCTGTTAAACAAATTTCCTAGTCCATTAACTTCTGTTTCTAGGTGCTCCTCTACACACATTATCCTTAGATTAGGCCTTCTGATAGTGTCTTCCAAGTTTTGGATATATTTCTCATATTTCTTGGAATTGTCTTGGATCGTTGTATGTTCTTTCTCTATAATATGTAAGGCTGTCTTCAATCCCCGAGATTCGATCTTTGTATGGTCTAATCTGCTGTCAAGACTTTCTACTTTTTTTTTATTTCTTTTCCTTCAAGTTGGTAGCATTGGTGGCTTCAAATTCTTTGTTGAAGCTTCGTTTTAGATCTTGTATGAACTTCTTTACTGCCTTAATTTGGTGTTCAGTGTTTATTTTCAAATCACTTAGTTGATTGGTTATGGTTTCCTTGGACTCCCATTCCTTCTGTTGGGTTCCATTCAGCATTGCCTTTGTGGTCTCCCTGACTTCCTTCAGCTCTTTGGTAATGGATTCCATGAATGCCCTTAGTGATCTTTGTGTATTCTCATCCTGTTCTCTCAATTCCTGTATTACTCTTTGCTTAACTTTCTCCCGTTCATGCCATTCCTGTAGTTCTCTTTGAGTGTTCTCAGCCATTCCTGCCTTTCTCTTTGAGTATTCTCAAGCTGCTCACGCAAATCCTGTATCAGTTTTTGAGTAGCTTCCTCACGCTTATGATATTCCTGTATAAACCTTTGGATTGCCTCCTCTCTCATTATCACGCTCATACAGAGTCCTTTTTATGTTTTCAGTCTTTTCATTTATGATGTTTGCCAGCAGTGTTTGTAGAGCTATTTGGGAACTCTCCTCTGGATTATTCATTATCTGCTCTGTTCCCTGATTATCATGAGTGGGAGTTGAGATACCCGGACTTTCATTTTTCTTGTGTTTTTCCGCTTACTCTGCTCATTTGGGATGAAATTATCACCAGTTTTATGCTAGAACAATATCTTAAGGCAAGCATCAACCAAAGTATGTATTTTCACAGTCAATAGTCTGCAGATACAATCTAGTTCAACAGATACCTCTATTCAACATCAAACAACTATATATTAATGGGCTATGAACCACAAAGAAGAATTTGGTAAACCAGAAGTTATTCAGTGTAGGAAAAGATGTGGGTAAAAAATAGAAATAGAGTGATGTGGGAAGGTACAGTGAGTGTTAACTAAATCCTAATCTCAAAGCAGGAAATAGGTTGGATAGGATGAAAGTAGAGAGAGAGAAAAAAAGAAGAAAGAGAAAGGGAAAAAGACCAGAAAAAATGGAAAGGTAAAAACTTAAAATATTATAGAGAATTTAAAACAAACTATTCAGAGAAGAACATGAATATAATGACACAAGGGGAGGGATATAAAGGAGATGTGAACAACTTAAAAATAAAAATACTTAAAATATTTTATAGGTATAAAGGGGTAGTACTGCTATTAAGGAATTTAAGTCTAAGAGGTTTTGAATTGAGTAATAAATTTGTGGATTAAGTGTGAACACAATGGGGGATAAGGTCTAATAATCAACTAAGGGTTTATCTGAGGATGTGCAGAACAGCAATTAAGTCACATAAAGAAGAACGAAAGAGAAGAAAAGGTGAAAAGGATAAGAAAGAAAGAAAAAAGATCAGAAGTTCAGTAGAGCTAAACAAAAACAAAATTAAAAAAAACAAGGGAAAAAAAGAAAGAAAAACGCACACACACTTATACCCCTAAAATAAAATTCTAAGTGGAAAAAAATACTAGAAAACAATTTTTTTTCAAAAAAGGTAAAAATTAATGATTAAAAAAATTTTTAGAAAAAAAATTTTTTATAAAAGGTAGAACAACAACAAAAAAAGTTGCTTAATTTTTTGGGGGGAGGGGTGGGAAAAATCCTGTATGTCCCTTGTGTCCATAACCAGCCTCTTGTTGGAGTCTCTGGTCTGCTTGTGTTCCTGTGGCTTGGTTGTTTCCTTAAGTCAGTTTCTTTGAACAGGCAGAAAAACGCTCTGCTTTTTCCAATGTATTGCGATCCTCCTCCCAGGTTAGTTCAGTGGAAGGAAGATCTGCTTTGAGTACCCACAAAAGAGGGAGATGGCTTTTTCCTCGAGTTTGGAGATGCTGTGATGAGGCTAGGTTCTGGGTAGAGTTGAGGCCTTTCAGCAAACAGTAGCTTTTCTCGGGGGCTGGTTTGTGAGAAACTCACAGAGCCCAGCCTGGAGCCACTCTCAGGGTTTATGTTTACTGAATTTCAATTGATTGTCGAGGATGCTAAAAGAAGGGGCAGCCTCTGGCTCTGATTACCGGGTGAAGAAAGCCACTCCTGGGGCTGGCGCCTGAGCTGGGTGACTTTTCCCTGGGTGTAGCTGAGTCTGGCAGGTCAGGTTAGGCTCTTGAGACCTGCTAGATGACTCTAGATTTCTTCCAAGGCCTGAGTTAGAACTAGCAGCTCCTCCGAGCTTTGTCGGTATCCAAGATGGAAATCTCCGTTACTGGGGGAGGAGGGGTGGCCTTCCTTCCTTTGTTTCCTGAGAAGGAGTGAGGACGTCATGCTTCTACTCATGCCGAGTCCTGGTTCCTGGGTCGTCTCTGGTCTGCGAAGTGCATGATGAAGATTTCTGCTTCTTGTCGGTTCTTGCTGGTGTTGAGTAGAATCCGCTCTCCCACCGCGTCTGGTTCCTTCTTTCTGGACTCTCTGTGAATCAGGTATAGTGCCTGCAGTTGCCGCCCCCACCTCTGCCACCGCCCACTGGGGCTGCTGGCAATTGCTCAGGGCTGTCTCCTTGCCTGTATTTTCTCTCTCTGGCCTAACTCTCTGTCCTGTGAAGGCACACTGTTCACTGGAACTCTAAAACTGCTTTCTATGTGAGAGCTTGTTTAGCCTCCAGCTTCTCCTCCACAATCTTCCCTGAACAGCCTGGAATTTATTTTCATGTCTTCATTCAATCTGTTCTGCATTGTAGTGAGCTAAATCAGTTCTGTAAAATCACTTTAGGTAGCAAAAATATTAACACAATGTATATCAAAAAGTTTTGGCCTCACTCAACTGCTAAAAGCAGTATGCTCAGCTAGGGCTTCTAAGAACACTGTTTTCTTACCTTTTCCATTTGCTCAATTCTTTTCTTTGTTGTTGTTGTTGTTGTTGCATTTTTAGGGGCAGGGGGTCCAGTTGTGGGGCCTGAACTCTGGACCTGGGTGCTGTGCCTCAGCTCTTCAGCTCAAGACTAGTGCTCTACCACTTGAACCACAGCACAATGTCTGGCTTATTTTTCTTTTTGCTTATGCGATGCTGGGGAATCGAACCCAGGGCCTCATGCATGCAAGGCAAGGGCTCTACCACTGAGCCACCTTCCCAGCCCTGCTCAATTCTTTTCTGAACCCAAAACTTTTTGCTTATGTAGTAAGAGAAATCTTCACTATCTCATGTTAATAAGGATATTATTTTTTGTGAGCCACTTAGAAATGTGAAATAATTGGTTTGAAGTATCCAATCAGATTTTTTTCTGTGTTTCACTGCTTCACGTGCAAAGACATTGTGGAAAGTGTTACAAATAGAAAAGTGTAAACCCAATACCTTCTTTCATTGTGGAGGGCAATTTCTTCCTAAATATTTGGCCCAAATTATGTTTTTCAGAGAATTACTGTGTGGTAATTAAAGGTTAATTCACATATTTTTATGTCTTATTTTTTTTTAAGAACTTTGAATTCAAATTCCACTAAAACCTTGTCTCACACAGTGAGAGTATATTTACTGTGTTAGGACAATTCTCAAGGGAACCTTCAGGATTTACAGCAGGGTTTCTGAGGTTTGTTTGTTTAGTCTGAAAAAGAGCCATCTTCACCCACATTGCACCCTCTCTACTAAGTCTCCATGGATTTCTTTGCATGAAAGCCTATTCTCCCAGGCAATTTTAAATTTTCTTAATTGGCTGGGTTGTTAAGAATTATGAACGATTAAAATTTACCTGTCATAACTTTAAAACTCCTTTGAAATTCCTTTTTCAGAACTGCAAATTCACCTATCCTGATTCTACCTTAACCATCAATAAGTTAACATGTTGTTCTCATGATATAGTGTTCATGCAACTATTATTTTCTATTCACTTTGTTATGCGTATATATGATCATATAAGCATATGCTGAGCAAAATGAACTCCAAGATACGGAAACAGATTTTTTCATTTGTGGTTGTTGTTTTTGATGTACTATGTGATTTCTGTTTTCATTGAGTTTTCCCATATAGTTTATCCCTGCTATATTTGATTTTGTAGTCTGTATACATTTACCTTAATTAGGGAAGGGAAGAGGAACAACAAAATGGTGAGACAAAGGACAAGGGGAAAACCAATGTAATAGCAATACTCACAAGACAATATGTTGGAAATGTACATTACAACTTGTGAGAGGTGAAGGGGTAAAGGAAAACTGTGAGAAAAATGAGGGAGGAGTAACAAGTTTGAAAAGTTATGTATTCACTACCTTACAATTACTGTAACCCCACTGTACATCACTTTGATAATAAAATTTTAAAAATAAGCTGCATAAAATATAATTTCTTTGTCTTGGTATAATAAATATTATTATTTATGTAGTAACTTCTTAAAAACCAATACTATTTGGAATCTAATTTGAATTAATTACCCCTTCTTTATCAAAGGGCCATCAACTTGAATGTAACCCAACTAAACAAAATTTTCACAATATACTTCCCAATATTTTGAAACAAGAATAAATTTAGTACTTTCTCATACTAAAACTGAAAACAGCTTAATTCTATGGAAACCCATAACTTTAAAAAGTAAATAAGTTGTTAAGAAGACAGAATATATGTGTTCTTCAAAATTCCTACAACTAATAACTTCTCATTTTTAAATTCTCAACTTCCATACCTGAGAGATTCAAAACAGTACCTGTTTGCATGTATGAAATTCTGCAATAGATGCAGTTTCCAATGGGGTGTTACAGATTGAGAAATCAACAGAAAAATAGCCACATTCTGGTAGAGGATACAACTATGAAGCATTTGTAATAATTAATTCTTCAAGAGTAAGCAATTGTTTATCACAGTAAGCTATTATTTCTATGACCATTAATCCCAAGATTTATACCATAATGTCATCCTACCCCAACAGTTTCCAACTTGTAAGCTGCACCTTAAAATTCCTTCATTCACATCATGAATAGCTTATTTCTATTGTGAAAAAATACTAGACCTCTGCTAATGCGATGCCCTCCTTTTTATGGAAAGAACAACACAATAAACTGAGCTGCATCATTTTTCCCCAGTGGTATTCTTGAGATCAGAACACTTGCAAATATTATTTATATTTATACTTTCTTAAACTATCATAGATATTCAGGATGCTAAGATAAGAAAATTATGGTTAAAGCCCACCCAGGCAGGAACGTTTCTTGGAATCTTATCTCCAATAAACTTCTCAGAAAAAGCCAGACACAAGTGCCACTGAGGTTGATGTGGTAGGGCATGAGCCTTGAGCATAACCAGGCTCAGAGAGTGTCCAAGCCCAGAGTTCAAGCTCTAGGACAAACCAATGAAACAAAAACAAAAATGAAAACAAACCCCAAACCTAGCATTTTTCTCAAAGTATACAGAGCCACGTAACTAAGGAAATCACTTCCTGTGTTACATATAGGTAGAAGAAAGAAGATGTCACACAATTACTCTCTTCATACCATATTATACCAAACCCTCAATAATTGCAGTTTTTCTAAATTTATAAATTAATATCATCCATTTGCTGGCAACTCTGTCTAAATTATTCACATTATCATATTATACATGAATGTTCGAATTATCTGTTAACTAAGTTCTAATTATAACTCTCTTGAAAGTATATTCTAGGAAAATAAAATGTCAGAATCATTTGTGAATGTCAATTAAACCTTCTCTTTAAAAAGAAATTTGTAGTATCCTATAGAATATCAAATTACAAACAAAATCAAAGTATGTATTTTAAATCTAAATTATAATTTAGCAAGGTCTACAAAGTCCTACATTAGATGAACTTTGCTATTTCTCCAGGCTTAACCTTTTGTAATCCTTCATCATTTCTTTGGAATCCAACATAATGATGCTTACTTACTTATGCAAATTTTTGGATGGGAATCATGAACCATTTTGCATCTAGGAATGTTCTGTAATGAAGAGAGCATTTAAAACACAACTGAGGACTATATATGAGTTGAATTTCAATAGGAAACTTGACTTCTTGAAACATAATGACGAAATTAGCCCAAAATTGAACTGTGTATTCCTTTCTTGTTGTTTGGCTTGTTTTATTGAGACAAAATTATACTACCTGGTCCATGGAAGGTATGCCTATGTAACTCCACTCTCTAATCTCCTGTCTTAGTCTAAGTGCTAGAATTCCAGACGTGTATCACATTGCCCTGTCATAGTTTGTTGGTTTATTTAATCTAGAAACAGACTAGCAAATCTGAACTTCTCTTATAATCTTATCCACTAGACTGCTTAGAATGTTTATATACTATTTTCAAAGATGTTCTAACATTTGACACAGGATATGAAAATTTTCAGATGCACCTGCAGGGGTCTCTGATTCCTTCTTCCATGGATCTCATCCCATTAATAATGAATACTTGATTCTCTTACTATCTCTGGTCCCTACCTTTGTAATAGTCTCAACTTTCTTGAACAAAGTTCACTGGAGGGCTTTCTAATATTAAAAATTATCACTTGATTCTAGTCTTACTCACGACATATTTTCCATTGTTTTCTAACTTTTCTACATATTCTGAGAATTTTCTCATTTGTGTATTCATGTGTGCACATATAAGTGCCTCTGTGTGTATGTGTATGTTTATATCTATGTACGCAAAAGCCTCAAGCTCTTATTCAGTAATCTTGCTCATGATTGGTATTCCACCTTTTGTCTGGTTAATTATAGATAGTGTCTCAAAGCCTGGTCTGCCCAGGCTGGATGCAAACTGAACTTCCCAGACTGCTTTACATTCTTCAGGTATTATCTTTCCGGGAGTATCAACTTTTAAACTAGAAACATTTTTGCGAGTATAAAGACTAAGCTGTAATCCATATTTTTAACTCAAGAAGTCATATAAAGATAGATGAACGTACACATTATATATCCTGAGTGTACACTGTTAGAAATGTGATCACAAGCTGAGTGATGATAAGATCTAAGGATTGGGGATTAAAGCCAACCTTGGTAGGAAAATACTGGAGACTCTTTTCTCAAATAACTACTAGAAAACTGGAAGTGGCACTGTAGCTCAAGTGGTAGAGCATTAGCCTTGAGTTGAGTATCAGAGGGACAGCGCCCAGTCCCAGCGCCACGAAAAACAACACAAAAAAAGAATACAAGAAAAGGAAAGAAAAGAAATGTGATCTTAGGTTCATTGCTAGTATTATCCCTGTTCTCTCAAGATGGACTCTTTTTCCAGTTAAGTCCATACTCGTATATCTGACTTACATTGGAAACAGAATCATTCTTCCATTCTACTTTTTACCAATTTACGTGATTAGCAAGCATGATTTAGAAAGGGAGTGACCTCATGCTTCATATTCCACTTAGGAGTAATGCTTTCTCTATATCACTCCCATAAATCTACATACTGGACTTGGCTTTATTGTTTCAATTTTGCCTTATTTGTAGAGTCTCCTATATTGTATTGAACCCTTATACTTAAACACAGAATTTCTCTTTCTATTATTGCTATTGTTTCTCTTACTGTTAAATCATATACACTTGGGAAATTAATGCACAGCACATACATTCAGAAAAAATGACCTGAGAACCTTCTTCCCATTTAAAATTCACCTTAATTTACAGAGGACTAAAGAAGTTTGAACTCAATGTACTCATGGATAATGTATTCATAAGCAACATAAATTTAATATTTTCTGTTTACTAAGTTGTCTCTGAAACACGTGTTACCTCATGTTCAAAGGTGTCCTTGTGCTATTTCAATGAAGCCAGAAAACATTCATTTTATCTGGAGCAGCACCATAGATTGTTACTGGAAGTAAGTGGAAGTTACTGATACTGGATGTGGAAACTGATCCCAGGAGAGGAATTGAACATAAAGAAATGACAAAGTTCAAGTTAACTTGTGCTTTCCTTTATACTGTACAAGAAAAGAATACAAGGCTTGAAGGAAACTGTGTCCCTGACTTTTTTGCGTGTTCTTTACTCATATAAAACATGTCTGTAAACTTCTAGTTGAAAGTATTTAAAAAGGAAACAATGTGCCATTTGAAGGCCAGCATAGAACTAAAGGAAATAACTTTGTTTTAAAAGTGTTCTACTGCAAAGAAACAAAGATATGGAGGTTTTAAAGCGTCTTATGGATGCATGTTTCACTCCTGAAATGATTCTCTTGTTGCAGGAGTCAGTTATCAATTCCTTTAGTCTGGTCCTGTGTTTTCCATAGCAATAAGGATTACAAAACAGGAGGATCCATTGAGTATGATCAGCAAAATCAGCATCTTCTCAGACCAGTACTCCTGTAAGGAGGGTCCCAAAGAAATACCTGGATTTTGTTTTGTTTGCTTGTTTAGTTGGTGCTGGTTCTGGGGCTTGAACTCAGAGGCTGGACCCTGCCCCTGTACAATTGTCTTTCCTGCCACCTGCCCACAAAGCTAGTACTCTACTGCTTTAGCCAAAACTCCACTTATTTGGTGTTTAATTACAGATAAAAGTTTGAAAGAGTCTCCTTCTTCCTGGGTTGGCTTTGAACTAAGATAGTAAGAAAGTCAAGTGACATCAACTCTATGGACTTCTCTTTTGAACCAAGAAATATTAGATGAAGTTTATTATAAAGATAATATTTGACAATTTTAAAAGAAGAGATTATGTCCAGCAAATAAGCCATAACTTAAATAACTCAGCAAAAGTAGGTGCACTGAATCATTTTGGAATAATTTTCTCTGTTTGGGAGGATTATTATTGACTTCATCAATACTTTGGGGGAAAGTTAAAGTCTTATTTGCACTTTTTTGTTGGTTGTGGGACTTGAACTTGGATCCTGGACGCTGTCCTCAGCTCTTCAGCTCAAGTTGAGCACTCTACCACTTTAGCTACAGCACCACTTCTGGGTTTCTGGTGGTTAATTGAAGATAAGGGTCTCATGTACTTTCCTAAACAGGTTGGCTTGAACCACAATCTTCTGGTCTCAACCTCCTAAGTAGCAAGGATTACAGGCATGAGCCACCAGCACCCAGCTCATATTTGCATTTAGTGCAGTAAATGACACTAAGTAGACAAAGAATGGAAATCTGAATCAAATGATGTGACATTGCAGCTTTTCAGAATAATTGAGGTAGCAATAAATATGTCCTCCTTTTCCATTTTGTTACATTAATGACTCATGAGCTATGGGAGCTTTACATTAGCATCCTCTTCCATCTGTGTAGGTGTATTTAGTATCAGGAAGTGTTCATAGAGAAATAGAGAAAGACTGAGATTTTTAGAGAGCAAGGGAAATCAGGTATGAAAGAACAGCATAGAAGGAGATACATTTATCACACAGAGATTAAGAACTAGCCTAAGAGATTTAGAATGCTAAAGACAATGAAGAATAAGCCTAATTGATAACTAGTTCTTCAATAACCAAAAATGGTTCCCTGGAATGGTTTCTGCTATACCTTAGTTACTATCATTTATTCCTTCCATCTGGAGTTACTCTTTCTCTTCTGTCACAACTGTTAATTAGCCTTTGCCATAACCGGCCAAAAAGTTTTCCAAATCTCACTTAGATTACCCTTCTCATTGTGATTAGCAGTGACCACTCAAAAGTCTGGAATCCTTGAATTTCCAGAATTAATCTTCACCTGACATCTAAGTACATTCCTGGTATTAATTTCCGTTACCTAATGAACAAAACTTTTTTTTATAACACAGTATCCTAATATAGGTAAAATACATGAATTAGCGACCATTGTCAGGTATCAGTATGGAAAGAGCAATTATATATTCCAAGTATGGGCTCTTTATTTTGCATTTATTAACTAAATGTTTGTTGTTGTTGTTGTTGTTGTTGTTTTGCCAGGCCTGGGGCTTAAACTCAGGGATAGGGAATTATTCCTCAGGTTTTTTTTTTTTCTCTTAAGGCTTACACTCTACCACTTGAGGCACAGCATCACTTCCAGTGTTTCTTTTTCTGCTTATGTGGTACTGAGGAATTTAACCCAAGGTTTCATGCATGCTAGGCAATCAGTGTACCATGAAGCCACATTCCCAGAGCCCTAAATAACTTTCTTAAGATGGTATTACATTTTCATTCCATAAATTTGTATCATAATTTTGGCCAGAAATTTTTGCCAGAAAAGGACGTAGAACCCAATACTAAGTCCAATAAGGCTAGATGGAAAATGAATAACCTTATGGTCTAGCCGGGGCACAGAGGGGCTTACCTCATGAAGCTGGTACAACAGACTGAGCGAGAGAGCTCCTAACCCACAGCCCACCTCCAGAATGAGAAGGCCACCTTGCTTCCAGCCACATGGGGACGCTGGACCACCTCTTCCAGCACCCATTCAATAAGTTCCTCTGTGTGTGTGTGTGTGTGTGTGTGTGTGTGTGTGTGTGTGAGAGAGAGAGAGAGAGAGAGAGAGAGAGAGAGAGAGAGAGAGAAAGAGAGAGAGAAATACAGAAACAAAGACAGAGACAGAGACAGAGAGAGAGAAAGAGAAAGAGAGAGAGAGAGAAGGTCAGAATTACACTTAAGCCAGGTGCCGATGGCTCAGGACTATAACCCTAACTACACAGGAGGCTGAGATATGAGGATCATGGTTCATAGCCAGCCCGGACAGGAACATCTGTGAAACTCTTATCTCCAAAGAACCACCAGAAAACCAGAAGTGGTGTTGTGACTCAAGTGGTAAAATGCTAGCCTTGAGCTGAGGAGCTCTGGGACAGTGCCCAGGCCCAGAGTTCAAGCCCCACGACTGACAAGAAGTGGACTTCGCACCACAAGAAGTGGACTGAATAGCACCCACTGTCCTAGGGAGCATGGCAGAGAAGTTAGGCTGAGCTTCCTGTTAGCAGGATGTCATGAGTGGGTCACCTGGATTCTCCATGCCTCGTTTTCGCCAGCGGCAAAACTGAATACAGTAAAGGATCCCCTTCCTCAGGTGGGTAGGTTAATGAAGAAAGACAGCCATGTTTTGTTTTATACTCACACACCTGTTGCACGATCTGAGCCCTTTCCAGGTAACTTTCTGTCATATGCTCACAGAATTGCTGAGAACCGTATCTGACAGAAGCTCCCTCTGTGCCTGGCCCTGCTCCAGAGATCCCTCTATATTAATCCCTTGTTTCCTGACAACTGTCCCGTGAGGAGATTGAGGGCCTATGTTCGAGGCCCAACCCAGAGCTTCACCTGTGGTCATGAATTGGCTGCCGTGGACTGAGTTAGGGACAATCCATATAAACCAATGACTGAGCATGGCTCCACATGTCTACCATCCCAACTACAGAGGACCAGGCCTGGTGGCGCATGCCTGCCACAGATAGGAGGACCTCCACCCAGCCCAGCCTGAGCACATATTAAGTCTCCATCTCGGAAATGCCCAAGACAGAAAAGCTTGGCTCTCATGGTAGAAGACCTGACTGGCAAGCCTAAGGCCTTGAGGTCAAACTCTAATATACCAAAAAGAACCAGAGGCCCAGTGCCAGAGGCTCATGCCTATAATCCTACTAATCAGGAGGCTTAGATCTGAAGATCACAGCTGAAGACTTAAAATAGGGTTGGCCTCTCCCATCAGACATCCTGATGAGAAGACCTAGAGTCTGACCTACACTGTTGCTCTCCATACTAGCAGGGCTCATATCCTTACTAAGTGCTGGCCATGATCTTTGTCCCCTTGGCAAGCCACCAACCAGGCCCAAGGGAGTACACAGCTCCAGGCCACAGAGATCCCTTGTTCTTGTAATTAAACAGTGCTGAGTCCCCTTCAAGCATCTCACCCTTCCAGGCACCCAGAACTCAGCTGCAAAGCCCATGCACTCCCCAAAAATAGCAGGTAGAAGTTACCAAAGCATCCAGCCTCCTTGTTACAACCCACTTCTACACACACACACACACACACACACACACACACACACACACACACACATCCAGACCGGTGACAGAAGACTCGTCCATGCAGCACCTGCAATTTACCAACTGATCACTCACCTGAGCACAGTCAGTCTATACAAGGAGAAAGATGATCTCTCTCTGTCTCTCTGTGTCATTCTCTCTGTGTCTCTCTGTCTCTCTGTCTCTCCTCTCTGTGTCTCTCTGTGTCTCTCTGTCTCTGTGTCTCTGTCTCTGTGTCTCTGTTTTTTGCTCTCTGTCACACACACCACATACACACACACTCAGAGCAGGGCCTCTCCTGAGTTTGTTAGAGACCAGATGGACCAGGAGTACCAGCAGAAGCTGGCAGAGCTGGGAAATGTGATCACTCCATAAGAACTGTTGCCAGCTGGAGGAGGAGAGGAGGACAGGCTGGGTGTATGTGTGGGGGGAGGGTGCTGCTCCCAGATATTCACCTTTTGCTATGACCCCCAGCAACCTCACCTCCCTACTGGGCTTTTCTGGGACCCTCTTCAGGTGAAAGGGTGACTGAGCACAGAAGACAAGGGCTCACACAGCAAGCGGGGCCTATCTTCTGCATTCAACACCCCGACCCCCAGAAAATAGGAAGACTCCAGAAGGCAGGTGTGGACATGCTTCTCCCCAACTCAGACTAAAGCCACCAGGTTCCCACCAGGGAGAGAAAGGGTAGAGATGTGCTGCTGTGTGGCTCCCACAGCTCCAGGCCAGAAGCTCTGTAGTGCCCACTCCTCATTCAACCCTGTATCTCCCTGTTTCCTGGGACACTGGCCACTATGGATGGGGGTTGGATCATCGGGCCAACACACACCTTCACCCCTGGGGTGCATTTGTGGCAGAGTCCTGGCTGGACTGTTGGGCATGGGGGAGGCGCAGGTCTAAGTCTGTGGGGGGAGGGGAATGGGGTCGCAGGGTGAGGTCCTGTGAGGCAGCCACTCACATGTGCTGCTAGGAGAAGCTGTTGGTGGCTGCTCCAGGTGGGGCGAGCAATGATGGCAGAGCCTTGGTGGACACTCAGGCCTGGAGCAGAGAACAGGGGGGCCAGGACCAGGTCAGGGCTGCAAACCGGGTGGTGATGCACCATTACCTGAGGACTCCAAGAGGCACCTCATGTCTGAGCCAGCAGCACCAGGTTTGAAACGCTGATCCAGAGGGAAAGAGGGGAGGGGGCTGGGGCCCAGCCAGGCATGTGGTGGGGCTGAGCAAGGCCTCTCCTCCTAGGCCTCGAGTCTCTTGCTCACCACTCAGCCACCTCTACCTTCCTCAACTGTTGCTAGTGGTGTCAACCAACAGAGAGTATCCAGGTGCTACCAGGCAACATGGAATGTGGGCGTGCCCACCATTCTTGTATCCCATTGGTCAAAAAGAACCATGACGGAATAGGGGTGTGGCCGGAATCCTGTGATGCAGGCAAATGGATGGAGTCAAGATGACAGCAGCTCCTTTCCCAGGAAACTCTGTCCAATCCAGTTGGGGAAAAGATGATGATCTGCTTTAGCCAGATGGCTGCACAGATTGTTGTGTATGTCTGTATGTTGCCAGTCCCGGTCCTTGAACTCAGGATCTGGACACAGTCCATGAGCTGCTTTTGCTCAAGGCTAGCCCTTTACCACTGGAGCCATATGGCTCTACTTCTGGCTTTGTTGGCACTGTAATTGGACAGGGGTCTCAACGACTTTCCTGCCTAGGATGAGTTTGACCATGATCCTCCTATCACAGCCTTGTAAGTATCAAGGAGGACTGCTGAGACCCACTGGAGCCTGCCTAATCATTGGTCTTGCTGATGTTCTTGGACAGACCGTTGAGTTACCTATCGTCAGGTTGTACAGGTGGGAGCTGGAGCCCAAAGTTTGAATCCTGGTCCTGCAACTTCCAAATCGCAGGAGATCCTAAGAAACTCATTCCTATTCATATGATTACCAATGGAATGTGATGTATGTCATGATTAAATGGGCAGTTCTTGAATGATTCTAGGGTAAAATTACACACAATTATAGAACACTGATCAATTTTAATTAATACTTTATGATGCATTTAAACAATTACGTTCATTAAACGGAGTCATACCTAAGAACTGGGCATCACATAGCATAAAGGTGTCATTTTTTCTGCCAGGCCTGGGATTTGAACTCATGGTCTGGTAACATTGTTGCACAGTGTGGGAAGGGAAAACTTGCCTCTTTGAAGTCAAGAAATTCAAGTCTGTTCCTTAGGCCTGAAATCAATCTCCACAACTAGAAAACATCTTATTTGTGTACATCTTAAATATATGATTTATCTTTATATACATATGTTGACTACATATTGCGTTCAGTGTAGTTATTCACCTTACTTTTTGTTTTATTCATGTCTTGACTG
The DNA here is from genome assembly GCF_019054845.1 of Dipodomys spectabilis. Lineage (NCBI taxonomy): Eukaryota > Metazoa > Chordata > Mammalia > Rodentia > Heteromyidae > Dipodomys > Dipodomys spectabilis. The sequence goes on along the minus strand of NW_024870978.1, from coordinate 10,927,996 downwards.
TTTATTTTATTGCCTATTATGAGACATAGAAGAGTGATTACATTGATTACATAGGATATAGGTCTGCATATGTTTTTCACTTCATACCTGACACCCAGGACTTTCACAGAAAAGGAAAACATGTGTCACCATCAGCTTCTTACTCCACAATTCATTTTTGGGAGTGCTGGCATCTGAATTCACAGTCTTCAAGGCCCAGTTCATGGATGGGTGAGTGTCTGCATGCCATTCTGGGGCAAAATGAGCGGACACGCAGTTCCCAGCACCTGAGATCAAGCCCCAGGGGTTGACAAAACAAGAACAGATTGGCACGCAGATGGTAGTATGCTAATAAATATATATCTTTATAGAGTTCTAGAGATGTCTATCTATTATACTGTTACATAGACTACGTTCCTACCAATTCTTAGGTATTTATTATGCCTCCATGTAATTAATGTGATTGTTTTCATACTTAACAAACTAATAAGTAAATCAATCTGTGTCCTGAAATCATCGCATTCCTGTAAGTAATACTATTCTTTTAAGGCTTCATAAATACTAAATAAAATCAGTCTCCTGAAATCATGCTCAGTCTCCTGAGCATCATTCACGATCAACTCATTCAACGGTGATATTGATAACATTCTATTGTTGGATGGGAACGAGTCTCAGTATCTCCTGCCACTGGTTGGTTTCAGGACGGGGATTCGAAATCAGGGCCTACCTTGCCACGTGGGCCTATGGCTTCCTCAATAGTCCACCAATCTTCAGCAATGCAAGGTGAAGTACCCTTTGCAGCAGTGTCATTCAGACCCAGGAGGGTCACCGTGCAAAGGAAGAAAATGTAAAAAGACCATCTTACCGCATTTTTTCTGTGCATTTTTTTTCACACAAGGCCTGGGGGTCTAGGATCCCAGGATCAACTGTGGGTCCAGTGGCTACACCCCAGCATAGGATGATCAAAGCTGAGGCAGAGTTGTCACACCCTGAGTTCAAGCCCCCTGCAGAGCAAATTCACCCCGTTTATTCTGTCAGGCTTTGGATTTGAACTCAGGTTCTGGGTAAATTTACAGCATTATGGAATAAGGGGAAGCTCCCAGTACTTGAAGATAAGAAAGTCAGGCCTGAACTCTAGACCTGAATTCAAGCCCCAGCCCTGGAAAACATACTATTTATATACATTGTAAAGACTGTATTTGTACTTACCTATGGATGTTCAGTCCAAACACGTTTGGTGTGCTTGTTCCTTGTATTTTTGTCTTATTCATTTATTTACTATTGATTTTTACTATTATGACACCCATTCCATTTATTACATTGATGACATCCTATCACATGGCATCTAGATTTGTAGACGTGTTCTCTGTCATGCCTGACACCCAGGACTCTCAGAGAAAAGGGAAAAAAGTTTCACATTCGGCTTCTCACTGCATGATCCAATTGTTGGTAGTGCTGGGATCTGAACTCAGGGCATAGCAGGAGCAATTGGCAAGCAGTTCAAGGTTAACACACCAGCCTGTGAGCAACTAAGCAGTTAGGCCATTCCCAGGATCTGACATTGGTCCCCAGGGTGGGCCATGATAGTCATAAATTCATTATTTAAAAATAGGATCTATATTTACACACATGTGTGCACAGCATCTTGCATTCGGTGAACTTCTCCTTATTTTGTGTCTAATTCATGGAGGTATTTTGTGTTTTACAGAGTATGGTGACAGGTACAACTGCTGACATGGATGACAACCTGTTCCCATGGTTATAGGGTTGCCTATGCATTCTCCATCCTAGTTGAGACCCGGGACCTTCACAGGAGAGGAAAACATGTGCAATGACTCGCTTCTGACAACAGAATGAAACTTTTGTCAGTGCTGGGATTTGAACTGAGGTCTGGGTAGCTCTGTTTTACTGTGGGGGAAGAGGAAGCTCACCATCTTTGAAGACTACAATGTCAGGCCTGGTCCAGGGCCTAATTTGAATCCCTAGCACTGGACAAAATAAAAAGCCCACCTTTTTTAAACATAGGATCGCTCTTTACCTACAGATGTGGTATGCATCTTGCATTCAGTGTAGTTATTCTTTTTATTTGGTGTCTTATTCATGGATATATTGTGTATTTTATTGAGTATAGTGACCAATATAACTGTGCTGACATGGATGACAACCTATTCCCATGGCTATAGAGTTGCCTATAAAGCATTCTCCATCTTTGCTGAGACCCAGGACTTTCACAGGACAGTAAAACAGGTGGATCGATTGGCTTCTCACATCAAGGTGATTCTTTTGGCAGTGCTGGGATTTGAACTCAAGGCCTAGCAGGCCCAATTGGTGAATGGGTCATGGTGAACGCACCAGCCTGTGAGCCACTAAGGAGCTAGGCTGTTCCCAGGACCCGAGATCAAGCCTGGTGGGGGCCAATATAGTCATAAATTCAAATTTTAAACAGAAGATCTATATTTCCATACATGGGTGGGCAGCAATTTGAGTAAAGTATTGTCATTATCTTTATTTTGTGTCTTATTCATTAAAGTATTGTGTATTTTCTTGAGTATAGGATGACAGATATAACTGTGGAGACCTAGATGATAACCTATTCCCCTGAGTTTAGAGTTGCCTATGCATTCTTCATCCTAGCTGAGACCTAGCCTTGCACAGCACAGTAAAACAGGTGCAACTACTGGCTGCTCACACCAGGGTGAATTTTTGGCAGTGCTGGAATAAGAACTCAGGACTTAGGAGCCCCAACTACCCAATGGGTCCACGTGAGTACATCAGCCTGTGAGCCACTAAGGAGCTGGGCCATTCCGAGGAACAGAGATTGATCCCCAGGGTAGCCACAATAGTCCTCAATGCATCATTGAAACATGGGATGCCTTTTCACATCCGTGTGTGGACTGCATTGTGCATTTCATGTAGTTATTCTATTTTGAATGCTATTCATTGATGTATTGCATATTTTCTTGAGTATATGATGACAGATATAACTGGGCTGACATGGATGTCAACCTATTCTCATGGCCACAGGGTGTCCCATGCATTCTACATCCAAGCTGAGAACCAGGACTTGCACAGGAAAGGAAAACAGGTGCAACAATTGGCTTCTGACATCAGGTTGAATCTTTTGGCAGTGCTGGGATCTGAACTTGGGGCTTAGCAGGCCCAATTGGCAAATGGGTCCATGTGAGCACACCAGCCTGTGAATCACTAAGGAGCAAAGCCATTCCCAGGACCTGAGATGGAGCCCCCAGGTGTGGGGGTGAGGGGTCGGCACACAGCCGTCATCCATTCATAAGTTGAAGGTAGTGTGCAAATAAGTACATATTTTATCGAGCAGGGGAGACGGTGCCCTCTGATGGAATCCAATCTACCATGTGTCTACTGATTCTTGGATCTTTCCAGATGCTTCCATTTCATGAATATGATGATTATTGTCACGCTTAATTGACACTTCTTTACAAATAATCAATAATACATGAGTTTTACCTATCATTTTCTACTCACATCCTGCACGAAATACTCATTCAAGGATGAGCTCAATCGCATTCCATGACTCTTTCTAGCCCAGAAACAATTTCTCAGGATTTCCCGCCATTGCCTACTCATAGAGGGGCTGAATTCAAGCCTCAGGCGTGGAAAACCTATTTCTTATATACATTTTAAAGGTAGGATTTATACTTCCATACTGATATTCAGTACATATCGTGTTTGGTGTGGTACTATTTATACTTCCATACAGATGTTCAGTCCATATCATGTTTGGTGTGGTTATTAATTTTATTTCTTGTTTTATTCATTTATAAATCGTTTATTTTATTGACTTGATGGCACCTATACCATTTATTACGTTGTTTACATCCTGTCACATAGCAACTAGATTTGTAGATGTGTTCTCCATCATGCCTGACACCCAGGACTCTCCCAAAAAAGGAAATCATGTGTCACACTCTGCCTCTTAATCCAAGATTAAGTTTTTGGCAGTGCTGGGATCTGAACTCAGGGCCTAGAAGGCCCAATTCATGAATGGGTGAGTGTGAGCACAGCAGCCTCTAGCCAATGAAGCTGTCAGTTGGTTCCTAGGCGCTGAGATAGGCAGACGGTGGTGAACAAATAAATATATGTTGGTAAAAAGTGCCAGAAACGTCTATCTATGATTGAATGACATCTACTACCTTCCTACAACTCTTAGGTATTGATTATATCGCCGTTGAAATGATATTATTCTTTTCATGCGTAATAAACTATTAATTAAGATCAATCAGCATCCTAGGATTATTGCATCTACTTTTAGACTAGACAAATGCACGAACTACTCTTTCAATCAGTATTCTTATGCATAGGAATGAGTCTCTTGTGATCTCCTGCCATTGGTAGTTGTCAGGACCAGGATTTGAACCCAGGGCCTATGTTGACATTGTTGGCTTATGGCTTCCCTGATAGTCTGCCAGCCATCAGCAATGGGAGGTCAGGTCCACTTTGCAACCATGTCATTCAGACCCAGGATGGTCACCGTGCAAAGAAAAAAATCATAAAACTCCCCAGCCCTCTAAAGCTCACCATTTTTTGTGCTGTCCCGCTTTTTTTTCTTCTTCCAAGCCCTCTGGGTTTAGGATCCCAGGATCGGCTATGGGTCCAGAGGCTTCACCCAGTCTAGGGAGATCGCAGCTGAGGCAGAGTTGCTACGACCTGAGTTCAGGCCCCATGGTTGGCAAAATTAATTAATTAATTAATTTACTAAATTAAAAAAATAAAGATCCTGGGTTTGGAGTTTCTGTCAGTTTTTCTTCCGAGCCTGGGATTTGAACTCAGGGTCTTGATAAATCTGAAGCAATGTGAGGGAAGGTGCAGAGTTGCCACTACTTGAGTTCAAACCCCATGACAAGCAAAAAATTAATTAAGTCAATGAGCTCAGCAGGGAGAGGTAGTTGTGGAGATGGGAAGGGAGGGATGGTAGGGGGAGAACAAAGGGGAAGGCAACAATGCTCAATAGGAAATGTACTCATTACTTTGCTCATGTAACTGTAACCCCTCTGTACAACATTTCTACAAAAAAAAAAACGTACAAAAGTAATGTAGTGCTCAAAGAAGTGCTTTTGGGGTAAGGGAAGAATGTCTGAATACCTGTACAAAATTCTATACTGATATTTTTTTAATATTCAGTGTGGAACTGAATAAACATAACTGCTTCCATTACAAATTTTAAGTCACTGTCTTAGAACTGAGGCCTGTATTTCTGCCATTGATGGGATTTGAGCTCACCGTCCGGGTGTCTCTTTTACACCATTTGTGAAGGGGAAGCTCACCGTACTTGAGGAAAAGAAATTCAAGCTAGAGTTACCAGGGCCTGTATTAAGGCCCTGCAATGGAAAAAAATATTTATATACATGTGTAATATATGATATTTATGTACATATGCATGTTTATTATACATTATGATTATTACTAATTTGTATTTATTTTATTTTTATTTTATTCATTTTACTGTATATTGTATTTAGTATTATTATACACATATTTATTATGTATTGTACATATATTTTAAAATCATAAGCAATAATTTAGGACATTGATTCATTTTTCATTAATATTTTAAGTGTTGAAACATGATACATAATTAAATGGAGGCATTTGTCACAGTCTTCACATGTTTAGTCTCTCCCAAGTATGAGCTTTGTCTTATTTATCTTTGGACAACTTTCTATAGGGATTTCTTTAGATGATTTATACTCAGAAGCCTTTTCTTGAGGATAGGCAAGTTGAGGGATAAAATTGTAAGGGTGGGGCTGAGAATGTGGCTTAGTGGTAGAGAGCTTGCTCAGCATGCATGAATGCCAGGGTTTGAATCCTCAGTGCCACATACTCAGTAAAAGACAGGAACTGTGGAGTGGCTCAAGTGGTAGAGCATTAAGGCTTGAGAAAAAGAAGCTCAGAGACAGTACCAAGGCCCTAATTCAAGCCCCAGGACTGGCAAAAAAAAAATAGGCCAGATGCCATTGGCTGACACCTAGAAACCGAGATTCTCAGGAGGCTGAGATCTGTAGACCACAGTTCAAAGACAGCCTAGGGAAGGAAAGGCTGTCAAACTCTTACCTCCATTGAACGACCAAAAGACTCCATGTGGTCCTGTGGCTCAAGTGGTAGAGTGTTTACCTTCAGCTGAAGGGCTCCGGGACAGTGCCCAGGCTTCAGTTTGAGACACTCAACTAAAAAAAGAGTGAGGGCTAATCAAAGTATTTTTCCTATTTGCTAATTATAAGAACATTTTCTGGAAAATGAATGCTAATGTACACCAGAATTGGAGTCAGAGCTCAAGGTTCAAGTGTAGCAGATCCATATGCCCAGCCTCTCAGACTCTACCATTATAACCTTGTGTCCTACAGGGTTCTGAAAGGTCCAATGTTGAAAGGCTTAATATGCTCCCTAAGCCCTTTGTGATAAGCAGTTGACTTGTATTGTCAGTATCATTACAGTTGTGAACCTAGCAGAGCACCAGTAGCTCACGCCCATCACCCTAGCTCAGGAGACTGAGGTCTGAGGCTCACAGGGTGAATCCAGCCAGAGCTGGAAAGTCTATGACACTCTGATTTCCACTTCTGAAAGGTCAGATGTTCAAGAACTTCCTGTGTTTCCCATTATAACACTGTATTTGAAGGACAGCAAATAGTTGCAAAAGCCAGGCTAGGTGAAGAGACCAAGACCTGCAGGATTAGGAGGCAAAATGTACACACTCAACAGGGAAGTGAGCTGCGAATCCACTTCATTCATTCTAGGCAAAGCCAACAATGGGGGGAAACCTCAAACATTTGTTAGGGTCAGGCTTTTCTCAGCCTCTACAAACAATGACTAATTAACCTTCCTCCCTCAGGTGAAGGGAGCCTCAGGCTATCTTTAGGTTAACAATAGAGAGCCAGTTCAGTGAGGGAGCAGGGAAAAAAAGTAGAAAAACCCTGCTCTCTGTTCTTAGGGGGTGGGTTTTTGACTCTCCATCTGAAGGCCCTTCTACCTCTGCCAGTCCATTCTCCTTCCTTCATTTTCCACATCATTAATGCAAATCTCCAAGAAGAGGCAGGGCCCTTTCTCTACTGTCTTCAATCACCTGAGTTAGAACCTGTCTCAGCCCTCTTGGCTCTAGGGCCTTCAGCTGCTTGAGAAGTGGGACAGAGACAGTCTTCCTGCTCTGTGGTTGTGTGAAGGTGATGCTGGTGGCCTGGCACACTGCAGAAGGACTCATGACTTCTTTCCTCCTGACATACAAGACGAGATTCATCTATCATCTTTCTATCTTTCTTTCTTTCTTTCTTTCTTTCTTTCTTTCTTTCTTTCTTTCTTTCTTTCTTTCTTTCTTTCTTTCTTTCTTTCTTTCTTTCTATCTATCTATCTATCTATCTACCTACCTACCTACCTACCTACTTATGTAGCGAGCTAGCTATCTCTTTGCCAGTTCTGGGGTTGAACTCAAGGCCTGGGCACTGTCTCGGGCACTCTACTACTTGAGAAAGTGCATCAATTCTGGCTTTTTCTGTGTATGTGCTACTGAGGAATCGAACCCAGGGCTTCTTGCATGATAGGCAAACACTCTCTCACTAATCCATATTCCCAGCCTCCTCATCTTTTTCTTAATGATAGTTTTTATGTAAGTATGCTACCATCTTATGTCCCGAAGTTTAATTTTCTGAATACTGGTTATTTCTATGAACGATGACTTTCTCTTTCCCTCCCTGAAATGAGACTGTTCCTGCGTTGGCCTCATAATAAAATGTAAATAAGGATGCTGAGAACTTAAGTGTGTCCCCCATTCTCCTACTGTTAATGGAATGTACCAGTATGTAACCACTGTATGTTTGTAAAATAAAAAAGCAACATTGGTCTTCTGCTGTTAACTAAATTGCAACCTTTACTTCATTTTGCCAATTTTTGTACTACTTTTCTTTCCTTTTCTAGTATCCACTACTTTTGCTTTTGCCTCTGCCTTTCTCCTTTCTTCGTGTTACCTAATCAGCTCTTCCATCAATGAGGATAATTAAAACTAGGTTAAAAATCACCTTTTGCCAGGCACCAGTAACTCATGCTTGTAATCCTAGGTATTCAGGAAGCTGAGATCTAAGAATCACAGTACAAAGCCAGAATGAGCAAGACAGTGGGAAACTCATGATAAAATTGGCATTTAAAAGATAACCCAAGGGCTTGGAATGTGGCTTAGAGGTAGTGTGCTTGCCTAACATTTATGAAGGCCTGAGTTTGATTCCTCAGTGCCACTTAAACAGAAAACTGGAAGTAATGCTGTGGCTTAAGTGGTAGAGTGCTGGTTAGCCTCGAGCAAAAGACCCCCAGGTACAGTGCCCAAGCCCCGAGTTTGAGCCCCAGGACTGGAAAAGCAAACATAAAAGTAGCTCCTCCAATTGCTTTTTATGTAGTGTTCCAACTCCATGGTGCTCATTGTCTTTACAGCAAAACCAATACAACAAACTGCAAGTTACAGTGCTTAGCAGCTCCATGTGGTCAGTAACCATCATATTGTACACCAGACGTACAGAGGTAAGGAAGAAATGTGAAAAAAGAAGGCCACTAGGATAACCTATCCTGAGACTACACAATAATCTAGTTTCTATACTGTCGTTTGACTAGATATGTGGCTTAAAAAATCAGGGAAATGTTAGGTTTTGAACTTGCTCCCTGTAAAATGAGGGCAACCATACCTATCCATCACTAGGATCGAAATCTAAAAAAGAGTGTTCCAAGAGTATAAGCCTTGTTGTACAGGAATATGGAGTTCCCCATCAATAATGCCTGGACTCAAAGAGAGAACTAACAAATGGGATTGTGCCGAACTAAGAAGTTTCTGCATGGTAAAGGACACCATTAGCAAGCTAAAAAAAGCCCAAGGAAGGAGAAATCTTTACCAGCTATACATCAGGATATACAAAGAGCTCAATAAATTATACTAGCAAAGAATTAACAACCCAATTAACAAATGGGCAAACAAGATAAGTAGAGACTTCTCAGAAAACACAAAATTGGCCAGTAATCATATAAAAAAATCTTTAAACTCTCTGGCCATAAAGGAAATGCAAATCAAAACACTTGAGATTCCATCTCAATTTAGAATGATCATTACCAACAATACACACAACAAAAATACAATAGATGCTGTCACAGATGTGCAGGCAAAGGAACATCAAACAGGGCTGGTGGGAATGTGAACTTGCTGAACCACACTAAAAAAACAAACAAACTAGGACTATCTTGTGGTCCAGAACTACCAGTGTTAGGTGTTTACCCAAAGGACTACAAATCAGGATAAAGGAAGGCCACCCATATAACAGTTCATTGTCAAGGTATAGATATAGCACAAATACCTTCAACAAATGAATAGATTAAGAAAATTTAGTATATATACACAAAGGACTTTTGCTCTTCAATTAGATTTTCACATCATTTGTAAAGTAGTGAATAGACCTGGAAAAATTTTATGAAATCAGGATGCATGTTTTCTCTCACATGTGGAAGATAGGTCTACTTTTTAAATATACAAGTAAACACATACAAGGTTTTGTGCATATATACATAAACATATTGCACAAAGTACAGTATATGTAAGAAAGACTTTAAATTGTGTAAGTCTTTGGAAAAAACTAACAGTACAAGAAAATGAATATGAAGAAACTGAAAATTCAAAAGTGGGAGTAGGTGAATGAAGTCATATTTGTCAATGCACATCCAATGAAACCGGGAAAATTGAGGGGAAGAAATTGAGTTTCAGGGATGGGGGAGATAATGAGAAAAGTGTCATTGATCAGGATTCAATGTACTTACAAATAAAATATGTAATTAAAATAATAATGCCTTAGCTTACCACTTATGATTTCCATATTCACACTTCTGGGAAGCCATCCTCCTTCCAAACCACCAGGAACCACCTCAACTTACTAAGAAAGGGTACCACTTTGCAGTCTCTTTGAACCAAGGAATAGTAGGCAGATCAAATTAATGCTGTCCACATATCCCAAGCCATCAATATCAGGCCAGACACCATGAAATGATTACAAGAAGTGGCAGGCGAAACACGATGGCTCCTAGAACACAGGTCCAAACTTTCTAAGTAAAGATCCAGAATTATGACAAATCAAAGAAAGACTAGATAAATAGGATTGCATGAAACTTAAACTTTTCTACCTGGTAAAGGACATAACAAGCTAAATAGAAAACCCATAGAATGGGAGAAGAATTTTATGAGCTTGCATCAGACAAAGGCCTAATAGAAAAAATATACATAGAGCACAAAAAATTGGCCCCCAAGAAACCCTCAAATAACACCCCAATTACTAAATGAAGTAATGACCTAAAATAAGACTTCTCAGAAGAAGTAAGAATGGCCAAAAATACATAAAGAAATGTTCAAAAAATCTGAACATAAAGGTAAAATAAACCAAAACAATACTGTAATTCCACCTCACCCCAGTAAGGAAGGCCAATAAATTTTTTTAAATGATTAGCACCAAATGATGGCATGGATGTGGCCAAAAGGGAATTCTATCACTCTTAGTAAGAATATAAATTGTTCAACCAGTCTGGAGACTGACATGTGAGTATTGTGGTTTGAAGTCAACTTGGATAGAAAAGTCCATGTGTTTCTTATCTCCAAATGGCCACCAAAAAGCCAAAGTAGAGCTGTGGTACAAATGGGTAAAGAGATAGCTTTCATTACAAAATCTCAGGGACATCACACATGTCCTGTGTTCAAGCTCCAGGATTGGCAGTGTGTGTGTGTGTGTGTGTGTGTGTGTGTGTGTGTGTGTGTGTGTGTGTGTGTGCACATGCACGCTCACATATGTGCACCCACTCTAGGGATTACCTAACTGCATCACATATTTTTGTCTATTTAAATTATTAACAGAACAAGGCTTATATGTCCTGTGGGTTTTTTGTGTGTCTCTGTGTACTTGTGTGTCTATCTGTTGTAGGTTTAGGTGTCGGTGTATGCATTTGTATGTGCATTTACTTTTTATCTTGCTTATTCTCCAGCTGTGTTAACAATATTGGCAGACTTGAAAGGTGGACACTACTGTTTAATGTTAAGACAATTTTCCAAGGTTCTTTTTCAACAAATTACATTTGAATTGTTCACTGAAGGACAGAGAGTGTGGGGAAAGAGAGGGGAATAGAAAAGGGACTTGTAAATCTAAGACTGCAGCAGCCATCCATATTCCAGAACAAGTCTGCAGAACTAGGTATAAACTATAGCCAGTGTTGTGTCTTCTGTCAGCTAGCTGTAAGAAAGCCCCCATTAGGCCACAGGTGTGGATTGTAGGAAAAAAGACAATTCAGTAAAAAAAATTCAAATGGTCTGAGACATTTACACAAGTTCTGGACATCACTTCCACTTGAGCTGCTGTTGTGCAGGCCCAATATTTGATCTGAAGCAAAACTTGGCATTACAAAAGTTAAACCCTAATGTCTAGTAATCTCTGAAAGGTTTGTGTAACTGCTTAGTCCTCATACCTAATACTGTGACCTATTGGGAAAGGCAGAGGACAGACTTCCAGCTATTGAAGACTTCTTCCTTTGTGAATTATAAGCTATCACTTTCAGTCATGTGGTTCCAGCACAGACTTAGCTCAGGCCTGTGAACCTGAGTGTAGAAGTTTGAATCTCTATAGTGTGAAAGGAAATTTGGCCTTGTTCTAAGCTTGCAGTTTGGTGGACCTTTGGTAGCTGCGGACAATGTCTCCTTTTGTGAACATTTAGTTTAGATGCAGGAATTCATAACTAACTAGTAGCAGTGGTCACACCAGGTTGGGGCAAGAGAGCCACAGTAGAGGGTCAGGGGCCACGCTCACACCATCTGACATTTTCTGGTTCTTGAATTGACAGGTTCTGCATGTGTTTTAGTAATTCAAGAATAAAAAATAATATTACATATAGATTTTTAAAATTGTTTCTGTGCTTTTGAATCTACTAGATTTTTTTTCTAAGTGAGCATTGTGAGAGTCCTAGATCAGAGGCTCCATTGCCTCGGGGATAGATCAGGTAGTCAATAAACCCCACTATTAACCGAATGTGAGACCTACAGTATGTCTTTGCCCTTTTGACCCCAGTTAATGTATCTTCTAAATATCTTCCTGGTGTCCTCTGGAAATTCTATGGAGCAACCTTACGTGTCAGATGAACGTGTGGCTAAAAGGACAAAACTGTTCTTCCTGTGCCAAAGATTAGGTGGGGCTGGGGTGGGGCCAGGCCAGGCCAGGCCATGGGGGACAGTGCTAGGGTAGCAAATCCTGGGTCCCTCCAGATCAGGCAGGTAGCCAACAATGGCACAGAATCTACATCATTGTGTCTCCAACTTGTTAGCCAAGCTCCTGTGAGTCCTTCCTCCAAGGTGCTGGCTCCAAGGTGCTCCAAGGATCTTGTTCATGAGAAGCATTCATTGAACTTCTCTACAGTTCATGGTACACTTTACATAATGAAGACTGCTGCCAAATATGGGGGTGTGTATACAGCATGTTATACTTAACACTATGTCACGATATTCTGATGAGAATTTTTTGCTTAACCTATGTGAAAAAAAAAACTAACTAGTGCCAAAATGCACAAAAAGTGCCAGATGATATTCCCAGTCATGGGTTAGTATTAGCACTAGCATTAGTATAAATCAGAGCACATAGAAGGACCCATGTGTTCTACCAGTGGAGAATTCAGGGATCATTTCCTCCTCTGCTGCATATCAGTCAGTGACAGACAAATCTTTTCAACAGACTTGGAGAAGGAGTTAACTCTACCTGTGAGACCCAAAAGAAGCCCCATGCTGGCATATGAGTACTATCATACACACACACACACCACACACACACACACGCACACACACACACACACACACACACACACACACACACACACACACGTAGGTCCAGCAGTATTCTCAAGCATTCCCCCTGATCTATGAATTCTATACAGCAAAGTCTAGAATTTGATGGAAACAGGAGCAGAGTATCTTGTCCCACTTCACCAGCTGTTTGACTGGTCTTCCACTGCCTAGTAGTAGATAGATATTGTCTTAGATCCTCTGCTCTGAGCTGGAGGGCCAGTGTCTTCCCTTGGGAGGACAGTGAAGGGATTAGAGAAACTACACAGGTAGTATGAGCAGTCCTGCATCATAAAAATACTTCCTTAATGCTAGTTTCTTAGAAAGCTTTGAGCACACTTGCCCAGTTCTGACATATATTCATGTTTTCTCCCTATTTTATTTAAATAAAAAATCAGTATTTATGAACTCTCATTTCTCCTTGCCCTTCTGGTATAGACCTGTAGTGTCTAATGCCTCACTTTAAAGCTTCATTCCCCCCTCTATATGATAAATTTTGGTGAGCGTTATCAAGTAATTTTCTTATTTAATGCAACCAAGACAAAGCTGATGAAGAAAACAGTGTTAACTTCAGGCTAGTATAGATATCTGCTCTGATAAAGAACATGATGGTCTTACAACCATCATGCCAAAGGTCCTGCCTCTGGAGATAGGGGATTGCATTTCCTCTGCCTTCCTAGCTTCTAGAGTAACCACTGCCCTCCCAGTAAAGGAGTTCCTTTCTAAAAAAGAAAGCATGCCACCAAATTGCAGAAGACCAGCAATCCACATTATTTCTGCTTAAGAACACTTCTCCTACCATATACTGATGATTCACACCCATAACCCTAGTCATTCAGGAATTAGAGAGCAGAGAATCTCGGTTCAAACCTTTCTGGGGCAAGAAGAGTCCACAAAACTTTTATCTCATTCACCACAAAAATCCAGTAGGAGAGTGGTGAGCCAAGCGGTATAGTACTATCCTTGAACAAAAGAGCTCAAGGACAGTGCCCAATCTTGGAGTTCAAGTGTAATACTGACACACACACACACACACACACACACACACACACACACACACACACACACACACAGACACACACACACACAAATCTAGAAATGGAGCTGTGGCTCAATAGTATAAGTTAAGTCTTTTTAAATATGTTTTTTACTGTAAAAATGCTGGACATAGGAGTTACAGTTATATGAGCAAGGTACTGAGTACATTTCCTATAGATCATTGTTGCTTCCTCCTTTGTTTTCCCCCTACCATTACTTTCCTCCCACCTCCACAACTACCCTCTCCAACCTCCACCCCCACCAAAGTTGTAAAGTTCATTTTCAACTTAGTGTTTTGTACAACTTATTATTACACTGGTTCGACCTGTATCACAAAAAAAAAAACCAAAGTTTAGTCTTATGTGAAAATATCGCTAAGGGCAAATGTCAATGCCCAGAGTTCAAGCCTGAATATCAAAACACATTTTTTTTAAAAAGACTGCTTTTAATAAGCTTTTCAGAAATAACTGGTTCTCTTCTTTTTTATGGTACTGAGGTTTGAACTCAGGGCCTCATGTTTTCTAGATACACACTCTAATATTGAGCCACAGCTGTATAATTTTTGCTCTGTTTTTGAGACAGAGTCTCATTTCCTGCTCAGGTGTGCAACTGGATTTCAGTCCTCCTACTTTCCTCTCCCATCACTGCTGAGATGAGAGGTGAGCACCACTATGCACAGCTTCTTCTGTTCAGATGAGGTCTCACAGAATTCTGCTTGGGTTGACATGAAAACACAATTTTTGCAGTCCCATCCTCTCCAAAAATCTAAGTTTATAGGATCACATCACAGTGCTCAGCTAATTGAAGCCCTAGATTTAATCACCAATACAAAAATTGAAAATGAAAATAAATTTAAATGGAAAAGTTGTAAGTTAAGAGTAGGGAAAAGGAATGGAGCAATGATCCTGGGCAGCTCCTGAAGTCCAATCTGATGGTTTTATTTGCAACACTGGAGAATAAAATGAAAGTATGCAACAAGACAGCCTTGTCTGCTTTTCCTTAGCAACAAGACAGTCCTGCCTGTCTTTTCTCATTTATGCCAGAGCCAAAGGCTCAGTAGACCATGACTAAGGGAAGAAGGTAGAGCTGTGTAAGATGAAAAAGAACAAGCCCTGGACATACCTGGAAATCAAGAAAGCCTCTGAAGCCTTCGAACTCTTAGGCCTTTCAGAAACTAGTATTCCAAAGAAACCAAATGTTCAGAGAGAAAGCCAAGATGTGCTCTGAGGTGTGTAGATTTCCTTACTCAAAGAACACATAGACTTCCACATGACACAATCTTCCCTGCCAACAATAGTCCTTCACAGTGAGTCTCAGGGGGTAAACACACTGCCCTTTACTACCTGTCAGACACCAACCCACTTCCTGAGAGCACCAGGACAGTAGGGAGGGAGGGCTCAGCCCTAAAACAACCCAAGGTTGAAGCTCAGAGTACCACACCTAATCACATAATGTACCCAGACCTCATAAAGTTCCAACAGCTGCCAGAAGGTGTCCTTAGTCCTTCAAAAAGATTAAGCTGTGAGCTGCCGCTGCGGTGGCAGGGTCGCAGCGGCAAGCACCGCCCCGGGGGCATACCTGAGACACAGTCCGGGACGAAGGAGCCAGACGCAGCAGACGAGCGGATTCTACTCAACACCAGCAAGAACCGACAAGGAGCGGACAACATCATCCTGCACTTTGCAGACCAGAGACGACCCAGGATCCAAGACTCGGCGTGAGTAGAAGCAAGACTTCCTCACTCCTTCTCAGGGAGCAGAGGAGGGAAGGCCACCCCTCCCCCGCCAGCACCGGTGATCTCCATCTTGGATACCAACAAAGCTCGGAGGAGCGGCTAGCTCCAATTCAGGCCTTGGAATAAAACGAGTCATTTAGCAGGTCACAAGAACTTAACGGAGAAGTGACCTCACAGACTCAGTTCCATCCAGGGAAAAGTCACCCAGCTCAGGCGCCAGCCATTGGAGTGGCTCTCCTCACCCAGTAACCAGAGCCAGAGGCTGCCCCTCCCTCTAGCAGCCTCAACAATCAATTGAAAAACAGAAACCCTGAGAATGGCTCCAGGCTGGGTGCTGTGAGTTTTTTTCACAAAAGAGCCCCAGGGAAAAGCTACTGTTTGTTGAAAGGCCTCAACTCTACCCAGAACCTAGCCTCATCACTGCAGCCCCCTCTTTTGTGATTCTCAAAGCAGATCACCCTCCCAGTAAACTAACCTGGGAGGGGGATCTCAAAATCTTGGGTAAAGCAGAGCATTTTTCTGCCTGTTCCAACAAACTGACTTAAGAAACCAATCAAGCCACAGGACCTCAAGCCGACCAGAGACTCCAACCAGACTCTGGTTACAGACAAAAGGGAGATACAGGACTCTTCCCACCCCTCCCAAAAAAAAAAAAAAAATCAAAGAACTTTTTTTTTCCTTCTTCTTCTTTTCTTTTTTTTCTTTTTTTTTGTGTGTTTTTTTTCTCGTTTTTTGTTACCTTATATATATAAAAAAAATTTTTTTCCTTTTCTAAAACTTTTATTAATCTTTGATTTTTGCCTCTTCTGAAAAAATAATTGTTTTCCAGTAACTTTTTTTTTCTCTCCTCTTATAATTTTTATTTTAGGAATACGTGAATGTGTGTTTTCCTTTCTTTTCTTGTCTTCTTTCTCTTTTTCTTTCATTCTTAATTATCTTTTTGTTTTTTGTCTAGCTCTACTGAACTTCTGATATTTTCTTCTCACTTTCCTATCCTTTCCACCTTTTCCTCTTTTGTTTTTCTTTATGTGACTTAACTCTTGTCCTGCACATCCTCAGATAAACCCGTAGTTAACTAGTAGACCCTATCCCCCATTGTGTACACACTTAATCCACAAACTTATTACTCAATTCAAAACCTCTGAGACTTAAATTCATTAATAGCAGTACTACCTCTTTATACCTATATAATATTTTAAGCATTTTTTTAAAATTTTTCACATCTCCTCAATGTCCCTCCCTTTCTCTCAACATATTCACATTCCTCTCTAAATAGATGGTCTTTTAATATCTATAATAACATTAATTTTTACGTTTCTATTTTTTTCTGCTCTCTTTTCATTCCCCTTTCCCTTTCTTCTTTTTCTCTCTCTCTCTACTTGTATCCTACCCAACCTATTTCCTGCATTGATATTAGGACATAGTTAACTCTCCCTGTGCCTCCCCACACCAATCTATTCCTATTTTTTACCCCCATTTCTCCCTAACCCTAATAATTTCTGGTTTTCCAAATTCTTCTCTGTGGTTCGAGGTCCTTTAAGATATAGTTGTTTGATGTCGAATAGATGTATCTGTTGAACTAGATTGTATTTGTAGACTATTGACTGTACAAATGCAAACATTGGTTGATGGTTGCCTTAAGATAGTGTTCTAGCACAAAACTGGTGCTATCTTCATCTCAAATGGGCAGAGTAAGCCGGAAAAACACAAGAAAAATGGCAAATTCGGGTATCTCAATTCCCAATCTTGATAATCAGGGGTTAGAACAGATAATGAATAATCCAGAGGAGAGTTCCCAAATAGCTCTACAAACACTGCTGGCAAACATGATAAATGAGAAGTTTGACAACGTACAAAGGACTATGTATGAGCGTGATAGAGAAAGAGAGGAGGCCTCCCAGAAGTTTATACTGGAATATCATAAGCGTGAGGAAGCTACTCAAAAACTGATACAGGATTTGCGTGAAAAACTTGAGAATACTCAAAGAGAAAGGGAGGAATGGCGTGAGCAGGCTGAGAACACTCAAAGAGATCTGCAGGAATCCCACGAACGGGAGGAAGCTAATCAAAGAGTAATACAGGAATTGAGAGACCAGGTAGAGAACACACAAAGATCACTAAAGGCATTCATGGAATCCATTAACAAAGAGCTGAAGGAAGTCAGGGAGACCACAAAGGGAATGCTGAATGGAACCCAACAGAAGAAATGGGAGCCCAAAGAAACCATAACCAATCAACTAAGTGATTTGAGGACAAACACTGAACACCAAATTAAGGAAGTAAAGAAATTCATACAAGACCTAAAACAGAGCTTCAACAAAGAACTTGAAGCCAACAAAGCTGACCAACTAGAAGGAAAAGAGAGAGTCTTGACAGCAGGTTAGACCATGCAGAAGATCGAATCTCAGGGATTGAAGACAGCCTAGATATTATAGAGAAAGAACATACAACCATCCAAGACAAGTCCAAGAAATATGATAGATCTATCCAACACCTGGAAGAGCCATCAGAAGGCCTAATCTAAGGATAATGGGTGTAGAGGACCACCTAGAAACAGAAGTTAATTGTCTAGGAAATTTGTTTAACAGGATCCTAGCAGAGAACTTCCCAAACATGCAAAAAGATAGGCCTGTCCAGATACAAGAAGCCTTTAGAACCCCAAATAGACCAGACCAGAATAGGACATCCCACCGCCACATTATAATCCACACAGGATCAACTCAGAACAAGGAAAAGATCCTTAAAGCTGTCAAGGAGAAAAGGGTAATCACCTACAAAGGGAAACCAATTAGAATCACCTCAGATTTCTCAGCAGAGACAATCAAAGCAAGAAGAGCCTGGAATGATGTATGCCATGCCCTAAAAACATAAAACTATCAACCAAGAATACTATACCCAGCTAAACTCTCCTTCATAACTGAAGGCCAAATAAAAACCTTCCATAGCAAAGAAAAATTGAAACAATACATCTCCACCAAACCAACCCTACAAAAGATTCTTAAAGATGTACTACACATAGAAAACCAACAAGACCGCAATAAAGGCCAAGAAACTGCACCCAAACTGAGAATCCAAGAACCATAGGAAGAACCCAGTTTTCGCAGCCCCCAAGAAGGTAGAGAACATGGCAGGAACTCCCAAATACCTCTCAGTCCTATCTCTTAATGTTAACCGCCTGAACTCTCCAATTAAGCGACATAGACTGTCTAGTTGGATTAAAAAACAAGACCCTTCTATCTGCTGCCTGCAGGAGTCACATCTTGCCCGTAAAAGCAAACACATTTTCAATGTTAAAGGCTGGAACAAAATCTACCAAGCAAACGGCCCCCATAAACAGGCGGGAGTTGCAATCCTAATATCAGATAAAATAGACTTCAAATTACAATTCGTGAGAAGAGATAAAGAAGGTCGCTACATACTAATTAAAGGATCTCTCCTTCAGGAGGATATTACAATTCTAAATATCTATTCGCCAAACAATGGAGCACCCAAATTTATCAAAGAAACACTACTTTCCCTCAAATCCCATATAGATCAAAATACATTAATTGTTGGGGATTTTAACACACCACTCTCCCCACTAGAGAGATTAACTCGGTAAAAACTCAACAGAGAAACCGCAGATCTAAACAGCTGCATAGATGAACTCGACTTAACAGACATCTACAGAACATTTCACCCAGCAGCATCAGAATACACGTTTTTCTCAGCAGCACATGGAACGTTTTCTAAAATAGACCACATTTTAGGCCACAAAGCAAACTTGTCTAAATTCAGAAACATTGAAGTTATACCTTGCATTCTCTCTGACCACAAGGGAATAAAATTAGAACTCAACACCAAAAGCCACCAAAGAAAATCCGGTATCACATGGAGGCTGAACAACACACTGCTGAATCATGAGTGGGTCATGGAAGAGATTAGAAAGGAAGTTCAAATGTTCATGCTATTCAACAAAAATGAACACACAAAATACCAGCTCCTCTGGGACACAGCAAAGGCAGTACTCAGAGGCAAGTTTATAGCTCTGAGCTCCTACATCAACAAATTGGAGAGATCTGAAACTAACAATTTAATGACACATCTAAAGGTCCTTGAAAAAGAGCAGCAAGATAAACCCCAATCCAGTAGATGGAAAGAAATAATCAAAATTAAATCAGAATTAAATGAATTAGATTCCAAAAAAACTATAGAAAGAATCAACAAAACAAAGAGTTGGTTCTTCGAAAAACTTAACAAAATTGACAGACCCTTTGCAAATCTTATCAGAAAAAGAAGAGAACACACCCAAATTAATAAACTCAGGGATGAGAATGGAAACATCACCATGGAAACAACCAAGATTCAGAACATTATAAGGGAATACTTCTCAAAACTTTATGCTAATAAGTTTGAGAACTGGACAGAAATGGACCTCTTCCTAGCAAATATTGACATGCCAAAACTAAACCAAGATGAGTTAAACTATCTTAACAGGCCCATATCAAGCATTGAAATAGAAACAGCAATAGGAGACCTCCCAGCTAAGAAAAGTCCAGGACCAGATGGTTTTACAGTGGAATTTTACAAGGCCTTCAAAGCAGAGCTCACACCAATTCTCCTTCAACTCCTCAAAGAAATTGAAAGAGAAAGCTCACTACCGACCACATTCTATGAAGCCATCATAACCCTCATCCCAAAACCAGGCAGGGACTCATCAAAGAAAGAGAACTATAGACCCATTTCTTTGATGAACATTGATGCAAAAATTCTCAACAAAATTTTGGCCAACCGACTTCAACAATTCATCCAAAAAATCATACACCACGATCAAACAGGATTCATTTCAGGGATGCAAAGCTGGTTCAATATACGCAAATCAAATAATATTATTCATCACATCAACAGGAGCAAGAATAAGAACCACATGGTTATCTCAATAGATGCAGAAAAAGCATTCGACAAGATCCAACACCCCTTTATGATGAAGGTTTTGGAAAAATTAGGAATCCATGGAACATTCCTCAATACAATAAAGGCTGTATATGGCAAACCTACAGCCAGCATTATACTCAATGGTGAAAAACTAAAGCCATTTCTTCTTAACTCAGGAACAAGACAAGGATGCCCACTCTCTCCACTTCTCTTCAATCTAGTATTAGAATGCCTAGCTACAGCAATAAGACAAGATGCAGACATAAAGGGGATCCAAATAGGGAAAGAAGAAATAAAACTCTCCCTCTTTGCAGATGACATGATCTTGTATTTAAAGAATCCCATAGACTCCACTCCCAAATTACTCAAGCTGATTCAAAACTTTGGCAAAGTCGTAGGTTATAAAATTAACCCCCCAAAATCAATGGCTTTTCTGTATGCCAACAATGAGAAAAGTGTGGCTGAAATTAGGAAAGCAACGCCATTTATAATAGCCCCACAAAAAATAAAATACCTAGGAATTAACTTAACCAAAGAAGTGAAGGACCTCTATGATGAAAACTTTAAAATCTTGAAAAAGGAAATCAACACAGAACTTAAAAAATGGCAAAACCTCCCATGCTCCTGGATTGGAAAGATTAAAATCGTGAAAATGGCAATACTTCCCAAGGCTATCTACAAATTCAATGCAATACTTATCAAAATTCCACCCTCATTCTTCAAGGAAATAGAAGAGACAATCCAAAAATTCATATGGAACAATAAAAGACCCCGAATAGCAAAAACGCTCCTCAACGGAAAGAACACTGCTGGAGGAATATCAATACCAAATTTCAAACTCTACTATAAAGCCATAGTAATCAAAACAGCTTGGTATTGGCATAAGAACAGACCTCAGGACCAATGGAATAAAATTGAAAACCCAGAAATGAACCCACAGACCTATAGCCATCTAGGGAGAATGGAAGACAGACAGCCTCTTCAGTAAATGGTTCTGGCAAAACTGGTTAACTACATGTAGAAAACTAAAGCTAGATCCTTATATATCACCCTGCACCAGAATCAACTCCAAATGGATCAAAGACCTTGAACTCAAAGCAGACACTCTGAAAACATTACAGGATGGAATAGGAGAAACCCTGGGTCTCCTTGGCTCAGGCCGAAATTTTCTGAATAGAGACCCGGAAACACAACAAATCAAAGAAAGGTTGGACAAATGGGATTGCATAAGGTTGCAGAGTTTCTGCAGGGCAAAGATCAATAGAAAGCCCACGGATTGGGAGAAGATCTTTACTAGCCATACAACGGACAAGGGTCTCATATCGAAAATATACTTGGAACTCAAAAAATTAAACCACCCAACAACAAATCCTCAAAGAAACAACTGCCCAACTGGGCGAAAGACTTAAAGAGAAGCTTCTCTGAAGAAGAAAGAAGGATGGCCAATAGACACATGAAGAAATGTTCAACATCCCTAGCCATAAAAGAAATGAAAATCAAAACAACATTGAGATATCACCTCACTCCAGTTAGAACAGCAAAAATCAAGAACTCTAACAACAACAGATGCTGGAGAGGATGTGGACAGAAAGGAACCTTACTTCATTGTTGGTGGGAATGTAAACTTGTTCAACCACTTTGGAAAGCAGTATGGAGGTTCCTCAAAAGACTTCACATAGAACTCCCCTATGACCCAGCAATCCCACTTTTGGGCATTTACCCAAATGATCACAAACAAGGCCACACTAAAGCTACCAGCACAACTATGTTTATTGCAGCATTATTTACCATAGCTAAGATATGGAACCAACCCAGATGCCCCTCAGTAGATGAATGGATCAAGAAGATGTGGTATATATACACAATGGAATTCTATGCCTCCATCAGAAAGAATGACATTTCCCCATTTGTTAGGAAATGGAAAGGCTTGGAAAAAATTATATTAAGTGAAGTAAGCCAGGCCCAAAGAAACATAGGTCCCATGGTTTCCCTTATTTGCAATATCTAGTATAGGTATGAGTCAAGCGGAAAAAGTCAGAGAATGTGATGTTAGGAAAACGAATCCTCAAATATGTATTTTAATGTTTTTGTTTCTTTCACGCACTTATAAGATTATTTCTTTGTTGGTTGTATGTCCCTCCCCCACAGTGTAACCCCCGCTTTCACTATATTTAATGTCAGTATAACATGTGGAGGAGATGGGGACAAACAAGTCGTTTAAGCATTCAGGTGGACCTATTGTAACAATGAGAAGTACAAAATGTCATGTCAAAACCAGCTTTACAATGTCGGTGTGGGGGGGGAGGAGGGGTATGATTGAGTGGGGTGGAGGGGGGAGGCTGGGAAGGGAGGTGAAGGTTAAACAAAGGAGGAGGCTGCAATGCTTGGCAAGAAATGTATGCATTATCCTGCCCATGTAATTGTAACCCCTCTGTACAGTATGTTCTCAAATAAAATAAAATAAAATTAAAAAAAACAAAAAGAAAAAAAAACATAAAGATCAAGCTGTGATGCCCAGCTTTAGAGCCCAAACTCCCCACCCAGTATTAGTCCTGCTGAGTGACATGCAATCCAAGTAGGGATCTCTGATAAATTTCCTAAAATTATTGGGCTGCATGCGAGCATCCAATCACTTGTCCTCTGGTAACAAAACCTCAGGGTCATTGAAGACAGAAGCAGTCAAGACCTCAACCCCAGCTTCTACGGGCAGTTCAGCAATGCTTACCCTTTTGCTCCCTCAGGGGTTTGTTTAATTTGGGTATAATCTCAAGAACAATGTCTCCTAATATCACTATCCCAAGGGGCGACCCCCTACCCAAGCAAACAGTCAAACAACCTGGAAGTGTTCTCTTTGGGGAAGACAGACCAGCCTTCCCATGTGCCCATTTCCAGGGGCTCCCCTTCACCCAGAAGCCTTGAAAGGGGTATCTGCTCCCTCCAGCAGTAGGCCTGCCACTCCTTCCAGACCCAAACTGACCACAGCATCCTCTGGTGAGCTGAACACTCATGTCCAAGTTGGGAAAGTTGCTGTCCAAGTTCTTTGTTTGAGTAGATGCTAGGAAGCTTCTTGTGCCTTCAGGTGGCCCACGTTGAAGACTGCAAAGCCATCTATCAAGGTTTCACCTTCCAGCCTGTCTGGTGGCCAATCCTGGTGTCTGCTTGGGCTCTGGCTTCCCTGGACCTGCAGTGTTAGGGAACCTGCAGCTCCCCCTGCCAGTGCCAGCATTGAATTGCCCACCAAGAGCACCAAGTGCTCCTGGTATATCTACTTTGGTCTTTGGAATTTTACCATTCACCATCATGGGACTCTCTGGGGGATATTTCTGGGTAGCAAGCAAGACTAACTTTTCATTTGGAAGCTGGCAGATTACTAATATAGGCTCATCACCTGTCCCCTGCCAACCTGGACAGCCCTGCTCCTTCCAGCTCCATTGCCCACCTTGTGTTTAGGGGCCCCCTGAGCTCAGCTTCTGATTCCTGAACTTGCCCACATATTCTGAAGAGAGCCGAGAGAAGACTTTGGCATCTATTGGGCCCCAGAAGTCAGGCCACAGTGAGGCTTCTGCAGCCCTCTGCCTTGCTCCTAGCAGTCACCAACAGGGCAGTGCCCCCAGGATCCAACGCAGACCTCTGACTTGGGTAAAAAAAAGAGGCTGTGCTTGAGTCGCCCACAGTCAGCAGTCAGCAGTCCTGGCATATGGGCACCTACTAAGGCCACCCCAGTATATATGGGGGCTCAAGAAAGAGATAGACACATCCTGCAGGCTTATTTGGAGCAGCTCCTCTTCCAGGTGCGGGCATGGTGGCCTTTAAAGCAGAACATGACAGTGCACACACTAGAAGAGCCCAGGACACACTAGAAAAACTTGGTAAGCAATGGCCCTATGCACAGAGACCTGACGGAGGCAGCAAATCAGAGAGAGAGAGAGACAGAGACAGAGACAGAGACAGAGACACAGAGACAGAGAGACAGAGAGACAGAGAAACAGAGAGAGAACTCTAGGCTAGCTCTGATTTGTACTGGTTTCAATATCCTTGCCAAGAAATGCATATTTTCACCAAGAAATAAGAAGGAAAACTTCTAACTCTAACTCTGATGGAGTAGCTGGAATCAATCTAGATTTCCTAGCATAAACAATCACAAAAGTGGTATGTGAAAAAATATATGTATATAAATGTATTGGTAATATAAATATATAGGTATATATATGTATATTCAAATATACAATGTGAATATGTAATGTATGTATAATGTATAATGTATAATGTATAATGTGTGTGTATATATATATATATATATAAAACGTAATATATACAGGGAGAAAAAAAATAAATACATAATATTTGAAGGAATAATGACCAAAACCTTCCCAAACTTGATTGAAAGCATGAACCCTTCTATGCAGGATTCTAGCAGCTTAAAGAAGTCAATTAATATAATTACACAGGTCCACACTAAGACACATTCTAATTAAATAGTCAAAGACAGAAAATCACCCAAAGCACAGAAACAGGACTCATCACACACAAGTGATCTTCAATGATATTATGACAAATTTCTCATCAGACACTAGATTAACTATTGGACAGCAAGGGCAACAAATTTAAGGTGCTAAAAGGACATATCTAATACCAACCTTTCTAACAAATATATACTTCCTTCAACTGTGAGAGATGAGCTAAGTACCTAACGATGCCTCAGGTATATAATCCTAACTACTCAGGAAGATGAATTGTGAAGATTGTGGCTCAAAGCCAGCCTGAAACTTGTCCCTTCAGGAACAAGTTGTATGACAGCTGTCCTTGAGAAGAACTGAGGCCTTTTTGCTATGTCATTGCTGGAACAAGATATAGGATAATGTGGCCATCAAGAATGAAGGCTTTTGGATAGTGTCTCCATAGAAGCAATTTATGAGACTCAGAGGTCCTCTAGAAGTCAGAGGACTTTTACCACTCTCCTAGTAGTTTCAGGAAAGGCATAATAATGAACAGAGCAACCTCGAGCCCACATGGAGTCCTTAGCAGCAGTCTTTGAAACCTATGGGATAAAGTATCAATACTGGCAAGCTATCATTAGTCCACTTTTTCTCTGACCTCACTGGCCCAGACTCTGATTGGTCCATTTCCTCTATGATGTCACTATGCTGGGTTGTGATAGCTCCATTTGAGAGGTCATGCAGGGTTTATAGGAAGCCAATGTGCTCCAACCTATGTTAACATCTCTAGGAATTCTTGATTGATGACCCACGGGATTGACTCAAAGCTGAATTCATGATTTTTTTGGCTGGGGGGGGGCGGGTTGTCATTTGGATTTTGGTATTTCGTTTTACTTTTTCTGGGGTTTTCATTATTTTATTTAGTTAATTTTAGGTAGACTTGCTAACTGCCATCATTTCAGAAGGATGGAAGAATACAAAGAATACAAAGAATAATCCTCCAGATCCTTCAAGGAGGAGATCATCAAACAATACCAGATGAAAGAGCTCATCGACCATGGTACCAATGGCAAGTGAAGCTGGCCCATCCTTGCCTCACACACATGGAAGTGGCAGTTAAAATACTCCTGAAGGGAGAGTTCTCCAGTCATCAGATAAAGAATGAGATGGACATTTTTAATACGGTTTGGCACAGCACATCATCAGTTTGTACCAGGGGATGGAGAAGGAAGAGTATGTGTATCTCATCATGGAACTTGCTGGTAGGGGATACCTCCTGGGGTGGATCTGAAAATCCTGCTGCCTATATGAGGATGAAACCAAGAAGCTTTTCACACAAATTGTAAGTGCTGTTCACTACCAGAACAGAATCACACACTGAGACCTTTAGTCCAACAACATCCTGTTGGATACCAAAGGCAATATGAAGGTCAGTGGTTTGTTCTGAGCATCTAGTTCACCCTGGGGCATTTGCTATCGAATGTATGTGCTTCTGTGCTTTTCCAACCCCCTAAATTTTCCTGGAAGAAAGAAATGATGGCTGGGTGCCAGTGGTTCACATCTTTAATCCTAACTATTCAGGTGGCTGAGATATGAGGATCACGGTTCAAATCCAGCCCAGGCTGGCTCTACCCTCTGAGCAGGCTCATACAGATACCAAAGACTAATTTGAGGAGCAGATGGCAGTTGATAGAGGTGACTAGCAAAATAGTTACCACTCTTCTCAGAATAAGCTGCTCAATGTCACCCAGGAACAGAGCAGTTCCACACAAAGGGGAGGAGAGCCCTAAGTGATATCAAAGATAACTTCACTTGAAAGCCAGAAGGCCCTCTTACTGAGATGGGAGAGATTTCTAGGTAGTGTACTAAAAAAAAGTTGTAAGTGGGATCCTAGAATGGAGATCAAAACACTTTTTGCCCAGCAACACCCTTAGTCCAGCCAAGAAGACAGGTGAATCAACTGTTGTAGGTTTCCTCAGGAGGGATTCCACCCAAGGGGCATCTTGCAGTGAAAACTGAACGTTGTAGTTATCAAAGCATGTAATTCTTGTGCATTGTATCAGTTCCTTGCACGTACAAAGCTACTTGAATTACACTTGAGCTACACCCTAGTTATTACAAATATAGTTTGTTTTTTTTATTCTATGTTATTCTTTAAGATGCAGTCTCATGTAGCCAAGTCTGATCTTAACTTCATAATTCTATTGCCTAGTCTCCCAAATGTTGGGATTACAGGTGTGTACCTCTATGTTATCCATCATACTATTATCTGCATGTTTCCTTAAGTTTTAATACTTTATTTTATCCCTTGGCAGTGCTGTGGTTTTGATTAAGAGGCTGGTGCTAGGCAAGCAAGTACTCTACCCCTTGACTCCTGTCCCCAGCCCTTGCTCTTCATTTTACTTTAGATGAGCTCTTATAGTATTATTTTTTGTATTGTGTTTATTTTCTTGGGTCAGAATTAGACTGTGATTGTAATGTGTTTTCCTGATCGGAAGCCATTTTTGTCTTTTTATATGATTTGTAAATATAATTTTTCTTATTAAAAAGAAGGTGGCCAGGAACAGGTGGCTCATGCCTGTAATCCTAGGTACTCAGGAGGCTGAGCTCTGAGGATCACGGTTCAAAGCCAGCCCAGCAGGAAAGTCCATGAGACTCCTATCTCCAATAAACCACTCAGAAAACCGGAAGTGGCTGTGGCTCAAGCGATAGAGCGCTCGCCTTGAGATGAAGAGTGCAGGGACAGCACCCGAGTCCAGAATTCAAACCCCACGAATGACCAAAAATAAATAAATAAATAAATAGAAAATGCACAGAGGTGTTACACTATATGTCATTTTAAAATTCAAAACCTTATTTTAAAAGAATAAAAATGCATATAATCACTAAAATTTATCTGTAGAATAAAAATGACTACCAGATTACATGTTTTTGGAGGGTGTGTCAGTGATACACTGTGTCAGCTCTAGACAATGCTACATAGTTCCTGGCCTGAATGGCCTAAATAAAAACAAGTAAAAAGTAAAAAAAACAAATGATACTTTAGGGCACAGCTGTGGAAGATTTGAAATATTCTTGTATAATTTATTGACAATTTGTACATTTCTGTGCTGATGAAAAGTGATATAGCAATTATGGTAGAATTTGACACAGTCTTCTAACATAACAGAGCATTACCTCATTACCGAGCAATTCCCTTGCTTATTACATAACCAAAACAACTGAAGAGAAAAAACTAATAGCTCATATGCCAATGATAACAGCAAATTTCACAATAGAAGTTGGAAATACCTGGAGTGTCTATCAGATGAACAGGTTTATAAAATATGAGGTATGCATAAATGGATGATGACTTATCCACAAAAAGGCTGCAATTAATATATGTCTGTCACAGATGGACACAAAAAAGAATCTACTATTTATGTGAAACATATTGGCTAAACCATT
This sequence comes from Dipodomys spectabilis, assembly GCF_019054845.1. Taxonomy (NCBI): domain Eukaryota; kingdom Metazoa; phylum Chordata; class Mammalia; order Rodentia; family Heteromyidae; genus Dipodomys; species Dipodomys spectabilis. The sequence continues at coordinate 10,899,591 of NW_024870978.1, read as the reverse complement.
TCATAAGAGAAAATGGAAGATTAAAATTTCTGGGACAGGTCATTGGGGGTGATTGTTACTCAATGATTGTGTGGATTGCATCAGCATTGAAAAGATAGTTCACAAAAGAGGTAATGGTTACAAAGCAGTGTGGATATAATTAATGTCACTGAGTTTTATACTTGCCTAGCAAGCATGAGGCCAAGCGTTCAACCCCCAGCACATCCAAAAATGCGAAATCTTCCTTCTGTTACCTACCTTGAGTGGTAGATGCTTTTCTACTTTTGATTGTATTCCTCAGAGGATCTCTGGTGGCTCTCTGATGTTGAGTCATGCTTTACAGATAATCTATTATTTGAACATTAATTCTGAGTTTTAAAGGAAACCTCCTATATTAAAATGAGGGCAATGCCTGCAGTTCTAATTCAAGAGGCTAAAACAAGAAAACGCTTACACAGTCTAGGCTGCATAGAGAGGTCATGTCTAAATCCCCACTGTAGCTGCGGAAACTGGAGGGACAATTATTTGTAAGCAATTACAGGTGAGAGATAAGTTTCAGATCACATTATATTTTGGTCATGTCAGCTTGTATTCAATATTTACATGAATTTAAAAATTTTTTCCATTTTACCTTACTCGTAGTATGTCATTTTGAAACTTTGTACTATGTTCTTGTTTGCTACATTTAAAAAGAAACATAGTTTTCCTTTGTATCATATTAAACATTGTTTTTGATTTTTTCTATATTGCAACTATTTATTTTTCACAGTTTTTATGTTTTTTTTCTGCATGTAGGGACTGCCAATTGAGCCACAGCTCAACTTCCAGCTTCATTCTTTTGAAAAGTATCAGGTAAAGCCCAGCACAACTAAGGAGGCTGAAATCTGAGGATCTTGGTTTGAAGCCAGTCAGTCTGAACTTTAGCCTTGAGTAAAACAGGGAAAGTTCAAGCCATAGTACTGGTAATTACACAAACAAGTCTCATGGACTTTCTTGCTTGGGCTGGCTTTGAACTGCAGCCCTTAGATTTCAGCCTCCTGGGTAGATAGGACTTACAGGCATGAGCAAACAACTGCTGACTTATTTTAATTTTTTGCTGTTGTTTTTCATGGGGATTAAACTCTGGGCTTAGGTGCTGTCCTCGTGCTCTTCCGCTCAAGGCAAGAACTCTATCGCTTGAGCCATAAAACCACTTTCAGTTTTCTGGTGGTTTATTAGAGATAAGAGTCTCACAGACTTTCCTGCCCAGGCTGGCTTGGAACTGTAATGCTCAGACCTCAGCCTCCTGAGTAGCTAGGATTACAGGCATGAGCCACTGATGCCTGGCTTATTTTAATATTTTTAACCAGCTCTTTCTTGCCTTCAAATTCAATACTTTTGTTTTGTCCAGTAGACCTGATCTTTGGGCCACATTGCTGTTTCTTAGTAGTTTTGAAGGCGGGGGTAGGGGTTGAACTCTCGGCATGGGTGCTGTCTTTGTACACTTCAGCTTAAGGCAAATGCTATACCATTTCACCCACAGAGCAACTTCAGGTTTTCTGGCTGGTGGTTAATTGGAGCTAAGAGTCTCATGAACTTTCCTGACCAGGCTGGCTTTGAACCGTGATCTTCATATCTCAGCCTCCTGAGTAGCTAAGATTACAGGATAGAGCCAGCAATGCCCTTCTGTTTCCTAGCTTTTTGACTCAAGTATCATGTTTTACAACTTCAACCACAGCTCCACCTGTAGCTTTTTTTGTTTATTGGACATAAATTTCTAATGTAATTTTCTGGGCAGTCTGGCTTCAAACCATTATCCTCAGATTTCAGCTTCCTGAGGTGCTCCAATTATACACATGAACCACAAACCCATTGGTCATTTAAAAATATTAATATGTTTTTTCCACTTTTTAAAAATTTCCTTGCTTTTTATTTTTGTGTATGTTCTAGTCCTGGGGCTACAAATCAGTGCCTGGATACAATGCAGGAGCTTTTTCTTCAAGACTAGTGGCTTATCACATGAGCCAAAGTATAGCCTGTGGTTATAATGGTTTTGTCTTGGTGCTTGAACTAGAAAGTGGGTGCTGTACTAGAAAGTGATTGCCCAGTTTGCATCTTGGGTCACAGCTCAACTCTAGTTTTTGGTTTTAATTGTTGTTAGTTAATAGGAGATGAAACTTATGCAAAGCCCATCATGTATCAATTGGCTGAAATCTGAGGATCATGGTTCAAAGCCAACCAGGGCAGGAAAGCCCATGAGAATCTTAGCTCCAATTAATCACTGGAACCTGGGAGGGATACAGTTCTATTCTTGAACAAAACAGCATAAGTTCAAGCCACAAGATAGCATACAGATGCACACACAGAGAAAGCGTCATGGACTTTCTTGCATGGGCTAGCTTTGAACCATGATTCTCAGATTTCAGCCTCTCACCATCCCCTCTCCTTTGAAAATTTTATTGGTCCTGTGGCTTGACCTCTGACTCTGGGGCCTATATGTTAGCTTTTACACTCAAGGATTTATACAGCTCAAGGATTTGTGCTGTTTAGCTGGGGATAAGAATCTCAAGCATGTTCCTTCCTAGGTTGACTTGTCTCTGCAATCCTCAGTTGTCAGCCTCTTGTGTAGTAAGGACTACACATACGACCAGCAACATTTGGGTCATTTTAAAACTTTAATATGTGCTTGCTCCTACCATTTTTTCTTTTTTTTTCATTTTTGCTTGTCCTGGGAGTAGAAATTGAAGCTCAGATATTGTCTCACAGCATATATGGGACCAAACATAATATTTGGCTTTTGGGGGGAGGTTAATTGTAGAGAAAAGAATCATGTAGAGTTAGGCCAGAATCAGGAGGCTGAAAATTGAGGAAAGTCCATGACACTCTTTTCTCCAATTAACCACTAAAATCTGAGAGTAGTCAATCATTGAGCAAAATAGTGCAAGTTCAAGCACCAGGACTGGCACACACACACACACACACACACACACACACACACACACACACACGCACACACACACACACACACACACACACACACACACACACACACACACACACACACACACATCTTATGAACACCTATACCTGAGCTGAGCTTTAAACAGTATCCTCAAATTTCAGCCTTAGTATCTAGAATTACAAATATGAGCCACCAATGATTGGCTCATCGAAACCTCTGTTACTTCATCTCTTCTACCCTTCTTTTCATTTATTTCGTTGTTTTTGTGTGTGTCGTTCCTGGAGCTTGAACTCATGCAAGGCCTGGCCTGATTGAGGAGGCTGAAATCTGTCCATCATGGTTTGAAAGCAGCCTGAGCAGGAAAATCCATGAAATTCTTATCTCCAATCAATCAACAAAAACCTATCCCCACTGAGGCCACCACACACAAAACAGTCTCCTGGAATTTTTTCATTGGGTTTGCCTTTACACATGATCTTATATTTCAGCCTCCTGCATTTCTAGAATTACAGACATGAGCCAACAGTCTTGGGTTCTTTACTTCCAGCCATTTAATTTTATCATTGTGATCCTGAGGCTGGATCTCTGAGCCAGGGCATTGTTTCAATAGGTTTTTTGTTTAAGGCTGGTGCTTTACAACTACAACCACAGCTTTATTTCTGGCGATTTTTGCTGTTTAGTTGCAGACTTATGTACTTTGCTATCCACGCTGGCTATGAACAACAACCTTCAGATTTCAGCGTTCTGAGTCATAGGATTACACATATTGACCAAAAATTCACTCATGGCTCATTTTGAAACTGTAATTAGATTTTCTCACAGTTTTTCTTCTTTTTACTAATCCTGGGGCTTGAACTCAGGCATTGGACACTGCCCCTGAACTTCTGATACTCAAGGTGAGAACTCTACTACTTGACCACAATGCCACTTCCAGCCTTTTTTATTTATGAGGTACTGAGGAAACAAACCCAGGGATTCAAACATGGTAGGCAAGCACTCTGTCACTAAGCCACATTTCCAGCCATTCCTTCACCTTTTTATTTGTAATTTTTATTTCCTTGTGAATGCTTGTCCTAGGTCTAAAAATCAGCCCATGTACAGTCCCAGAAGATTTTATTCAAGGTTAGCACACCAAGGCATGAGCCACTGCACAACTTGTGGCTATTAATTTTTGTTTTAAGTAGCTACTTAGAGTTGAGTCAATGAATTCTCCTACCTGGGCTGGTTTTCTACTGTGATCCTCACATTTTAGCCTCCTGAGTGGCTACCATCATAGGTGTGTGCCACCTATGCTTGGATCATATTTTAAACTCTGAAATTGGCTCTTCTAACTTCTCTATATTTATTTATTTTATTCCTTTTTGTGTGTTGGACCTGAAGTTAATATCAAGGTCTGAGTGCTGTCCCAGAAATTATTTTCTCATTTCTGCCATTGGAGCCACAGCTCAATCACCAGGTTTTATTTTTCATCCTTTTGGTAATTAATTGGAAATAAGAATCTCATGTAAAGCCCAGCAAGACACAGGAGGCTGAAATCTGAGGATTGAAGTTGAAGCCATCCTGGACAGGAAAGTGCATGAGACTTTTCTAATCAACTAACTACAAAGAATCTAGGAGTGATAGAGCTGCTACACAAATTAAAGCCACAGTTTGGCATTCACAGTATAAAAGCTCCATGGACTTTCCTGTTTGGACTGGCCTTAAAATGTATCTTCAGACTTCAGCTTTCTGAATAGTTAAAATAATAAGCAAGAACCACTAGCCCCAGGCTTATTTTTAAATCTGAAATGGTCATTTCTTCTCTCAGTTTTGTTTTTGGTCGACTTTGGGCTGAATTATGGACCAGGGAACTGTTTCCCAGGTTTTTCACCAAATTTCAGTAGTTTATAACTACTCTCACACCTTCATTTCCACCTTTTGCTGGGTAGTTGGGGAAAAGAATTTCAATGACTTTTCTGTCCAGGCTGGCTTTGAGCTGTGATCCACATATTTCATCTTTCTGAGTAGCTATGAATATACACATAAACCAACAACCCATGGCTCACTTTGAAACCAATATTTTCACTTTCTCCCATCTTTTATAATTTGTGCACTTTTTTCTTTATTTTTGTAAGTGTCTGTGCTAGGGCATCAGCACCAGGGCATGTGTGTTGTCCCAGAGCTTTCTGTTTAAGGCTAGAACTCTACCATATGTGCCAGAGCACAGCTATTGGCATATTTTTGGAGACAAATGAGACATGAGAGTCTCATAGATTCTCCTACCTGGGCTTGCCTTCAACTGTGATCCTAAGATTTCATCCTCCTGAGTAGCTGATAGATCATCAGTGAGCAACCAATGCTTGATTTATTTAAACCTCTGTCATTGGATCTTCATTCTGCACTTCTTCCCTCTTTTCTTTAATTCTTCTGTGATTGTCCTGGGGATTGAACTCAGGGCCTGGTTGTTGTCCCAGAAATTGATTGTCCAGTTCTGCCACTTGTGCCATAACTCCATTCCCAGTTTCTTTTCTTTTCTTTTTGACAATTAGTTGGAGATAAGAGTCTGATAAAAAGCCTAGCATAAATCAAGCCAGCCTGGGAAGGAAAGTCCATGAGACAATGACCTCCAACTAACCACTGATTAGCTGGGAATGGTAGAGCTCTATCCTTGAACAAAGCAGCACAAGTTCAAGGATGGCACACACAAGCCGCAAGATGGCACACAGATGCAAACACACAGAGAAAGTCTCATGGATTTTCTTGCTTGTGTTAACTTTAAACTGTGATCCTCATATTTCACTTTCTCTTCTTCCACTGTCCTTTTTATTTATTGTTTTTATTTGAAATTTTTAGAGGTCATGCAGCTTGACCTCTGGCTCTGGGAATTATTTCTTAGCTTTTTAACTAAAAGCTGCTGCTTTACCACCTCAGTTGCAGTTCAGGGCTTTGTGCTAGTTAGCTGGGGTAAGCATCTCAAGCACAATCCTGCCCATGCTGACTTGATACCACAATCCTCAGATGTCAGTCTCTTATGTAGTAAGGATTATACACAGGACCAACAACCCTTGTGTCATTTTAAAACATTAATATATGCTTACCTCTACCTACTGTTGTTTACTTTTTATTTTTTTTTTACATGTGTGTGCTGTTCCTGGGCCTAAAAATTGGGGCTCATATTCTGTCTCAGAAGTTTTTATTCAAGGTTATCCATTATTACATGAGACATACCATAACTTTTGGGCCCTTTTTGGTGGGGGGAAGTGATTAATCACAGACAAGATTTTCATGGACTCTTCTGCCAGAGCTGGCCATGAACCATCATCCTCAGATATAAGCCACTTGAATAACTAGTAAAACATGTATCAGCCACAAATGCTTGATTTATTTAAGACTTTGTCACTCACTCTTCCTTGGTTACTTCTACTCTTCTTTATTTCTTCTGTGCATGTCCTGAGGCTTGAACTCAGGGTTTAGGTGCAATCCCAGAAAATATTTGCCCAGTTCTGCAACTTAAGCCAAAGCTCAACTTACAGCTGAATCAAGTGGCTGAAATCTGAGGACCATGTTTCAAAGCAGCCTGTGCAGGAAATCCATGACACTCTTATCTCCAATGCACCACCCAAAATCTGGGAATGCTAGGACACAAACACACACATCACACATACACACACACACACACACACAAACATACAACACACATGCACATACACATACACACAAAGTCTCTTGGACTTTGCTTCTTGGGCTGGCCTTGAAACTTGATCCTCATATTTCTGCCTCATGAATAGGCCTACAGCCATGATCAACAAGCACCAGGCTTATGTTTAAATTTACAATTGGCCTTTCTTCTCTTCTCCTACAATTTTTTAGCACCAGGAATTGATCTCTGGGTCAGCAAACAGGTTTTTTTTAGCTTTTCCACCAAATACAGTGCTTTACAACTACAATCATATCTACACTGGGTAGATGGGGGTAAGAGTTGCATTTACATTCTTGCCCAGTCTAGCTTTGAACCTTGATTAACTAGGAATACACATAAGAACAAAAACCCATGCTCACTTTGAAACTTTAGTTTTCTCTTTTCCCATCATTTTTAGTTTGTGTTTTTTTGTGTTTTGAAATGTGTGTATAGGACTTCAACTTAGGGCTTAGTTGCTGTTCCAAGATTTCTGTTTGAGACTACCATTCAACAGCATGAGCCAAAGTACATATTGTAGCTTATTTTTGGTGGCAAATTATATATGACTCTCCTGCCTGGGATGGTCATGAACCGTGATCCTTAGATATCATCCTCCTGAGTACCTCGTATAGCATGTGTTATACCAAAAGTACTTCTCAAAAATAAAAGAAAGGAAAAGGAAAATGATGGAAGGGAAAATAAACCATTCCAACCAAATATTTCATGGGCAATTTTGTCAAAGAAAATACCTTCTTTTTTTTTCCTTATTGGTAGGTGTCAAACCCGGAAAATTGCCCATTGTAAACAAATCCTTTACTACTTGAGTATGCCCCAAGCCTTTTTATTCACATGGTGTTTTTTAGTTTGTTTGGTTGGTAGTTTTTATTTTGTTTTTTCTTTTTATTTATTTTTTTGCGAGGGTAGACTATGTTTAGCTCAGATTAGTCTTCTACTTGTGATCCTCCTGTTTTTATCTCCTGAGTAGCTGAAATAATTGGTATATACCATCTCACCCAATGTAGCTCTTATTTGACTACTAGAGAAATTTTAAAAAAGAAGAAGCACCTCCTAATTACCTTCATAATCCCCATGACAAAATGAGAATGTATTTATAGTAATTTTATTCATGAAGAGAAAGGCAAAAAATCCTAAACAAAAGAGATTATGTATCAGAAATGAAGGAAAGTTTATATTTTTCCTTTTTCCCTCTTTCCTATGTGTGTGTTTTCCTGAAGATATAACACCGGCTTCACCAATGATAATCAAGTTATTCTAACACCAAGCTGCAACCCCACTTACATAGATAAAATTTAGAAAACCTAATGTAATTTATCACACTGAGTAACGAAGAAATCCCATATATTCATCTGAACAGATGATGATACAAAAGTATTTAATATTTTTAATATTACTGAAAACTCTAAAACTGAAGGAAAATAGCTTTAGCGTATGTAGAATATCTATCAAACTCATACACTGTTTTTTTTTATTTAGCTGACGTATTTTTGATTCAATCAAGAGACAAATTTGTTTTCAGTGATGAATAGGATGACACATTTGATGTTTTAACGAAGAAGAAGAAGAAGAAGAAGAAGAAGAAGAAGAAGAAGAAGAAGAAGAAGAAGAAGAAGAAGAAGAAGAAGAAGAAGAAGAAGAAGAAGAAGAAGAAGAAGAAGAAGAAGAAGAAGAAGAAGAAGAAGAAGAAGAGGAAGAAGAGGAAGAAGAGGAAGAAGAAGAGGAAGAAGAAGAGGAAGAAGCAGCGGAAGAAGCAGCGGAAGAAGCAGCGGAAGAAGCAGCGGAAGAAGCAGCGGAAGAAGAAGAAGAAGAAGAAGAAGAGGAAGAAGAAGAGGAAGGAGAAGAGGAAGGAGAAGAGGAAGAAGAAGAAGAAGAAGAAGAAGAAGAAGAAGAAGAAGAAGAAGAAGAAGAAGAAGAGGAAGAAGAAGAGGAAGAAGAAGAGGAAGAAGAAGAGGAAGAAGAAGAGGAAGAAGAAGAGGAAGAAGAAGAGGAAGAAGAAGAAGAAGGTCACAATGGAAGGAAAACACTAATTTGTAAGCAAGATGACATGGTAATCTTCATAAAAATTCAAACATGTTTACAGATATACACTAATACCTATTCAGTAAGTTGGTTTAACATGAAGTCAACCAATGAAGAAATAAAAAAAAATCTCTGCAAGGAATTTGTAGCTCAGTGGCAGAATATTTGCCTATTATATGTGAAGGGTCCTTGATAAATCTCATGCAAAATTCAAAACAGACCAAAAATTAAAAAAAAAATAATGCAGGAAGGACAATAACGCACAGGGTTTGGGGCAAGTAAGTGGTTTACTTCAAAAATAGAAGTAGCAACAGATGATTTTGGTGGCACATACTTGGAATCCAAACTTCCATTTCTTTGGTGGTTCAAATATGCAAGGCCAATCAGCTAAAAAGCACAACAAATAAACAGGAGGACGAGGAGGACCATGAGAGAAGAAAAAAATAGAGATCTGAAACAAATTAAACTTCATCTGGATGGAGGAAAGAAGTCTGTCAACTATATTGTTGAAACTTTAAAATAAGTTTCTACCCTTTACACCGTATGAGGACACAGCAACAATTGAGCACATTAAACCTGGTGAAACCGACCTCTCTGTACCTTGAATTTTCTAGGTTCTAGATCTTGTCCTTCAGAGTATCTGTTGACTACAAATAACTTTCTCTAAGCCATTGGGACCTGGTCTTAAGGAGTTTTGTTATAGCATCACAATGGAATTGAAACACCCAGATACACCTCTTTCCCTAAAGGAAATACTCTTCCTGTAGCTGTAGGAAAGACTGATGTATTTGATAGTCAGAGAGTTCAAGCTGAGGGCCTCCAATTTGCTAGGCAGGGGTTCAACCATATAAGTCCCCTACTCCAGCCCTTTTCCTTCACTTTGCACACATCAACAAACTGCCTTATGTATTTCAAGCTTTCTGCTGTTAACTATCTGATAAGAAACTATCATGGGTATGATGATGCTCTATTTTCTCTCACTCCTATAGATGTTAGTAACCCAATCCATGGTGCTGTATGGCATAGGGCATTTTGCTACATTATCAGAAGATTCTGAAGCGATACCACTATTCTTTTGACACCAGTCACTCCAGGTTTAAAGAAAAAGTCATTGAATATCTTGAGTAAATTGAAGAGGTCTTTAAAAGCCAAAAGTTAGAGCACGTTTTCAGATTATGAATGCCATGTAGCATCCTACTGGATTTAATTTCTAAGTGAGAAAACAGCAGCTTCCATGACCTAACCTAAGCCAAAAACATTCTTGGTCTTAGTTTCTTTGCATTTTAATGTAAATAACAAAAGTGCAAGTTTATTGATGTATAAGAGGACTCTTCATATTTAAATAGTTGTCAAAATTCACCGAGTTGAATACAAAACATGCTTAATTTATATTAAAGTAGTAATGTGTTATCATTAATACATGGATGTATTGTATTAGTAAATACTGTAAAGGAAAAACTTATTTCTACAGAGGATTCATCTTGGCAATAGTCATTTTATAGGAGGCTAATACTACCTACCTTCTTTCAAACACATGCTATTGTTGAGTGTGATATTGTTTTAGCTCTACTCAAGAGCTATGGGGCTCATGTTGTATTTCATTAAGAAAACACCAAAAAAGCCGGAAATGCAGCTGTGACTCCAGTGCTTGAGCACTAGCCTTAAGCTGAAGAGCTGAGGGACAGCGCCCAGGCCCAGAATTCAGGCCCCCGACTGACCAAAAAGAAAAAGAAAAAGAAAACACCAAAGTGCATAACGATCTTATAACTTTTTAAAGACCAGAAATGACCTTTGTGTGGTCCTAACAATAACTCAAGTCCATAAAAAATAAGGACTTTAATATTATTTTAAGCAGGTGTGCAAGGGGGTTATAACTAAACAAATATGGACATCTCATATGCCTTAATTACTTCTTTGAATTATTGTCAAATTAAAAAATATCTGGATCCACTTTACTGAACTTTTCCAATTGGACACTCTGTCATGTGCCCCTTTCTTCTAGAAATACGTAGGAATCTATTTTGTTTTTTGATTGTTGGAGCAAGCTCCAAAACCTACACATGTGGTGAATGGAAGCCACTGGTGGGTATATGTTTGGTTCCTGCACATGGCCAGGGATCTAGCAGGAGCAGGCCTAAGGACATGGATTGTACTCAAGGACAATGTCTAATGGCTGATGTCCCCCGGGAGCAAACACTAGGACCTGGCAGCCACCAAGGACACAAGGCATTGGCTGATTCCCTTGCACTTCTTGCAACACTGCCATGGCAGCAGCAGTGGCATCCTATTCTACCCTCGCATCCCTGTGGAAAGTTGGCAATAGTCCTCCAGGCTCAACACTAAAAGAGCCAGTGGGCTCATGCCAAGCTGTGATTGGTCTATTTCAGCAAGTGTAAACAGTCTCGGCAGTGTATTACAGTGCTGGAAGTTCCTGGTTACCTGCTTGACTCAGTGCTACGTTGACAACTTTGTGTGTGTGTTTGTGTGTGTGTGTGGGGGGGTAGTTTTGGGGGGGGGCAGTGGGAACTTTGTGTTGTTTGGGTTTGGGCATTTCCTTTTGGTTATTGCTCTGGGGTTTTTATTTTCTTAGCTGAGTTTAGGTAGATTTACTACTTACTATCCTAGCAGAAAGATGGGAGAACACAGTGAATTATCCTTAAACTCTTTAGAGGAGGAGACCTTAATTGAACAATACATTATGAAGAAGATCACTGGCTATGACAGGAAGAGATTTTCATTGAATAATACAGTGTGAATGCGCTCGTTGGCTATGGAAGGAGGAGGTTTTCACTGAACAATACAGTATGAAGGAGATCATTTGCTATGGTAGCTATCCATATGTAAATTTGACCTAGCACTACCTCATAAGCCTCAAAGTGGTAGTGATGGGAGAGTTCAACAATTGTCAGATCAAAATTGAGATGGATATTATTAAGACTTTCCATCACGCACACATGATTAGGTCGTACCAAGTGAGGGAGAAAGATGAGCACCAATACTTGGTAATGGAACTGGCCACCCAGAGACCTCCTGAGATAAATGTGAAAATCATACCACCTATTCAAGAATTAAGTTGTTCAAGCAGACTGTGTGTATTGTGCATTACTTTAATGAAGATAGAAATGAACGCTGAGACCTTAAACAAAATAACCTCCTGTTGGATGACAATTGCAATGTGAAGGTCAATGACTTTGGCATGGCAGAAGGATTACCCAAGGGCAGTTGCTGAAGGACATATTTGGTACCTTGATTTTGTCCCTATAAAATATTCCTGCAGGGCTGGGAAGGTGGCTCAGTGGCAGAGCACTTGACTTGCATGCATCAGGCCCTGGGTTCGATTCCTTAGCACCACATAAGCAGAAAAAAAAGCCAGAAGTGGTGCTCTAACTCAAGTAGTAGTGTGCTAGCCTTGAGCTGAAGAGTTGAGGGACAGCTCTCAGGCCCAGAGTTCAGGCCCCACGACCGGAACCCCCCAAAAGAATATTCCTGCATGAAAACTACAATGTCTGCAAAGTAGACATCTGGTGCTTGGGAGTCATCTTTTGTATTTTATGGAGATGACAAGTTTCCCATTTGAATACATGAATTTTAGCCAGATACAGGTAATTGTCTTGGAGGTCATGTACATTGCTCCATTTACCTGTATCCAAAAGGACAAAATAACATCTTGACACTGTAAACTGCAGACCCAAAGCAGAGGCACAGTATAGAACAAATAATGGAGACTAGCTCAACCAAGTAGAGGAATATTTCCTATGTCTTGATGAGCCACTATGTAATGAGCTGAACCCTATTATTCTTGCACTCATGTGTGACATGGGTTACAGCCTGCTTGATACCCACAAATCAATATTGGACAGGACATTCAATGAAATCATGGCCATCTATTTTTTTTTAATAAAAATGACTTAAAGTAGCATGCCAGCAGCAAAATTAAGTCAATACCTTCAATTGTTCCAGTATGCCCGTCTCCTGTTCCTCTACAATGGAGAACCTGTTTTCCTGCCTGTCATCTGAATTTCAATTGTCCTATGATGACAAACCAACAATACTGAAGAGAATTGCCACTCTTCCTTCCATTCTCCTCTGCTTCCTGCAGAAGAAATCCCGTTCCAGCATGATCACACACCATGAATCTATGGTTGCCTTTAGTTCCTCTTTCTTCCTGAGGAACAATGAGAGATGCTGGTAAGAGGAAAAAGCCCTTCCCTTTAGGTAGCTGGACAATAAGATCACAAATTCTATCTCAAATGAGAGACAGGATTGGAGGAGGGTTGCTATCAGGATAGGTACCACTATTTGCAGAACATAATGCCATGTGCAGGCCTAAAAATAACATTCACAGATTACAAAGAAAGTTTTTTTTTCTTTTTCCCAGAGAAAGTGTTCAGAGCCCTTTCATAACAAAACAACAGTACCAGGTCTTCAATTCAATTTCACGCTGGGGAATTCCACTTTGAATCCTTATCTACAAACTTGGACACTTCAATTAACAATCATTCATCATTTTGGATGACATTGGCAATACCCATTGTTCATATAGGCCTTTTAGTACTTTAAATTTTGGAGAAAAAAGGTCTAGGATGGGTCAAAAATTAAGGTTTTCCTTTTTGGTCAAAGATTTACCTTTTTAGACTGCAACCCACATAATATTTAAAGAAAGGATGGATATGGGAGGAAATCTTGCAGTTCTTAGTTGTTTTCAAATTTACTTATTGAAACTTTCAGTTACTGAACCTGCTTAATTTGTGAGGTATGCACACACACACAAACACACACACATACACACATATATATGCACAATATGTATGTATTTCACAAATATATTACATATTAAATATATCATATAATATTTTATATGTAAAATATACACAATTTTGGAGATGGTATTTCATGGAATTCTCTGCCTTTGCTTTAAGACAATATTCTCCTCATCTCAGCTTCCTAAGAAGCTAGGATTATAGACTGGGGCTAGGTAAAAATATTTCCTTTAAAATGCTGCAGAGAACCTCTCTTTAACTACCAAGAAACACCAAGATACCAAGATAATAGAATGACGAAGTGAAATAGAACACTTCATTCACTGGAAAACTTTCAAAATTTATTTTAGACAAAAATTAGAGTCAATGTTAAGATCTATCCTTGAAAAACATTAATAAAAAATTAAAGACATATATAGATCCCAGTTGGAAGTGTGGAAGTAAGAGGAAGGCTCATAAGTTCAAGGCCTAGTACTGGTCCATAACCATACATTAAATGAAAATTAAATTTGTAAGCTAGAACTTGTTTTTTATCTTTTGTGTTCAGACGAATGTCAGCATTATGTGTAAACAGACTGCTATACAAGGAATCCTTCTGGGTCATACAGTAGTTATTACATGGCTCTATGTAGACATTCAGCTTTCTAATGATTTTCTTACATAAATCAATCAGTATTAATTAAGTGCCATGAAGAAAGCCAAACCTCAATTTTGTGCCCATCTCCATCCTTGTTCTCCCTATTGCCCAGCAGTTTCTGTCACAGTCAGCATAACTGAAGCTGGCACATGGGACAGACATGGACTCGATGGATCCTAACTGTGATATGGTCCCAAATATAGCAAATACCAGGATCAATGAAATCCAAGCAGCTGTCCAAGGTGCCTAGTTGTATGAATGTCATCAGCTTCCAATGGTCTCACCTGTCTCTGCCAGAAGCCTGTTAATGGCCTGTTATCATCAAAGCTCACACTGAAGTTTAACTTCTCAATGTAGCAGTGTCACGAGGTGAAACCTTTAATAGAGGATTCTGTCATAAATGTATTAATGCCATCTCATTAACTCTCAAGGGACTAACATGATCACTCTTAGCAGTTGTAAAAAGCACTGTAAGCCCCTTACTCACTCTCATTATAGAACATGCCATGATTCCGAGATCCTACATGATGTGATGCACCTAGGGGCCTTGTCCCATGCACTACCATGCTATTTAGAGTTTCCAGCCAACACTATTATGAATGATATAGACCTCTTATTCCTTATGAAGTAAGGAATAAGAAGTATTCCTTATGAAGTAAGCTTCGGGTTTTTGTTAAATCATGACAAATGGCCTGAGATGCTATAGTTTAATGTCTTTTCCATAGAACTGAGTATAAAACTGAAGGTCTTTCACTTACTAGGCCGATATTTTACCACTTGAGCCCTCCAGGGTTCCAACTTTTTTTTCTTTTACAGTTTGCTTTCCATATAGGGTCTTGTGCTAACTTCACTCAAGCCAGCCTCAGAACCCAATCCTCCTATACCTCTGCCTCTCAGTAGCTGGGATTACGGGCCTGTAATAGCACACTTTGCCACTTAAGAAGGCACTATTTTTTTGGGGAAAGATGATACAGACCACTGAGTTGCATGTGTGTGTATGTGTTCATGGAAATTGGTCATGGTGATTTATTTAGTACTGAGGGTGAATATTCCTGGATGATCTGTACTCTTAATTCCTTTCACACCAAAGAAATTGCTTCTCTGGATGCTAGCGAGTCACAGCTGTCATCCTAGCTCCTCAGAATGCTGAGATTTGAGGATCATATTTTGAAACCAGGTGAACCCGGAAAAGTCCATGACACGCTTATCTTCATTTAAACACCAAAAAATCACAAGTGAAGCTGTGGTTTAAGTAATAGAGTACTAGCCTTGAGGAAGAAAAATAGGAATAACAACTGTGCTCTGATCAAGTTTCAGGACCAGCACCCACACAAAATCTCCAGATAGCACCTGGACTAATACAATGAGCTTTTGTGCTATTGCAAGACACAATGAGATGTACAAGTCGTTATGTTGAAAAATGAACTTTAAAACTTAGTTGGGGGGAGGAGGGGGAACGGAGGATTCGGTGGGGGGACAGGGGGAGGATGGGAAGGGATGGGAAGAGGAAACAAAGGAGGAGGCTACAATGCTTGATAAGAAATGTACTCAATATCTTGCCCATGTAATTGTAACCCCTCTGTACAGTATTTTCACAATTAAATAAAGAGAAAAAAGACACAATTATACATAATGAATTATCTCTACAGGACAGTTGCACTATAAAATTCTAGTATTACTTCATAACATATGTTCTTTCTGGATCATCTTTTTGCCCCATTGTTTCTCTGAGAATGATGTCTTGATTTGGAAATAGAGGAGAAAAATTCAGTGATGAATTTGGCCTCTGGATCCTACCCTCATCCATTATTGACATGTTCTCTCTTTTTATTTTTTGGCAGTCCTGGGGCATAAACTAAGGGTCTGGGGCATAAACTAAGAAGGCTGAGCTTCTTTTTTGTTCAAGGCTAGCACCATCTCACTTGAGCCACAACACCACTTCCAGCTTTTTCTCTTTATGTGGTACTGAGTAATTGAACACTGGGCTTCATGCACGCTAGGCAAGCACTCTACCACCAATCTACATTCCCACATGTTCTCTTTTAAAAATGTCTGACCTGTTTACCTCTGTCCCATCTCTGAAGCCACTGCCAGTGCTCTTGAATCGATTTGTTTAACTCTTAACTGCCTTTCATTCACTGTAACAGGCAAATTATTTTCTATTCCATCGAAAGAATTATCTTTCACTTTCTTAAACTGCACACTTGATCAGCTAAAATCAAACAGCAACTCAATATTGCCAGTGTTTGAAATTGAAGACACATCGAATAATCAACAGCTAATAATAAATAGCTCATAATCTACGGAAGTCAATGCACAACCACCCAGATGCTTGCCAAGTCTTTTATTTTCCACTAACCCTACAATATGCTCTGGTAGATAACAAATTTAAAGTCTACAGATATAATTAGTTCCCACAAGAGTTGGTTATGAGTTACTTCCAAGGAGTGAGTGCAAATTAAGGCCTTTCTAAAAGTCAGTAACAGAGTGAATGAAACACTAAGGAGGATATACTTGTCAAGAAATTATGGGGGTATTTAGGAGCTGTCAACAGTGGCTGTATGATAGGTGACCAGACAGCAGAAACCACAATCTTACAACTAGAGGACCTAAATCCTACCAGGCATCCTTTAAGTTTGGAATAAGTGCACACATTTCATAAGAGACTATAGCTTGGTGGCCCCCTGCTAAAAACTGAGCAACTGCTACAGAAAAACCACATGCAAACTACTAGCCCAAACTTGTAGCCTACAAAAGTTGGTATTCAGTGAGTAAACATTAGATTTCTGGTAACTTGCCACACAACATGACAAAAACATCTCTCAGAATGCTGGTGGCTCACACGTGTAATCCCAGCTACATAGGAATCTGAGATCTGAGGATCAAGATTCAAAGGGATCTCAAGCAGCAATGTCTATGATACTCATATTGACAATAAATAGAAAAAAATACTGGAAATGGGTATGGCACAATACCCTAAGTTGAAGCCCAAGTACCAACATACACACATACACACACACACACACACACACACACACACACACATTGAAAAATGAAAACATTTGTTAAAAACAACCTGGTATTTTCTTTGCTGTGTGTAAAACTTTAACATGTCTTAAACTTTTCCTTGTGCTTGAAGAAATTTATTAAAATTCTATAACTACACAACTACACAAATGTGTTGACCACACACTTTTTATATATCATATTGCAATTTTTACTGCAAACAGAGGAGCTTTCCTACTAATTTAATCTAATTATTGGAGAAACAATCTCATATCTTGATATTTCTCACAATACCTTAGTTGGAATTAAACATAATGTCCTTAATTAATCAAAAGGAAAAACGTACACTATATCTAAAAGGACATTCAAGTGAAATCAATTGATTGCAGCACTTAAAAATATTTTATATTGGGGCTGGGAAGGTGGCTCAGTGGTAGAGCGCTTGCCTTGCATGCCTGAGGCCCTGGGTTCTATTCCTCAGCACCACATAAGCAAAAAGAAGAAAAAAGCCAGAAGTGGCACTGTGGCTCAAGTGGTAGAGCGCTAGCCTTGAGCTGAAGAGCTGAGGGACAGTGCTCAGGCCTAGAAGTTCAAGCCCCACGACCGGACCCCCCAAAAAATATTTTATGCCAAATTACTACAAGATTCTGATTAAATCTGAAAAATTTGAAGTGTTCTCAATTTCTGCTTCATTTAGACAAAGTACTTAAAGATGTCTTTGGTTTTCCATAAAGATATCGTATCCAAAAATTATCTATATTGTAGAAGTTAGTTAACTATAGGCTACCTATAAATTCACATAGATGTTTCTCAATTCACTAGAGCAAAAGAACTATAAATTCTGACCTACATCTATAAATATCCCATGAAAATATCTAGAGCATTCCACTTTTCTCAGAACAATGAAAGCTGCCAACAAAGTCGCTAATAGTGAGAGAAGAAAAAAGAGCAAGTTTGTGATGGCTGACATTTTACAAAAGCCTTATTCGCATATGGGTGCACACACAAAGCCATACAATGTTCAGGTTTACCTGGTAAGAAAAAGAACTCACCCCACAGAGGAAGATAGACTGAAGAATTACCTGAATGCATATCTTCTCACGTTTCCATCCATTTGCTTTGTGGAGTTTTCCTGTTGTCCCATTTCTCACTAAGTCAGACCTCAGGCATCCCAGCGGAATCACTGGCACCCAGGACTCAGGTAACACCATTACTCTGCTCTCCCTGTGCAAAAATCACCAACTAAATGAAAAAGAAAACAAAGTGGATTTCAGGGTCACATAAAAAAGAACCACACATACACACACACAAACACACACACACAGAACCACCTGCTTGGGGAGAAAGAAAACGTGAGTGTGTGTGTGTGTGTGTGTGTGTGTGTGTGGTTTGTGTGTTGGTAGTGGTACTTAAACACAGGACTTGGGAACTATCCTTTAAGTACTACCCTTTAGCTTTTTTGCTCAAGGCCAGTGCTCTACCACTTGAACCACACTTCACTTTTAGCTTTTTAGTCATGAAGACAAGATTATCGTAATGTTTCCTACCCAGGCTGGCTTTGAACCTTGATTCTTATATCTCAGCCTCCTAATAGCCAGAATTACAGGCATGATCCATTAATGAATGGCATCTGTGACAGACCAATGTATTGACTTCAAACCCCAATACCAGCACAAAAACCAAAAGCAAAACCAAACTTTATAGCATATAAATATACTGATATCATATTAAACAAATATAATGAAATGTGGAGATCTTGGTAAAGGATATCAGAGAATGATTATCATTATTAGTTTTTCTGGCTAAAAAAACCTAAAATTACTTTTGTAAAAGTAAGATAACTACAGAAACCCCTGGTACCAAGGTATATGTTTCAAATAAAACACCTGTGGAGAACAAACTGAAAATGCAGAGGAAAACTAAGAATTTTAGAATTAAGTGATTGCTACACAGAAAGTATACATGATCATCTGTACCTTCAAACTCTTTCAACTAGGCTACATTACTGACACAAAAACTGTTCTTCTTCTCATTACTCCTCATTTAAAAAACAAGTCTACTTTATTCTCTTGAGGAATGCTTTGAATATTTGATTCACTTTTCCCAAAATGTCACTAAAGAACCTCAGTCTTTCAACAACTCCAAATTTTTTATCTTAGCATTTAAATAATTGTGTCATGTATCTTCTTTGGATTGGGAGTATCAGAACAACTTTTAACTTGTTCTTTTACCTTTGCTGTTGGGAAGGTGTATTTTCACAAAAGAGGACAGGGAAACACTTAGTAGATAACCTGATTTAAATGTAAGTGGCTAAAGCTACCAGGACAACTATGTTTATTGCAGCATTATTTACCATAGCTAAGATATGGAACCAACCCAGTTGCTCCTCAGTAGATGAATCTATTAAAACAATGTGATAGACATACATATATATCTATATATAATGGAATTCTATGCCTCCATCAGAAATACTGATATTGTCCCATTTGTTAGAAAATAGAAAGACTTGGAAAAATTATATTAAGGGAAGTAAGCCAGGAGCTAAGTAACATAGATCTCATCTTTTTCCTTATTTGCAATAGCTAGTATATATCTTGGACAAGCAGAAGTAGTCAAAAGCTATGTACATATGACCATATAAGATGATGTTAAGCAAAATTAACCCCAAGATAGGACACACGTGTTTTTTTTTCTTTCTTGCTATAGTTTTAAAGGTATTTATAATATACTATGTGATTTTTTATTTCTTTGGTATGTTCTTCCCTCATGGTATAACCTCTGTTTTCATTCTGTTGATTCTGGTGCCCTGCATCTTATATATACATTTTTCTAATTTGGGGAGGGGAATGGAAAAAAAAAACCCAAAATGCTTAAATATGGATACTGATTAACCTATTGTAACAATGAGATGTACAAGACACTAAGTCTAAAACGAACTTTACAACTTTGGGCGTGGGGGAGGGAATGGAAGAGTTAAGAAGGTGGATAGGGAAAGGATGGTAGGGGAAAAACAATGGAGGGGGTAAAAATGCTCCATAGAAAATGTAGTCATTACCTTACTCATGTATCTGTAATCTCTCTGTACAGTATCTTTACAATAAAAATAGATGTTACTAAAAGGAAAACAATAAATTTAAGTGCTAACTTACTCAAGCGGATGAGATCTGAGGACCATGGTTTAAAACCAGCTCAAGCAGGAAAGAGAGAGACTCTTATCTCTAACTGAAAACCAAAAAGCTGGAAGATGTGACTCAAGTGGGAAGGTGCTAACCTTGAATAAGCAAAAATCGGGGGTGGGGACAGAGGACACCACCCAGGACCTAACTTCAAACCCAGTGACCACCACACATATACACAAAATTCTAACTAACAGCAATTCATATATACATCATCTGAACTGCCTAATTGGAAATATGCATAAGAATCTAAAAATATTTTATTTTAAGAAATACATTTTAATACGTTTTTACTGTAAAAATACTGTATATAGGTGTTACAGTTACATGAGCAAGGAAATGAGTACATTTCCTATCAAGCGTTGTTGCTTCCTTCTTTGTTTTACCCCTACCATCCCTTCCCTTCAACCTCTACAACTACACTCCTCCTCCCTCCCCCACCTAAATTGTAAAGTTCGTTTTTCTACATAGTGTCTTGTACATCTCATTGTTACAATGGATCAACCAGAATCACTATTTAAGCATTTTGTTTTTTTCCTCCCCTCCCAGGGCACTGGCATCAAATACAGTGAAAATATGGGTAATACTGTAGGGGAGGAGCATACAAAGAAACAAAAAATCACATGGTACATTATAAATACGTTAGAAAAAATAGCAAGGGAATAAAACAACCTTTGTCGCTATCTTGGGGTCTTAACCCATCTTATATGGTCATAAGAAATACATTTAAAAAAAAAGAAATACATCAACACAAAATTTTATATTTGCAAAATCCATTATTATTTGGGAACATGACATAATGTTTGAAAACTAAGCAAATAAAGGTTGATCCAAATATACATATACCTCTTTCAATTGCACACTTGTAATTTTCCTTTGGATTTTAAGAACAAGATAGTGTTGTTTACATCTTAATGAAAACCAGATGACCCAACTAGTCAAAAACACATCAAGATAACAAACAAGGAATGCATAAGAACTATTTTTTCGAATCCTTGCTGAATGGTCTAATTTTCAATTTCATTGTAATTTCCCTTTCAGTACAATATGTAATTTGGAATTACAGAATTCCAACCTGTAAGTTTAATGTTCGGGATTTTGTGTTTCTCTCTCTCTCTCTCTCTTTATTTATTTAGGATTGTGCCCATAAATACTAAAGCATTATTTCTATAGTTTTGTAGTGTCATATATATATATATAATTCTGAATAGAAAAATTAATAAACTATGTTCAATAAGAGATCCAAATGAGTTTTCTTATGTATTTGATCCCCAAGGACTTCAGTTATGCAAAAATATTTGGTACATTACATATATTTATACCCATGTAACTACTGCTGTTTACAAGTATTCTGTAGTTTTCCCAACATTTTCAATCATGGTTAGAAATTGTACATAGTTGCCAAGCAAGAGTCGGTCACGCCTATAATCCTAGCTACTCATGAGGCTGAGAGAAAAGATTGCAGTTCAAAACCAGCCCATGCAGTAAAGTCCATGAGACTCTTATCTGCAATTAACCACCTGAAAACCACAAGTGGCACTGTGGCTCAAGTTGTAGAGCACCAGCCTTAAGCTGAATAGCTGAGGGACAGTGCCTACGTCCAGAGGTCAAGCCCCAAGACCATAAAAACAAAAACAAACACAAAATTTTTTTAATATGGTCAAAACACAGATAATAATTCTGGGAATATATTGGCTGGCACAGTTAATTCTTCCTTAAGCAAAAGTACTTTGTGTTTGGATTTAGAAACCCGATTATTAGATCATTTTTTCCATAACATCATTTTGGTGCAAGTTAAAGTGTTTGGCCTAAAAAAAGGAGGCTTTGTGATTGTTATGAAAATTTGTCTTAAATCATCACTGCAACTGAAGAGTGATCTCTTTTTTGGTGAAGTTCTTCACATGACTCAATGATTAAGTCGTCTAAGATGACATACATTCACTCACAACCTTTCAACAAATCAAAGCAGTCAGACTGAGCATGGTGGTTATTACTAGTTTGGAATGTAGTATGCAAGATGGAATAGCAGGAACCTGAAGGGAGGCTTCAGATCACAGCAACTCACTTGGGTTGAACTCATGTCCCTGATGAATTGACGTTGAAGCCCTCACCACTAAGTTTCCAAGGTTATGCTGTAGGAAAATCCCTTCCCGGCAACAGCTGTATAGTGAGGAAAAGCCTGTCTTATCAAGTTCTACCAATATATTTGTTTCTAGACCATGACTATATATAGCTAGATTAATCAAAACCTAAAAATCTGAAACATTCCAATATGCTGGAATAAACTTTTCTTTCCATCCTACATTCAGATGTAGGGAGAATTTAAAAAGACGTTCTGGGGCTGGGTTATACTTCAGTGAGAGTACTTGCCTAGCTAATTAAACATCCTGGGTTCAATCATCAATAACACAAAAGAAGAGACAATATCAGATAGGTGGCAAAGCCCAAAAAGTGGGAAGTAATTCAAGTAAAACTCCTGAAATACGGACAGATTCTCCTGGTATGTGTCAGGAAAGTTAGAAGAAGAAAGGCCACCCCTTTCACCTGCCATAGCTACCAAGTGTGTTAGAACTGGACCAATAAAACCTCAGGCAATCAACACTGAAGAAACAAAACCATAAAGGTTGTGGTTTGCTGCAGGGTTTTGAGGGAGACAGGAGGGAGAATTGGGAGAAGGAAGACTGGTAATGCCAGCAACAACATAGGTAAAATCGTCAGAGGCATTATCTTGTGTAGAACTTGGAGAGATGTACATGGGACAAAGGAGCAATTCCATTGACATACAGCTGCTGTATGTTAAAATGAACCTTTGCAAGCTAATATCTCAATTGATAGACATATACCTTCAGTCAGAATGTATGGATGGATATATCCAAAAATAGGAAGAAAGTAATACCACAGAGCATAAACAGTTCAACTTGAGCAAAGTATTGGTCCCAGCTAATACACCAGAATGCTGATTCTTTACCTCCTTTCCGTGTATTCTCTGGATATGGTTATAATGTGTATGGCTTGGAAGTGAACTAAAGATAACTGGTGCTGGGTAGAAGAACCTTATTTTTTGTTATGGAAGCTTGCTATTTTTATAACATGGTAATTGGATTTAACACAATCAAAGAACCATAGTAACTGATCTCCCCTTCCTGGATGAATGAGCAAATATTAATGATTAAATATTAATAACAGCATCCTTGTACATATCGAAATGGACACTGCCTGGCTGCTTTGGCATCTCCCTCTATGGAGCTCTCACCATTCAAACGTAACAGATTTGGTAAAATATTGTAGGTTGAAATTTACTTGCTTCATTCAGTCATCCAGTGATTGTGGGATATGTTTTTTGTTTTGTTGTTTTGATTTTTTTCCCTTCCTGCTCCCGTGCCTCCATTTTCAAATGATTTATAGCTGAAGATCAATAAGAGGATGAGTTCTTAGAAGTGTCCCACTGATGGAAGGAAATATTCATGTGAATGTACACACAAAAGCACAAAACCCTTAATCCTCCTTTTGGTTCCTTCAGAGAGAAGGCTGTTGGGAACATACTTACCTTGAAAGGGGCCATCTGGCTATGGTACCTGGACTGACAGGGACCAAGAAGATGGAGGACTAGGAGGTGAAGAACAATAAGCCTTTGGGCAGGGAATTTTTATAGCACCTAGAAGCTGTGTTCAAGCCCCAGCACTAGAAGAAGAAAGAGGTAAAGAAAAGGAAGCAGAAAAAACAAGGACCTAGTGTTTGAGTGCATTTATATATTAACTATGCCTCATAGGTAAAGGTGATATGACTCTGTAACCCCAGATGTGGCCCATTCTAACCTCCTGTCTTCACAATAAACCTCTTCCCAGGTGGTAGAGAATTATGCCCCTGCCAGGTGAATAGTTAGAGTTCCTTTCTTCTAGTCTAAATTGTGAGGCATGGGAACTCTAACCTGCTAGGCTTAACCCCGACAGAGCACAGATGAGCATAGTACATGGAGAAAGACATACTTGACAGCCCTGTTTCCAGTTAAGTGTGCCCAACCCCTCTCCTTGATCCCCTCTGCTAGGCTCCTTGTCCCATACTTCCCCCTCATCAGCCCACTTCCCGCCCCCACCTGCTGGCCCATGGTCACCCCGTCTTTCCTAAGCCCACCACCATGCTATGTCCTCTACTCCCACTTTTTGGACTGGACTGCTTCTTGAGGCCAGATACCCCTTCATAGCTGCATCCATTCTCCTGACCCAATCATCTCACAGCCAAACTTTTACCTCCACCCCCACCTTTCTGGCCCCACCCCTTCTAGCCCCACCCCTTCTGACCCCACTCCTTTCTCCTCACTGCCTGGCCCAGACCCTCCCGTGGAAACACTTGCGTGGGATGGGGAATGTGTACTTGCCCAGAACTCACTACACAATGCTAGTTGCCAGAATATTCTGAACATGAGCTATAGCTGCCACAGAGAAGGAAGGCCCAGGTCAGAGTCGGCCCCTCCTACCTGCCTGGCTAAGGCCTGGACAGCCCCAGGGCTCTCTGTTTCACCTGAGTTCGCTGGCAGTTGCAGGGATGGAGATGCAGACATTGCCTCAATCTCCCCAACCAGTGCTGCATCTTCCTGAGGGATCTTCAGCTTCACTACCTGGATCTCCATCCTTCTACTGAGTGTGGGCCCAACCACAGAAAATATCCCATGAGGACAGTGATTTGATGTTACAGAGCCCCCTCTCCTAACCCACTCTCTTTTCCATTTTCTTCTCTGCTCCCCTGTGGGAGCCTCCCATCTAAGCTCAGTTTCAACTGAAGTTTGCCCATACACTCTTGCTGGGCCCCAATATCCCCTGCCAGGTTCCCCCTTCCACCACCACCAGGCCCACCCCCATCCTATGCTCTTCATCACACTGGCCACCCATACCCCATTCTCTGGCCCTCCAGTGTCCCACAAACTTTCATTGAGTTAGGGATGTGTGGACCCAGCTGCCAGAGACAAGCCTAGAAAACCCAGTTCCATGGTAATGGGGCCTCACTCCCACCAATCTCCTCTTCCCCACACCTGTTGTTCTGAACCTCACCCTAAACCCGGCCCTGCCCCTCTCAGTGTAAGAAGTATCATGGGTGAGGGGATGTAGCTCCTCCATTGATGGAAGATAGGAGCTTAGAGTTCACCCCATCCCCTCATGGTCATGGACTCAGTAGTCACAGTTTCTATGAAGCAACTGATGGAGGGATTGGAGCTGAGGAAGCTGCCACCTTTCCCACCTCTGCATCTGTTCAGGGACGTGGTCCTCCACAGCCTCTGAGGCTTCACCAGCCAGCCAACTTCCAATTAAATGGTCAATGTGGAGTCAACTGCTGGAGCCATCACCAAAGACCCAGATTCAATGTAAATGAGTTTTCTCCTCTCACCCCCCTCCATTGCCCTTTACTCCATTCTCTCCTCTGCCCCCCAGCAGGAGCCATCCCTGGGACAGGGTTCTTAAATGTTAAGTGGGCTGAACCCTTCTTCTTCTCTTCCTTTCTATTGCTACGTTCTCCACCCATGTCCCTCTTCCTCACAACCCCCTACCACCCCCTTCCTCACCCCATGCTTCCCCTTCCCCCAACCAATTGTTTCCCCTGCCCACCCCAAACCATGCTTCCTCACCCTAGGGGCTCCCCTATCCTTTACTTTCCTCACACCATCCCCCATCCCTTGCTTCCCCTGACACCCATTCCCACCTGCCCCCCATCCCTGCCCCTCCTGAGTGAAGGGATGTGTGTGGCATGCACATAGGTAGGCGATGCAATTGGACTGAACCAAGGTAGGACAGTCATTGGAGAAGGAAATCAGGGAATCAGTGTTTTCCCTGTCCACCATTCCACCTTGTAGCATGCTTAGTTGCTCAGTTCCACCGCATCTGCTGGTACTGGAGTTAATGTTGCTGCCTTTTCAACAACACCATGGGGTACCACCACTTTAATGATCAGTGTGGGCCCATCCGCAGGAGCCATCACTGGACTGCCCTGGATCAAGGTAAATGGGGCCTAATTCATCCCAGCTTTTCCCCTCTCCCTGCCCACCCTTATCCCCACTCACTTCAGACCCTATTGTCCCTCACACTCTTCCCCTCCCTGTCCACCTCCTGGCTCAACCCCTCCTGTGAGAACATGATCGGGTGAGGGGATATGTGTGTGTGTGTCAACTCACAACACACAGAAGTGGTACCAGACTGGTCTGAACCCAGTTGTGAAGGCCACAGACTCAGGATAAATTCATATTAATATTACTGAAATGTATATCACAATATAAGCAACATAGGTATTTTAAGGAATGGATCATTAAAGCCTTAGATACCTAATGGATGAAGAATGGACTGTGCTCCACCTCCCCTCCCAGCAATGGCTTGTAGAGCTCCAGGTTTCCTTGTTTTCTCCATTTCCACTGGCATTCATGGGACTGGAGATGCAGTCCTTGCCTCCCTCTCTCAACAGGTTTTAGGCCTGCCACAGCCACTTGGGAAGCTTGAGGGATCTTCAGCTATACTATATGAGCTTCCTGCTGCTCAGTGTGCACCCAGCTGTGAGAGCAATCCTCAGAGGACCCCACGAGGTAAGTGAGACCCCTGTCCTTCATTCTTTGTTTTTCCATTTTTACCTCTGACCCTTGTGGCAGCCATTCCAGGACAGCTCTGTTTTGAGATGATTTGGTCCCACCTCCTCTCCCAGACTCCCATACCATCTGCCAGGCCTCCCTTCCACCAGTTTGAGCTGGACATGTGCTATAGCAGGTGCCAGAGAAAGAAGGCTGAGGATGGGATGTGCCCCACCTCCTCTCTTGGCTATGGCCTGTTTAGCTGAAGGTTATGGGGGTTATGTGTATTCACAATATGTTATTGGCTGCTTCATGCCAATTCACAATACCCTGAATACAGTATCCTCAAACTTGTCATTCAAGTCAAATTCCATGAATTTATCCTACTATTCCAAATTACTAAAATTTATTGGATCTAGAAACCAAAAAAATAAAATCCACCTTGTTATTTTAGTAGCAATAGACATCATGAAAATAGATTTCCAGCTTTTGCTGGGTAGTTGGATATTAGAATTTCAATCACGTTTTTTTTTGTCGGTGATGGGGCTTGAACTCTGGGCCTGGGCGCTGTCCCTCAGCTCTTCAGCTCAAGGCAAGCGCTTTACCACTTGAGCTACAGCGCCACTTCCGGTTTTCTGGTGATTTATTGGAGATAGGAGTCTCGCAGTCTCTCCTGCCAGGGCTGGCTTTGAACCACGATCCTCAGATCTCAGCCTCCAGAGTAGCTAGGATTACAGGCGTGAGCCACCAGCACCCGGCTCAATCACTTTCCTACGCAGGCTGGCTTTGAGTTGTGATCCCCATATGTCAACTTTCTGATTAGCTAATAATACACACATAAACCAATAACCAATGGCTCATTTGGAAACTATAATTTTCTCTTTCTCCCATCTTTAATTAATTAATTTATTTATTTTATTACTGTGAAAATATCATACAGAGGGGTTACAATTACATGGGCAAGATAGTGAGTACGTTTCTTATCAAGCATTGATGCCTCCTCCTTTGTTTCCCCATACCATCCCTTCCCCTCTCCACCGCCACACTCCCACACCTCCACACCCCCCCTACCACCAGTCCTCGACCTCTCACCCCCCACCCCACCAAAGTCATAAAGTTCGTTTTTCAAAATAACATGTTGTACATCTCATTGTTGTAATAGGTCCACCTGTAACCCTATTTAAACAATTTGTTTTTTCCCTTCACAAATTATATCAACATCAAATACAGACATATCAGGGCTTATAACATGGGGGAGGTACATACAAAGCAACAAATAAATCATCTTATAAAAAATGTTAGAAAAACTAGCAAGAAATAAAAATCATTTGCGTCCTTATCTTGGGGTTCATTTCACCTAACATCAACTTATCTGACCATTTCTGCTTGTCTCAGACATATACTAGTTATTGCAATTAAGGGAAACCATGGGACGTATGTTTCTTTGGGCCTGGCTTACTTCACTTAATATAATTTATTCCAAGTCTTTCCATGTACTAACAAATGGGGCACTGCATTCTTTCTGATGGAGGCATAGAATTCCATTGTATAACTGGAAACAAAGGAGGAGGCAATAATGCTTGATAAGAAATGTACTCATTACCTTGCCCATGTACTTGTAACCCCTCTGTATGGTATTTTCACAATAAAAAGAATAAAAAAAGACTTACAGAGAAACTTGTCTGAAGAGGAAAGTAGGATGGCCAATAGACACATTTAGAAATGCTCAACATCCCTAGCCATAAAAGAAATGAAAATCAAAACAACTTTGACAATCCACCTAACCCCAATCACAATGGCTATAATCAAGTACTTTAAAAACAATAGATACTGCATTGTTGGTGGGAGTGTAAACTTGTTCAACCACTTTGGAAAGCAGTATGGAGGTTCTTCCAAAAACTCCACATAGAGCTCCCCTATGACCCAGCAATCCCACTTTTGGGCATTTACCCAAATGATCACATCCAAGACCATACTAAAGCTACCAGCACAGCTATGTT
This sequence comes from Dipodomys spectabilis, assembly GCF_019054845.1. Taxonomy (NCBI): domain Eukaryota; kingdom Metazoa; phylum Chordata; class Mammalia; order Rodentia; family Heteromyidae; genus Dipodomys; species Dipodomys spectabilis. Next base: position 10,870,853 of record NW_024870978.1, on the reverse strand, counting down.
TATTGCACCATTATTTACCATATCTAAGATATGGAACCAACCTAGATGCCCCTCAGTAGATGAATGGATAAATCACACTTTTGCATGTAATTTATCATCTTAAGGAAAGTGTCTGCTTCTACATCTTTCATCCTATATGACAAACCCTTATTTTTTGTTTCTCTGTTTGCTGAATAAATGTATTCCTGGAAATAGGATATTCACAGCAAATCTGGGTTTAAATTCCACTTTTTATATTTCAAATATAATATAAACTTTGTTTTTACTAGTCATTTTCTAAAACTGAGTGATGTTCATGCACACTGATATTTTGGTGCCTTTAAGTAAATTGAGACTTGATGTGGTAGTTTTTGTGTCTAATTGACTTATCCATTAGATTATTCATTTATAAACATGTGCATTGCAGTTTTTATTCATTCATTTATTTATTTTGTTGGTCTTGGGGCTTGAACTATGGGCTTGGGTGCTATTCCTCAGCTCTTCAGCTCAATGAGAACTCACTACTGCTTGAGCCACAGCACCATTTCCGGCTTTCTAGTGGTTTATTGGAGATAAGCGTCTCACAGACTCTCCAGGATGGCTTTGATCTCAGCCTATTGAGTACCTAAGATTACAGGCGTGAGCAACTTACACTCGGCTTTTTAAAATTTATTTGTATAAAACAGTCGCCAAGGATTTACTTCAAATTGATAATGAGAGAGTTTTTCTTCCTGTTCCAAACTTTATATTTATTTCAGGAAAAGCACTAGAAATACATGATGTTTACTTGAGCAACATAAAAGATGGAAACATATTTCTAAAGAGAATGGATTTATTTATTAAAACATAGAAAAGAGTAAAATTATCAGTTTCTAGTTTGGTACTACATAAATTTCATGAGAATGTAGCTCATGATGAGAATCAGAGATAAATTCATATTAATATTACAGAGATTTACATCACAATATGAGCAATATAGGTATATTAAGGAATTGGTCATTCAAAGATACCTAATGGATGAAGAATGGAATTCAAACAAGTAGAGGTAAAGAATTTATCATGCAGCTATTATGATTGTATAATACAAATATGAAAGAAATAGAGCTTTTTCCTTTCTGAAGAAGAAAGTTTAGCAAGTAAGTTCAATGTAAGGCATCAGTTGAAATGAATCTGAAGTCTTTTACTCCAAGATATCCAGAGTACTCTACTCATCTTCTGAAGAGTAAATAAGTAATTATATTAATTACCTTTGCTTAATATTAATTTACTTGTAGCAAATAGGTTAAAATGTCTGTTCTCTTTCTTTCAATGTAGTAACATACATTTCATATTCTTTCTCTCTTCATACAAGCCTGACATCACTATTGCAAAGTAACACAAACAGAAAAACAAAAATCACCTGACACAATAATCACAAATCCTAAATTATGGAAAAATCTATAATATAAAAATTAAGGGGCTGGGAAGGTGGCTCAGTGGTAGAGCGCTTGTCTTGCATTCCTGAGGCCCTGGGTTCGAATCCTCAGCACCACATAAGCAAAAAGAAAAAAACCAGAAGTTGCAATGTGGCTCAAGGTAGAGCACTAGTCTTGAACTGAAGAGCTGATGGACAGTGCCCAGGCCTAGAGTTCAGGCCCCACGACTGGACCCCCCCAAAAAATTAAACCTGGTTGGTTCTGTGAAGATGGACGAGAAGCTGGAGGCTAAACAAGCTCTCACATAGAAAGCAGTTTTAGTGTTCCCGTAAACAATCCTAGGCCAAAGAATTACACCAAGTGTGCCACCATAGTACAGAGAGTTTGGCTAGAGAGGGAAAATGCAGGCAAGGAGACAGATCTGAGCACTTGCCAGCAGTCACGGGTGAAGCAGCAGTGGCGGCAACCATACTCATCATACTTACAATACAGAAAGTCCCGGACAAAGGCGCCAGATAGAGCGAGCAAGTGGATTCTACACAATACCAGCAAGAACTGACAAGGAGCAGATATCTTCATCCTGCAGATAGCAGACAAGAGACTACCCAGGAACCAAGACTCCGGGTGTGAGTAGAACCCTGACATCCTTACTCCTTCTCAGGGAGCACAAGAGGGAAGGCCACCCCTCCAACGCCACAACTGAAGATCTCCATCTTTTTTTTTTTGTGAGAATACCATACAGAGGAGTTACAATTACATGGGCAAGATAATGAGTACATTTCTTATCAAGCATCGTTGTCTCCTTTTGTTTCCCCTTACCATGCCTTCCCATACTCTTCCCCTCCCCCCCAGCGCTCCCCCTACCACCTACCAAAGTTGTAAAGTTCGTTTTTTTACATAACAACTTGTACATCTCATTGTTGCAATGGGTTCACCTGTATGCATAGTTAAACAATTTGTTTTTACACTTCCCATCCACAAATTATACCAACATCAAATACAGTGAAAGCATAGGTTATACTATGGGGGAGGGACATACAAAACAACAAAGAAATCATCTTATAAATATGTTAGAAACATTTGCATGAAAGGAAAAAAAAACATTTGAGTAGTTATCTTGGAGTTCATTTCTGTAACACCAACTTATCTGACCTTTTCTGCTTGGCTCAGACATATACTAGATATTGCAAATATGGGAAACCATGGGACCTATGTTTCTTTGGGCCTGGCTTACTTCACATAATATAATTTTTTCCAAGTCTTTCCATTTCCTAACAAATGGGGTAATATCATTCTTTCTGATGGAGGCATAGAATTCCATTATGGACATATACCACATTTCCTAGATCCATTCATCTACTGAGGTGCATCTAGGTTGGTTCCATACCCTAGCTGTGGTAAATAATGCTGCAATAAACACAGTCATGCTGGTAGCTTTACTGTGGTCTTGTTTGTGATCATTTGGGTAAATGCCCAAAAGTGGGATTGCTGGGTCATAGGGGAGCTGTATGTGGAGTCTTCGGAGGAACCTCAATACTACTTTCCAAAGTGGTTGACCAAGTTTACACTCCTACCCACAATGGAGTATGGTTCCCTTCTGTCCACATCCCCTTCAGCGTCTGTTGTTATTAGAGTTCTTGATTATAGCCATGCTAACGGGTGAGGTGGTATCTCAATGTTGTTTTGATTTGCATTTCTTTTTTGGCTAGAGAGGTTGAATATTTCTTCATGTGTCTACTGGCCATCCTTCTTTCCTCTTCAGAGAAGTTTCTCTTTAAGTCTTTAGCCCACTGCTTTTCTGTATGCCAAAAATGAGAGAAGTGTTGCTGAAATCAGGAAAACAATTACATTCAGAATAGCACCAAAAAAATAAAATACCAAGGAATTAACTTAACCAAAGCAGTGAAGGACCTCTATGATGAAAACTTTAAAAACCTGAAAAAGGAAATCAAAACAGAACTTAGGAAGTGGCAAAACTCCCATGCTTGTTCCTGGATTGGAAAACTCAACATCGTGAAAATGGCAATACTTCCCAAGGCTATCTACAAATTCAGTGCAATACCTGTCAATACTCCAACCGCATTCTTCAAGGAAATAGAAGAAACAATCCAAAAATTCATATGTTACAATAAAAGATCCTGAATAGCAAAAACAATCCTTAACAGAAAGAACAGTGCTGGAGGAATATCAATACCAAATTTCAAATTCGAACATTGGAATAGAATTGAAAAACTAGAAATGAACCTAAAGACCTATAGCCATCTAATCTTTAATAAGGGAGCTAAAAAAATAGAATAGAAGAAAGACAGCCTCATCAGTAAATTGTGCTAGCAAAATTGGTTAACTACTTGTAGAAAACTAAAGCTAGATCCTTATATATCACCTTGCACCAGAATCAACTCCAAATGGATCAAAGACTTTAGCGTCAAAGCAGACACTCTGAAAACATTACAGGATGGAATTGGAGAAACCCTAGGTCTCCTTGGCACAGGCTGAAATTTTCTTAATAGAGACTCAGAAACACAACAAATTAAAGAAAGGTTGGACAGATGGGATTGCATGAAATTGCAGAGCTTCTGCATGGCATAGACATAGCTTGAAAGAACAATAGAAAGCCCACAGATTGGGAGAAGATCTTCAGTAGCAATACAACAGACAAGGGTTTCATATGTAAAACATACCTGGAACTTAAAAAAATTATCCCCCAAAAACAAATCTTCAAAGAAACAAGATCTCCATCTTGATGGAAATCTAGCTAGCTGCCCGGCTGAGCAGCTAGCTTCAACTGAGGCCTTGGAAGAAAACAAAAGTGTCATTTAGCTAGTCACAGGAACCTGACCTGACCTGCCATGATCAGTTCCACCTAGGGGAAAGTAACCAAGCCCAGGCAATAGAAGCTCCACCCCCTCAGGAGTCGCTTTCTTCACTGTGTAAACAGAGCCAGAGACTGCCCCTCCCTACAGCATATTAGAAAATTAAATGAAATTCAGTAAACCTAAACCCTGACAATGGCTCCAGGCTGGGCTCTGTGAGTGTCTCAGAAGCTAGCCCCCCCAAGGAAAACCTATTGTTTGCTGAAAGGCCTCAACTCTACCCAGAACCAAGCCTAATTACAGCATCTCCCAACTAGAGGAGAGAGCCATCTTCCTGTTTTGTGATACTCAAAGCAGATCTCCCTCCCACTGAACTAGCCTGGGAGGAGGATTACAAAATCCTGGGTAAAGCAGAGCATTTTTCTGCCTGCTCAGACAAACTGACTTAAGAAACCAATCAAAGCACGGGAAAACCAAACACCACAGCAGACCAGAGACTCAACCAAGAGAGTTGATACAGACAAAAGTTAGAAACAGGATCTTCCCCTTCACCTCCCCCGATAAAAAAACAAATCAAAGAACTATTTTTTGCCTATTTTTTAAATTTTTAATTGTTTAAAAATTGTTTTCTATTAATCTTTTATTTTTCCTCTTAAAATTTTTATTTAGGTGTATATGTATGTGTGCTGTTTTTTTCTCTACTGACCTTCCAGTCTTTTTTTTTCTTTCTCATTTTCTTCATTTTTTTTCTCTTTTGTCCTTTTGTGCGTGACTTAATTGCTGTTCTGCTCATCCTCAGATATATCCGTCATCAATTATTACACCTTATCGATCATTCTGTACACACTTAATACAGAAATTTATTACTCAATTCAAATACTCTCAGGCTTAAATTCCTTAGTAGCAGTATTATATCTTTATGCCTATATAATTTTTTAAGAATGATATGTACAAGTCATTATGTGGAAAAAGGAACTTTAGAATTTTGATGGGTGGAAGGTTTGGTTGGGGGGGTGGGAGGAGGATGGGAAGGGATAGGAATGGGAAACAAAGGAGGAGGCTACAATGCTTGATAAGAAATGTACTCATTATCTTGCCCATGTAATTGTAACCCTTCTGTACAGTATTTTCATAATAAAAAAATAAAAAAAGAATTTTTGTTTTTTAGTTTTTCAAGTGTCCTTTCAATCCCACTCCTCCTCTCACCCTATCCTCATTCTTCTCTCAATTTCACCTTTAAAATTAGATAATCTTCAAGTTTCAATTTTCAAATTAATCTTTTGTTTTTCCATTTTTTCTCGTCTCTTTTTTTTTTCTCTCTCCTATCATTTTGTCCAGCATATTTCCCTCTTTGAGATTTGGACTTGGTTAATTTCCCTCTCCTTTGACATTTCCCCATCCATTTAATCCTAATTTTCACCATATTTCTCCCTAAACCTAATAATTTCTGGTTTGCCAAATTCTTCTGTGCTGCTCTTAGCCCATTAATCCATAGTTGTTTGATGTTGAATAGATTTTATCTGTTAAACTAGATTGTAGCTGAAGCCTTTTGACTGTGCAACTATAGGACTCTGGGTGATGCTTGCCTTAAAATAGTTTTCTAGCACAAAATTGGTGTTACTTTCATACCAAATGGGCAGAACAATCCGGAAAAATGGCAAGTCCGGGTATCTCCACTCCCACTCACGGTAATCAGGTGACAGAACAAATAATGAATCATCCAGAGGAGAGTTCCCAAAAAGCTGTACAAACAATACTGGTAAAGATGGTGAATGAAAAGATCGAAAACCTTCAAAGACTGAGTGTGAGCCTGATAGGGAGAGAGAGGATGCAAACCAAAGATCAAAACAGGAATCTCTTAAGTGTGAGGAAGCTACTCAATGAGTGATTCAAGAATTGCATGAGCAGGTTGAAAACACTCAAAGAGAAATAAATGAAGTGTGTAAGCAGGCTGAGAACAGTCAAAGAGATAGATAAGGATTGCATGAGCAGGCTGAGAACAGTCAAAAAGAATTATAGGAATTGCTTGAACGTGAGGAAGCTAACCAAAGAGTAATACAGGAATTGCGAGAGCGGGATGAGAATAGACAAAGATCGATAGAGGAATTCATGTAATACATAAGCAGAAAACTGAAAAAATTCAGGGAGACCACAAAAGAAATGCTGAATGGAGCCACACAGAAGGAATCGAAGTCCAAGGAAACCATAAACAATCAACTAAGTGATTTGAGAATAAACACGAAACACCAAAGTAAGGAAGTAAAAAATTTATACAAGATCTAAAAAAAGCTCCAGCAAAGAATTGGAAGCCACCAAAACTAAAGCCATTTCCTCTTAACTCAGGAACAAGACAAGGATGTCCACTCTCGACTTCTCTTCAATCAAGTATTAGAATGCCTAGCTACAGCAATAAGACAAGATGCAAACATAAAGGAGATCCAAATAGAGAAAAAAGAAATAAAACTCTCCCTCTTTGCAGATGACATGATCTTGTATTTAAAAAATCCCATAGACTCCACTCCCATATTACTCAAGCTGGTTCAAAATTTTGGCAAAGTAGCAGGGTGTAAAATTAACCTCCAAAAATCAATGGCTGTTCTGTATGCCAGCAATGAGAAAAATGTGGCTGAAATTAGGAAAGCAACTCCATTGGTAATAGCCCCACAAAAAATTAAATACCTAGTAATTAACTTAACCAAAGAAGTGAAGGACCTCTATGATGAAAACTTTAAAAGCTTGAAAAAGGATATCAAACCTGAACTTAGAAAACGGCAAAAACTCTTATGCTCCTGGATTGGAAAGATCAACATCGTGAAAATGGCAATACTTCCCAAGGCTATCTACAAATTCAATGCGATACCTATCAAAATTCCAAACTCATTCTTCAAGGAAATAGAAGAGGCAATCCAAAATTCGTATGGAACAATAAAAGACCCCGAATAGCAAAAACGCTCCTCAACGGAAAGAACACTTATGGAGGAATATCAATACTAAATTTCAAACTCTACTATAAAGCCATAGGAATCAAACCAGCTTGGTATTGGCACAAGAACAGAACTCAGGACCAATGGAATACAATTGAAAACCCAGAAATGAACCTACAGACATATAGCCATCTAATCTTCGATAAGGGAGCTAAAACAATAGAATGGAAGAAAGACAGCCTCTTCAGTAAATGGTTCTGGCAAAATTGGTTAACTATTTGTAGAAAACTAAAGCTAGATACTTATATCTAGCACCAGAATCAACTCCAAAAGGTATCAAAGACCTCAGAGTCAAACAGACACTATGAGAACATTACAGGATGGAATAGGAGAAACCCTAGGTCTTGTTGTCACAGGCTGAAATTTTCTTAATAGAGACTCGGAAACACAAACAAATCAAAGAAAGGTTGGACAAATGGGATTTCTTGAAGTTGCAGAGCTTCTGCATGGCAAAGGACATAGCTAGAAGATCAATGTAAAGCCCACGTAGAAGATCTTCACTAGCCATAAAACGGACAAGTGTCTCATACATAAAATGTACTTGGAACTCATAATATTAAATTCCCCAACAGGAAATCCTCAAAGAAACAACTCCCCAATAAATAAGTGGTCTAAAGACTTGAAGAGTTCTTGTTTATAGCCATTCTAACTGGGGTGAGGTGGTATCTCAATGTTGTTTTGATTTCCATTTCTTTTATGGCTAGGGAGGTTGAGCATTTCTTCATGTGTCTATTGGACATCCTTATTTCTTCTTCAGAGAAGTTTCTCTTGAAGTCTTTAGCCCACTTATTTATTGGGCAGTTGTTTCTTTGATGATTTGGTGTTGGGGATTTAATTTTTTGAGTTCCAAGTATATTTTAGATATGAGACCCTTTTCCGCTGTATGGCTAGTGAAGATCTTCTCCCAATCTGTGCGCTTTCTATTGATCTTGCTAGCTATGTCCTTTGCCATGCAGAAGCTCTGCAACTTCATGCAATCCAATTTGTCCAATCTTTCTTTGATTTGTTGTGTTTCCGGGTCTTTATTCAGAAAATTTCGGCCTGAGCCAAGGAAACCTAGGGTTTCTCCTATTCCATCCTGTAATGTTTTCAGAGTGTCTGCTTTGACCCCGAGGTCTTTGATCCATTTGGAGTTGATTCTGGTACAGGGTGATATATAAGGATCTAGCTTTAGTTTTCTACAAGTAGTTAACCAATTTTGCCAACACCATTTACTGAACAGGCTGTCTTTCTTCCATTCTATTATTTTAGCTCCCTTATCGAAGACTACTTAGCTATAGGTCTGTAGGTTCATTTCTGGGTTTTCAATTGTATTCCATTGATCCTGAGGTCTGTTCTTATGCCAGTACCAAGCTGTTTTGATTACTATGGCTTTATAGTGGAGCTTGAAATTTGGTATTGATATTCCACCAGCAGTGTTCTTTCCGTTGAGGAGCGTTTTTGCTATTCGGGGTCTTTTATTGTTCCATATGAATTTTTGGATTGCCTCTTCTATTTCCTTGAAGAATGAGTTTGGAATTTTGATAGGTATCGCATTGAATTTGTAGATAGCCTTGGGAAGTATTGCCATTTTCACGATGTTGATTTTTCCAGTCCAGGAGCATGGGAGGTTTTTGCCATTTTCTAAGTTTTGTTTTGATTTCCTTTTTCAAGATTTTACAGTTTTCATCATAGACAACAACAGATGCTGGAGGGGATGTGGACAGAAGGGAACCTTACTTCATTGTTGGTGGGAGTGTAAACATGTTCAACCACATTGGAAAGCAGTGTGGAGGTTCCTGAAAAGACTTCACATTGAGCTCCCCTATGACCCAGCAATCCCACTTTTGGGCATTTATCCAAATGTTTTCAAACAAGACCACACTAAAGCTACCAGCACATCTGTGTTTATTGCCGCATTATTTACCATAGCTAAGATATGGAACCAAACCAGATGCCCCTCAGTAGATGAATGGATCAAGAAAATGTGGTATATATACAAAATGGAATTCTATGCCTCCATCACAAAGAATGACATTTCCCAATTTGCTAGGAAACGGAAAGGCTTGGAATAAATAATATTAAGTGAAGTAGGCCAAGCCCAAAGAAACATAGGTCCCATGATTTCCCTTATTTGTAATATCTGGTATATGTATGACTCAAGCAGAAAAAGTCAGATAATGTGATGTTAGGAAAATGAACCCTTAGATATGTATTTAAATGTTTTTTTCTTTCATGCATTTGTTTCTAACGCATTTATAAGATTATTTCTTTGTTGCTTTGTATGTCCCTCCCCCACAGTATAACCCCTGCTTTCACTATATTTAATGTCAGTATAATTTGTGGAGGAGATGGGGAAAAACAAGTCGTTTAAGGATACAGGTGGACCTGTTGCAACTATGAGAAGTACAAGTTGTCATGTCGAAAAGGAACTTTACAACTTTGGTTGGGGGGGGGAGAGCTTGGGTGGGTGGGCAGGGGGAGGCAGGAAAGGGATTTGAAGGGTAAACAAAGGAGGAGGCTGCAATGTTTGATAAGAAATGTACTCATTACCTTGCCCATGTAATTGTAACCCATTTGTACTGTATGTTTACAAAAAATTTAAATTAAAATTAAAAAAAAAGACTTAAAGAGAAACTTTTCTGAAGAGGAAAGAAGGATGGGCAATAGACACATGAAGAAATGCTCAACCTCCCTAGCCATAAAAGAAATGAAAATCAAAACAACATTAAGATACGACCTCACCCCAGTTAGAATGGCAAAAATCAAGAACTCCAATAACAACAGATGCTGGAAGGGATGTGCACAGAAGGGAACCTTACTGCATTGTTGGTGGGAGTGTAAACTTGTTCAACCACTTTGGAAAGTAGTATGGAGGTTCCTCAAAAGACTCCACATAGAGCTCCCCTATGACCCAGCAATCCCACTTTTGGGCATTTACCCAAATGTTTACAAACAAGACCACACTAAAGCTACGAGCAGAACTATGTTCATTGCAGTATTATTTACTATAGCTAAGATATGGAATAAACCCAGATGCCCCTTGTTAGATGAATGGATCAAGAAATTGTGGTATATATACACGATGGAATTCTATGCCTCCATCAGAAAGAATGATTTTGCACCATTTGTTAGGAAATGGAAAGGCTTGGAAAAAATTATGTTAAGTGAAGTAAGCCAAGCCTTAAGAAACATAGGTCCCATGATTTCACTTATTTGCAATATGTAGTATATGTCTGAGTCAAGCAGAAAAGGTCAGATAAGGTGATGTTAGGGAAATGAACCCTAAGATATGTATTCAAATGTTTTTTTTTTTCTTTCATGAGATTGTTTCTAATGCATTTATAAGATTATTTCTTTGTTGCTTTGTATGTCCCTCCCCCACAGTGTAATCCCTGCTTTCACTATATTTGATGTCGGTATAATTTGTGGAGGGGAAGGGGAAAAACAAGTTGTTTAAATAAGGATACAGGTGGACCGGTTGCAACAGTGAGAAATACAAGTCGTTATGTTGAATATGAACTTTACGACTTTTACTGCTTTCCAAAGTGGTTGAACAAGTTTACATTCCCACCAACAATGAATTAAGGTTCCTTTCTGTCCACATCCCCTCCAGCATCTGTTGTTGTTAGAGTTCTTGATTTTTGCCGTTCTAACTGGAGTGAGGTGATATCTCAATGTTGTTTTGATTTGCATTTCTTTTATGGCTAGGGATGTTGAACATTTCTTCATGTGTCTATTGGCCATCCTTCTTTCTTCTTCAGAGAAGTTTCTCTTTAAGTCTTTCGCCCACTTATTTATTGGGCAGTTGTTTCTTTGAGGATTTGTTGTTGGGGGGTTTAATTTTTTGAATTCCAAGTATATTTTAGATATGAGACCCTTGTCCGTTGTATGGCTAGTAAAGATCTTCTCCCAATCCGTCATTTGCCCTGCAGAAGCTCTGCAACTTTATGCAATCCCATTTGTCCAACCTTTCTTTGATTTCTTGTGTTTCCGGGTCTCTATTCAGAAAATTTCGGCCTGAGCCAAGGAGACCTAGGGTTTCTCCTATTCCATCCTGTAATGTTTTCAGAGTGTCTGCTTTGAGTTCAAGGTCTTTGATCCATTTGGAGTTGATTCTGGTGCAGGGTGATATATAAGGATCTAGCTTAAGTTTTCTACATGTAGTTAACCAATTTTGCCAGAACCATTTACTGAAGAGGTTGTCTTTCTTCCATTCTATTGTTTTAGCTCCCTTATCGAAGATTAGATGGCTGTAGGTCTGTGGGTTCATTTCTGGGTTTTCAATTCTATTCCATTGGTCCTGAGGTCTGTTCTTATGCCAATACCAAGCTGTTTTGATTACTATGGCTTTATAGTAGAGTTTGAAGTTTGGTATTGATATTCCTCCAGCAGTGTTCTTTCCATTCAGGAGCGTTTTTGCTATTCGGGGTCTTTTATTGTTCCATATGAATTTTTGGATTGCCTCTTCTATTTCCTTGAAGAATGAGGGTGGAATTTTGATAGGTATTGCGTTGAATTTGTAGATAGACTTGGGAAGTATTGCCATTTTCACGATGTTAATCTTTCCAATCCAGGAGCATGGGAGGTTTTGCCATTTTTAAGTTCTGTGTTGATTTCCTTTTTCAAGATTTTAAAGTTTTCATCATAGAGGTCCTTCACTTCTTTAGTTAAGTTAATTCCTAGGTATTTTATTTTTTGTGGGGCTATTACAAATGGAGTTGCTTTCCTAATTTCAGCCACACTTTTCTCATTGTTGGCATACAGAAAAGCCATTGATTTTTGGGGGTTAATTTTATAACCTGCTACTTTGCCGAAGTTTTGAATCAGCTTGAGTAATTTGGGAGTAGAGTCTATGGGATTCTTTAAATACAAGATCATGTCATCTGCAAAGAGGGAGAGTTTTATTTCTTCTTTCCCTATTTGGATCCCCTTTATGTCTGCATCTTGTCTTATTGCTGTAGCTAGGCATTCTAATACTAGATTGAAGAGAAGTGGAGAGAGTGGGCATCCTTGTCTTGTTCCTGAGTTAAGAGGAAATGGCTTTAGTTTTTCACCATTGAGTATAATGCTGGCTGTAGGTTTGTCATATACAGCCTTTATCGTATTGAGGAATGTTCCATGGATTCCTAATTTTTCCAAAACCTTCATCATAAAGGGGTGTTGGATCTTGTCGAATGCTTTTTCTGCATCTATTGAGATAACCATGTGGTTCTTATTCTTGCTCCTGTTGATGTGATGAATAATATTAATTGATTGGCGTATATTGAACCAGCTTTGCATCCCTGAAATGAATCCTGTTTGATCGTGATGTATGATTTTTTGGATGAATTGTTGAAGTCGATTGGCCAAAATTTTGTTGAGAAGTTTTGCATCAATGTTCATCAAAGAAATGGGTCTATAGTTCTCTTTCTTTGATGAGTCCCTGCCTGGTTTTGGGATGAGGGTTATGATGGCTTCATAGAATGTGTTCGGTAGTGAGCTTTCTCTTTCAATTTCATTGAAGAGTTGGAGGAGTATTGGTGTGAGCTCTGCTTTGAAGGCCTTGTAAAATTCCGCTGTAAAACCATCTGGTCCTGGACTTTTCTTAGCTGGGAGGTCTCTTATTGCTGTTTCTATTTCAATGCTTGATATGGGCCTGTTAAGCTGGTTTAACTCATCTTGGTTTAGTTTTGGCATGTCAATATTTGCTAGGAAAAGGTCCATTTCTGTCAAGTTCTCAAACTTATTAGCATAAAGTTTTGAGAAGTATTCCCTTATAATGTTCTGAATCTTGGTTGTTTCCGTGGTGATGTTTCCATTTTCATCTCTGAGTTTATTAATTTGGGTGTGTTCTCTTCTTTTTCTGATAAGATTTGCTAAGGGTCTGTCAATTTTGTTAAGTTTTTCGAAGAACCAACTCTTTGTTTTGTTGATTCTTTCTATAGTTTTTTTGGATTCTAATTCATTAATTCTGATTTAATTTTGATTATTTCTTTCCATCTACTGGATTGGGGTTTATCTTGCTGCTCTTTTTCAAGGAGGTTTAGATGTGTCATTAAATTGCTAGTTTCAGATTTCTCCAATTTGTTGATGTAGGAGCTCAGAGCTATAAACTTGCCTCTGAGTACTGCCTTTGCTGTGTCCCAGAGGAGCTGGTAATTTGTGTGTTCATTTTTGTTGAATAGCATGAACATTTGAATTTCCTTTCTAATCTCTTCCTTGACCTACTCTTGATTCAGCAGTGTGTTGTTCAGCCTCCATGTGATACTGGACTTTCTTTGGTGGCTTTTGGTGTTGAGTTCTAATTTTATTCCCTTGTGGTCAGAGAGAATGCAAGGTATAACTTCAATGCTTCTGAATTTAGACAAGTTTGCTTTGTGGCCTAAAATGTGGTCTATTTTAGAAAACGTTCCATGTGCTGCTGAGAAAAACGTGTATTCTGATGCTGCTGCGTGAAATGTTCGGTAGATGTCTGTTAAGTCTAGTTGATCTATGCAGCTGTTTAGATCTGCGGTTTCTCTGTTGAGTTTTTGCCGAGTTGATCTATCTAGTGGGGAGAGTGGTGTGTTAAAATCCCCAACTATTAATGTCTTTGGATCTATATGGGATTTGAGGGAAAGTAGTGTTTCTTTGATAAATTTGGGTGCTCCATTGTTTGGCGAATAGATATTTAGAATTGTAATATCCTCCTGAAGGAGAGATCCTTTAATTAGTATGTAGCGACCTTCTTTATCTCTTCTCACGAATTTTAATTTGAAGTCTATTTTATCTGATATTAAGATTGCAACTCCCGCCTGTTTATGGGGGCCGTTTGCTTGGTAGATTTTGTTCCAGCCTTTAACATTGAAAATGTGTTTGTTTTTACGTGCAAGACGTGACTCCTGCAGGCAGCAGATAGAAGGGTCTTGTTTTTTAATCCAACTAGACAGTCTATGTCGCTTAATTGGAGAGTTCAGTCCGTTAACATTAAGAGATAGGACTGAGAGGTATTTGGGAGTTCCTGCCATGTTATCCACCTTCTTGGGGGCTGCGAAAACTAGGTTCTTCCTATGGTTCTTGGATTCTCTGGGTGCAGTTTCTTGGCCTTTGTTGCGGTCTTGTTGGTTTTCTATGTGTAGGACATCTTTAAGAATCTTTTGTAGGGCTGGTTTGGTGGAGATGTATTGTTTCAATTTTTCTTTGCTATGGAAGGTTTTTATTTGGCCTTCAGTTATGAAGGAGAGTTTAGCTGGGTAGAGTATTCTTGGTTGATAGTTGTTTGTTTTTAGGGCATGGCATACATCATTCCAGGCTCTTCTTGCTTTGATTGTCTCTGCTGAGAAATCTGAGGTGATTCTAATTGGTTTCCCTTTATAGGTGATTAACCTTTTCTCCTTGACAACTTTAAGGATCTTTTCCTTGGTCTGAGTTGATCCTGTGTGGATTATAATGTGACGGTGGGATGTCCTATTCAGGTCTGGTCTATTTGGGGTTCTAAAAGCTTCTTGTATCTGAATAGGCCTATCTTTTTGTATGTTTGGGAAGTTCTCTGCTAGGATCCTGTTAAACAAATTTCCTAGACCATTAACTTCTGTTTCTAGGTGCTCCTCTCCACCCATTATCCTTAGATTAGGCCTTCTGATGGTGTCTTCTAGGTGTTGGATAGATCTATCATACTTCTTGGACTTGTCTTGGATGGTTGTATGTTCTTTCTCTATAATATCTAGGCTGTCTTCAATCCCTGAGATTCGATCTTCTGCATGGTCTAACCTGCTGTCAAGACTCTCTACTTTGTTTTTTATCTCTTTTCCTTCTAATTGGTCAGCTTTGATGGCTTCAAGTTCTTTGTTGAAGCTCTGTTTTAGGTCTTGTATGAATTTCTTTACCTCTTAATTTGGTGTTCTGTGTTTGTTCTCAAATCACTTAGTTGATTGGTTATGGTTTCTTTGGACTCCCATTCCTTCTGTTGGGTTCCATTCAGCATTCCCTTTGTGGTCTCCCTGACTTCCTTCAGCTCTTTGTTAATGGATTCCATGAATGCCTTTAGTGATCTTTGTGTGTTCTCTACCTGGTCTCTCAATTCCTGAATTACTCTTTGATTAGCTTCCTCCCGTTTGTGGGATTCTTGCAGTTCTCTTTCCTCCCGTTCGTGGGATTCCTGCAGTTCTCTTTGAGTGTTCTCAGCCTGCTCATGCCATTCCTCCCTTTCTCTTTGAGTATTCTCAAGTTGTTCACGCAAATCCTGTGTCAGTTTTTGAGTAGCTTCCTCACGCTTATGATATTCCTGTATAAACCTTTGGGATGCCTCCTCTCTCTCCCTATCACGCTCATACAGAGTCCTTTGTAAGTTGTCAAACTTCTCATTTATCATGTTTGCCACCAGTGTTTGTAGAGCTATTTGGGAACTCTCCTATGGATTGTTCATTATCTGATCTGACCCCTGATTATCAAGATTGGGAATTGAGATACCCGGATTTGCCATTTTTCTTGTGTTTTTCTGGCTTACTCTGCCCATTTGAGATGAAAATAGCACCAGTTTTGTGCTAGAACACTATCTTAAGGCAACCATCAACCAAGGTTTGCATTTATACAGTCAATAGTCTACAGATACAATCTAGTTCAACAGATACATCTATTCAACATCAAACAACTATATGTTAATGGGCTTCGAACCACAGAGAAGAATTTGGAAAACCAGAAATTTTTAGGGTTAGGGAGAGATGTGGGTAATAATTAGGAATAGATTGGTGTGGGGAGGCACAGGGAGAGTTAACTATGTCCTAATCTCAATGCAGGAAATAGGTTGGGTAGGATGCAAGTAGAGAGGGAGAGAAAAAGAAGAAAGGGAAAGGGGAATGAAAAGAGACCAGAAAAAAAAATTAGAAACCTAAAAATTAATATAGTTATGGAGATTGAAAGACCATCTATTTAGAGAGGAATGTGAATATAATGAGAAAACAGGAGGGAGATAGAGGAGATGTGAAAAACTTAAAAAATGCTTAAAATATTATGTAGGTATAAAGAGGTAGTACTGCTATTAAGGAATTTAAGTCTCAGAGGTTTTGGATTGAGTAATAAATTTGTGGATTAAGTGTGTACACAATGGAGAATAGGGTCTACTAGTTAACTATGGGTTTATCTGAGGATGTGCAGGACAAGAGTTAAGTCACATACAGAAGAACAAAAGAAAGGAAAAGGTGAAAAGGATAAGAAATTGAGAAAAAAAAAGATCAGAAGTTCAGTAGAGCTAGACAAAAAACAAAAAGATAATTAAGAAAGAAAGAAAAGGAGAGAGAAGACAAGAAAAGAAAGGAAAACGTACATTCACGTATTCCTAAAATAAAAATTGTAAGAGGGAAAAAAAAGTTACTGGAAAACAATTATTTTTTCAAAAAAGGCAAAAATTAAAGATTAATAAAAGTTTTAGAAAAGGAAAAAAATTTTTTATATATACAAGGTACCAAGAAAAAAAAAAAAGAAAAAAGAAAAGAAGAAAAAAAAGTTCTTTGATTTTTTTTTTTGGGGGGGGAGGGGTGGGAAGAATCCTGTATCTCCCTTTTGTCTGAAACCAGCCTCTTGTTGGAGTCTCTGGTCAGCTTGAGGTCCTGTGGCTTGATTGGTTTCTTAAGTCAGTTTGTTCGAATAGGCAGAAAAATGCTCTGCTTTACCCAAGATTTTGAGATCCCCCTCCCAGGTTAGTTTAATGGGAGGGTGATCTGCTTTGAGAATCCCAAAAGAGGGGTGATGAGGCTAGGTGCTAGTAGAGTTGAGGCCTTTCAACAAACAGTAGCTGTGAAAAACTCACAGCGCCCACCCTGGAGCCATTCTCAGGGTTTCTGTTTTTCAATTGATTGTTGAGGCTGCTAGAGGAAGAGGCAGCCTCTGGCTCTGGTTACCCAGTGAGGAAAGCCACTCCAATGGCTGGCACCTGAGCTGGGTGACTTTTCCCTGGATGGAGCTGAGTCTGGCAGGTCACTTCGCCGTTAAGTTCTTGTGACCTGCTAAATGACTTGTTTTATTCCAAGGCCTGAGTTGGAGCTAGCAGCTCCTCCGAGCTTTGTCGGTATCCAAGATGGAGATCACCAGTGCTGGGGGGGGGGTGGGGTGGCCTTCCCTCCTCTGCTCCCTGAGAAGGAGTGAAGACGTCCGGCTTCTACTCACGCCGAGTCTTGGCTCCTGGGTCGTCTCTGGTTTGCAAACTGCAGGATGAAGATGTCCGCTCCTTGTTGGTTCTTGCTGGTGTTGAGTAGAATCCGCTCGCCCGTTGCGTCTGGCTCCTTCGTCCCGGACTCTCTGTGTGAGCGCTCAGGTATGGCCGCTGCTGCGGTCGCCGCTGCGACCCTGCCGCCGCCGCCGCGGCTCCTGGCATGCGCTCAGATGTGTCTCCTTGTCTTGGCTTCCCCTCTCTTGTCTAACTCTCTGTCCTGTGATGGCACACTTGGTGTGATTCTCTGGCTTAGGACTGTTCACTGGAACTCTAAAACTGCTTTCTATGCGAGAGCTTGTTCAGATTCCAGCTTCTCCTCCGCCATCTTCCCGGAACTCCATTTCTTTAAGATAGTATATTAAGGTTGAAATCTGATGATTGAAGTTCAAAGCCAGCCCAGGCAGCTAAATCTGAGAGTTTTATCTCCAATTAACTTAAAAAGAGCCAGAAGTACAGATGTGGCTCAAATGATAGAGGGCCAGTTACAGATAGCCACCCACTGCCTTTGCTCCAACCTGTCATAAGCCCAGCACAAGTGGCCCAACAGCAGATATTTGTTGGTGGGAAATTGAAGGAGTGAACACTATAAGGGGCCTCACCTCCTGCTATCTTTTCTTGTTCAGGCCCTCTCTGGCTGTATTGTTATCTATTCTCTCATCCTGGGAAAGTAACCATAGCATAAAATTTGTCATCTCAACCAGTTACAATTGTACACTTCAGTGGCTTTAAGTACATTCACATTTTCATGCACCCTCTCTGATACCAACTTCTAGAACTTTCTCAAAATACAACCTGAAATTAAGCACTTATTAAACAGCACCTTCCATCCATCCCTTTCCCCAGTCTCAGGAAACCCACCATTCTACTTCCTGTCTCACAATTTGACTGTGGCAGATCTCCTGTGACAAGAGTCATGATATTCTAGTGATAGTGGTAGTAATGGTGTGTATGTGCATGTGTTTGCGTGTGTGCATGTGTGTGTGTTTGTGTGTTCATGCTCATGCACACACAGTTTTATTGCTTGTACTAGGTCCTGGGCACCATCCCTGGGTTCTTTTGCTTAAGGCTAGCACTCTGCCACTGGTACCATAATTCCACATCAGTTTTTTGAGGTAGTTAATTGGAGATGAGTCTCATAAAGCTTCAGTCCTCAGCTCTAAGCTTCCTGAATAGCTAGAATTACAGCCATGAACCAACAACTCATGGCTAGAGATGGTGAATTTTAACACATTAATTCTGCTAGCATGTAGTGCCTCATGTTTTAGTCAAACATCAGTGTAAATGTTGCTGTGAAAATACTTTTGGAAGCAGTTGTTATACTGTGGGGGAGAGACATACAAAGCAACAAAGTAATCATCTTATAAAGCTGTTAGAAATAATCGCAAGGAAGAAAAAACATTTGAATCTTTATCTTGGGGTTCATTTCGCCTAACATCAATGTATCTGACCGTTTCTGCTTATCTCAGACATATACTATTTGTTGCATATAAGGGAACCCATGGCACCTATGTTTCTTTGGGTCTGGCTTACTTCACTTAATATAATTTTTTCCAAGTCTTTCCATTTCTTAACAAATAAAAAACAAATTGTTTAAATAGGGATAAGGGTGGACCCATTGCAACAATGAGATATAAAAGTCGTTATGGAGAAAAACAAACTTTACATCTTTTGCGGGAGGGGGGATTAAGGGTTGGTGGGTGGGAGATGGGAAGGGATGGTAAGGGGAAACAAAGGAAGAGGCAACAATGTTTGATAAGAAATGTATTCATTACCTTGCCCAAGTAATTGTAACCCCTCTGTACAGTATTTTCACAATAAAAAAGGAAAGAAATTAAAATATTTTTGGATGTGTTTACCATTTTAATCACATTGGTAAATTTCAATAGATAAATTTAAATAATTTTAAACTTGGAGTAAAGAAGATTTATTATGGCCTGGGAATGTGGCTTAGTGTTAGAGTGCTAGCCTAGCATGCATGAAGCCCTGGGTTTGATTCCTCAATACCGCATGAACAAAACCTAGAAGTGACTCTGTGACTCAAGTGGTAAAGCACTGTCCTTGAGCAAAAGCAGCTCACTAACAGTGCGCAGGACCTGAGGTCAAGCCCCAGAACTGGCAAAAAACAAAAACATAACCGAACAAAGCAAAAAATGATGATTACTCTTCCTAAATAGAATGGGCTTTGTCCAATGATTTGATGAATTTCAGAATTTGAGTATCCTCACTTAACTGCAGTATAGAAATTCGGAGTCTCCATCTACAGGCTGAATGATGCAAAAATTTTCTCTTGCTTGAGATATCAGGCCTGATATCCCCCAATCAACACATACACATATGTGTATACATACATGAATGTGTACATATGTGTGGACACATTTTATATATGTGTATATAGATATACACACACACACATAGATATACACACAAGTTTATAGTGGGGAGGCTTGAACTCAGGCTTTAGACACTTTCCCTTAGCTTATTCTGCTCGAGACTAGTACTTACCTCTTGAGCCACACACACCTTCAGGTCCAGGTTTTTGTTGGTGTGTGGGAGATAGTCTTGGGTGAAGGTTATGAGCCTTTTTTGTTCTTATTTTTTGGTGCCAGTACCAGAGCTTGAATTCAAGATCTGGGCACTGTCCCTTAGATATTTCACTCAAAACTAGCACTCTACAACTTGGGCTACAGCTCCATTGCAGGCATTTTAGTGGTTAATCGGAGATCATGGCTGTAAACCATGATCCTCAGACATCAGCCTCCTGAGTAACTAAGATTACAAGGATGAGATACCAGCACCTGCCTCAGACAGTATTCTTATGTTCATACTATTTTCATTTTGAGCTGTGTGGCTCTAGTCAGTGGCTTAATCTCTCTGAATACCATTTTCTGATATGTGAATGAAGTTTAAGAAAGCACATGAATAATAATAAATACTCCATGGGGTGGGTATGGACATTTGATGGGGTAAAAATAAAATAAATGAAACCTTCCTGCCTCAATACAGGAGTTGTTAGTAATCAATATTTATTATTTGTCATTATTATTTGGCCTGACCTTGATTTGAGAAGCCTTATAAGGTGCAGGACAGAGAAGAGAAGTCCCACTGCAGCCTCTTCCCTGCCCCATCTCACTGGCTTTCTTTGAGGTCACTAGAGGCCCCCAGCCCTGATAAATGTCCTAGCCCTATATGTTATGACTTGCTGGCAGATTTGAATTTGACTTTAATCACTCATGCTCTGGCTGTGATTTTGAGGAAAAATGGCTAAATACTGCTGGTGCCAATGGGGAGATAGCAGCCCATTCTATACTCTGGTCATTGAAGACTTCCCCAAACAATAGAGTGAGGGAGAGAGAGAGAAGGAGAGGGAGAGGAAGAGAGAGAGGGAGAGAGAGAGGAGAAAGGGAGAGGAGACTGAGTCGCAAAGCTGTTTAGTCTACTAATCACGGTGCTGGCAGAATCTGTGCTGGACCAGGACTGCCAAATGGGATAGAGACACCCACCCTATAGCCATTGAGGGGGCTCCCTTTCTTTTCCTGGAGTGCTGGTGATGTAGGTATTTTTTAGATGATAGGATAAGAGAAGGATCAGAGTAGGCATGTCACTGAAAGGATCTGATTCCAAGGAATGGATACCCATGTCTTACTCTTCTTGCCATGAGAGGTCCTTGATGTCCTCGGGTTCCTAGTCTTCACAAATGAAGCAAAGGCTAGATCTTCAGTCCCAAGGCCCAGGGAGGATTCAGTAGGCCTGAACTCAAGCACAGCATTGGCTCTGTAGGGAGAATCTGACTGTCAGCACCAGCCAAGGATGTGTGGTTAAAAAAATATGCCTCCTGGTTGTCTGTAGGTTCCCAGATACCCAGAAGTTTCTATTTCACTCAACTCTTGAACTAGATCTTTCCTTCCTTCCCTTTCTCCTTCTATCCCCTCCCTTTCTTTTTTGTCTTCTTTGGACTTGATCACAGGGCCTGTGTCTGAGCTTTTTTGCTCAAAGCTAACTCTCTACCACTTTGCGACACAGTTCCACTACTGGTTTGCTTTTACATATCTGAGCCACTAATGCCATAATTCTTCTCTCCCTCTTTCCTTCTCCTCCTACCCCCACTCCCTTTCTTTCTTTCTCTTTCTTTCATTTTGTGTTTGTCCTATGGTCTGAAACGAGGGCTTGGGCACTGTTTCTGAGCTCTTCATTCAACGCTAAAATTCTACCACTTGGGCCACAGCCCCACTTCCAGATTCTTATAGTCTTTCCTGCCCAGGCTGGCTTTGAACAGCAATCCTCAGATCTCAGCCTCTTCGCCAGCTA
The DNA here is from genome assembly GCF_019054845.1 of Dipodomys spectabilis. Classification (NCBI taxonomy): domain Eukaryota; kingdom Metazoa; phylum Chordata; class Mammalia; order Rodentia; family Heteromyidae; genus Dipodomys; species Dipodomys spectabilis. The sequence continues at coordinate 10,849,210 of NW_024870978.1, read as the reverse complement.
GGATTAAAGGTGTGAGTCACCATCACCTGGCTTACTTTTTCTTTTCAAAAACTTTCATCACAGGCAGCGTAGTTAGTGCTGTACTGAAGCACCAGCCAGACTCTGTAATAAGGACATACATGTCTCAACTGGCCTAGGGTCAAACATTATTAAAACCAATTCACACTGAGGAAATCAGGTAAGACAGATTTACCCAGAAGGGTGAAGAATCTATGCCTGATGCCAATAGTTACATCTAGACTCCTAGTTACTGAGGAGGCTGAGATCTGAGAACCATGATTCAAAGTCAGCCTGGGCAGAAAAGTCTGTGAGAGTCATCTCCAATGAAGAACTAAAGACCAAGAAGTGGAGCTTTGGCTCAAGTGGTTCAGTGTGCCAACCTTGAGAATAAAAGCTAAGGGACAGAACCCAGACTCGAAGTTCAAACCCTAGGATTGGTGCGCGCACACACACACACACACACACACACACACACACACACACACACACACACACCACAGAATGCCTGTAACCTGTTTGTCTCTTGGTCCACAGGTTTTTTCCCAAGAAAAGGAACTGGGACAGGGGCATGGATTTGAGGTCTGACTCCACTGACACACCAGGAATTTTCCTCCTCTGTAATATGGAAATAAGCATACCTGACTTATATGGTTGTTGGGAGCATTAGATGAGCTAACAAAAAGGGGTGTATGTGTGTTTGAGTGTGTGTGTATGTGTGTGTATTTGTGTGGGTGTGTGTGTGCCATTCCTAGGGCTGTCCCTGAGCTTTTTTGCTCAAGGCTAGCACTCTACCACTTGGGACACTGGTCCACTTCAAGTTTTTTTGATGTTTAATTGGAGATAAAAGTGTCATGGACTTTTCTACCCAGTGCTGGCATTGAACCACAACCATCATATTGCTAGCCTCCTGAGTAGTTAGGATTACACATGTGAACCACTGGCTTCAAACTATAATGAGGTTTTAATGAAGGGGAGCTGGTGATATTCTTCAGTTCCTATTTGATGGTGACCTCCCCTGAGATCCCTAACATGGAATCAAAACATGGGGCTCTGCTTTCAAGGAACCAGGATGAGTCAAAAACAGCCAAACAATGTTGCATTGACATACAGCCCGGTCTTATTTCTACTCACAACATGAGATTAAGGTGAGTCAGTAGGAGCTTCTTTTCTTCTTGTGAGAGACACTGCTCAGACAAACTTACAAGAGCACTGACAAAGAAAATGAACATAGACTTCAAACTGATTGCAGCTTCTACATATATTGTAATCATGTGATTGTACCTAGCCTTGAAATGAACAGAAATGTATAAGTCTATCATGTTGTATGTGCCCATGTTGTAGGTTGGCAGACATGTATGTCAGCAACTGCTCACAAGTGTTTTAGACCCATGGATGATGACTTGCTTTATCATTAAAAAAATTTTAAACTGGTAGTGCAGAGTAGGACTTGAATTCAGGAGCTGGGCCCTGTCCCTTTGCTATTTTTACTCAAGGCTAGTGCTTTACCACTTGAGCCACAGCTCCATTTATGGCATTTTTGGTCGTTAATATTTACCTGCTCAGGCTGGCTTTGAACCACAATCCCCACCTCTTAGCCTCCTGAGTAGCTAGTATTACAAGTGTCAGCCAACAGTGCCCAGCTGACACATAAATGTCTTTTGTTTAGTGGCCTAGGAAGATGGCTCAGTGATAGAGTATTTGCTTCTCATGCATGAGGCCCTGGGTTTGATTTCTCAACACCACATGAACAGACAAAGATAGGAATGGTGCTATGGCACAAGTAGTAGAGCATTCGCCTTGAGCTTAAAGAGCTGAGGGACAGTGCCAGAGTTCAATCCCCATGACCAACAAAAAAATTTTGTTTACATATGGTGGAGTTCCTTTCAATGTATATACTATTTTAGATAAATATGAAGAAGCACTTAAGCACCTTACATTGTATAAAGATAAGAGTTATGTATTTCTGGGAAGAAAGTCATTAACTTACATTATGTAATGGTGTGTGTGAGGCACCAAATGGTCTCTACATCTTTGTCATTCTCCTGAAATTTCCCTTGGGTGCAGTGCAATGTTCAATGCTCAGACCATCTCAACAGACACATTTGGCATTTGTCAAAAATGACAAATCCCAGAGCGGTACTGGTGGCTCACAGTTATAATCCAATCATGAGGTTTGCAATGAGAGGATTGCGTTTAAAAGCCAGCCTGGGCAGGCAAATCTGAGTCTCTTACCATTAATTAACAATGAAAAACTTGAAAAACAAAAAATGGAAGGAGCCAAATCACCAGTGGCTCACGCCTGTAATCCTCACTACTCAAGTGGGAGATCTAAGGACCACAATTCAAAGCCAGACCAGGCAGGAAAGTCCATGAGACTCTTTTGTTATTGTTGTTGTTGGGTCTGGTCATGGGGCCTGAACTCTGGGTCTGAGCACTGTTCCTTATCTCTTCAGCTCAAGGCTAGCGCTCTACCACTTGAGCCACATTGCCACTTCTGGCTTTTTTCTTTTTGCTTATGTGGTACTGAGGAATAGAACCCAGGGCCTCTTGCATGCAAGGCAACCCCTCTATCACTGAGCCACTTTCCAAGCCCTCCATGAGACACTTATCTCCAATAAATCACTAGAAAACCAGAAATGGCACTGTGGCTCAAGCAGTAAAGCGCTGTCTTTGAACTGAAGACCTCAGGGACAGCGCCCAAGCTCAGAGTTCAAGTCCCATGACCGACCAAAAACAAACAAACAAATAAAGCATCCCTTGTAGGAAAGTCTGTAAGACTCTTATCTCCAATGAATCACCAAAATGCCAGAAGTAGAGATGTGGATCAGGTGGTAGAGCACTGGTCATGAGTGATAAAAACTAAGAGACAGAACCCAGGCCCTGAGTTTAAGACTGAAGATCTGAAAACACACACACACACACACACACACACACACACACACACACACACACACACAGAGGAAAAAAAATTGCTATTTTAGTCCAAATGCACATACAGATGCGCAGGTACATAAGTTTCAAAGAGGCAGAATAAAATATGATCACAGTTTGGAATACAAAAAAATACCATGTCCCATCAGTTCCTGGCAGAGAAGGAAGGCATGTGGCATTCTACCCTCAGGGAACTGCTCTCAGGGACATTTTGGGCAATCCCTCCACAGGAACACGTCTGGACTACTGGAGAGTCAAAGGTGGCAAGTTCCTCAAGAACCAGAAATTCGCATTTCACTCCCTCCAAGGGGCCTACAGCTCCAAGAGGGTCTTTGCACTCACTCCCCAATCAACAATACCTAAAAAACAGATAGGATGGGGAAGAGTGAACAGGGAGAATTAGTGGGGAGGCCTAGCGTCCCTGTGCAAGTGGTTAAATGGGAAAAGGACTGACCTGAGTAGAGACACAGGATATGCAGGTGGAGGTTAGGGAGGGGAGCAAAGATGATGAGGTCATCAGTCCTACAGGATACAGACATGTGCAGACAGGGTACACTCCAGAAAGAGAATGCTGGAGGAGGTCAGGGGACAGGAGAGGGCAATAGAAAGAACTGATTGTAAAGTATGGTAAGTAGAAATAAGACTCCCATACTGGGGCACCAAGGGCCCTGGGTTCTATTTCTGACTGTACTGAGTGGACAAATCCCTATCCTCGCAGCCTCAATTTACCCAACCTGGGAGAAAAGTAGGAAGAAGCACAGACTGTTCTGGTGCTGCCACTGAGGTCACCTACCAGAGGAGGAGAAAGGAGAAGCTGCAGGATTGAAGTAAACCCAGACAGGGGTGGGAGATTGGGGAACAGCATTCTCTCAGCACCATACTGAGGCACTCAGTTATCTGCCTCCTAACCCCTCGGGGTGCCATCAGGCTGCCGATTATGGTACAGAGCCCCAGCCCCACGTTGAGCAGGAAGCCTAGGGCTGCCAGTAATAGAGTCACTGCCTGCAGAAGTGACACCTCCTTCTGCTTCTGCACAGCCAGTCAGCCCCACCGGCCCTGCAACCTTGCTCCAAGCCTAGGCATGTCCACATGGTGACAACAGCAACAACTCAGCAAAAGGGTGTGGCCCAGGCACCAGGCCACTCCACAGCCCACCTTCAACTTCTTCTGTTTACAGGCTAGCAATCCAGATGCTACCACTTAGTCACCAACTCAGGGGGTAGTCACAGCCACCAACCCACAAGTTGGGCACTATGGAGTCCTCAGACTCAAGATTCCAACTTACACACTTGTTAGACAACGACTATATCTGTTACCTTGGCCTTCTGGAGAGTTCCAGTCTATCTAGGTGTGATGTGTGGGTCTGATATCAGATATATCCCTCCTCAACTGAAATGGTGTATCTTGCTCCTCCATGGCTCCCCCCCTTGACAAGTGAGGTGAGAAAGAGCCAGAATTGGATTGTTGGGCTATAGGCCGTACGTGCTTGGTGCTAGTGAGCAGGGTGCGTTTTGGTGGTTCAAGTGTACCCCAGGGATCTATCCCTCTTCACAGCCTCCTCTGCGTCTGTGAGCTATCCTTGAGGAGTCGAGATTCTCAGGCTTTGCAGATACTGCTGGAGCCCTGCCATTGCCCTGCCTCCAAGATCTCAGACTCCCCACTGCTGTTGGCCAAGGCCTGAGGACACCAAGACCCCAGGATTTCAGTGTCCGCAGCCATGAAATGGGGTCCATGCTGTGATCAGTGTGTACTATTCCACTAATGGGCCCTGGTTTCTTCCTTGTCAAAGACCACAGATGTTGGGTGTGCATGCACATATATAAACCAGAGTGCATTGCCTGCTGCCCTGTGACATCTGTCTGCCATTTGTACCAAAGTGTTAGGGAGGTGACATGAGACTTTCCTCTGGCCTCTTCCTCATGAAGGTACAGTCCCATGCATGTCCTCTGGACACTAAGTGCACGCCGATCCCTTCCAGAAACCTCCAGTTCAGTGTTTGTCTCTATTCAGCCCCATTAGGCAACCATCAGCCAGCACCAATGTGGGCTAGACCCTGTGCCAGGCTCCAGGAGGATGTGCAGGAAGCCCCAAGCCTTAAGAGTTCAAATGACTGAGGGCTGAAGCACTAAACAAACATGGAGTGACCCAAGACAGGCTAATGTGTGCATCAATGTGGTGAGGGCTCTGAAGAAAGACTTTCTGCGCCACAGAGAATCTGGTCCTCCTGATCCACTGCTCATCCCGAAACTGCTTCTTCCCTGATGCCTTCCTGTCTGCCATGTTCCACATGTGCCCTCTTGATTCTCTTCTTTCCAGCCTGCCACTAATCCTGGTGATTTACCAGCCACAAACATAGATAACTCTCGCCTCTCATTTCTTTTGGTTCCAGGCTGAACAGTAAGGTCAGTATTTCTGACATCACAGCTTGAGTCAATATCTGTAACAAAACTTTGAAGGCTTCGGTCACCTTGGCTTGAATACACATTCCTGGGGATGACACACAAGAATTAATCAAAATAGGCAGTTTTGGCTCAAACTTGTAATCCTAGCTACTCAGTGTGATATCTGATTTGCTATTCACTGGAAGAAAGTTTATTCTAGCCTCAATCCTTCCTGCTGTAGCTAATTTTCTCTCCTGAGGCCCTTTCCCTTGGTAAAGAAGGATATCCATGGGAACAAAAATGTAAATTCAGAAACATCTTTGCTAAAAGTAAACTTCTCTCTCTCCCTCAAGCTTCCCAGGCTGGCAGCTTTGCAGTTTATCACAAATTTTGTGGAAGGCCACTAACAATTTTGATGCTTATCACCAGCTGTACTGAGTTCTTTATTACTCAGGAACTTGTAATAAACATCATTCCTGTTCAGAAAATTTCAGCGCACTGTCAGAGGCATTGACTCGTGTGTCCCCATCTGAGCTTCTGTGTGGTGTGAGGGTGCATGCTGACATGCATTCTCTCTGGGAAAAGGATTCCCCTTCTTCCACATCAGGGCAAAGGTCCAATGTCCCAAGGCATGTTTGACTCAAGGCTATGATTTGCTTCTGTAATCTTGCTTGCTTGCTTTGGTAAACATCACCTATGTGAAAGCACTTCCTATAAAAATCCCCCCTGAACAACAAACAGGGCTGTTCTCTAGCTCTGTGAGCTGAGGACAGATGGAATATGGCTAAATAAAGAACTTCCAGCCAAATTGCCTGAGTGCTGTCATATCTTCCTGGGAAATTGGAATACTACAATTTAAATTGGAATACAACACTCAAGTGGCTAAAATCTGAAGACTAATCTCCATTTGAAGCCAGCCTTACAAGATGGCCCATGACACTCTTATCTCCAATAAACTACTCAGAAAAAGAAGAAGTTCTGTGACTCAAGTGGTAGAGCACTAGCCCAAAGCATAAAGAGGCTCAGGAACAGCACTCAGGCCCTGAGTCCAGGTGCCAGTACTGGGAAAAACAAATACAACAACAACAAAAAAAAACGGGTAATCAACTCTCCTGTCTTCCTTGTCCTTACTTCTCAGCCTAGTACTGTCTTTGTGTCTTCTGTCACAGTGCTGTTGACCAAGAAGTCCTTTGCACACAGAAAGCCTGCTCTTTCTTACCTGCATTGGCCACATCATTCATTCTCTATTCTCCATTCAATGTTAAACATTTTTTGGGGGGGGAGGTCCGGTCTTGGGGCCTGAACTCTGGGCCTGGGTGCTGTCCCTCAGCTCTTCAGTTCAAGGCTAGCACTCTACCACTTGAGCCATAGTGCCACTTCCGGCTTTGTTCTTTTTGCTTATGTGGTGCTGAGCAATCGAACCCAGGGCCTCAGGCATGTAAGGCAAGCTCTCTACCACTGAGCCACTTTCCCAGCCCCTCTATGTTAAACTTATTTGTTCAACGCTGATGTTCTATGTTGGGTCTTCGTCCGTCCCACGAAAGACGCCTGTTCCCCAGCCCAGGAGACAGTCAGATGCAGCGGGGAGCCAAATCCAGCAGGTAGAAAACTCATTTATTAACAGAGAGCAGCCCTTATTAAAGACAAAAAGGGAGGAAGAGGAACCAATCACTGTCAAGGTCACATCCTATCATGCACCTGAGCCTTCCCGGGCTGGTTAGGCACTGATCGGAAGATCAATTGGGCTCTGCCCACTCTACTCTCTCCCAGCGCCATCTTGGCTGCCCATGTACTCTACAGTAAATTAGGCTCTGCCCACTCAACCCCCTCCCAAAGCCATCTTTGCCGCCCATGTGCTCCACAGTTCTATTGTTGAGTCTCACCTCTACTGTATCTCACTTTTTGGAGATAAGAGTTTCAGCAACATTTCTTTCTAGTCTGGCTTCAAGCCTCCATCCTCAGTTCTCAGCCCTATAAGTAGCTAGTATTATAAGTGTGGGCCACTGGTAGCCAGCAAATTTGACTATGTTTTGGTACCTTATATATGTGGAATCATAAATATAGTTTTTATTTTTAATATGGTTTATTTCACAGTATTTTAAAGATTCATTCTTGTTGTAGCATGGTCAGAATGTCATTCCTTTTTAAGATTGAATAATATTCCCTTGGCTAGTTATACCACATTTTGTTTACCCGACAAGAGACATTTGGGTTTCTACCTTTCTACTACTGTGAATAATGTCATGAATAACATTATTATCTTTTACATTGAGCACACTGCTGTAAAAGCACGCCAGAGGCATCCTTTCATAATAAACCAGGTGCACTGTGGGGATTCACCTGTGGCTTTCCTTCATATTAACTATCAAAGAGAAAACTTACAGCCAGTGAGGCTCATATGGAGTGATCAACTTAAATATTTTTCATCCTATTTACAAGGATATTGCTGTAATCCTATATAAATAAATATCCACCCAGGTACTGGTGGCTCATGCCTGTAATCCTAGCTACTCAGGAGGCTGAGATCTGAGGATTTCCAGCTTGGGCAGGAAAGACTGTGAAACTCTTATCTCAAATTATCCACCAGAAAATCCAAAGTGGCTCTGTGGCTCTAGTGGTAGAGTGCTAGACTTGAGCTGAAGAGCTGAAAGAAAGTGCCCAGGCCCAGTGTTCAAGCCCCATGGTCAAAAATAAATCAATAAACAATATCCAACAAGTTGACAAATCAGGCAGGGCTTTTGAAAATTTGTTCTTCTCTTCTCTGGAAACTTCTACACTTTTGTGTGGACCTGAATGCTTAATAGTTCCTGTCTTTGATCCTGCTTATCAGGAGGCTGAGATGTAAGGATCCCTGTTCAAGCCCAGTCAGGAAAGACAATTCTGACAGACTCCTATCTCCAATACACTAGCAAAAAACTTCAAAGTAGAGGTTTAGCTAAAGTGGTAGAGCATCTGCCTTGCAGGAAAAAGCTAAGCAAGTGTATGGGACCCTGAGTTCAATCCCCAGTACTTGTACACACACACAAAAGGAAAATAAACTTTGTTTAGTTAGTTCATCTTTTCAGCAGCTAGATCAGAAGTTCTGGCCCAGAAAGGCCTTCCCTGGCCATATGACCTAAAATATTAACTTCCTCTCAGTTCCTTGATTTTTCCTCAGAGCAGGTCTCAGTTTGGGCCTCCCTCTGAAGGGTGTGATCTCCAAGCTCACTCTATTTTATAGCATCCTTTTCTCTAGCAGCACCTACTCCACATTATTGAAAATCAGAAAATTAGACCTCCTTCTGAGCAGAGCAGTTTGCAAAAAGGGTCGCCCTCTTCTCTGGGTCAAGTAGCCCAAATAGAGCTGACAGCTGAGGATTTTAGCTCATACAACTCTCAACCACGGGAAGGTAAACTGAGGACCTTCCCAGGATAGGAAGATTATAACAACTGTATTCAGTAATTCCTGCTTGAGCAAAATGTATCAATCAATGTCACAACAGGAAGGAAACTATTCAGAATATATCTTACCTTCCCCTCTCCTCTTCTAGCTCTCAAGAGGATTTTGAAAAAATTGGATTTAGGTGTGGTTATTTTTCATATCTTCCCAGAGTCACTTGTTCAAAGCTGCACACCAGCCCAGGTTGCCCACAATAGGAACTCCGCCTTAGGAGCCCAGCTTTAATCTTGGGCCTCTTTCATCACTCTTACAATATAGGATGCACCCAACAAGGGAAGGGGAGTCAGGGGCTTTATCCTCCTCCCACAGACAAGTTAGTTCCAGAGGGGAAACTGACCTGGCCATCGACTGAAAGTGAACCAGAATAGGATGAGCTCAGAGTGAGCCCTCCTAATGGGAAAGTCACAACCATTAAGTTAGATAATATATAATAAAGGGTTGCCTGGCTGTGGTGGATCACACATGTAATCCTAGCTATTCAGAAAGCTGAAGTCTGAGGACTGGGGCTTGAACTCAGAGCCTGAGCTCAGAGCCTGGTGTGTGGCTGGTTTTGACTGAGAAAGAGAATGAGGTGAGGTACATCTGAAAAATGGGGGCCAGATGGGCACTGGTGGTTCACACCTGTAATCTAAGCTACTCAGGAGGCTGAGGATTGAGGATTGTGGTTCAAAGGTAGCCTGACCAGGAAAGTCCATGAGAATCTTATCTCAATAACCAACTCTGAAAAAGCTGGAAGTGGTACTGTGGTTCAAGTGGTAGAGCACTATCTCCTACTTGTAATTGCTTGCAAACATTAGTTCCTCTGGTTTCAGTAGCCAGCGTGTGGATTGAGACATGATCTCTCTTTGCAGCCTTTGCTGTATAGGGATTATCCCTCCTATAATTCGTTTTTGAGTATACTTCTTGCAATCTTTCACATCCCAATAACAGGTCCCTGTGGCTCTCAACTGCTATTATCTTTGATGTCTTATAATACTCTCCACCCCTTTCTCCAGAATTGCTCTGCTCCTGGGCCTGCATACTGTAGCATATTCTGAGAAGAGTGGTAGCTATTTGCTAGCCACACGCATCCTGCCCAATCTCCGCCTTAAATTATACTTTGGTCTAATTATGAGGCTACCCAGAGGGAAGGGAATATTCTGCTAACCACCCTCCTCCAGCCCTGCTTCTTAGTAGACAGTTTATGATCTCAAATTGTGGCTCCCCAGAGAGGAATCTTTCACTGCTGCTTAAAAAGAAAGACCAGCCAAGGAAAACAACACAGAATCCTGGCCTGGAACTGTGCTAGGACTGGGGTTCTTCTGCAAGAAACAGAAGGGAATGGCAGGCAGAGTGGTACCTAAGCCTCTCTTCAGAGGTGACTGCTTGTCATTATAAAGCAATTGAAACTCAGATGACAAGATGTAATGGTTAAGACAGGTGAGTAAACTGGCTCTCCTTCCTATAGGGAGAGGTAAGTTGGAAAGATCTGCAGGAGTTGGGCACGGTGGCACTGTATAAGGTACTCTTTTCACTTGGACAGCCTAAGTTTTCTTTAATTAAAAGGTACATGCCCATGGCATAATTGAATGTTCTGTCCTGTATAGATCCCTCGATCTCATATAGGTAGTACCTCATGTAACACATTACTTTAAGAATGATGGGTTCCAGCTTGTTGAGTCTTGGCTCATCAAAACACAGGGAATATTGTGCAACTTGTTTAAGCTATGGGTGCTCCATTATTTGTTCAATATTTGTCTCTCCCTCAGGTCCTCAATTACCAGTTGGCAGATTACATTTTGTCCTCAAACAGGTTATATGGACCAACATACTTGGCTTTCAGAACTAGTGACTCTACCTGGATCACATCCTCCCCTCAAAGGGAAATCTTCCTGTTATAACAAAATATAAAAAGACACCTAAGCTCCAGATTTCCACCTTGTAGGCATATCTTTCTTTTTCCAATTGTGGGGCTTGAACTCTGGGCCTGAGCAGTGTCCCTGAGCAATTCAACTCAAGGCTAGAACTCTACCAATTGAGCCACTGTGCCACTCCCAGTTTTCTAGTGGTTTATTGGAGATGAATATCACAGGCTTTTCTGACCGGGCTGGCAATGAACCATGATCCTTAAATCTCAGCCTCCTAAGTAGGTAGGATTACAGATGTGAAGCCAGTTCCAGCCATCATTTCTTTCTTGCAGGAACATTTCAGGGGTATGGAATAGCACAACACCACATAAATTTGTCAGCAGCTGCCCCGGGGAGAACCAGATGATTAGACCAAAATAACTAACTTTGATATTGCCTTTGCTGGCCAAAAGGATATTGTTGGGCTTAAGGTCTCAATGTGCGATTGTGTTCTGCTGTAATTAGTACAATTTGTTTGAAGAATCTCCTGGCTTCAACTTTATATAAGTGGTGGGATTTTCAGATAGACTTCAGAAGGTAGCCCCTAGTGGCCAATTCCATGATGAGATACACATACACTTTTTTCTCCATCACCAGGTACAACTTGATGATGTGTCTGGGCCATCCAGCCTTAAAAATGTCCATCTTATTCTCTATTCAATGACTGGAGGACTCTCCCATACGACGTATTTTAAACTGCCATCTCGGTGTCTGTGAAGTGGTGATGGGACAGTTTCACTCAGGTAACTTGGTCAAGGAGTTCTTTCGTTTGGTATTGTTTGATGATCTCCTCCTTCAAGGAGCTCGAAGATGATTCTTTGTATTCTGCGATCCTCCTGCTATGATGGCAGGTAGCAAGTCTCCGAAAAATTAACTCAATAAAATAATGGGAAACCCGGCAAAAAGTAAAAAAGAAATACCAAAATCCAACCAACAAAACCTGCAAACAAACAGATCATCAAAATAGTTTTGAGTTAATCCAGCAGCTCACCAAGCGAGAGCTCCCAGCACTGTTAACTGACAAATGTTGGGGCACAGTGGCTTCCTATATACCCTACATGACCTATCACAATGGAGCAATCACAACTGGGCTTAGTGACATCATGGGGGAAATGGACAAATCAGATTCAGACCAAGTGAGGTCAGAGAAAAAGTGGACCAATTACAGCCTGCCACCATTGACACTGTAGCTCTTTGGCCTCCAAGACTGTTGCTAGAGATTCCAGGAGGACTTGAGGTTGCTATGGTTATTTTCGTGGAATTTTTGAAACCACTAAGACAGTGGTCAATGTCCTCTGACCTACGAGAGCACTCCTGCATTTTACAAATTGCTTCTGTGGAGACACTAGCCAATAGCCTCCATTCTTGATGGCCACCTTATCCTATGACTTGTTCCAGGAATGACAGAGCACAAAGTCCTCCATCCTTCTTAAGGACACCTGTCTCCCACAATTTACTCCTGAAGGGACAAGGTCCAGGCTGGTTCTGAGCCACAATCCTCACAATTCAGCTTCCAGAGTAGTTAGGATTATAGGCCTGAGCCTTCAGTATTTAGCATCTCTCACTTTTAGAAGAAATATATTTTTTGTTTTGTTTTGTTTTAGAAAGGGTAGTTGTAAGGTTGGGGATTTTGCTCAATGGAAGAGTGCCTGCCTGGTGAGTACAAGGCCCTGAGTTCAGCCCCTATCTCTGGGGTGGGGGGAATGTTATAAAAGAAAGGTTGGTGTTAGATATGTCCTTTTCTTTTAGCACTTTGAATTTGTTGCCCTTGCTGCCTAATACTCTTTTTTCTAATGAAAAATTGGTCATAATATCATTGAAGATCACTTGTGTGTGAGGAGTTGTGTCTCTGTGCTTTGGGAGGTTTGCTGTCTTTGAGTATTTAATTAGAATGTGTTTTAGTGTGGATCTATGGGATTATGCTAATTGACTTTTGTTGAGGTGCTAGATTCCTGCATATAAGGGTTCATGCTTTTAATGAAAATTGGGAAGATTTTGGTAATTATTCCTCCAAATACTATGTAGTTTTTCTCTCCTGTACATATATATATATATATATATATATATATATATATATATATATATATATATATACACACACATAAATATACATTATACATTATACATACATACATTATATACATATTCACATTGTATATGTGAATATGCTAATATAAATATATATCCCTACACATTTGTAATATATATATATATATTTACATACATATATTTATTTTTCACATAGCTTCTACTTTTGTGATTGTTTATGGAAGTCTAGATTCGTACAAGCTACTTTGTCAGAGATAGAGTTAGAAGTTTCCTCTTTATATCTTGGTGAAAATAAACATTTCTTGGCAAGGATATTGAAGCAGGTACAATCTAGCCTTACTCTCTCTCTTATTTACTGTCTCTGTCAGGTTTCTGAGCACAGGACTATTGCTTGTCAGGTTCTTCTATTGTGTGCTGTGATCTTTTGCAGTGTCATGTTCTGCTTCAATGCACACCAAGCCTGCAATTGGAAGAGGAGCTGCTCCAAAATCAAACTGCTTGGTGCAAAAGCTCTTCTGGAGTGGCATTAGTAGATGCCCCTGTTCCAGGACTACCGACTGCTGACTGTGGACTGCACAAGCACAGGAATTTTTTTGACCCAAGTCAGAGGTCTGCAGTGGAGCCTGGGAGTGCTGCCCTGATTGTGGTTGTGCTAGGAGTCAGGCTGGGGGCAGAGAGACCTCACTGTGGCCTGACCTCTGGGGCGCAGCAGGTTCAAGGGCTCTTTCCAGGAGACATGTGTAGTTGCAGGGAGCAGAAGCCGAGCTCCGAAGGCCCCTAAGCACATGCTGGAAAATGGAGCTGGGAGGGCCAGGCTGTACAGGTTGTCAGGGGGCAGGCGATGAGCCTATATTATTAGTCTTCAGGGTTCCAAATGAAGATCTAGACTTGCTTGCTATCTGGAAATGTCCCATGCTGTTGAGGGTAAAACTGCCAAGGACCACAGTTAAAGGACAGGCTGGTGGCTGGCAATGGAATGTTGAAACTGGAGTGCGAAGACATCACAGTGGGCTCTGTGGGTTCCATAACATTGCAGAGTAGAGATGCTGGAACCCAAGGAGATACCAGGCTCTGCTGGCTGGGCACTATAGATAGACTTCTGGATGAAGCCTTGCTGGATGGATTAGCAGAATCCATGGTCCCACTCACCCACAGGCACATGAAGCTGCCTAGCATCTCTCCAGCAGACATCTTGGGGACAGCAGCTCTCCCAACTTGGACAAGGAGGTTCTGCTTGCTAGAGGATGTGGCCTATGCTCGTCCTAGAGGGGAAATAAGCCCTCTGCTGGAGGAAGCTTTTGCCCCTTCCAAGGCTCCTGGAGTAAGAGGAGCCCTCAGGAATACGCTCTTAGAAAGGCTAGTCCCCACACACAATGAGAACATCTCTAGTTGGTTTGAATCTTTGGGGGGATCACGTCTTAGAATGCAGTGGTATTGTAAGAGAAGTGTTATTGACTCCTGTTCAACCTGAATTGAACCTTGATTCTTACAACAAAGCCTCCTTAGTAGCTAAGATTATACGTGTGATCCACTGGTGCCTAACTCCATCAAAGTTTTTAAGCCCATGGCTCTTCAGGGAAATCATAGCCCTGGGTTCCTAGGAATCAAGATGCATGCTGGGTACGAAAGACCTTTGAGCCTGGCATAAGTGGAGGAGTAGAGAGGGCCCCCATGTCACTGGGTGTTGAATCAGTACAATTGTTAGCATGAACATCTGGCTTTTCTGAGACCAGAAGACAGCTCAAACTTGCTAGATAGGCAAAGATCCAGAAGAAGGAAGGATCAGAATGCAGGGTTTTAAGCACAATTTCTGTGAAATGAATATTCAAAAGGGAGAAGTGACTTCTGAAAGTCCCATTTATGGCAGTGGAATGAAGGAGAAACCTTAGTGCCCTGCACCCCAGGTCATGACATGCCTGCAGTCAGATCGTAAGGAAGCTAGGAGGCCTCTAAGAAGGCAGTGTCATTAAATGAGTCCTGGGATCATTCGCCAAGTGACAGATGTAAGAAGCCGCAGGCTTGGACACCACGCTGTTTATCCCAGGCTTATTGCCTTATGGTTAGTCTAGATGTCATAACAGCCTTGCTATAGATTCCTGGGACCAGAGACTGAATGACGCAGGACACTAAGCTCAATTGAAATCTGAAACGAGGACACCACCAATAATATCAAGGGAGTGAAGAGCAGGGGCCTGAAGCTAGGGACCAAGTGTAGACCCAGGCAGTGGTGGCTCACACCAGCTACTCAGGAGGCTAAGATTTTAGAATCAAGATAAAATCCCACCCAGGTATTAAAGTTCATGAGATTGTTCTCGCTAATTAACCAGGAAAAAAAGGCAGGAGTGGAAGTGTGGCTCAAGTGGTAGAGCACTAATCTTGAACCAAATGGTCAGACACAAACTCTATCTGACCCTGAGTAGTAAGGACTACATAGGAGGCTAAGATTTGAGGATTAAGGTTTGCAGCCATCCTGTGCAAAAATTCCATGAGACATCTCTAATAAAAAGCCAGAAATGGAACTGTGGCTCAACCGGTAGAGCACTAGTCTTGAAAACAAACTCCAAACTCGATTCTCACTCTGAGTAGTAAAGATTACTTAAGAAGATGGGATGTGAGGATTAATTTTTTATTTCGGTTTTTTTAAGTGTATTTTTTTGTCTTTTCTTTTTTTGGTTCTGGGGATCAAACTCAGGACGTTGCACTTGCTAGGCTAGCGCATTGCCACTGAGCTACATCCCAGCCCCGTGAGGATTAATTTTTGCACCCAGCCAGGGCAAAAGAATCCATGACACTTATCCCTAGTAAAAACCAGATGTGGTACTACCTCTGTTATTGAAAATCTTGCAATTACTCAGTGACTTTTATCTAGAACTTCTCTGTTATTTTCAAAGTTGAATGCTTCTTTTTCCTAATTCTGCATTCTGATGAATGTAAAATACACAAGATCTCAATGTCAGGTTTGAAATAACTCTCACAGACTTGACTAACATGAAGTGCCAATGAAAGCATTTGAGCTTCATTTTCAATGGGGAAGCAGCAGCCTCTAAATCATTTTTACTGATAGACAATTGAAACAGAAAAGGTTGACTTTTTAAAATATGCTTTTTATTGTAAAAATTCTGTACAGAGGGGTTACAGTTACATGAGCAAGGTAATAAGTATATTTCCTATCAAGCATTGTTGCCTCCTCCTTTGTTTTTCCCCTACCATCCCTCCCCTCCCACCTCCACAACTACAATTCCCCACACCCCCCATAAATGATAAAGTTCATTTTTCAACATAGTGTCTTGTACATCTCATTGTTACAATGGGTCAACCTGTATGCCTATTTAAGCATTTTCCCTTTCCCCTCCCCAAATTATAGAAGTATATATACAAGATGCAGAGCATCGACAAGAAAAACAGTGAATACATGGGTTATACCATGAAGGAGGAACAGACAAAGAAAAAAATCACATGCTACAGAAAGGCTTGGAAAAATTTAAACTAAGGGAAGTAAACCAGCCCCAAAGAAACATAGGATCCACTGTTTCCCTTATTTGCAATGACTAGTATATATCTGGGACAAGCGAAAAAGGTCAAAAGCTATGTTCATGCAACCAGATAAGATGATGTTAAGCAAAATAAACCCCAAGATAGGGACACAATTATTTCTTTTTACTTTCTTGTTATTGTCTCTAAACGTATTTATAAGAGGTTAACATGTTAATGAACAGTGATATTCTGCAACTTTATCAATCAACTCCATTTCTTTCACATGTGCCCAAATTGGAGGGCTTTTTCAAGAAGATAAAAACAGAAAGAACAGGAAAATTATCGGTTGACTTCTATCTGGAGAATGGACTCATTTTATAATCAAGGAACAAAAGAATATTTCAGTGAGGAGGATATTCTTCAAAAAAAATCAGGGAAAGCATGAATAAAGGAAAAATGTAACAGAAGACATGTATTCTTTGCATTCTAATCCTAGGTTTATTCAATAGAATATCTTTATTGTTCCCAGCAAAGCATAAACACAACCTTACCTAAAATGCTACAAAGTTACAAAACACAAAATTTATAATAGTATATGTACACTGCTATGTATATAGTATATATATAGCATATATATAGTATATATATAGCATATACTACATATATACTATATACTAGTATATACTATATCTATACTATATAGATATAGTATATACATAGCAGTGTAAATACAATAAAGGCAAAAGATAAATGGAGAGAGGCAGAGTGAGCGAGCAAGAGAGAGAGAGAGAGAGAGAGAGAGGGCAATATACATATTGCCAAGGCAAACCTGCAATACCATGAATGGCAGGCAAAATGGGGTGGGGGCAAGCTTTGATAGGGGCAGCTTTGGCTCAACTTCTCTCCAATTTCAGAGTAAACACAAGGATAAAGGACCTGGTTAACAGACCCATTCATAGCAACAAACACGGTTTGGGATTCTCTCAGGGGAGAAGGGGGTCAGGCAGGGACAAGGGCCAGGCATAACAGGAAGAGCAGCTTTGTCTCTTTTCCCCGAAAGCCTCTGCCTTGAACCACCAGCAAGGGTACCCCTAGGTTGCCAGTCTAGCCCCAGTAATCAGTGGCAAGTTGGGAATCACCAAACACTTTATGAATGGAGAAGGAATGAACTTTCTAGCCAGAAAATTACAGGCCACCTTTTTCAACAGACCCTCAAATCCACAAAAATTTGGGAGCCAGAACTGGGCTGCAGATGAACTGTCTCATCTGCTGTCTTCCCCAATAAGAGATCTTTTCTTACAGCCCCTCCTGGGCTAGTGAAGTGACACATCTGAGCTGAGTTATAGGGGGAGCATCAGGTCCCTTCTTATCAGGTGGAGATGGAGCTGAAGCTGGGGCTGTAGCCCAGGGAATAGGGGCCTTGTCTGGGGAATACTGGGCTTCAAGAGCATGATCTCCTGCATGTTGTATTTGTAGCGGTGCATGGTCTGCTCTGGTGCCATAGCAAAGAAGGCCTGGGGAGCTGGGGCACTGCTGGAAGCAGACATGCAGCTGCTGGGCTACACTGGAGCTTCATGAGAAATAGCTGGAGTAGCTGCAGAAGACAGAGCTGAAGGCTGCGCCAGACCAAGACCCAGGGTCATGGCTCCCGCTAGAATCACTCCTTCACTCAGCCCTGCTGAGGTATTTCCTGCTTGGCTAGTTGGTGGACATTTAATCTGTAGAGGGATCCTCTGACTTCTTTTCAGAGCAGCCTTGTCTGTATTAGAAGAAGGAGTCATCTCCCTGCCATCCCCACCTCCTCCCACTCTCCTCAGCCTATGAGGCTGAGACAGTGCTCAATGGAACAGAATTTTGACCCCATTACAAAACAGTCCCTCAGAGCACTATTACACAGTAGGAGCATAGATCTGCTGGAAGTGGACAAGCTCCTCATCCAGGAAGAGAACTGGTATTCAAAGAAAATAAGAAGATATTTGAAGTCACAATTGCCATCAGTCACGAATTTCCCTTAGGTAGTGAATTATTGAATGTTCCAGAAGTGATAGCTCCCTTCAAGCCCTTTATCGAGCTTAGAGAATGTGTTCAAATGAAGATTTCTCCAGGCTTTCCTGTAAACTTAGATAGACCTGTGCTTCCCAGGATCACAGCCACTCTGACTTTCAACAGTTTTGAGATGATATAGTTGATGGCTCTATCCTTACCATATCAGATAACTACAAAGACCCCCCCAACCATTGTCCTGACCTTTAACATAAAAAATATGCTATTCACCATGAACAAGGAACGCAGAGACTCCTAGAATTAAATTCAAAAAGAAGGGACAAATGCTTTCAATAAAGGGATTCACATATTGAAGTGACACATCAGTAATAGAATTGGAAGAAACGGGCCTCTAATATGAATTTCATCAAGTATTCTGATAAGCCATTTTCAGTCTTTTAAAAAAGAATTCTTTATGTGTAATTGTTTGATCTGCAGCTACCAGTGACGTGATTTGTTTTTAAAGATTTTTATTGTACTTGTTGAAATATACATGCATATGTGTGTATGTGTGTATGTGTGTGTATGTAAGTAATCTACATATCCATGTATCTTAAATACTCCCAGACCATTAATGTAAGTCAAATGTCTTAAGATATATGAAACCCTTTAAAACTCATCATCTCACATTCATTGGGCACCAATATTGCTTCACTTTGTTTTCATAAAATGTAAACTTTGAAATATTGTGTATAGTTTAGTAATTTGAATGTTTGTTCAATATAATGAACTAGACGGAATGAGATTTCCTGTAGATAAATAAGCCAAATGGTAATCATTAATAATAGCATTTATCTGTCGCTATACATTTCAGAATGCTTGTTCACAATCCAGGGAATGAGGTACCTTTTTTAGCCCCTAAGAGTACTCAATTGGGGTACTATTTGTGTTTACCTGAATTATTTCTTCAATGGTAAATATTACTAATCTTCCTTTCAGAGAACCACTATTTTTTTTTGCTTTCTACATTAAGTGTTCCTGTTCATGATAAGGTACATTGAGAATGCAGAAAATCCTCCAAGTCTCAGTTCTTCACATGATTTCCAAGTTTTAAATTTGCTTCTTCAAAGGTGCATATAAGTTTGATTAGTATGTTATTCAAGGAATATGGGTTCATTGGTATCAATTATATTTTAAAACACATATATTAGATAGCATGTAATATAGGTTTTTAATTTTTAAACAAATTTAATTTGCTAAAATTATATTTTACAAGTTATAAAGTTCAGAAGTGCATACAAGATTAAGAGTTCCCATTTTATTCTAGTCCTGTTTGTTTTTGCCAGTCCAAGTGCTTGACCTTAGATCATGGGCACTGCTCCTGAGCTTCTTTTGCTCAAGGCTAGTGCTCTACCACTTGAGGCACAGCACCATTTCTGGCTTTTTTGTGGTACTGAGGAATCAAATTCAAGGCTTCATGCATACTAAGCAAGCACACTATCACTAAGCCATATTCCCAGCCCAAGGTTCTATTTTCTTAAGTCACAGGTCAAAATCATGTACTCACTTTTACACATACAAATGTTCATATTTATTAGAAGTTGGTTTGAAGATCCAAGAATGAGATAAATTGGGAGTATTATATGTAAGAGTTATACAATGTTGTGTCATATTATGGAGATTAGCTCAATGATTTCTTTTGTAGTAATGAGTGTGTCAAGAATTATTTTCTTAGTGATCAGTAGTTAACACTGGTCTGGTCAGAATATGCTAGAAAATCTTTCCAAAGATAGGTGGAGGTATATAATGGATACTTCCATTATTTAGTTTCTAGCTGTGCACGGGTGTCTCATGCCTGTGAACCTAGGTACTCGGGAGTTGAAATCTGTGGATTGCAGTTCAAGGCCAACACAGGCAGATTCTTATGTCTAGTTAATCCCAGAAAAATCCACAAGTAGCACTTTGGCTCAAGTGGTAGAGTGCTAGCCTTAAGCAAAATGTAGGTCAGGGACAGTGCCCTGGTGAGAATTAGAGACGCAGGACTATAAAAATAAAATAAAATAAAATAGTTTCTTTGAATCTTTAGCTGGATTACTACAATAGAAGACCCGTGGTTAGAGAAAGCTGAGCTCAATATCTACCTTGAAGTTGATGGTGAGAGAAACATCCTCTTTCTATGCCTCATAGCCTATCAACTGTTGCCACCTCAGGCCATGCACAAGGGTAACAAGACTCAAGACTGTTGATAAGGCTCATGTCTCTCACTTTCCAATACCCAGATAACACTCAAATGTAGTATATATGTATAAGTTTACATCTGCACACACACGCACACAAAAACATAGATATCCCACTCATCCATCACAGAGCACGATAGACTACAGTTTGTCATAACATGGAAAGACTGGGAAAACATTACATTAAGGGAAGTAATCCAGACCCAGAGAACACTGGCTGCATATTTTCCCTTATTTGTGGCAGCTAGAATGCTCCAATAAATCCAGAAGCAAATATACTGGATTGTGTGCTAAAGGTTACAGATGAATTACCTGAAGCATAGTGGACTCTATGAAGATAAGATAGTGTGATTTTTATTTTCTCTAAAGAATTTTTTAATAGTCTGCCAAGAAAACAAAAACAAAAACTCCAAATTTTGTCAGGCAATCCATTCACTTGTTAATAACTTAGTAAAGAAGGATGCTCTCACTGGACTGGACCAGACTGAACACAATCACACACATTTTAGTTACTAAAAATTCAAAGCCTACTGACATCACAAATAAGTGAATTTTGTTTAAAGTTTTAGTCTATTTCTATTTCCTAACTTTCCAAAAACCAAGAATTATTGTCTTACAAGGGAATATGAAAAGGAAAACATCCATTTGTGGAAATGCACATGAGGTTAGTTGTTTTTTCTTAGAACTTTGTCTCAAAGAAAACGAAGAACTAAACTTAAATGCTGAGGAAAATAAATGTTATTACTTCATCATACTATTAAAAGAATATAAACTCTGAGCAAGGTAAACATGACAAACAAAAATATGGCAAATAACAGAAGTTTCAGTGAAGTAAATTTCTTCATTCACATTTCCATCTTAAACCCTCCACCTCTGGGTTCCTCTAGTACACAGCTGAGAATCTGGCAGGCCTCTTAAGGGGCAGAGCAAATGGACAGTCTCCACAGAAGCCAGATGAGCACAGTGAGTTAACAGGTACCCAAGGTAGGTGTTTCAGTATGGGAAGTTGTTGGAATTATGATCCTTTCCTTATATCCAAAGAGACACATGTTTATACCAAGGTCAAGAAACATAGATGGAGGCTGGGAAGTTGGCTCAGTGGTAGAGTGCCTGCCTCTCATTCATGAGGCCCTGGGTTCGATTCCTCAGCACCACATAAGCAGAAAAAAAGCCGGAAGAGGCACTGTGGCTCAAGTGGTAGAGTGCTAGCCTTGAGCTGAAGAACTGAGGGACAGCGCCCAGGCCCAGAGTTCAGACCCCATGACCAGACCCCCCGTCCTCTCCAAAAAAAAGAAATGTAGATGCAAGACTATCAAAGTCAAACGTGGAAAATCAATAATTATCATGAAAGTTAAATGTTTCAAAGAGGAATGTGGTAGTGCATGACAGTGATACTACAACTTAGGAAACTGAGGCAGGAGATTCTTCCCATTCAGTGCAGATAGGCAATAAAGCCAGGTCTTGCCTTAGGAAGCTCAGGTTTCCTA
Organism: Dipodomys spectabilis; assembly: GCF_019054845.1. Classification (NCBI taxonomy): domain Eukaryota; kingdom Metazoa; phylum Chordata; class Mammalia; order Rodentia; family Heteromyidae; genus Dipodomys; species Dipodomys spectabilis. The sequence goes on along the minus strand of NW_024870978.1, from coordinate 10,827,343 downwards.
TCATCACTTGCCAAAGACTAACTACTTGCACAAGAAGCACCATCTGTGATTTCCATGAAACACTCTCCATCTTCACATTCATCGACTTTACTAGCTTCTTCTCTGTCACTGCCCATTTCCCAATCAACTGTAATTCATCTCTTTTGGCCCCCTCCTTTGCACACAAAGTATTCCTGCCTATTCCAGTGGCATTCCCATTCTTTCTTGGTATTTTAGACAGTGTCATTTCTTCATTTGAGAGATCATTTTCACTGGAACTCCATGCTATACTTGTGAGCTCAATGTACTAGATGTGGTTGTTTCTTTGTTGGTGGAGCTAATTCAATATACTGTTCGCTAATAGCTGCCTTTAGGCAACTAATGGCAAGACTTTAGAGGTGTTCTGAAATCCTCTCCAGATGTGAGCCATACTTTAGAGAGGGAGGCAGCCGCTGTGCCCTCTGTCCTAAGATTTACATTTCTGACCTGCGGTGGACTCTTCTGGAAAGGAGGGATTTTCTATGTCCCATATCCTTTACCTCTTGGTTCTTCTCACCAGAGACATGGCACCAGTCTGTGATAGCATAATTCTTTGGAAATAGTAAGATAAAACCCAATAAAGGAAGCAGAAGGAAATATATGGGGTTCTGTGGGAAAATAAAAAATTCATAGTGATGCAAAACTTATGGGGATAAAGCTTCCATTATCAGAGGCCATGAAGGTCAATCCATCATAGTAGTTCTTCATGTTTCTGTGTAACATTTATCTTTATGTCATTCTAATGGACATGTGGTCCTATTGACTACCAGGAGTCACTGGAAGTCCAGGGGACATTTGGTGCATGGGTGGAGGGGTGATCCTAGAGGCCCTTATTGGCACTGACAGGCGAGGAATGACGGCAAGTGGCCAAAACGGAGGCAGCAGTAGTTGCAGGAGAAGCTTCAGTAGTGGCTACAGTTGCAGAATGAAACCCGAGGGGCTGTAGAATGGTCACTGCAATCTTTGGAACTCATGCTTTCATGGGGAGCTCCATGAGAATGCACAGAGCAGGGAAAAGTGGGGCCTACTGAGGCCAACCTCCAGACAGCTGTGGCCCTGCAAACTGAGGATTGACAGCTGAGGGTGGTAAGTGCAGAGCTCAGTTGATTCTTTTCCTCATCTGAGCTGCCTTCCTACCATCACCCACACACCTCACTTCCTCTATAGCAAGATTACAGGTAAGAGGCACCCCACTCAGTTTAGACGAGATTTTGCAGTGGGCCCTTATTTACCTCTCCCTCTTCAAGAGGCTATCGCTGGAGCAGTCCTTGGAAAGTGACATGCAAAACCAATAGGCACACAAAAGGACGCAAGTGCTGCTAGAGAGAAGCATGAGAGTCTGAGACCATTGGAATGTGGTGATGGAGGTGTGGTTCTGTTGGTAGACAGATAGCCAATGAACCAAAGTGGCAGGTCCTGAGTTCGAGTCCCCGTCTAGCAAGAAGAAAGAGAAAGAAAGATACCTTTATGGCATTTTTACATTTGACATTCCTTCTGTATTCTCACTAAATACATTTCTATATACCAGTGTGTAATAAATTTATTCTTTTTTGTTTGGATTAGGCTACATTTTTACATTACTGGATTTAGTAACCCAGGACCTCATCAGTCCTATTCCCACCCATTTTTCTGTTGATTTTTTCTTCGTTCGTTTTTGTTTTTGTCTATTCTGAGAGCTTAAAGTCCAGACCAGAGTTCTGTCCATGGTCTCTTTTGGCCACATCTTTACTTTTTGCATTTGTGGCTTTATTGTAGTCTTAGAACCTCATGCACTTTCCTGCCAGGACTGACCTCCAAAGGTGGTCCTCAGATCTCACCCTACAGACTTGCCTGAATTATAGCCATGAGCCAGCAGCATTTGAATTCTACTAACATTTATGTTGGTGATCTTCATATTATTTCCCCAAAACTTGGCTGCTCCTGCTGCCTTGTAAGCAATGTCCTTGTGTGCTCACCTTAAAAACAGAGGTTTTAGGTTCCAGCCACCAGCCTGCTGCTTAAGATATGTTTCTTCTTCTTTTCCTTTTTCCTTGTTTGTTGTTGATTTATTAGAAATTAAACTTATTCTTCGATTAGTTTTAAAGTACCTTAATTGACCTTTATTATTATATGATATGATGCTATAAATTATATGTAATTTTAATATGTTGATGAATTCCCATAGATTCACAGGCATCAAAAACCAGATACAAAGTATTTTCTTCACCCTTAAAAAAGAAGCCAGCCTCTGTTTCCTTAGAAGTTGTGCAGAGACTCTTTCTGGAGAATATCCTATACTTGTATCCAATGTCATGCGACAGAACAGACAAGAGCAATGTCTTGTTACTCTGTTATTCTCAGAGAATAAAATGCTATTCAAAAAGCTTTGAAAATTTGTTTCCTCATGTTATTTATAATGTGTGGGAGCTTAATGACAGACATTACTATTTCCTGTAGACAACTATATGCTATGGCTTGTTTTATTTTTGTTGTGGGGGGTCCTTGTACTAGGGTTTCAAATCAGGACCTGGTAATGTCCCTTATGTTTATTGCTCAGGGCTAGGACTCTTCCACTTGTGCTACCTCTCTTGTTTCTGGCTGTTTAGTGGTTAACTGGAAATAAGACTGGGTAGGTGATGGAGGAGGATATGACTATGATACATTGTATCCATGTGTGGATATATAATAATTAATATTTTTTATAATTTATATAATTAATATTTGCTAATAAAAAGAAAGATAATTGGAGGTCTAATTACTCAAAGGAATCCTCTTGCATTTGACTTCCTAGAAAAAAATTATCATTTTCCTTGCTTTGCCTTTCTCTTTGTTTTTGTTGCTAGCATTGGGGGATTGAACAAAGGGCTTCGGTGCTGACCCTTATCTCTTTGCTTTATGGACAGTGCTCTACCACTTCAGCCACAGCTCTAGTCCCAGACTTCTGCTAGTTAATTTGAAGAAAGGAGTCTCTCAGATTTTTCTGCTTAGTCTTGCTCTGAACCCCAATACTCAGATCACAGCATCCTGAGTGGCTAGGTTTACAGGTGAGAACTCCTACTTGGAAGCCCTGGTGTACCATTTCATTTTTATTTTTGAGAATGTGAAGGTTTCTGACATACTAGTTTGTTATTCGAAAACTTGTTTTGTGCAAGATATTATGGTGCATGCTTGTAATCACAACATGCAGAAAATGAAGCCAGGAAGATTTAGTTTGAAGCCAGCCTAAGGGAAAGTGTGAGAGACACTTTTTTCCAAAAACAAAGTAAAAAACAAATAATTTTGCAATTAGGCAAATTTTCTCCATTTAAGGATCACAACTTCTAAGTTTCATTTCATGCCTACAATACTAGATACTCAGGAAGTTGAGATCTGTTGATCCCTCAATATTCAAAGTCATCTGGGGCAGAAAAGCCAATCAGATTCTTTCTCCAAATAACAACTAAAAGCCTCAAGTGGCAGAATGCCAGAGTTGTGGGGATAGGCAATGAGAGCTTGAAGCCAAGTGGCTAAGCACTACTAATGAAACACAGAAAAATTAAATAAATGAGAGAAATTCACAAGAATTCTCTCCAGCTCCTCAGAGAAAAACAGAATGAAATTTGTAAAAACAAGAGACATCTCTGGAGAAGAAAGAAGAATGGCCAATAGACAGTTGAAGAAATGTTCAACATTGCTGGTCATAAAAGAAATGCAAATCAACAGAATAAGCTTTCTGATGATGTCTTCTAAATGTTGAATAAATCTATCACATTTCTTGGATTTGTCTTGAAAAGTTGTCTGTTCTTTCTCTATAATATCTAGGCTGTCTTCAATCCCAGGTTTCTATCTTCTGCATGCTCTAACCTATTGTCAAGACTTTCTACTTTGTTTACTTTTTTATTTCTTATCCTTCTAATTGGTCGGCTTTGGTGGCTTCAAATTCTTTCTTGGAGTTTTGTTTTAGATCTTGTACAAACTTCTTTACTTCCTTAATTTGGCTTTCAGAGTTCATTCTCAAATCCCTTACTTGATTAACTATGATTTCATTGGACTCCCTTTCCTTCTGTTGAGTTTCATTCAGCATTTCCTTTGTGGCCTCCCTAGATTCCTTTTCCTGTCTGTTTATGGATTCCATGAATGCCTCAATTGATCTTTGTCTATTCCCATCCCACTCATGCAATTCCTGCATTAATGTTTTATTAGCTTCCTCATGCTCATGAAATTCCTGTATTAATCTTTGTTTATTCTCAGTGTGCTCTGGCAATTCCTGTCAGAAATGACACCATCCCTTTGTTAGGAAATGGAAAGACATGGAAAAAATTATAGTAAGTGTAGTGAGACAAAGAAACATAGGTCCCATGGTTTTCTTAATTTGTAATAACTAGTATAAGTCTAGGGCAAGTAGAAAAGTTCAAAAGCTATGTACATATGACAATAAAAGATGTTGTTAAACGAAATGAAGCCAAAGACAGGGACACAAGTTGTATATTTTTTCTTGCTATGGTTTTAACGTGTTTATAATGTACTATGTGATTTTTTGTTTCTTTGATGACTTCCTCCTCCACTGTATAACCCCTGTTTTCACTGTGTTTTATTTCAGTGTCCTGCGTCTTGTATATACATTTTTCTAATTTGAGGAAGGGAAGGGAAAAAACAAAATGTTTAAATAGGGATACGAATTGACCCATTGTAAAAATGAGATGGTGATAACGAACTTTACAAGTTTAGCAATGGGGAGGAGGGGAGTAGTATAGGAAGTGAGGAAGGAAGGGATGGTAGGACAAAAACAAAGGAGGCAACAATGCTCAATAGGAAATGTGCTCATTACCTTAATCATGTAACTGTTACTCCCTGTACAATATTTTTACAATAGAAAACGTATTTTTAAAAAAAGAAACGCAAATCAAAGCCAAAACCACCTTTAGATTCCACCTCACGTCAGTTAGAATGACCATTATCCAGAGTATAATAATAATAACAGATGCTGACAGAGTTGTGGCTAGATGGGAACACTACTATACTGTTGGTGGGAATGTAAGCTGGTTCAACCATTCTGGAAGACTGTATGGAGGTTCCTAAAAAGACTAAATATAGAACTCCCTTAAGATGCAACAATCCCACTCCTCAGTATTTATTCCAATGATCTCAAACTAGGCCACACTAAAGCTACCAGCACAACTATGTTCGTAGCAGAATTGTTTACCAAAGCTAAGATATGGAACCAACTCACATGCCCCTCAATAGATGAGTGAGAGCTGGAAAGGTGGCTCAGTGGTAGGGCGTTTGCCTTGCATGCATGAGGCCCTGGGTGTGATTCCTCAGCACCACATAAGAGAAAAGAAAAAAGCTTGAAGTGGCGCTGTGGCTCAAGTGGTAGAGTGGTAGCCTTGAGCTGAAGAGCTGAGGGACAGCACACAGGCCCAGAGTTCAGGCCCCACGACCGGACCCCCCCCCCAAAAAAAATAGATGAATGATAGAGAAAATATGGTCTATTTACACAATGGAATTTTATGCTTCTATCAGAAAGAATGGCATTGTCCCTTTTGTAAGGAAATGGAAAGACTTGGGAAAAAATCATATTAAGTGAAGTAAGTCAGGCCCAAAGAAACATAGGCTCTGTGATTTCTCTCATTTGCAATGATTAGTGTTAGCCTAAGTTAGTCCTAGCAGAGGATCATAATAGCTCAAGAAGTATGAACATATGACCACATAAAATGATGCTAAATTAAATGAATGCCAACACATTGAAACAGTAGTTCTTTGTTTATTTGTCAACCTTGATGTAGCCAATGTACTATAGCTAGCTCTTTCTTCTTTTATTATTTCCTTTTTTCTTTTTCCATTGGCTATATCCCTGGCAATTTCTGTCTTTGAATCTGGTACTCTCCATCTTGTATATGTATTTGTCTGATTTGGGGAACAGAAGGGAAATAACAAAATGCTGAAAGAAGTACAAAAGATGTCATATTACAACAATGATACTCACAAGACACTATATTGGAAATGAACTTAATAAGTTTGTGTCGGCGGTCAAGGATGGGGGCTGGAGTGGGAGGAGGGAAGGCATAGAGGGAGAAAATCAATGAATTGTGTAACAATATTCAATGAGAAATGTATCTTACTCATGCATATTAACCCCTCTGTACAGCATCTTTACAATAAAACAGAATTTTAAAACATATTAAAATTAAAAAATATATGAAAACACTAGCTAAATAACTAGTGTATGTTTAAAACAAGCAGGAATGTTCAAAAGCTATGTACATATGACCGTATAAGATGACAGTAAGTGAAATGAACCCCAGACAAGAACACGCATTTTTTCGTTGCTTGCTACAGGTTTTTTTAATGTATTTATAATGTATTATGTGATTTTTTTTTCCTTTGGTATGTTCCTCCCCCACGCTATAATACATGTTTGCACTGGGTTTGATTCTCGTGCCCTGCATCTTATATATACATTTTTCTATTTGGGGGAGGGGAAAGGAAAAAAACAAAATGTTTGAATAGGGATATGAGGTTGACCCATTGTAACAATGTGATGTACAAGACACTATGTTGAAAAGGAACTTTACAACTTGTGGTGGGAAAGGAGAGAGTATTTGGGGAGGTGGAGAGGGAAAGGATGGTAGGGGAAAAACAAAGGACGAGGTAACAGTGCCTGATAGTATATGTACACATTACCTCACTCATGTAACTGAAACCCCTCTCTACAGATTTTTTTCAAATAAAAATGTATTTTAAAAAACTCAAGCTTGGGCTTCATTTCACCAAATATCAACTTATCTGACCGTTTCTGCTTGTGTCAGACATATACTAGTTATTGCGAATAAGGGAAACCCTGGGACCTATGTTTCTTTGGGCCTGGCTTACTTCACTTAATATCATTTTTTCTAAGATGATTTCTTTGTTGCTTTGTATGTCCCTCCCCCATGGTACAACCCCTGTTTTCACTGTGTTTGATGTTGGTATAATTTTTGGAGGGGAAAGAAAAAACACATTGTTTAAATAGGGATACAGGTGGACCCATTGCAACAATGAGATGTAAAAGACATTATGTTGAAAAATGAACTTTACAATTTTGGCCGGAGGGGGGGGGGTCGCGGTGGTGATGGGAAGGGATGGAAAGGGGAAACAAAGGAGGAAGAAACATTGCTTGATAACAAATGTACTCATGCCAGGTGCCAGTAGCACAAGTCTGTAATCCTAGTTACTTAGGAGGCTGAGTACTGAGGAAGTCCGTGAGACTCTTATCCCCAAAAAGCCACCAGGAAACCGGGAGTGGTGCTGTGGCTCAAGCAGTAGAGAGCTTGCCTTGAGCTGAAGAGCTGAGAGATAGGGTCAAAGCCCAGAGTTCAAGCCCCACGATTGAAAAAAAAAAAAAGAAATGTACTGATTACCATGCCCATGTAATTGTAACCCATCTGTATTTTATTTTCACAATAAAACAACAACAACAAAAAACAACAACAACAGCAACAAAAGAATACCAAGCTGAGTTCATGTGAAGGAGTTCTTTAGGACTTTCAAGAATCTAGTACCAAATGCATATAACCACAATTGAGTGATAAAGAGAAATGTAACTATTTATTTGTATATATTTTTATTGTAAAAATACTGTACAGAGGGATTACAGTTACTTCAGTAATGTAATGAGTACATTTCCCATCAAGTGCTATTACCTCCTCCTTTGTTTTTCTCCTGCCACCTTCCTTCCCCACTTCCCAACTCCTCTCCCACCACCCCTGAAGATATAAATTTCGTTTTCAACATAGTGTTGAGTACATTTAATTGTTACAGTGTGTCAACCTATATCCTTTGTTCATCATTTTGTTATTTTCCTTCCCCTCCCCAAATTTGAAAAAAATGTATATACAAGATGCCCACATAAAAATGCAGGACTTGGAGTCCTAATATCTGATGAAATAGATTTTAAATTAAAATTATCTAGGAGAGTTAAAGAAGGTCAATACATACTAATAAAATGATCTCTCCTTCAGGAAGATATTACAATTCTAAATATTCACCACACAATGGAGCACCCAAATTTACCCAAGTATCTTTTTTATATGAATAAACAAAAATTTCTTTTTGTTTCTGTTAACTTAGAACTCATCTTTTTTTACCTGCATTGTTCCCAAGTCAGACTAATCTCTTGTCCTTAGATTCCTTTGGTATAGTTTGGGTGGGTAATCTGAGATATAAGCAGTATTCTTTGTTCAATTTGGAGATCTAGCACACTGGCACTACTCCCTGAATAAGAGGTTGGACTGAATTGCCCCGGAAAGTTTCTGTGGCTTCTCTTAGCTCATTGAGGAAGTTAGGAATTTGAGAAAGTGACTGTTAAATAAATGTCTCTTAATAATAAGCATTATTGGTAGAATTTGCAAACATATTTGGGTAATAATAGAATAGAAAAAATGTTAAGTTTGCTATATTCTTTTCACTACATATCTTTTTGTCTAAGTATAAAGCCCAGACTTACCCTAAGGGTCTAGAATAAGCAAAATGGCTTCTAGAGCCCAGATCATTTCTTTCAACAGAAGATGACAGCATCAGAAGAAAAACGTGCATAACTGGCAGAAAGAAGACTGAATTTGATGTCTTCTTAATTCTTATGTTCGAATGCTCAATGAGGAACCCTTAGGACTGTGGACAGCTTAGGGACCTAACAGTTCCTGTTTCATGCGATCATAGAAAGCAAACACCGGTCTCACATCCCGATGTGGGTGCCATGCCTGACTAGTGACCTTGGCTGTGTGTACTGAGAAGGTCCATCAGGGCTCTGTCATGGTCACTGGAGACTCAGGATTGCTAAGAGAAGGACATAGAAGGAGGTGGTAAAAAGGCCTGAGTCAAGGTTTTGTCACATCTAAATGATTTGTAACATGCACTACTGTCTTCTGGCTAAGAATGTGGGTATATCATCAGGGTGTGGCACACAAATTTATCATGACAAGTTTTAGCTTGCACCATTTCCTATGAAAGCCAACAAGAGATAATTAATGCACTCGGGACACATTCCTATCAATATTTAGTATGTAAAAGCTGTAAAATCAAGTTCATCATGAGAAAAAAACAAGATGAAAGCCAAATTGCAGGAACATCTACAAAAAATGTTGTTCTGTACACATTAAGTGTGACAAAGTATTAAAACTTAATGAAGCTGGGAAAGTTAATTTCATTTGTACTACTGTTGCAACTTTCTTTTAAATTTCAACTACTTAACATAAAGAAGGTAGGCCAAGCACCACCAGTGGCTCACACCTGTATCTGTAGCTATTTAGAAGGCTGAAATTTGAGGAAAGAGGATTGAAGTAAGCTCAGGTAGGAAAATATGTGAAAACTTTATCTCCAATTAACTATTCAAAAATCCAGAAGGGCAAATTTGGTTCAAGTCATAGACTGTTAGCCTTAGTAAAAAAGCTAGTCAGTTTCTTAAGTTCAAGCTCCAGTATTGACACATACACACTTACACACACACACACACACACACACACACACACACACACACACACACACACACACACAGAGAAAACCTTCCTCAAAAATAACCAGTGACCAGGAAACAGAAACAAGATGATTTTTTTCTTTACTTTCTTTCATTTTTGTAATTTTTTTTCATTTATCTCTTTAGAAAGGTAAAGGGGACCTAGAAATGAGGGACAAAGGATGAACATATACGCAGTGGTACTCAGTTGATATTATGTTCAAAATGAACTATGGAACTTATTGGTAGGGATGGAGGAGAACACTGGAAAAGATGAAGGAAAGGGTGACATTGTTCAAAAAGAAATGTACTTGTGGAAGTACAGCTGTCACTCAATGTGAGTGCCATTCTTCAGTAAAAGAGCTCAGAGACAGTTCCCAGGACTGAGGTTTAAGCCACAAAGAAAAAAGAAATATAGTCATAACCACACGAATGTAACTAACCCCTCTACATCACCATAATAATAATATTAATAATAATGATAATAAAAACTAAACCAGTGAGTGAGAAAAACAGAGAGCAAGGGAAAGGGTGAGACTTCCAAAAAGAAATATATTCAGAGTTCCGGGAAGATGGTGGAGGAGAAGCTTTAGGCTAAACAAGCTCTTGCATAGAAAGCAGTTTTAGAGTTCCAGTGAATGGTCCTAAGCCAGAGAATCACACCAAGTGTACCATCACAGTACAGAGAGTTAGGCCAGAGAGGGAAAATTCAGGCAAGGAGACAGATCTGAGCACTTGCCAGTAGCTGCCACTGTGGCAACAGCGGTGGTGGAGGTGGCCATATAGCCGCCATACCTGCAAAACAGAGAGTCCGGGATGAAGGAGCCACACACGGTGGGCGAGCGGAATCTACTCAACACAGAAAGAACAGACAAGGAGCAGACATCTTCATCCTGCAGTTCGCAGACCACAGATGACACAGGAACCAAGACTCGGCGTGAGTAGAAGCCTAACAGTCCTCACTCCTTCTCAGGGAGCAGAGGAGGGAAGGCCACCCCCCCGCCCCAGTCCCGGAGGTCTCCATCTTGGATACTGACAAAGCTCAGTGGACCCTCTAGCTCCAACTCAGGCCTTGGAAGAAAACTAGAGTCATTTAGCAGGTCACAAGAACCTAACTTGACCTGCCAGACTCAGCTCCACCCAGGGAAAAGTCACCCAGCACGGGCGCCAGCCCCAGGAGTGGATTTCTTCACTGAGTAATCAGAGCCAGAGGCTGCCCTTCCCTTTAGCAGCCTTGACAATCAATTGAAATTCAGTAACATAAACCCTGAGAGTGGCTCCAGGCTTGGCTCTGTGAGTTTCTCACAAACTAGCCCCCGGGAAAAGCTACTGTTTGCTGAAAGGCCTCAACTCTACCCAGAACCTAGCCTCATCACAGCATCTCTGAACGTGAGGAAAAAGCCATCTCCCTCTTTTGTGATACTCAAAGCAGATCTCCCTCACATTGAACTAACCTGGGAGGAGGATCGCAAAACATTGGAGAAAGCAGAGCATTTTTCTGCTTGTTCAACCAAACTGACTTAAGAAACCAAGCAAGCCACAGGAAAATCAATCACCACAAGCAGACCAGAGACTCCAACAAGAGGCTGGTAATGGACACAAGGGAGATAAAGGATTTTTCCCACCCCTCCAAAAAAAATCAAATAACTTTTTTTCTTTTTTTTGTACATTTTATAAATTTTTTTATGGGGGAGGGGGGAGGCTGGGAAGGGATGTGAAGGGTAAACAAAGGAGGAGGCTGCAATGCTTGGTAAGAAATGTACGCATTATCCTGCCCATGTAATTGTAACCCCTCTGTACGTATGTTCACAAATAAAATAAAATATATAAAAAAATTTTTTTTCTAAAACTTTTTTTAAATTTTTAATTTTTACCTTTTTTGAAAAAAAAGTTTTCTAGTAACTTTTTTTCCTCTTATAATTTTTATTTTAGGGATATATGTGTGTGTGCGTTTTTCTTCCTTTAAAATTTTTTTTTTGTTTAACTCTACGGAACTTCAGATCTTTTTTCTTTCTTTCTTATCCTTTTCACCTTTTCTTCTCTTTCATTCTTCTTTATGTGACTTAATTGTTGTTCTGCACATCCTCAAATAAACCCGTAGTCGATTATTAGGCCTTATCCTCCATTGTGTACACACTTAATCCACAAATTTATGACTCAATTCAAAACCTCTTAGGCTTAAATTCCTTAATAGCAGTACTACCTCATTAAACCTATATAATAATTTAAGTATTTTTATTTTTCAGTTTTTCACATCTCCTTCATATCCCTCCTCTTCTCTCATTATATCCACATTCTTCTCTGAATAGTTTGTTTTTGTCCTGCATATTTTTAGTTTTTACTTTTCTATTTTCTCTGGTCTCTTTTTTTCCCTTTCTCTTTCTTCTTTTTTTTCTCTCTCTCCTTTCATACTATCCAACCTATTTCCTGCTTTGAGATTAGGAATTAATTAAATTAACTCTCTCTGTGCCTTCCCACATCACTCTATTCCTATTTTTTACTCACATCTCTCCCTAAACTTAATAATTTCTGGTTTGCCAAATTCTTCTTTGCGTTTTGTAGCCCATTAATATATAGTTGTTTGATGTTGAATAGATTTATCTGTTGAATTACATTGTATCTGCAGACTATAGACTGTGCAAATAGAGACCTTGGTTGATGCTTGCCTTAAGGTAGTGTTCTAGCACAAAACTGGTGTTATTTTCATCCCAAATGGGCAGAGTAAGCTGGAAAAACACAAGAAAAATGGCAACTCCGGGTATTGCAACTCCCACTCATGATAATCAGGACCGAATAGATAATGAATAATCCAGAGTAGAGTTCCCAAATAGCTCTACAAACACTGCTGGCAAACACGATAAATGAAAAGATTCAAAACATAAAAAGGACTCTGTATGAGCCTGATAGTGAGAGAGAGGAGACAATCCAAAGGTTTATGCAGGAATATCATGAGCGTGAGGAGCCTACTCAAAAACAGATACAGGATTTGTGTGAGCAGCTTCAGAATACTCAAAAAGAAAGGTAGGAATGGCGTGAGCAGGCTGAGAACACTCAAAGAGAACTACAGGAATGGTGTGAACGTGAGGAAGGCAAGCATAGAGTAATACGGGAATTGAGAGAGCAGGATGAGAATACTCAAAGATCACTAAAGGCATTCATGGAATCCATTAACAAAGAGCTGAAGGAAGTCAGGGAGACCACAAAGGGAATGCTGAATGGAATCCAACAGAAGGAATGGGAGTCCAAGGAAACCATAACCAATCAACTAAGTGATTTGAGAATAAACACTGAACACCAAATTAAGGAAGTAAAGAAGTTCATACAAGATCTAAAACAAAGCTTCAACAAAGAACTTGAAGCCACTAAAGCTGACCAACTAGAAGGAAAAGAAATAAAAAACAAAGTAGAAAGTCTCGACAGCTGGTTAGACCAGGCAGAAGATCGAATCTCAGGGATTGAAGACAGCCTAGATATTATAGAGAAAGAACATACAACCATCCAAGTCAAGTTCAGGAAATATGATAGATCTATCCAACACTTGGAAGACATCATCAGAAGGCCTAATCTAAGGATCATGGGTGTAGAGGAGAACTGAGAAACAGAAGTTAATGGTCTAGAAAATTTCTTTAACAGGATCCTAGCAGATAACTTCCCAAACATACAAAAAGATAGACCTATTCAGATACAAGAAGCTTTTAGAACACCAAATAGACCTGACCAGATTAGGACATCCCACCGTCACATTATAATCCACACAGGATCAATTCAGACCAAGGAAAGAACCTAAAAGCTGTCAAGGATAAAAGATTAATCACCTATAAAGGGAAACCAATTAGAATCACCTCAGATTTCTCAGCAGCGACAATCAAAGCAAGAAGACCTTGGAATGATGTATGCCATGCCCTAAAGAAAAACAACTATCAACCAAGAATACTGTACCCAGCTAAATTCTCCTTCATAAATGAAGGCCAAATAAAAGCCTTTCATAGCAAAGAAAAATTGAAAGAATACATCTCCACCAAACCAGCACTACAAAAGATTCTTAAAGATGTCCTACACATAGAAAACCAATAAAACCACAATAAACGCCAAGAAATTGCACCCAAACTGAGAATCCAAGAACCACAGGAAAGACACAGTTGTCACAGCCCCCAAAAAGGTGGATAACATGGCAAATACATCTCAGTCCTATCTCTCAAACTTACCGGACTCAATTCTCCAATTGAGCGACATAGACTGTCTAGTGGGATTAAAAAGCAAGATCCTTCTATCTACTGCCTTCAGGAGTCACATCTTGCCCTTAAAAACAAACACATTTTCAATGTTAAAGGCTGGAACACAATCTACCAAGCAAACGATCCTATATACACGTGGCCGTTGCAATCCTAATATCAGATGTAATAGACTTCAAATTAAAATTTGTGAGAAGAGATAAAGAAGGTCGCTACTTACTAATTAAGGGATCTCTCCTTCAGGAGGATATTACAATTCTAAATATCTATTCGCCAAACAAAAGAGGACCCAAATTTATCCAAGAAACACTATTTTCCCTCCACTTCCACATAGATCCAAAGACATTAATAGTTGGGGATTTGAACACACCACTCTCCCCACTAGATAGATCAACTTGGCAAAAACTCAACAGAGAAACTGCAGATCTAACAACTGCATAGATCCACTAGATTTAACAGACATCTACCGAATATTTAATCCAGCAGCATCAGAATATGCGTTTTTCTCAGGAGCACATGGAACATTTTCTAAAATAGACCACATTTTAGGCCACAAAGCAAACTTGTCCAAATTCAGAAACATTGAAGTTATACATTGCATTCTCTCAGACCACAAGGGAATAAAATTAGAACTCAACACCAAAAGCCACCAAAGAAAGTCCGGTGACACATGGAGGCTGAACAGCACACTGCTGAATCACAAGTGGGTAAAAGAAGAGATTAGAAAGGAAATTCAAATGTTCATCATATTCAACAAGAACGAGCACACAAATTACCAGCTCCTCTGGGACACAGCAAAGGCAATACTCGGAGGCAAGTTTATAGCTCTGAGTTTCTACATCAACAAATTGGAGAGATCTGAAACCAACAATTTAATGAGGCATCTGAACCCTCGTGAAAAAGAGCAGCAAGATAAACCCCAATCCAGTAGACGGAAAGAAATAACTAAAATTAAATCAGAATTAAATGAATTAGAATCCAAAAACACTATAGAGAGAATCAACAAAACAAAGAGTTTGTTCTTTAAAAAATTAACAAAATTGACAGACCCTTAGAAAATCTTATCAGAAAAAGAAGAGGGCACACCCAAATAAATAAACTCAGAGAGGAGAATGGAAACATCACCACGGAAAAAACCAAGATTCAGAACATTTTAAGGGAATACTTCTCAAAACTTTATGCTAATAAGTTTGAGAACTTGGCAGAAATGGATTTTTTCCTAGCAAATATTGACACGCCAATACTAAAACAAGATGAGTTAAACCATATTAACAGGTCCATATCAAGCATTGAAATAGAAACAGCAATAAGAGACCTCCCAGCTAAGAAAAGTCCAGAAATAGAGGGTTTTACAGCGGAATTCTACAAGGCCTTCAAAGCTGAGCTCACACCAATACTCCTCCAACTCTTCAATGAAATCGAAAGAGAAAATTCACTACCGAACACATTCTATGAAGCCATCATGACCCTCATCCCAAAACCAGGCAGGGATTCAACAAGGAAAGGGAACTATAGACCCATTTCTTTGATGAACATTGATGCAAAACTTCTCAACAAAATTTTGGCCATTCGACGTCAACAATTCATTCAAAAATCATACACCATGATCAAACAGGATTCACTTCAGGGATGCAAACCTGGTTCAATATACACAAATCAATTAATATTATTCATCACATCAATAGGAGCAAGGATAAGAACCACATGGTTATTTCAATAGATGCAGAAAAAGCATTCGACAAATCCAACACCCCCTTATGATGAAGGATTTGGAAAAATTAGGAATCCATGGAACATTCCTCAATACAATAAATGCTGTATATGACAAACCTACAGCCAGCATTATACTCAATGGTGAAAAACTAAAGCCATTTCCTCTTAATTCAGGAACAAGACAAGGATGTCTACTATCTCCACTTCTTTCCCACCTAGTATTAGAATGCCTAACTACAACCATTAGGCAAGATGCAGACATAAAGGGGACCCAAATAGTGAAAGAAAAAGTAAAATTCTCCCACTTTGTAGATGACATGATCTTGTACTTAAAGAATCCCATAGACTCCATTCCCAAATTACACAAGCTGATTGAAAACTTTGGCAAAGTAGCAGGGCATAAAATTAACCCTCAAAAATCAATGGCTTTTCTGTATACCAACAATGAGAAAAGTGGGGCTGAATTTAGGAAAGCAACTCCATTTGTAAAAGCCCCAAAAAGAATAAAATAACTAGGAATTAACTTAACCAAAGAAGTGAACGACCTCTATGATGAAAACTTTAAAAACTTGAAAAAGGAAATCAAAACAGAACTTAGAAAATTGGAAAAAAATCCCATCCTCCAGGATTGGAAAGATTAACATCGTAAAAATGGCAATACTTCCCAAGGCTATCTACAAATTTAAGTTGATACCTACCAAAATTCCTACCTCATTCCTCAAGGAAATAGAAGAGGCAATCCAAAAATTCATATGGAGCAATAAAACACCCCGAATAGCAAAAACAATCTTCAACGGAAAGAACACTGCTGGAGGAATATCAATACAAAAATTCAAACTCTACTATAAAGCCATAGGAATAAACAGCTTGGTACTGGCACAAGAGCACACCTCAGGACCAATGGAATAGAATTGAAAACCCAGAAATGAACCTACAGACCTATAGCTATCTAATCTTTGATAAGGGAGCTAAAAAAATAGAATGGAAGAAAGACAGCCTCTTAAGTAAATGGTGCTGGAAAAATTGGTTAACTACTTGTAGATAACTAAAGCTAGATCCATATTTATCACCCTGCACCAGATTCAACTCCAAATGGATCAAAAACCTCGGAGTCAAAGCAGATACTCTGAAAACATTAGAGGATGGAATAGGAGAAACCTTAGGTCTCCTTGGCACAGGCCAAAATTTTCTGAATAGAGACCAGAAACACAACAAATCAAAAAAGGGTTGGACAAATGGGATTGCATGAAGTTGCAGAGCTTCTGCATGGCAAAGGACATAGCTAGCAAGATCAATAGAAAGCCCAAGGATTGGGAGAATATCTTCACTAGCCATACAACGGACAAGGGTCTCATATCTAAAATATACTTGGAACTCAAAAAATTTAATCCCCCAACAACAAATCCTCAAAGAAACAACTGCCCAATAAATAAGTGGGCTAAATACTTAAAGAGAAACTTCTCTGAAGAAGAAAGAAGGATGGCCAATAGACACATGAAGAAATGCTCAACCTCCCTAGCCATAAAAGAAATGCAAATCAAAACAACATTGAGATACCACCTCACCCCAGTTAGAACGGCAAAAATCAAGAACTCTAATAACAACAGATGCTGGAGGGGATGTGGACAGAAGGGAACGTTACTGCATTGTTGGTGGGAGTGTAAACTTGTTCAATCACTTTGGAAATTAGTATCCAAAATCCTCAAAATACTCCACATAGAGCTTCCCTATGACCCAGCACTCCCACTTTTGGGCATTTACCCAAATATTTAGGAACAAGACCACACTAATGCTACCAGCACAACCATGTTTATTGCAGCATTATTTACCATAGCTAAGATCTGGAACCAACCCAGATGCCCCTCAGTAGATGAATGGATCAAGAAAATGTGTTGTACATACACAATGGAATTCTATGCCTCCATCAGAAAGAATGACATTGCCCCATTTGTTAGGAAATGGAAAGACTCGGAAAAAATTCTATTAAGTGAGGTAAGCCAAGCCCAAAGACAAATAGGTCCCATGATTTCCCTTATTTGCAATATCTAGTATATATATGAGTCAAGCTGAACAGGTCAGATAAGTTGATGTTAGGAAAATGAACCCTAAGATATGTATTTTAAATGTTTTTTTTCTTTCATGCATTTGTTTCTAATGCAATTATACAATTATTTCCTTGTTGCTCGTATGTCTCTCCCCCACAATATAAACCCTGCTTTCACTGTATTTGATGTCGGTACAATTTGTGGAGGGGAAGGGGAAAAAGAAGTCGTTTAAATAAGGATACAGGTGGACCTGTTGCAACAATGAGAAGTACAAATTGTCATGTCAAAAACGAACTTTACAACTTTTTTGGGTGGGGAGGGAGGATGGGAAGGGATGGGCAGGGTAAACAAAGGAGGAGGCTACAATGCATGATAAGAATTGTACTCATTATCTTGCCCGTGTAATTGTAACCCCTCTGTACAGTATTTTCACAATAAAAAAAGAAGAAAAAAAACTAAACCAAGATGAATTAAACCAGCTTAACAGGCCCATATCAAGCATTGAAATAGAAACAGCCATAAGAGACCTCCCATCTAAGAAAAGTCCAGGACCAGATGGTTTTACAGCAGAATTCTAGAAGGCCTTCAAAGCAGAGCTCACACCAATACTCCGCAAACTCTTCAATGAAATTGGAAGAGAAAGTTCACTACAGAACACATTCTATGAAGCCATCATAACCCTCATCCCAAAACCAGGCAGAGACTCATCAAAGAAAGAGACCTATAGACCTATTTCTTTGATGAACATTGATGTAAAACTTCTCAACCAAATTTTGGCCAATCGACTTCAACAATTCATCCAAAGAATCATACACCACGATCAAACAGGATTCATTTCAGGGATGCAAAGCTGGTTCAATATACGCAAATCAATTAATATTATTCATCACATCAACAGGAGCGAGGATAAGAAACATATCGTTATATCAATAGATGCTGAAAAAGCATTCGACAAGATCCAACACCCCTTTATGATGAAGGATTTGGAAAAATTAGGAATCCATGGAACATTCCTCAATACAATAAAGGCTGTATATAACAAACTTACAGCCAGCATTATACTTTATGGTGAAAAACTAAAGGGATTTCCTCTTAACTCAGGAACAAGATAAGGATGTCAACTCTCCCCTCTTCTCTTCAATCTAGTATTACAATGCCTAGCTACAGCAGTAAGAACAGATGAAACATAAAGGGGATCCAAATAGGGAAAGAAGAAGTAAAACACTCCCTCTTTGCAGATGACATCATCTTGTACTTAAAGAATCCCATAGACTCCTCAAGCTGGTTCAAAACTTTGCCAAAATAGCAGGGCATAAAATTAACCCCTCAAAATCAATGGCTTTTCTGTATGCCAACAATGAGAAAAGTGGGACTGAAATTAGGAAAGCAACTCCATTTGCAATTGCCGCACAAAAAATAAAATACCTAGGAATTAACATAACCAAAGAAGTGAAGGACCTCTATGATGAAAACTTTAAAGACTTGAAAAAGGATATAAAAACAGAACTTAGAAAATGGGAAAAACTCCCATGGTCCTGGATTGGAAAGATCAACATCGTGAAAATAACAATAATTCCTAGCACTATCTACAAATTCAATGTGATACGTATCAAATTTCCAACCTAGTTCTTCATGGAACTAGAAGGGCAATCCAAAAATTCATATGGAACAATAAAAGTCTCTGAATAGCAAAAACACTCCTCAATGGAAAGAACACTGCTCGAGGAATATCAATACCAAATTTCAAACTCTACTGTAAATCCATAGGAATGAAAACAGCTTGGTACTGGCATAAGAACAGACCTCAGGACAAATGGAATAGAATTGAAAACCCAGAAATGAACCTGCAGACTTATAGCCATCTAATCTTCGAGAAGGGTGATAAAAATACAGAATGGAAGAAAGACAGCCTCTTCAGTAAATGATGCTGGCAAAATAGGTTAACTACTTGTAGAAAACTAAAGCTAGATCCATATTTATCACCCTGTACCAGAATCAACTCCAAATTGATCAAAGTCCTCGGAGTCAAAGCAGACACTCTGCAAACATTAAAGGATGGAATAGGAGAAACCCTAGGTTTCCTTGGCTCAGGCTGAAATTTTCTTAATTGAGACACGGAACCACAACAAATCAAAAAAAGGTTGGACAAATGGGATTGCATGAAGTTGCAGAGCTTCTGCATGGCAAAGGACATAGCTAGCAAAATCAATAGAAAGCCCAGAGATTGGGAGAAGATCTTCACCAGCCATACAATGGACTCGTGTCTCATATCTAAAATATACTTGGAACTCAAAAAATTAAAGTCACCAACAACAAATCCTCAAAGAAACAACTGCCCAAGAAATAAGTGGGCTAAAGACTTAAAGAGAAACTTCTCTGAAGAAGAAAGAATGGCCAATAGATACGTGAAGAAATGCCCAACCTCCCTAGCCATAAAAGAAATGCAAATCAAAACAACATTAAGATACCACCTCACCCCAGTTAGAACGGCAAAAATCAAGAACTCTAATAACAACAGATGCTGGAGTTGATGTGGACAGAAGGGAACGTTACTGCACTGTTGCTTGGAGTGTAAACATGTTCAACCACTTTGGAAAGACTCCACATAGCGCTCCCCTATGACCCAGCAATACTACTTTTGGACATTTACCCAAATGTTTACAAACAAGACCACACTAAAGGTACCAGCACAACTATGTTTATTGCAGCATTATTTACTATAGCTAAGATCTGGAACCAACCCAGATGCCCCTCAGTAGATGAATGGATCAAGAAAATGTGGTATATATACACAATGGAATTCTATGCCTCCATCAGAAAGAATGACATTGCCCCATTTGTTAGGAAATGGAAAGACTTGGAAAAAATTATATTAAGTGAAGTAAGCCAAGCCACAAGATACATAGGTCCCATGGTTTTCCTTATTTGCAATATCTAGTATAGTATGAGTCAAGCTGAACAGGTCAGATAAGGTGATGTTAGGAAAATGAACCCTAAGATATGTATTCAAATGTTTTTTTTTTCTTTCATGCATTTGTTTCTAAGGCATTTATAAGGTTATTTCTTTGTTGCTTTGTATGTCCTTCCCCAACAATATAACCCTGCTTTCACTGTATTTGATGTCGGTATTATTTGTGGAGGGGAAGGGTAAATACAAGTCATTTAAATAAGGATACAGGTGGACCCGTTGCAACAATGCAAATACAAGTTGTCATGTCCAAAACGAACTTTACAACTTTGGTGGGGGCGGGGGGAAGATTGGGAGGGGCGGGTAGGGGGAGGCTGGAAAGGGATGGGAAGGGGAAACAACGGAGGAGACTACAATGCTTGATAAGAAATGCACTCATTATCTAGCCCATGTAGTTGTCACCCCTCTGTACAGTATTTTCACAATAAAAAATAAATAAAAATTAAAAAAGAAATATATCCATTACCTGAATTATATGATTACAATCTCTGTATAAATCACATTTATAATAAAAATACAGAAGAAAATCAGACAAATATAATACTGGAGGCATGAATCAAATGAAAGAAAATCATATGTATGTGATACCAAGCTCAAACCCCATTATCAGTTTCCTGTTCAAAAATGGCTCTTCTCATCACTTGTACTTTACCTAGCTTATGAGAGTGGTACAAAGTTAAGGAGTGAGGAATAAGTCATACATACAGGAGAAAGTTCATCCATCAGGCAGAAAATAGTACTTACAAAGAGTAGCACTTGCTAGAACACATGCTGACTAGAACACATTCTGGCTCAATGTTTTCTGAAATAAACAATCCCAATTGCGCTTTAATATAGGCTCCACTATATACAAACTGGGGACTCAAAGTTAACTAAACTCTCTCGACCTCAAATTCTTCATAGTTAAAGTGAGCATAACAAAACTTATCTCACAAGATTATGAGATCTGGATATCATCAGATATGGAGTGGGTTGTGTCTTAGGTCTGTGTGAAACACTCAACCTCTGCTTGAAAGAGTATAAACTGGCATGATGTTTACCATATTACTTAACAGTAATACAACATCCACTACAGGCTCACTCCTCTAATCCTACTTAGAAAAAAGGCTGAGACCTCAGGATCTAGGTTCTAATTCAGCCTGGAGAAGAAAGTAAATGAGATTCATCTCCAATGACCTCCAAAAAGGTGAGTGGGAGGTTTGCTTCAAGTGGTAGAGGGCTAGACTTGAGCATAAACTGCAGGAACAGTGCCCAGGCCCTGATTTCAAGTCCTAGAATCAGCACACACACACACACACACACACACACACACACACACCCACACACACACACACACGCACACGCACACGCACACGCACACTAATTTTTTTATGCTGCTATCACTGCTATTAATATCACTTTCCCCTCCTCTAAACTCACCAGCTCTTTGGTTGTGTGTGTGTGTGTGTGTGTGTGTGTGTGTGTGTGTGTGTGTGTGTGTGTGTTTGGCAGGGACTTGCCATGTAGCTTAGGCTGCTCTTGAAGTTACAATCCTCCTATTATCTTTTCTTGTTTTTTGAAAAACCTGAAATTAGAGGTTAAATGGATACCTCACGTGGTAACGGACTAGTTAATGAGCAACAGAATCAATTACCAAGTTCAAGTTCCAGTCTTAGACTTTAAATAAAATCAGAAATGATTTTTCTTAAATGAAAAAATGACCATAGGAATCATCTGATACCTAAATGTAGGATTCAAAAGAGAAATCCTGAAAATGTTCAGGAAGTCAGAATTTAAAAATTCAGTGATTACCATGTAGACAGTAGATCAGAGCATCTGTAATTTGATGCTAAATGAAGTGGGCTACATTAAAAACTTAAAAATTGTACATATTTACACTGCTCAAAAAAACACATCAGGATTTTGTGATCCTCCTCCCAAGAAAATGTGGTATATATACACAATGGAATTCTATGCCTCCATCAGAAAGAATGACGTTGCTCCATTTGTTAGGAAATGGAAAGACTTGGAAAAAAAATATATTAAGTGAAGTAAGCCAACCCCAAAGAAACAGATCCCATGGTTTCCCTTATTTGCAATATCTAGTATATGTCTGAGTCAAGCAGAAAAGTTCAGATAAGGTGATGTTAGGGAAATGAACCCTAAGATATGTATTCACATGTTATTTTTTCTTTCATGCGATTGTTTCTAACACACTTATAAGATTATTTCTTTGTTGCTTTGTATGTCCTTCTCCCACAGTATAACCCCTGCTTTCACTGTATTTGATGTCGGTATAATTTGTGGAGGGGAAGGGGAAAACAAATCGTTTAAATAGTGATAGAGGTGGATCCATTGCAACAATGAGATATACAAGTTGTTATGTAGAAAACGAACTTTACAACTTTGGTTGGGGGGGAGGTGGAGCGGGGAGGATCGGGTGGGGGGGGGCAGGAGGAAGATGGGAAGGGATGGGAAGGGGAAACAAAGGAGGAGGCTGCAATGCTTGATAAGGAATGTACTCATTATCTTGCCCATGTAATTATAACCCCTCTGTACAGTATTTTCACAATAAAAAATAAATAAATAAAAAAAAAACCACATCAGGGCAGCACTGGGAAATAATGCTTGTAATTCTAGCTATTCAGGAGCCTTAGATATGAGGATAGAGGTACAAAGCCAGCCTGAGCAGGAAAGATTGTGAAACTCTTATCTCCAATTAACCACCAGAAAATCAGAAGTGACCCTGTGACGCAAGTGGTAGAGCACCAGCCTTAAGCAGACGTGTTAGGGGAGAGCACCCAGGCCGAATTCAAACCCCACAACCAACGCTTCCCCCCATGCACCTTGCTTATTCTCTGTATCTTGATTACTCTGGCTATTTGAATCATTTTTCTCATAATGACCAAATATATGTTGCTGTTCAACAGCTGCATAATTTTTAATTCATCACTTAAATTGAGCATATTATGGGTCATTATTTTTTTTTTTTTTGGTTTAGGAAAATCTCAGTAATATCTTGTTTTTTTACTATTTATTTTTGGCAGCACTGTTGCACAAATTAATGAATGGATAACACTCAGCATATCATATGATTTAAATGTAGGTAACACAGCTGGGCGGCAGTGGCTAATGCCTGTAATACTGACTATTCAAGAGCCTGAGAGCTGAGAATTGTAGTTTGAAACTAGACCAGGCAGGAAAGAGAGATATTTCTTTTCTCTAATGCATAATCAAAAGATCTGAAAGTGAAACTATGGCAAATGCTAGAGTCCTGGCCTAGAGAAGAATAACATCAGACTGGCACCCCCCACACACACCAGAACTAAATGACATACAGTTTTGAGACTTCTTTGCATCATCTCAACTTCCTAACTGCATGGAAAATTGGAAATTTAAAACTGGAAACTTAAAAATCTATTGATTATTTTTTTTTTAAATTGATGAAAGTTTTAATCATGCCCATTCCAAACCAGTGCTGCACCATAGAAAGGCAACACTATGGAGACAACCTGTCATCCTCTTCTTGCCCACCCATCACTCTGCCGCTGTACCCCTGCTGCAGCCATCCTCATACACCCTTGTTTCTAGTGAAGTGAGCCCAACCCCTCTTTCTGACCCCTCTCATCTACATTGGGAAGACACCTATCCAACATTTCTTTGTCTACTCCTATCCTCATTCCTTCCCTCACCCCAGGACCACTCTGTTTGCCCCTTCTGTCCTCCTCCCAGGCCACCTTAACATTCATGGATGTGGGAATGTGTGCTCATGCTTGTATGAGATGAATGCTTGGCCAGAACATAGGCACTATACTCACCAGAATGGTTCTCCCGGGAAATGTTCCTGGACAACCCAGGTTCTAGGTAAGCTCCACCATCCCTCAAGTCCCCTCCAAATCCTCCACTGATCCTTCTTTACACTGTGGAAGCCATCCCAACACAACTCTCTTTCTAGTTGAGTGGGCCCAAACCTCTTCTTGGAACCATATCCTTTTGCTAGGCTCCACTATCCTCCAGTTGATTTCCCCTCCTCACAGCCTGGCCCACACCCACCGTGTTCCCTCCCCCTCCGCCTACCTTGTATCCTGCCCCACCCTGTCCCTCTGGACCCAAGGCCACCCCAACATGCGTAGGTGAGGGGATGTGTGTGCATGTACATCTGAATGCATGTACGTGATGCCCAACTGACCTGCACATTGGCAATACAGTCACCATAGACAGAGGCTCCTGTAGTTTGAGGTTTCTAGGTCTCCTGGCATCTGCTGACAGTTGTAGGGCTGGAGGTGGGGAAGCTGCTGCTATCTCCTGCTTCTGAGATGTGGTACTAGAGGGACTCTAGGGCTTCAAGTGAGGAAGATCTCCACCTACCTCTTGTGTGGTCCCAGCTGCTGGAGAAATCCCATGATGACTCTGATTCCAGGTAAGTGGGCCTGTCTCCCTACTTGACCAAATCCTCACCGCCTTTTCTGGGCCAGATCCTCACCCCTACTTTCAGCTCCAACCCTCACATCCATTTTAGTCTCAACCCTCACCCCACTCTTGGATCCACCACTCACCTCACTTCCTCACCCCCACTGTAACCCCAACCCCCACTTACAGCTTCACCCCTCATTCCCAGTATTGTATCCACCCACACCCCACTTATGACTCCACTATTCACCCCCCCATTTCTGACCTCATCCATCACCATATCGGATCCACCCTTCACCCTACTTCTGTCATCAACCTACCCACACTTCCAACCTCACCCCTCACAACCATGCTCTGATGCACCCTTCATCCTACTTCTAGGCCCAACCTCAAAACCAATTCTGGTCCCACTCACACATCCAACTTAGGTCCCACACCTCATCCCCACTTCTTGTCCCATTCCTCACATTCATTTCTGGCTTCATCCCTCACCCTCACTCTTAGATCCACCTCTCACCCCACATCGGGCCTCAAACTTACTACTACTTCTAGCTCCACTCCTCAGTCCCCTTCCAGCCCAATCTTCACCCTCACTTCTGACCCCAACCTTACCTCCCACCACACCTTATCCCAACTTTCATCTCCATCCCTCATCCAGGCTCCTCTTCCCCTCTCTTCTCCCAGTTCTACTCATCTTCCCATGGGAACAGATGCATGCATGAGGGCATGTGTGGACATCCACTCATGCACAGGGCATTCCCATAGCATGCTTGGAAGTGATGCCAAATTTCTTGAACAAGGTCTGTGAGAGCTGCCAGAGAAGGAAGGCCTAGAGTAAGTCTTCCCCACTTCACCTCCTGGCTAAGGCTTTTTTGTCTAATGTCAGTACTGCACTTACCATTCTTGGAAAACAAAGATTCAGGTGAGTATCCTCCCACATCCCTCAGCTCCAGTTCCCTGTGGGATCCATCCTGGGAAGACCCTATTTTGAGTTAAGTGGATTTAGTGGACCTGTCCATTCTACCCGGTCCTTCCTATTTCCCCACCCTCACCTTCCACAGCCTCCCCAGCTCCCCTGCCACCTTGCCCACCCTCCTCCCACTGCCCTCAGTCCCTCAACCTTGTTCTCCAAGCCTCTGTTCTCTCAACATGAGTGGTTGAAAGGATGTCCATGAAATGCACACTTAAGTATACACACGCACATGCACATGCATGTGGTACAAGGTTGGTGTGGACATAGGCTGTGGCAGTCACCAGAGAAGGAAGGCTGGGGATTAGAGTCCACCTTACTAAAACCTGTAGTGTGGGGTTCACACATTCACTGGTGGTTGTAGTTCTAGAGCCATTAACACTGCCACCCACCCCCAAGTGGTCTCTCAACTGCTGGAGGGACTTGGTGTCCAAAGACCTCTTCAGATCTCCATCTTGCTGGAACACATGTGCCCAAGTGCCTTGAAGCCCCATTTTGAGGTAAGATTGCCCTTCCCCTGGTGTGGTTGCTGAGGCACGATGGAGGGTTACGCAGTTGTACACATGTAGCTTCAGATAGGAATGAATGTATGCTTTAGAGTCCATTGTGAAGGAAGGTGGGGGCTGTTTGACAACCTGGGCTTTCTTCTCAGGCATAGCTGGGGATTGCTTGCGTCCATTGTGTCAACTGAGAGTGGCGATGGGGCTGGAGCCATTGAGTCTGCTGCCTTCACCAAACTTTTCATACACTGACTGTAGTGATGTGCTACCCTCAGGAAGCCCCTGTTTTGAGGTAAGGGGGGCCCTATCCCCCAGAGTGTACAGAATCATGTGTGAAGTTTGTGTGTGTGTGTGTATGCACGCATGCACACACACACACACACACACACACACACACACACACACACACACAGAGGTTCTCATTTACCTGTTGTCAGATTTACCTGATAATGTGTTACAGTGGGACTAAGAGAAGGAAGGCTAGGGCTTGGTGTTTGCCCCACGTCACTTCCTGGCCTCTATAGACTTGGTTATGGGTTTGAATCTGGGGATTCTGCCACCCTCCTCAAATAGCACTTCACCTGCTACAAAGAGGACTTGTTCAAGGGATTCTTCAGCTTCACCTCCAGATCTCCATCTTCCTGGTCAGTGTCTAACCAAGTTCATAGGTCATTATCTCATGTCCATATATGAGATAAGTGGGCTCCCATCTAAATTCTCATGAGATCCTAATTATGTGGGAGGATTTGTGTTTATGTGTGTACACAATGTGCAAGAACACACAATCATGGTGCCAAATTAGCCTGAGCATGTGCTATAGAGAATCTAATAAAAGGAAGGCTATGGCTAGGATTCTGCCCTGACTCCCTTTCTGCTGTAGCCTGTGTAGTTGGAAGCTCTGGGTTTGATGTTAGGGATGTTTTCTCCAAAGCCCACCAGTGCTTCAACTGATACAGGGAGATCTTGGTATTTGAATCAGCATTTGATTGTTAGCTGACAAATCTTCTAAAATATTTTTTTCCAATTCAACAATTTTTATTGACACTATTTTTCTGTGGCATCACTTAATCTAGGTCTTAGTTACTTCACTGAACTCTAATGAGATCTTTCTTAAGGGCAAAATAAGATTTACATTTTTCTCATAGTATCTGGTACTGTGCTACATTATGTAAAAGTTTTATATCATTGCTGGGTGTGGGAGGGGCGGGTCATGTATTTTAAGGTTAAATGTTGTGTTGGGTTTGTGGGTAACCTGCATAATTATGGTAGCAAGACCTTTTATCAAATGAGAACTCTTTTGTGATATCCTGACTTGTCTTGTCAACTGCAGAAATTAAGGGAAAATCATTCTGTTGCTGCGGCTTCCAATGGAGAAATTTCCATCATGTGGAGAGTCACAGAAATGATGACCTGGATGAATGATTTGGAAGGTGAAATCACAGAGATGTGGCCTGAGCACTCTCTGAGTTCTGCAGTGCAAATGAAATTCCTCCTGAAGAAACTTCAGGTAATTATCTGAAAGCAGCTGAGCTCTTTTCACAGATCACTTGGAGGAGGAAAATTGAGCCAGTAGACATGGGGTGTGACTTACTTTTTATATGACTTTCTTATTTAATTTCTTTTACAAAGGACTTTTACTGACAGCATGTCACTTTTTGAATACAATGCATCTTGATCAATGTCATTGCATTCATCCTTCTCCCACATATCTCCCAACCCCATCTCTATGTTCTCAAGTTACCTGGTTTTATATTCACGGATATACATTGACTATTAGGACTGTGTTTGGTTACCCACCTTTTCTCCCTCCAATCACCATCCTCTGCCCCTTGACCTCCTCCCACTCTCCACATATGGAACACATGTTTCAGCCTCCTGGTATTCAGTTTGTTAAACTCTGAGTTGTTTAAAGGAGTTACACTCTTTCAATCTTCCATGAGTATACCAGAATTTATTCAGCTTGTATGTATGCCTAGGACCCTGAATATGTTTTTTCATGAATGTTTATAATTTAGATCTAACTTCCACAGAGAGAAAACATATGTCTTTGTCTCTCTAACTCTGACATACTAAACACGATTTTTTCAAGGACAATCTATTTCATGGCAAATGATCTTTTGAGTAAGAGAATAAGGACGAAGTCATTTTATCTTTTTGCAAATATATATGTGTTGCTTTCTCCATGATATTTCATTTTGTGTGTATATAATTGAACATGAAACTAGTTGATTGTGGGCAGTGTACTTACCCTTAGAAATGCTGAAGATAAAGGAGCCATGTTATTACTTTAAATGACCTTTCAGGCTTTAAGGAAATGGAGGAGGAGAATGGCTTCATCATCAAAGATAATAGTATCAATAGATATTTTTGTTATTCCCTGTCACATTCTAACTTGAGTACATGATATAATACTTAAGTGACTAATGCTTGCATTTCTACCTGTCTTTGAGATCTTAGTTATGGAGTTTGTTTGGCAGAAATTTCAAGAGATTTGTGCTCCAATTTTACTAGTAGCCTTGGGGAAAAAGAAACTCAGTGCTGAGGCCCTGAGTTCGAACCCCAGAATCAGCACATTAAAAAACTTATCTTGGGCTGGGAAGGTGGCTCAGTGGTGGAACGCTTGCCTTGCATGCATGAGGCCCTGAGTTCGATTGCTCCGCACCACATAAGCAAAAAATAAAAGCCAGAAGCTGTGGCACTGTGGCTCAAGTAGTAGAATGCTAGCCTTGAGCTGAAGAGCTGAGAGACAGCGCCCAGGCCCAGAGTTCAGGCCCCATGACCAACCCCCCTCCCAAAAAAAAAAATCTATGCAAGCTTTAGTAACAAAACACCTAACACTTGTTTATGCTCCCCTCAAATGTCTGCATAGGAAATGCCAGAACTTTCCTGGATAAAAGTGCACAATTACTAAGCACAACAAAAAGAAGGCTGGCCTTGTGCAGTTTTCACATTAGTATAGAAGTTGGAGTTATCCAAGCTTCTCTAGGAGTCTTGACAGTCCCCCAAGGAACAGAGAAGCTGTGTATGTTTGTGACACTCCTTAAGGGCATAAAGAGTCTTCTCTGGAGTACATAATTTCTGTTTCCCAGGATATTGTTTCCATGAGCTCTCAGGGTAGTTTAGAAACTTGCAAAGCTCTCCCAACTGACCCTCAGAGGAACTCCTGGCCAGAGAGGGGTCCTGATATTTGTTCCAATGACTTGTAGCTTCCATCTATTTTTGTACACCCTCAAACTTTTCAATCTGTTTGACATATGTCCTCCTTTTCACAAATGTGTAACGGCCAGAATCTCCACTCCAAGCAGCATCCTTATGGGACATGGAAAGGGTAGAAAAATGCTGCTCACAGTGATTAATGTTGTGAGCATTGCATCTGCTAGGGGGAAATCCACTCAATGGGACAGTTTTCCATTCAGGATATAGGTGTTTGTGGTCCTTGGGCATGCGTTTTAGGGGTTTTTGAATGGAGATGCACTACAAAGAATGGATAGCAATCAGTGGGCTTTGATAGCCAGTTGTTGCTTCAGCTGAACACCTTCACAGTTGATTTTGAAAGCAAATGCTATGAGAGGATAGAGGTTGTAGAACACCTGGGAGTGATGAACCACCAATGGCACCAAGTACATGGAATCCTATTAAATAAAAGATGCTTGAGATCACAGTTAGATGCATTATTTGGTCCTACAAGATACTACTTTCCAAAAAATTTTAAAAAGTGTTCAGATATTTTTATCACTGTGACTAAAATAATCTAAATTATAACCCCTTTATTATGTCTTATTTAGTATTCTTCATGGTTACATATAATGAGTATGAAAAGTCTTACATCCTGCTTGAAATTTTAGAAGAAATTTTAGTTACGAAGGTGTCAAGTGCATTAAGTATAGTATCCCACATCTGTAATACCACCTGATTGGGAAGCAGAAATAAAAAAAAGGATCATGATCTGAGGCCAGGCCAGAGAAAAAACTGCTACGACACCCATCTCAAAAAATGAGCTGGCCATAGTGGTTCACATCTGTAATCCTAGCTACTTATGTGGCAGACATAGGTAGCCAGGTCTCAATCAATCTAGGATCAGCCCTGGGTAAAAAGCTCAAGACCTCAAATAAACAAAATGTCTAGAAGTATGTCAAAAGGAGTTGACTGCTAGCTGTTGTACTATCTAAGTCCTGTCTAGCAAGCACAGATCTTCTGAGTACAAAACCCTCTGAATACAAAACTCCCCTCTCCCACCAAAAAGCCATTGTCCCATTTGAACATTTAATTTCAAGGCCACTGACACGTGACAGATGGTGACATTCTCTTTAAAATTAGTTACTCAAAAGAGACAATGTTTTTTAGGCTTTGAAAGAATTGAAAAGGAAGAAAAATGCATGTGATTTTTACTAGCTCCACAATTCTAGAAAGGATAAAAATGTACTTAAGTATTCAATATATACCCATATGCATGCATATATGCATGTGTTGTGTATGTACATATATGTATGTATATATATGTATGCACAAGTGGTTCATCTCTTTTCTGTGTAGCAAATAGTACACATGAATCTGTAGAGTCAGCACTCAAAGGCATGAACAGACAAAGAGAGTGAGCAGAGAACTCACATCAAGGAATCTATGGCTGGCAGATAACTCTGAAAATCTTTTACCTCAGTTTCTACGTGTTGCTCACTGCAGTACAGAGACTATACAATGTCAATGGGATACCAGCAGAAAAAAATGAGATATGAGAGATACAAATGGTCAATATTCATCATTTTCTTGATTCATTTCTCTCTTGAGGGGCATTTGGGCTGATTCACTAAGCATGGTTGTGCTGAAAGCTTTATTATATCCTGGTTTGTAATCTTTTGGGTAAACCCCCAGGAGTAGAGTAGCTGGATCATAGGGTCATAAGTAGTCAAAAGTAGGGTGAAGGGAGGAAAGGTTGGAGAATGAAAAGGAGGAAAGGGGGAAAATGCAGAGAGAATTCCAGTAAATATCCTACCATTAATTGAGAAGAGTGAGGGAAGGTGTGTGAAGGGGAGGGATTAATGAGAATGTTGAAAGTGGTGGCATTGATCAAGGCATATTGTATTCATAAACTGCTTTGTTTAATGACAACTGTGCTATGTAAAACAATAATTTAAAAAATCATGTTCCTAAAGTGATAAGCAATTAGAAGCAATATTATGAGAATTTGCTCAGATGATCTCTAAGGTCCATAAATAAGACTTTTTTGATTAGGATGAGTTTTAGAACAACAGTAATTGTACAGACTATATTAAGAAAATTTAATGATTTCCAGCTATTTAAAATAATGATTGCTGGATATATGGCTCAAGTGGCAGAGTGATACCTAGTGAGAAAAAGTGTCAGATATTGAATTCAAGTCCTGATCTCAAACAAAATAAAAACAATCAAGAAAAGTAGGGCAGTTTATTGGGCACTGGTAGCTCATGCCTTTAATTCTACCTTTAATTGGAAGCTGATATCTGAGGATCTCAGTTCAAAGTCAGCCTGGGCAGGAAAGTCTGTGAAACTCTCATCTCCAATTCACTGCCAAAGAAAGCTGGAAGAGGTATAAGGCTAGCCTACAGTGAAAAGCTCTGGGACAGAACCAAGGTTTTGACTTCAAGCATTAGGATAGTGCATATAAATACACAAAAGAAGTGAGGCACTCAGGTTTTGGTGAAAATTCTTCTATGTGCTGGTAGTCTGTTGAGGGGGAATTACAGTGTGAAAAGCAGTGTGGATATTTGGTGATCCCTGGTTTCTTATCCAGGAGCTGCAGTGCAGTGTGTAGAAGACAAGTCTTTCTTCAGAATTTCACTCTCTTGGATGGATTCCCCAATTTGCTCTAAGTTATTGAAAAGTAGAACCGAGTTAGGGATATATTTTCATAATATGTCAGAGTAACGTTTCCTAGATTTTTTTGTTTACCTTAAGATCTTTGCAAATTATTTTTAGTAAATCTGAAAAATCTAGCAATTGACTATTCTAAGTAGATGAGTTTTTCAGTTCAGGTGATCAAATAGAACATATTGTATTGCAATTGAGTGCTTTCTTTTTTAAAATTACATTATTACATCTTTTGTAATTAATATAAATAAATGAAACAAACTACTGGAATATTCTGGATCTTGGCTATGGACTGGTGTTTGTAACCTAAAATCAAGAATCCGAATATTGTAATCAAACATGAGACACTCCCAGTTTTATAAATAAAGTTGTATTTGAACCTAGCCTCATCCTTCCATTTCCACGTTAAATTTTGTATGTTCTCATGATGCAAGGCAGAGTTGAGTATTTATTATTGAAGACCATATGGCCCACTCTTTACAAAACATGTTTGTTGACCCTGTCCTAGAATATTACAGCACACTCCTAGTGAGCATGTGGATACTATGCAAGATGTTTAACATATAGTTGTTCTAGAGGATGTCACTGGAATATTTTTTTAATTTTTATTTTTGTTATTTTTGTTGTAGTTGTTGTTGGGGAAGGGGGATCATCATCAAGCTTGAACTCTGGGCCTGGGCATTGTCCTGGAGCTTCATGCCCAGGGCTAACACTTTATCATTTTGAGCCACAGCTTTACTTGTGGGGTTTTGCTGCTGCTGCTGCTGCTGCTGCTGCTGTTGTTGTTTGTAGATAATTGGAGATAAGAATCTCAGGGATTTTCCTACCCAAGCTGGCTTCCACTCTTGATCCTCAGCTCTCAGTCTTCTGAGGAGCTTGGATAAATGCTGTGAGCCATTGATGCCTGGTTAATTTCTTTTTTAAAATTTGATAATTTTTGTTTTCATCTGATTTCATATTCTATCAAAATATGTGTGGAATACCTTTTTCCACAGACTCAAGTATCCTATCACTCTTTCCTGGGGGCTGTCCTGCAAAAGCGCCCTCAACCACTATGAACTCTATGAGGGGCCCTTATAGCAGCTGAGTGTCCAGGACAAAGGTGGCAGAGGAGGCAGTGACACCTGGGGATTGGGCAGGGACAGGGCATACATAGAGGAAAGTGAGTACTGCTTGTATGGGCAGCCTCAGTTCAGGAGCAGACAGCCCAGGGGGTTGATGTTGCGGGCAGCCCTGGGTGCTCTGTGGGCTGCATGGAGGTAGCAGTGGTGTTGCTGCTGCATCTCCTTGCCTGCCATCACCTTCATTGTCCCTGCAGCGCAGGTGCATGGGCTCCACCTTGAGCGAAGGGGCTTAGGGCAGCCGCTGGCAGGCCAGGATTTTCTGCCAGAAATCTTGCACATCCTGCAGGCAGCCAGAAATTCACACAGGCCACCCAGATGAGGTCGGCATGTGTACAGTCACTGACTGTCTCCCAGAGGCGCTTGACCTGGTGGAGAATCCAGTCCTTGGGTGCTCAGCTGGCAGCGGGGGGCTCAGGCTGCTGAGTAGCATCTGGTACTCCCAGCTGCTGGGCAGGGCCCAAAGACCAGACCTCAGGCAGCAGCTGCAAGGTCGAGGCACTGGGCAAGGTGTGGTGTGATGAGCCAAGGTGCCCAGGTCCCTGAGGCCTTGCTGTCTGGTCTCCACTGCCAGCTTGGAGGTTCACAGCCTGGTGGCTGCACCCTGCTGCCGTATGGCTTTCCAAGGACTCTAGCCTTAGCAGGGTGCTTGGCACCAGAGGCCTCATGTGCAGCCCTCCTCCTTTTCACACTGCAACAGAATTGTGGACCATAACAAGCTGCGCTGACCCGCCCCATTCTGCAACTTCAGTGTTGGAGATGCTGACCTGTGGCCCACAGATCCTCACAGCAGCGGTCTTGAAACCCAGGAGGCAGTGCCCTTGGCACCCCATCTTGGACAAAAGGACCAGGCGTGGCAGAGGCAAAAGGGCCGGAGCGGCCTTGCACATGATTTAAGTACACTTTATTTGGGAGTATACTGTCTTCTCAATATGTGTAACATATTAGTTTTGTTAGGTGAATAGGTGGCCATGTCTACATTGGTATTATAAAGAGAATGTACAGAGGGATTAAATTACATGAGTCAGATAATGAATACATTTCCTTTTGTATAGTGTCTTCTTTTCCCTCCCTCCCTCCAAGCCCCTTCCTCCCATTAATTGAATATTTAGGGAATTCTCTGAGGAAATATGGACTAACGTACAATAAAATCTTTATGACAGTAGAGGCTTGACCCAATCACATTAATTTTTTTGTAGAATAGAGAAATCTATTTTCTGCAATGAAGAAACAACCACGAGCTAACCGTGGAGACTGGAGGGAAGTTACTGAGCACCCTAACCTGGGCACTAAGAAGATCAATCAGCCTGAAAGGATGCCTGAAAGAACACAGAACTGCAGCTGGGTGAGATGATCAAGCAGGTCCAGAGCATTGTAGAGGTGACATTCACTTACTTTTCTACTGATGATATTCACATACCATCATAGTTTTATTTGCTTTATAAAAGAAAGGAAAGTTTAGAAAGTTCAGCATTGGGAATTTTCCAATGAAAAGGCAGGGCTTACTAACAATTACGTTGTGCTCAATAATAATACAGTATGGAAAAAGGATCAGTGTAGAGTATATAAAAACTTTAAGTACTGTGAAGATACTCTTTTATGAATCATGAAACTGGGTCCATGGAGCACAAATCTAATTTTATATGTTTTACAGTCCTGGGAAAAAATATATACAGTAATACTGAAGTTTTCTGCTATCATTAGAAAAGGTACATTTCCACATAGTGAAATCCTACATGATTTAGAACTAATTAAGGAGTGTTTTATTCTGTGTCATTAGTAGAAAAATGATTGTTTTGTTTTGCCCCAAATAGCAAATTATTCTCAATGATTATGAACTATTTTGAACCTAATAAAGCTGCTTTGAATTCGAGTTCGTTTTTTTTCTGCCAGTTCTGCTGGGACATGAACTCAGTGACTGGGTGCTGCCCTGTAGCTTTATAGCTCTTGGCTAACATTCTACTGCTTGAGCCACTGCTATAGTTTTTTGCTGGTTGGTCTTTTACTGGTTGGGATAAGAGACTTATAGACGGTTTTGCACCAACTGACTGAAAACCATGATCCTCAAATCTCAGCCTCCTGAGTGGCTTGGATTACAAGCATGAACCATCAGTGTGTGACTTGTTATGCTTTTTCATAGTAAATTTTATCAAATGAGCCCGAAAATGTATCAATATGTGCGTCCATGAATGAGTGAATACATTTATTTCTTCAGTGAAGTAAGTCATAAACTAAATAAGATTAAATAGTTTTTTTTCAAATCTGAGAACAAAACCCAGGGCCTGGCACTTGCCAGCAAGTGCTCTTCCATTTACCAAAATCCACAGCACCAAAATTAAGGTTCTTAACTCTGAATAACCCAAGATTCAGAGACTCAGTGGAAGCTAGTTAGTTGACTACTGAATAGAATGAAAACATAAATCACAAGTTGAAAGTTAATCAAGGCTAAGAAAATGTAGGCTCAGACAAATAATTCCATTCCTCTTCTCTCTGCTTCCTGTCTTAACCATTTTTTATCCAGTCCTAGGGCTTGAATTCAGGCTTTGGGCATTGTTCTGAGCGTTGTTTGCTTAAGGCTAGCACTCTACCACTTCTAGCTTTTGCTATTTATATCTTACTGAGGAGTCAAACTCAGGGCTTCCTGGCTGCTAGGCAAGCACTCTGCCACTAAGACACATTCTCAGCCCTCACTTTTTGTTTTTGAGACAAAATATTCAGCTTCAGCTCAGGTTGGCCTGTGTCCATTGTTTTTAGTATTAATTGACTGATGAGAATATGCAATGTACAGCTTCCTTGTATCAATGTCTGCTATCTAATTGTTTCTTTATGTAGGCCTTTAAGTTAGGCAGTGTATGGTTTCAGTTCCTCAGTTTCACAGTGGATAGAATACCAATAGTGATAGAAATATGTTTAAAAAAAAACTCCTGAGTGAGGTCTAAAGTGTCATAGCATGAATTAAATCTTGGATGTTAATGGATTTTTTGTCTACCCTTTTTATAATTTATTGGTTATTAACAATTTTAATTGATATTACACAGGTAATATATGGAGGATTTACAGTTACTTTTGATTGATTGAATGAATTAGAGTGATCCCTTATCTATGGAGGGAGTCACATTCCAGATACCCTTGACATAGATGATAATCCTAGAGGTAGCAATAAGTAAACTGAAATAATCACAAGAAACTGCATTTATTTTTTGTGCTGGTCCTAGGGCATTAATCAAGCCCTGGCTGCTGTCCCAGAGGGTTTTTTTAAATTTTAAGTATGACTATTACCCGATGATTTTAGCACATAAGAAAAAAATATACTCATGATGCTGAGATATAAAGACTTCTGATTGAGCCCCACTTGGCCTAGAAAATGCATGGGACACTTCTCTCCACAAAAGAGATGGAAGTGGTTCTGTGCCTCAAGGGGTAGAGGAACAGCTTTGAGAGAAGAAGCAATAGCATCATGTCAATTCACTGAGTTCAAGTCTCAGTATTGTTATACATACACCAGAGTGTGTGTATAACACACACACACACATACACACACACACACACACACACACACACACACACACACACACACACACACACACAAGAGAAAAAAGAAAAGGAAAAACCCTGATAAGGTAATTAAGACACCTAATGTGATAAAGAGGAAGAAGATTGAGGAATCATTTCTGTATTATTAGATTATTAAACCACAATCTACAGATAATTTAAAGTATACAAATATAGCTGGGTGACCAGAGTTTCATTCTTGTTAATCTGTGAGTGTGTATGTGTATACATATGTGTGCTCACATACCCTAGTACTAGCGCCTGAATTCAAGCCCTTATTCACTTCCTTAACTTTTTCTTTCAAGGTTGATGCTCCCCACTTGAGCTACATCTCTAGTCTGGCATGCCTGTAACTCTAGCTACTTAGGAGACTGAGACCTGGAAGATTGTAGTTTGAAGCTCCCTAAAGCAGAAAAGTCTGTAAGGTTGTCTCCAATTACCAGAAAATATATTGAGAGCAGAGGCATATCTCAGCAATTTTTCTGAGGTAACCTTGGACCTTTTCTTCCTTTATTCAGTGCTTATGTAACATACAGAGTCATATAGCTGCTTAATGTATTCAACTTATAGACACATATGAGCATGTGTATAATTTTATAATATGGACATCAAGAGAAAATATACATATTTTTGTTTTTATGATCAGTCCACATATCTACTAGAAGGTGTGGAGTTCCTCTCTCACCCACTGCTGTGCATATGCTATTATTCAATTATCCGAATATCTTTGTGTAGGACTCTATGTGTGTACCCAAGCACGTGTGTACCTAGATTAAACTCATTTCCTTGCACTTGTTAGACAAGTGTTAGACAGCTAGCCCTGTTTATAACAGTTACTTTTGAATGAATATCATGGATTCCCTAGGTTGTGTTAGAACGCAGTGTTAGAATGCCTCTCATACATACCTGGAAGCACTTATTGATTGAGAATGGGATCTTTTTTTCCCAGCTGAGGGGCTTGAAGTCAGGGTTGAGCACTGTCCCTTAGTTTCCTTTGCTCAAGGTTAGAGCTCTACCACTTGAGCCTCTTTTACTGTTTGTGTGATACTGAGGAATCAAACCCAGGGCTTCATGCATCCTAGGCAATCATTCTACCACTAAGCTACATTTTCAGCCGAGACGGGGATCTTGATAATTGTTCCCTATGCAATCCTGAATTCTGGTTTCCAAGTAACTATTTTACAGGGGTGTGCCACTACACTAATTGTAATTTTTAAAATTTTATATATTTCATTTTCTCCTTTTTTATTGGTAGTACTGGGCCTAAAAGTTGTTCATCCTGTTTATCAGAAATGTTTTTAAGGGAAAATTGGTTTCAAGAATTATTCTGGGGGTGTTTTTGTTTCTGTTTTGTGCTGTGCTGAAAGATTTATTCCTGGCTGGTGGAAATCTCTCATGGTGGGTGGTGAGTAAGCTGTGGAGCATTGATAGGGTGCTATGTGTTACCTTGTTTGTCCTTTTAGATTTTCATTTAGATGTGTTGTTCCTCAAAATAATTCCTTTACTAAAGCAGGATTGTCCTTTTATTTTTGAGATCTATTGTAGCCCAGGCTGATCTTGAACTCATGATGTTCCGGATCAACTTCTTGAATGGTAGGATTACAAATGTGTAGCATCACACATAGCAAGAATGTTATGTGATTAGTACACACTTCTACTCAACTGCCTTTAGTTTGATACCATGGCCAGTGTTTACAAAGTATTGTTCTATATTGGAAGATATCTTTAGAAAGCATATCTTGCTCTAGGTAACTGAAGAATGTAAAAGGGTAGTGGTATGCATAGTACCTAATTACACAACGTTCCAGAGCAGGCCAAGAAGACTGTTGGGAAGGACAAAGGTAAAGAGTAGTATGAATTATTATCTTGGGCTTGGAGTACAGTGATACAGGAAAGAACGTATACAGGTAGAATCCTGTGAGGGTTGTGGAAGTATAACAGGTATTTTCCAGGTAGATCAAATGTGAGAATGTCCAGGAGGAGGGACCAGCATTTTCTGAACCTTGGAGAGGCAGAGCAGCAGAGTACTGGATGGATGG
The DNA here is from genome assembly GCF_019054845.1 of Dipodomys spectabilis. NCBI lineage: Eukaryota > Metazoa > Chordata > Mammalia > Rodentia > Heteromyidae > Dipodomys > Dipodomys spectabilis. Next base: position 10,788,504 of record NW_024870978.1, on the reverse strand, counting down.
AAGCAGAGTGGAAAAGAAAACAGAATACTCTTTGGGAGTTTGTATGTTTACTAATTTATTGCTTGCATAAAGCATCAACCCCTACCAGCAACAGAGGAAGCTGCCCATCCCAGCCCCATGTGTGTGCTGGAATGGGTGGGGCTACTGAGAAAGTAAGATGTGGAAATTCAGAACACACCTGAGCCTGGGTCATTCTATAAATTCACTGTGGAAGAGTGTACCTAGATTTGCCACATATGAAATTACACTTGTTAGGGAAGCACGAAACTGACAGACCTTTTAATATTACTTAATTTTAAGTAGATTATTGTAGGTTTTCTTGGGCTGTTGACTGTAGCCCTGCTAGTTATGCCTCCCATACAAACTGGAATGACAGATGTATGCCACTACATCTAGCGAATACTGATTGAGATAGGTTTCTTGGTTAAAAAATATTTCCTTGAATGGTCTTGAACCATAATACTCTCATTGTGTCTTTAAAATGCCACTGAAGAAAAGGTTAACCAATGTATCCTTGTCCTCAAAAGTTAATCATGCCTCTAACAAGGATTTGCCTTCTCAAAGCAGGGTAACACCTCACAGAAGTGTTATATCAGAAGGACGAAAGTACAACCAATGGACTAATCACCAGGCAGCCAGAAAGAATATGAGCCTGGCTTCTCTTGGCTGGGAGATCTTTATCTTTGTAACAGAATTAGGCTTTACTTTTCTTTTTTAAGGTCAGTTAGCAAAAGACCAATACAAAAATGAACAATTTGCATTGAGCCTCCTATGTAGAAGATTCTAGTGACAATATCTCCTCATGGGATTTGTGAACCCAATCTTTGGTGTGACAAGCTTGGTGGGCTTCAAGAAGTGCTTTCTATACACACAAAAGCAGAATCTGCTTCCCATGTTCCCTTGTAAGACTGTTACACTTGTATGGGATTTTAGAAGTCAAACATATGTTTGAAATCCTGACTTTCACAGCCAGTTGATTTACCAGTTTCCATTTTATCTTCTTTTTTCAATGTTATGATAATTTCTTAGTAAACAAAGTATATAACAATGGTACCCAAGGAAACTGAAATACAATAATAATTTTCCACTCTATATTTGTATTCTATCACTATCTTATATTCAATCAATAATTATCTGATAGCCTTCAATGGCTTTGTCAAAGACCCCAGTGACCTAAACTTTGCCCAGTCTGTGTCAACTCCATTCTTCATGTTACCTGGCTTTGCTGTGGCATGTGGGTCCCAATTATCTTATCACATTTCCCTGCTCAAACTTTTTGGTTATTTCTTCCCTTATCACCCCAGCTTCTTTGTCCAGGTGAAGAGGTCTCTAGGCACATTTGGACATACTGGAGGCTCCGTTGGTTTCTCACTTCCCTCCATCTGCACTAACACCAGTAATCTTTCTGGCCACTTGGCATTAAATGTTAACTACATGAAACCATATTTCCATTGTGTATGCCCAGCCAGGCCTTTCCCTTCTACTTCACACCATGCATTAAGATGAGTGAAATGTTTTTATTTGCAGGGAAATAGATAGAAATGGAGACTATCATGTTGAGTGATTTTAAGCCAGATTAAGAAAGATAAAGGTCACGTTTTCTATAATATGTAAATACACAATCTAAAAGATAAACGTGTAAACACATAGAGAATCATATATAAATACATTTATAGAATATGTCTATATGTTTGGAAATTTTTGAAGGAATTAGTAGGATTAGGGAAGGATAAATAAATGTTATTTGGCATCTGTGCATGGCAATGATGACAAAGGAATCTCACCGAAATCCATTGAATATTGAAGAGGAAGCTAGATGGGGAAAGGGAGAGTCAGGCCATCAGTATGATTAAAATTACTCAATATGAGTTTATAAAATTTTATGGTGAAATTTCTTAAATAATATTGTTATGCAATTTAATTAAAATGAGATATAGGAATGCTAAAAAACTATTATATGTGTGTTTTAATGGAAGTGAGAAGGACAGAGAGGGCAAAGGTGGGAAAACATGTTCAAAATAGGTAGTTTTTTAATACATGTAAAAAATGAACAACAAAGCATGTTGACATTGATTTGAGAAAAGTCTGTAGATGTGTGAGAGTGATGGAGGAAATGAGTCTCAAAAAGATACAAATCAAATCCTTGGAAGAATGTGTGCTAATCAAAAAGTGAGAAAAAATTACTACAGATTTATGTGCTATTTTTCTTATCTCATATGCTAGTACATCTTTTTTTAATTTTGAAAGAAATAGATTTGGTTGTATATAAATGTCATAATTCTAATCTAGGATTTAAGATTTTCTCCCCACTCCATCTGCACAACCATATATTCCGTTCCCAAAAGAATTCCATTGTCAGATATATATTGCCAGAACCGTTCCCATGCATGTACAAACTTCTATGTCCATGAGTATAAAATACATACATCAAATGTTACCAATTATATCATATATAGATTGCTTTTCACTTGATAGAGCAACCTGTGGTTTTCACTCTATATGTCAAGTTGTACTTAATCAGTCTATACATGATCAGTGGCCATTTCAATGGTTTTAAATTATTTTAGACACATCTCATTCCTGCTAATGTCTTTCCAATAGTGAAGCATAAGACTATCAGTGGAGCACAAGGAAAGTAGCTACACAGTTTCCCATTCCCTCCCCTCTCCTGCCATTCTAATTTGTGATAGTGACTGCCAAAGAAGTATGACTACAAATTCTTTTATAAAATGCAGGACAATCTGCCAAGTAAATAGTCCCTTTTAAGAGAATGTGAAAATCAGTGGGAGTTAACATTTGTGAGCATTAAATGTTGACATATGACTGAGTTTTCTAATACATAATTAACTTTCTGTGTGTGTGTGTGTGTGTGTGTGTGTGTGTGTGTGTGTGTCTGTATGTCTGTGTGTCTGTGCGTCTGTGTGTCTGTGTATCTCTGTGTATAGGTATGTATTTTCTGGACCTGAGGGTGAAATCAGAACCTGAGTGCTGTCCTGGAGCCTTTGTACTTGAACTACAGTTCCATTTCCTATTTGTAGTGTTTATCTTGAGATTAGTGTCTCAGGGACTTCCCTGCTTGTCCTAAGTTGGATCCTCACATCTCAGGCTCCTGAGTAATTTGGATTACAAGCTTGAGCCACAGATGTCTGGCCATATCTCTCATTGGTTCTCAGAATGACACTTTTTTTTTTTTTGCTGCAAAAACTGGCAGTGGCCACTTCATTGGCCTGGATAGAACAGGAGCATCTTCAGAGATGGTGCTTGGGGCCTAAGTGAAATGTAAATAATATCTTCCCCACCAGCTAATATGTCCTCACTGTCTAAATAAAGCTTATAAATTGAGAAATTTGCTCTCAAACTTGAATTTCTTTTAGATATATTGTCTTATTATTGTACAAAATAATGGACTCCATTATATTTTCCTATATTCATACTACATATTTTGATAATATTCACCTTCATTACACTCTTTTGCCTGTTTCCTCCCATGGTTCCTTCTTGTGTTTACATTTTTCTCTCTCTCTCCCTCCCTCTCTCTTACTCTCCCTTTTTCTCTCCTTCCCTCTCATTCTCTCTCATTCTCTGCTTGCCTTTCTGCTAGTATTTGCTTTACACTTTCTACCTGTATTCCCCCTTTTAAGCAAAGCCTCAAGTTCTGGGTTTCTGCTTATTAATTGGAATTAAGAATTTTTTCCAGGCATCGGTGGCCCTCACCTGTAATCCTAGCTAGTCAAGATGCTGAGATCAGAAGATTGCGCTTCAAAGCCAGCCTGGGCAGGCAAGTGCATTAGACTCTTATTTCTAATTAACCACCAGAAAACCAGAAATGGCTATGTGGCTCAAGTGGTAAGGTGCTTGCCTTGAGCTGAAGAGCTGAGGGGTAGTGTCCAGGCCCAGAGTTCAAGCTTCACGACTTACCAAAAATTAAAGTGTTTCCATAGATTTTTCTTTCAAACCATGATAATAAATTACCTTTGTTCATGTAGATAATATAGGAATTTAGTATTGTTGGGTTATTAACAACTATTTAAATTATTTTTGAAAAATCATGATGAACTATGCTTTATGAATCTCATCTTATTCTGAAATATTACAAAAACAGTAGAGTTCTTCTATAGGGTCCCAATGTAATAGGAAGCCCTGTTCTATATCAGAAGTATCTATCAACCATTTCTTTCTCCTGTACCTTATCTTACATGTATTCAATTATTATTTTTATTTGTCAATTATCTTTCAGTAGTTGTACAAAGAAGTTGCCATATAACAAAAGCAGTTTATGAATACAGTGCATATTGATTTGTGCCACACCTACAATAATCACACCCCCCTCTGACCCACCATTCCCTTATTTTTCTTAGTTTTGCAGTATAGACAATGAATTCCTTTTCAGCAAATTAATTTAGTTTATATTTATTTATTTATTTATTGTCAGGCATGGGGTTTGAACTCTGGGATTGGGCCTTATCCCTCAGCTGTTCCACTCAAGGTGAGCATTCTACCACTTGAGCCAGAGTGCCACTTCCTGTTTTCTAGTGGTTTATTGGAGATAAGGGTGATATGGAGTTTCCTGCCCGGGCTGGCTTTGAACTGAGATCCTCAGATCTCAGCCTCCTGTGTAGCTAAGATTACAGGCCTGAGTGGCCTGTGTCCAGCTGATTATAGTTATTTTAAAGAGGTTGTGTAGAGGGATTTCATTTGCATAAGTCAGATGAGAACATTTCCTTTCATACAGCATCTTCTATTCCCTCACTTTCTCCCAATGAGCTTGACTACATTCTGCCCCTTCCTCTCTTCATTTGTCTACCCTTTCCCCACCCTCTTCTTTGATGTACCCAGTTCCTTGCATTAATATTCTCAGGCTTTGGCCTAGTCTTTCTAAAGATTATACTATTTGGGCCACATTGGCAGCAGCGATGGTGGAGCAGGAAGGCTCCCACAATGAAGCCCACAATCACATGCAAGTTAAGCTGCATGGAGAAAGGCAGCCAGTATGGGGCACACCAAATGTACTCGACCATCTTCTTCAGGTACATGTCCCAGAGCAAGCCCTCTGAGGCCCAAGAGCTCATGTGCTCAGGAGCATATTTTTGTTCTTCCCTCATGGCCAGCAAAACAGCACAGCAGAGCTGTCCATGCAGGTGTTGGAGTCCCTGAAGTAGGCAGAAATGGATGTAGTGTCTGGTTTGGGTGTTCAGTTGATGGGCCCCTTCTCCAGAGCCCTGAACTGTTCCAGTTGGGGTTCCTGGAAATGGGCCACCCTTAGCTCCTTCCATTTTGAGCCCTGACCCTGTGGAAAGAGCCGAACTACTGGGAATCTTGATACTACTTTCTACACTCTACAGACAGTGAGGGCTGTGCCAACATGCTGGTGGAGGACTCCATGGCCCACAGCTTCCATGGCAAGTGGACATACTTGTGGCTCAGGTAGTGCTGTAGTTTTTCTATTGGAAAACAAAACCAGGTCTGTGGTCTTCATCATGTATGCACAGAAGCAACATCCATCAAGCACCGGCCACCCTCCATCCAATCCCTGCTCCACTTCATCTGATTTCTTTTTTTTTTTTTTTTTTTTATCTTTCATTTTTTTTTTTTTTAATTTAATTTTATTTTATTTGAGAACATACTGTACAGAGGGGTTACAATTACATGGGCAGGATAATGCATACATGTCTTACCAAGCATTGCAGCCTCCTCCTTTGTTTACCCTTCACCTCCCTTCCCAGCCTCCCCCCTCCCTCCCACCCAATCATACCCCCCCTCCCCCCCCCCCGACATTGTAAAGCTGGTTTTGACATGACATTTTGTACTTCTCATTGTTGCAACAGGTCCACCTGAATCCTTAAACGACTTGTTTGTCCCCATCTCCTCCACATGTTATACTGACATCAAATATAGTGAAAGCGGGGGTTACACTGTGGGGGAGGGACATACAAAGCAACAAAGAGATAATATTATAAATGCGTTAGAAACACATGCATGAAAGAAACAAAAACATTAAAATACATATTTGAGGTTTCGTTTTCCTAACATCACATTATTTGACTTTTTCCGCTTGACTCATACCTATACTAGATATTGCAAATAAGGGAAACCATGGGACCTATGTTTCTTTGGGCCTGGCTTACTTCACTTAATATAATTTTTTCCAAGCCTTTCCATTTCCTAACAAATGGGGAAATGTCATTCTTTCTGATGGAGGCATAGAATTCCATTGTGTATATATACCACATCTTCTTGATCCATTCATCTACTGAGGGGCATCTGGGTTGGTTCCATGTCTTAGCTATGGTAAATAATGCTGCAATAAACATAGTTGTGCTGGTAGCTTTAGTGTGGCCTTGTTTGTGATCATTTGGGTAAATGCCCAAAAGTGGGATTGCTGGGTCATTGGGGAGCTCTATGTGGAGTCTTTTGAGGAACCTCCATACTGCTTTCCAAAGTGGTTGAACAAGTTTACATTCCCACCAACAATGAAGTAAGGTTCCTTTCTGTCCACATCCCCTCCAGCATCTGTTGTTGTTAGAGTTCTTGATTTTTGCTGTTCTAACTGGAGTGAGGTGATATCTCAATGTTGTTTTGATTTGCATTTCTTTTATGGCTAGGGATGTTGAACATTTCTTCATGTGTCTATTGGCCATCCTTCTTTCTTCTTCAGAGAAGCTTCTCTTTAAGTCTTTCGCCCACTTACTTATTGGGCAGTTGTTTCTTTGAGGATTTGTTGTTGGGTGGTTTAATTTTTTGAGTTCCAAGTATATTTTAGATATGAGACCCTTGTCCGTTGTATGGCTAGTAAAGATCTTCTCCCAGTCCGTGGGCTTTCTATTGATCTTGCTAGCTATGTCATTTGCCCTGCAGAAGCTCGGCAACCTTATACAATCCCATTTGTCCAGCCTTTCTTTGATTTGTTGTGTTTCCGGGTCTTTATTCAGAAAATTTCGGCCTGTGCCAAGGAGACCCAGGGTTTCTCCTATTCCATCCTGTAATGTTTTCAGAGTGTCTGCTTTGAGTTCAAGGTCTTTGATCCATTTGGAGTTGATTCTGGTGCAGGGTGATATATAAGGATCTAGCTTTAGTTTTCTACATGTAGTTAACCAGTTCTGCCAGCACCATTTACTGAAGGGGCTGTCTGTCTTCCATTCTATTGTTTTAGCTCCCTTATCGAAGATAAGATGGCTATAGGTCTGTAGGTTCATTTCTGGGTTTTCAATTCTATTCCATTGGTCCTGAGGTCTGTTCTTATGCCAATACCAAGCTGTTTTGATTACTATGGCTTTATAGTAGAGTTTGAAATTTGGTACTGATATTCCTCCAGCAGTGTTCTTTCCGTTGAGGAGCGTTTTTGCTATTCGGGGTCTTTTATTGTTCCATATGAATTTTTGGATTGCCTCTTCTATTTCCTTGAAGAATGAGGGTGGAATTTTGATAGGTATTGTGTTGAATTTGTAGATAGCCTTGGGGAGTATTGCCATTTTCACGATGTTAATCTTTCCAATCCAGGAGCATGGGAGGTTTTGCCATTTTTTAAGTTCTGTGTTGATTTCCTTTTTCAAGATTTTAAAGTTTTCATCATAGAGGTCCTTCACTTCTTTAGTTAAGTTAATTCCTAGGTATTTTATTTTTTGTGGGGCTATTACAAATGGAGTTGCTTTCCTAATTTCAGCCACACTTTTCTCATTGTTGGCATACAGAAAAGCCATTGATTTTGGGGGGTTAATTTTATAACCTGCTACTTTGCCAAAGTTTTGAATCAGCTTGAGTAATTTGGGAGTGGAGTCTATGGGATTCTTTAAATACAAGATCATGTCATCTGCAAAGAGGGAGAGTTTTATTTCTTCTTTCCCTATTTGGATCCCCTTTATGTCTGCATCTTGTCTTATTGCTGTAGCTAGGCATTCTAATACTAGATTGAAGAGAAGTGGAGAGAGTGGGCATCCTTGTCTTGTTCCTGAGTTAAGAGGAAATGGCTTTAGTTTTTCACCATTGAGTATAATGCTGGCTGTAGGTTTGTCATATACAGCCTTTATTGTATTGAGGAATGTTCCATGGATTCCTAATTTTTTCAAAACCTTCATCATAAAGGGGTGTTGGATCTTGTCGAATGCTTTTTCTGCGTCTATTGAGATAACCATGTGGTTCTTATTCTTGCTCCTGTTGATGTGATGAATAATATTAATTGATTTGCGTATATTGAACCAGCTTTGCATCCCTGAAATGAATCCTGTTTGATCGTGGTGTATGATTTTTTGGATGAATTGTTGAAGTCGGTTGGCCAAAATTTTGTTGAGAAGTTTTGCATCAATGTTCATCAAAGAAATGGGTCTATAGTTCTCTTTCTTTGATGAGTCCCTGCCTGGTTTTGGGATGAGGGTTATGATGGCTTCATAGAATGTGTTCGGTAGTGAGCTTTCTCTTTCAATTTCATTGAAGAGTTGGAGGAGAATTGGTGTGAGCTCTGCTTTGAAGGCCTTGTAAAATTCCGCTGTAAAACCATCTGGTCCTGGACTTTTCTTAGCTGGGAGGTCTCTTATTGCTGTTTCTATTTCAATGCTTGATATGGGCCTGTTAAGATAGTTTACCTCATCTTGGTTTAGTTTTGGCATGTCTATATTTGCTAGGAAGAGGTCCATTTCTGTCAAGTTCTCAAACTTATTAGCATAAAGTTTTGAGAAGTATTCCCTTATAATGTTCTGAATCTTGCTTGTTTCCGTGGCGATGTTTCCATTCTCATCTCTGAGTTTATTAATTTGGGTGTGTTCTCTTCTTTTTCTGATAAGATTTGCTAAGGGTCTGTCAATTTTGTTGAGTTTTTCGAAGAACCAACTCTTTGTTTTGTTGATTCTTTCTATAGTTTTTTTGGATTCTAATTCATTTAATTCTGATTTAATTTTGATTATTTCTTTCCGTCTACTGGATTGGGGTTTATCTTGCTGCTCTTTTTCAAGGAGGTTTAGATGTGTCATTAAATTGTTAGTTTCAGATCTTTCCAATTTGTTGATGTAGGAGCTCAGAGCTATAAACTTGCCTCTGAGTACTGCCTTTGCTGTGTCCCAGAGGAGCTGGTATTTTGTGTGTTCATTTTTGTTGAATAGCATGAGCATTTGAATTTCCTTTCTAATCTCTTCCATGACCCACTCATGATTCAGCAGTGTGTTGTTCAGCCTCCATGTGATACCAGACTTTCTTTGGTGGCTTTTGGTGTTGAGTTCTAACTTTATTCCCTTGTGGTCAGAGAGAATGCAAGGTATAACTTCAATGTTTCTGAATTTAGACAAGTTTGCTTTGTGGCCTAAAATGTGGTCTATTTTAGAAAACGTTCCATGTGCTGCTGAGAAAAACGTGTATTCTGATGCTGCTGGGTGAAATGTTCGGTAAATGTCTGTTAAGTCTAGTTGATCTATGCAGCTGTTTAGATCTGCGGTTTCTCTGTTGAGTTTTTGCCGAGTTGATCTATCTACTGGGGAGAGTGGTGTGTTAAAATCCCCAACGATTAATGTCTTTGGATCTATATGGGATTTGAGGGAAAGTAGTGTTTCTTGGATAGATTTGGGTGCTCCATTGTTTGGCGAATAGATATTTAGAATTGTAATATCCTCCTGAAGGAGAGATCCTTTAATTAGTATGTAGCGACCTTCTTTATCTCTTTTCACGAATTTTAATTTGAAGTCTATTTTATCTGATATTAGGATTGCAACTCCCACCTGTTTATGCGGTCCGTTTGCTTGGTAGATTTTGTTCCAGCCTTTAACATTGAAAATGTGTTTGTTTTTACGGGCAAGATGTGACTCCTGCAGGCAGCAGATAGAAGGGTCTTGTTTTTTAATCCAACTAGACAGTCTATGTCGCTTAATTGGAGAGTTCAGTCCGTTAACATTAAGAGATAGGACTGAGAGGTATTTGGGAGTTCCTGCCATGTTATCTACCTTCTTGGGGGCTCCGAAAACTGGGTTCTTCCTATGGTTCTTGGATTCTCAGTTTGGGTGCAGTTTCTTGGCCTTTATTGCGGTCTTGTTGGTTTTCTATGTGTAGGACATCTTTAAGAATCTTTTGTAGGGCTGGTTTGGTGGAGATGTATTGTTTCAATTTTTCTTTGCTATGGAAGGTTTTTATTTGGCCTTCAGTTATGAAGGAGAGTTTAGCTGGGTACAGAATTCTTGGTTGATAGTTGTTTGTTTTTAGGGCATGGCATACATCATTCCAGGCTCTTCTTGCTTTGATTGTCTCTGCTGAGAAATCTGAGGTGATTCTAATTGGTTTCCCTTTATAAGTGATTACCCTTTTCTCTCTGACAGCTTTAAGGATCTTTTCCTTGTTCTGAGTTGATCCTGTGTGGATTATTATGTGACGGTGGGATGTCCTATTCTGGTCTGGTTTATTTGGGGTTCTAAAGGCTTCTTGTATCTGGACAGGCCTATCTTTTTGCATGTTTGGGAAGTTCTCTGCTAGGATCCTGTTAAACAGATTTCCTAGACCATTAACTTCTGTTTCTAGGTGCTCCTCTACACCCATTATCCTTAGATTAGGCCTTCTGATGGTGTCTTCCAGGTGTTGGATAGATCTATCATATTTCTTGGACTTGTCTTGGATGGTTGTATGTTCTTTCTCTATAATATCTAGGCTGTCTTCAATCCCTGAGATTCGATCTTCTGCATGGTCTAACCTGCTGTCAAGACTCTCTACTTTGTTTTTTATCTCTTTTCCTTCTAGTTGGTCAGCTTTGATGGCTTCAAGTTCTTTGTTGAAGCTCTGTTTTAGGTCTTGTATGAATTTCTTTACTTCCTTAATTTGGTGTTCAGTGTTTGTCCTCAAATCACTTAGTTGATTGGTTATGGTTTCTTTGGGCTCCCATTCCTTCTGTTGGGTTCCATTCAGCATTCCCTTTGTGGTCTCCCTGACTTCCTTCATCTCTTTGTTAATGGATTCCATGAATGCCTTTAGTGATCTTTGTGTGTTCTCTACCTGGTCTCTCAATTCCTGTATTACTCTTTGATTAGCTTCCTCCTGTTCGCGGGATTCCTGCAGATCTCTTTGAGTGTTCTCAGCCTGCTCACGCCATTCCTCCCTTTCTCTTTGAGTATTCTCAAGTTGTTCACGCAAATCCTGTATCAGTTTTTGAGTAGCTTCCTCACGCTTATGATATTCCTGTATAAACTTCTGGGATGCCTCCTCTCTCTCCCTATCACGCTCATACAGAGTCCTTTGTACGTTGTCAAACTTTTCATTTATCATGTTTGCCACCAGTGTTTGTAGAGCTGTTTGGGAACTCTCCTCTGGATTATTCATTATCTGTTCTAACCCCTGATTATCAGGATTGGGAATTGAGATACCCGAATTTGCCATTTTTCTTGTGTTTTTCCGGCTTACTCTGCCCATTTGAGATGAAGATAGCACCAGTTTTGTGCTAGAACACTATCTTAAGGCAACCATCAACCAAAGTTTGCATTTGTACAGTCAATAGTCTACAGATACAATCTAGTTCAACAGATACATCTATTCGACATCAAACAACTATATGTTAAAGGACTTTGAACCGCAGAGAAGAATTTGGAAAACCAGAAATTATTAGGGTTAGGGAGGGATGTGGGTAAAAAATAGGAATAGATTGGTGTGGGAAGGCACAGGGAGAGTTAACTATGTCCTAATCACAATGCAGGAAATAGGTTGGGTAGGATGTAAGTAGAGAGAGAGAGAAAAGGGAAGAAAGGGAAATGGGAATGAAAAGAGACCAGAAAAAAAATAGAGACGTAAAAATTAATGTTATTTTAGAGATTAAAAGACCATCTATTTATAGAGGGATATGAATATGTTGAGAGAAAGGGAGGGACATAGAGGAGATGAGAAAAACTTTTAAAAAATGCTTAAAATATTATATAGGTATAAAGAGGTAGTACTGTTATTAATGAATTTAAGTCTCAGAAGTTTTGAATTGAGTAATAAGTTTGTGGATTAAGTGTGTACACAATGGGGGATAGGGTCTACTGGTTAACTACGGGTTTATCTGAGGATGTGCAGGACAAGAGTTAAGTCACATAAAGGTGAACAAAGAGGAAAAGTTGGAAAGGATAGGAAAGTGAGAAGAAAAGATCAGAAGTTCAGTAGAGCTAGAAAAGAAAACAAAAACAAAAAGATAATTAAGAATGAATGAAAAAGAGAAAGAAGACAAGAAAAGAAAAGAAAACACACATTCACGTATTCCTAAAATAAAAATTATAAGAGGAGAAAAAAAATTAATGGAAAACAATTATTTTTTCAGAAGAGGCAAAAATTAAAGATTAATAAAAGTTTTAGAAAAGCAAAAAAAAAAAAATTTTTTTTTATATATATATAAGGTAACAAAAAACGAAAAAAAAACAAAACAAGAAAAAGAAAAAAAGAAAAGAAGAAGAAGAAAAAAAAAAAATATCTTTGATTTTTTTTTTTTTTTTTTGGGAGGGGTGGGAAGAGTCCTGTATCTCCCTTTTGTCTGTAACCAGAGTCTGGCTGGAGTCTCTGGTCAGCTTGAGGTCCTGTGGCTTGATTGGTTTCTTAAGTCAGTTTGTTGGAACAGGCAGAAAAATGCTCTGCTTTACCCAAGATTTTGAGATCCCCCTCCCAGGTTAGTTTACTGGGAGGGTGATCTGCTTTGAGAATCACAAAAGAGGGGGATGCAGTGATGAGGCTAGGTTCTGGGTAGAGTTGAGGTCTTTCAAGGAACAGTAGCTTTTCCCTGGGGCTCTTTTGTGAAAAAAAAACTCACAGCACCCAGCCTGGAGCCATTCTCAGGGTTTCTGTTTTTCAATTGATTGTGGTGGCTGCTAGAGGGAGGGGCAGCCTCTGGCTCTGGCCACCCAGAGAGGAGAGCCACTCCAATGGCTGGTGCCTGAGCTGGGCGACCCCTCCCTGGATGGAACTGAGTCTGTGAGGTCACCTCGCCGCCAAGTTCCCGTGAACTGCCAAATGACTAGCTCTATTCCAAGGCCTGAGCTGGAGCTAGCCGCTCCTCCGAGCTTTGTCGGTATCCAAGATGGAGATCACCGGTGCTGGGGGGGGGGAGGGGTGGCCTTCCCTCCTCTGCTCCCAGAGGAGGAGTGAGGAAGCGGGGCTTCTACTCACGCGGAGTCTTGGATCCCGGGTCGTCTCTGGTCTGCAAAGTGCAGGATGAAGTTGTCCGCTCCTTGTCGGTTCTTGCTGGTGTTGAATCCGCTCGTCCGCTGCGTCTGGCTCCTTTGTCCCGGACTGCGTCTCAGGTATGCCTCCGCGGCGGTGGTCGCCGCTGCGACCCTGCCGCCGCAGCGGCAGCTGCTCAGATGTGTCTGCTTGGCTTCCCCTCTCTTGACTAACTCTCTGTCCTGTGATGGCACACTTGGTGTGATTCTCTGGCTTGGGACTGTTTACTGGAACTCTGAAACTGTTTTCTATGCAAGAGCTTGTTCAGATTCCAGCTTCTCCTCCGCCATCTTCCCGGAACTCTCACTTCATCTGATTTCTGCTGCTGGCCGTGGATGGCGGCAAGCTGACCATGTTCATGGTGCTGTGAGAGCAGTGCCAGCCCTCCCTGTACAGGCACCCAATACATGACAAGTAGCTCGACAGGACAGAACAGGACAGGAGAGTTCTCCCTCAGGGTACATCCCAAGCTTTGTCTTCCTATAGAGGCACTTGGCCATGTCCTGGCCTCCCTTAGTTACTCTATCAACTACAATTTTTCTTAGTTATGCTCTATGTATTAAAAACTTCCTTAAAGACAAGTTATACTATTCATGGATTTCATACTCACAGCTCTAAATACTGAGATGCCTAAAATATATCATTGTGCTTTGAGTAAATTCCCTCCAAAAGGTTTTCCAATTCAGAAGTATATCTTTAATGGATTTTATAAAACCTTTCAAATGTTATACAAAAAAATAAGGACTAAGTAAATGAACGATCAAGTAGTTAATGATTAGAAGACTCAATGTCCTGAAACAATTCTCCTTAATTGCTCAGTACATAGAGTATAATTCCAGACGAAATTCAGCCAGATATTTTTTTATGAGAAACTTTTAAGAGGGCAAATAGTATTTCCTCACTTTCTAAGGAAATATTTTTGTAGAATCAAAATGATCTCTTCAAAGTTTTAGGAAAGTCAATAATAAATTCATCAGTACCTAGAGTTTTATAGATTGCAATGCATTTAAATGTAAATTAAGAAAATTTGTGTAGATTCCATTTTTTTTCGTTCTTCCTTAAGTAGGTTTGATAGGTTTCATCTTTGAATAAATCATCTGAAATTGTTTATTACTGTACTTTTAAATTTTATAACGGTAGGATTTCTGATAAAGTACTCATTTGTTTTGGTTATTGGTAACTGGTTTCTTCTCTGTTTTGTTATTTTGTATTTGATCAGTCTTTTAAAATATATATCCATTTATTGATCTATTCAGACACAGCTTTTATTTTCATTGATTTTCTCTGCTGTGTTCAAAAGCAGGTGTTTTTTTGCCACTTAACAAAATGATACTTAAATATCCATAGAAAAGCAAAAGAATAGAATAATAAAATAAGAGTATCAGTTCAAGCTTACTCAGTAAGCAAAGAGCTGAGGATTTTGTTTCAAAGCTAGCCAGGGGAGGAAAATCTGTGAGACTCCTATCTCCAACTAAACACCAAAAATGCTGGAAATGGAGTTTGTGGCTCAAGTAGCAGAGCACTAAGCTAGAATTACATATGTGAATTCCCAGTGTCCTGGTAAGTTGTGTTTTTTTTTTTTGAGGAGTGTAAATGTGTACAATTTTTAAGTCCTTAATGTAGCCTACTGCATGTATTATGAAGTTACACATGGTCTGATCTACTGTCCATATGGTAATCACTGAGATTTAAAATTCTGTCTTCCTGAATATTTTCCAATTTTCTTCTTTGAACCATACATTTAGGTATCAGGGGTATCCTATGGTCATTTTTCATTTAAGGAAAAAATCATTTCAGATTTCATTTAAAGTTTGAGACTGAGACTTGTACTTGGTGTTTGATGTTGTTGCTCTTTAGCTAGTACTTTACCAACTAAGCTATGACTTTAATCCATAATTTCAGGTTATTCAAAATGCTAGGAAAGGTAATAGTGATAATAATGCTATTAAGTCTGTCGCCCATCTAGATACTCACATTTGGTTTGTTTGGCTTCTTAGTTTATCAGTATATTTATATGTCATATGTTTTGGTGCTATTCCTGGAGCTTGAAATCAGAAACTTGCCCTCTCCTTGAAACTGAACATTGTTAGCACACACTGGTAATTCTATCTACTCAGAGAACTGAGATCTGAGAATCCAAGTTTAAATCCAGCCCAAGAAGGAAAGACCATGAGTTTCTTATCTAAATAATCCCCAAAATAAATTTGGAAGGGAATCTGTGGTTCAAGAGTAAAACACCGCTCTTGAGGGAAAATGCGTAAGTGAGAAGGTAAGGTCTTGAGTTTAAACCCCAATATCAGCACTCAAAAACGTTGCTTTCCTTGAGCTTTATATTAAATTGCTCAGAAAATAATCAGCATTGTAGTAATGTTTAACATTACTATTACAATCATCAGTTATATTTATTGATGTTATTCCTTTATTTTCCTAAATTTTACTGACACATTAATATCCAGTAATAGAAAGACAGGATTACTGTTTCACAAGTATTTATGGTAGTTGAATATATGGATGAGAGTTGCATACCAGAAGTTTGGACTGAAGAGAGATATTTGCAAGCTCTTCACATAAATAAATGATAGTTGAAGACGCTGTGGACATGTATGAAATAAGCTAAAGAAACCAGCAAGGAAAGATAAGGCATGATTCTGGAAAGCAAACAATTTTGGAAGAATAGAAAACAAGAAAAGTATGTAGCTTTTGGTAAGAACTTTCTAACTCACCTACACGGTGAGCACATTTGATTCCTCATTTCTAGTAAAAGCCATTTTATTTTCATTAACAATGATCTATTTGTTCCATTATATAAATTTAACATATTGTATGTTTCATAGTAGATTAATATTTATACTTTTTTTTCCTTTATAGAAGGAGTCCTACATTGTAGACAAGGCTTACCTCAAATCCTTATTCTCCTGTGTCAGGTTCCTGAGTATTGGCTGGAATTACCATGTGGTAGGATAGTACTATATCCACTTATATTATTTACATTTTGTACACTTGAAAATTAGTGTGAACAACTTTAAGCCATAGTATCTTCATGAATTTGAATGAATTTCTTTCAGAAAAATGTTATAAGTACAGTTAGTGAGTAAAGTCAAGTATGGTACACATACCTGTAATCCCAGTACCCAAGAGTATTGTAAGTTTAATAGCACCCTGAGCTTCACAGCAAGTCCTTGTCATCATCATCATCATAAACAACAACAAAAACAACAACAACTAGTGGGCTTCGAAGAGAAAAATATTAAGTGACGTGATAGGAACATACAAAATTGTGTGTGTGTGTGTGTGTGTGTGTGTGTGTGTGTGTGTGTGTGTGTGTGTTGGCCCTAGGGCTTGAACTCAGGGCCTGGTCACTGTCCTGAGATTTATGCTCAAGTCTAGCACTCTACCATTTGAACGAAGCTCCAACCTTTTTAGAGGTCATTGGAGATGAGTCTCATCCAGTTTCCGGTCCAGGCTGACATAGAACCTAGATCCTGAAGCCTCAGCCTCTTTTATAAGTAGGATTATAGGCGTGAGTTTGTAGTAGGTGTTGTATTACTGTTAAGTAATATGGTAAACATCACGCCAGTTTTTACTCGCCCCAGCAGTGTTTGAGTGTTGCACACACACTTAAGACACAACCCACACCATGTTTAATGACATCCAGGTCTCATAATCCTGTGAGATAACTATTGTTACCTATGAAGAATTTGAGGTCCAGAGACTTTAGTTAACTTTGAATCCACAGCATGGATAGAGTGGATCCTCTATGCAAGCTCAACCAGGTTTATATATTTCAGAAAACATGGTATCAACATGTGTTCTAGTCAACATGTGTTCTAGCAAGTACTGCTCTTTACAGGTACTATTAAATTCCTCTTGTATGTATGAATCATTCCTCACCCTTTAACTGTTTGCACACCATCTCATAAGCTAGGGAAAGTACAAGTGATGAGAAGAGCCATTTTTGAAAGGGAAATTGATAATGGGGTTTGAAATTGGTATTGCATATTAATATGATCTTCCATTTCAGATATGCCTCCAGCACTATATTTCTGTTTTTTAAATTTTATATTATGATAAAGGTAATTTACACATAGGTTATAGTCATATAAGTCAGGTATGAGTATATTTCTTTTTGGAAATATCACCCCTTACCTTGCTCTCTTAGATTGTCTCTCATTGGTTTGGTTTTTATTAACTTCTCCTTCTCCTTCTTCTTCTTCTTCTTCTTCTTCTTCTTCTTCTTCTTCTTCTTCTTCTTCTTCTTCTTCTTCTTCTTCTTCTTCTTCTTCTTCTTCTTCTTCTTCTTCTTCTTCTTCTTCTTCTTCTTCTTCTTCTCCTTCTTCTCCTTCTCCTTCTTCTTCTCCTCCTCCTCCTCCTCCTCCTCCTCCTCCTCCTCCTCCTCCTCCTCCTCCTCCTCCTCCTCCTCCTCCTCCTCCTCCTCCTCCTCCTCCTCCTCCTCCTCCTCCTTCTTCTTCTTCTTCTTCTTCTTCTTCTTCTTCTTCTCCTTTTCCTCCTTTTTCTTCTTCTTCTCCTTCTTCTTTTCCTCCTTTTTCTTCTTCTTCTTCTTATTACTGTGATGTAGAAGGTTTGTTAGATACGTTTGGTAATGACTACCTATTTTTGTCTTTGTTTTTGATATAGTCAGTCATGAGGCTTGAACCTATGGCCTGGGCAGTGTTCCTGAGCCCTTTTGCTGAAGAATGGCATTCATATTGAGCCAAAGCTCTACTTCAATGAGTATATTTCTATTTGGACAATGTCACCCTTTCCCTGCTTCTCCTCCAGTTTTCCCCTCCTTCCCCACCAACAAGTTTCATAGTGCACTTTCAACATAGTCTCAACTGAGTGCCACTGCTGCATTTGTTCATCCTTTGTCTCTCCATTGCTATGCCCCCTTTACCTTCCCAAAGAGAGATAAATGAAAAAATGACAAAAAATGAAAGAAAATAAAGAAAAAATATTATCTTTCTTCTGGTCCTTGGTCACTGGTTATTTTTGAGATAGGTTTTGTGTGTGTGTGTGTGTGTGTGTGTGTGTGTGTGTGTGTGTGTGTGTGTGTGTGTGTGTGTGTGTGAGCATAGTGGGGTTTGAACTCAGGGAGCTGACCTTAGGCTATTTTACTTATAGCTAACTCTCTACAACTTGAACCAAACATCCATTTCTGGATTTTGAACAGTTAATTGGAGATAAAATTTCACAGATTTTCCTGCCTGGGGTAGCTTCAATCCACTTTCCACAGGTCTCATCCTTCTTAATAGCCAGAGTTAAAGCTAGATGTGAGCCACTGGTGATGCTTGGCCTACCTTCTTTTTATTAAGTAGTTGAAATGTAAAAGAAAGTTGCAGCAGTAGTAAAAAAGAATTAATTTAATGTACGCAGCTTCTTTAAGTTTTAATAATTTGTCACATATGATATATACAGAACAACAGTTTTTGTAAATGCCCCTGAAATTTGGTTTTCATCTGGGATTTTTCCTCATCATGAACTTGATTTTATAACTTTTTATCTAATAAATATTAATGAAAACATGTCCAGAGGGCATTAATTATCTTTTCTTGTCTTTCATTATGAAATGGTGCAAGGTAAACGTGTCATGATAAATTTGTGTGCCGGACCCTGATGATATATTCACATTCTTAGTCAGAAGGCATTAGTGCCTGTTACAAATCACCTAGATCTGACAAAACCCTATCTCAGGTCTTGTTACCACCTTCCTCTATGTCATTCTCTTAGAGAGCAATTCTGAGTCTCCAGTGATCATGACAGAGCCGTCCTGGACCCTCTCAGGACCCACCAAGATCACCACTCATGTGTGTCACCTAAAGAGTGATGGGAGACTGGTGTCTGCTTCTTATAATAGAAAACAGCACAGGAACTGTTACGTCCTTAAACTGTCCTCAGTCCTGAGGATTCCTCATTGAGCATTGAAACTTAAGAATTAAGGAGACATTAAACTTTCTCTTCCTTCTGCCAGTTTCTGCTGCTGTCATCTTCTGTGGAAAGAAATAATCTGAGCTCTAGAAGCCATTTTGCTTATTCTAGGCCCTTAGAGTAAGTCTGGCTTTTATACTTAGACATCAAGATATGTAGTGATAAAAATAGCAAACAACATTTTTCCTATTCTATTTATTACTCAAATAGGAGTTTGAGAAAGTGACTTCTAATTAAGTGCCTCATACTAATAAGAATTATTGGTAGAATTTGAAAACATATTTGAGTAAGTTCCTCAGTGAGCTGTGCAAAAGAAACCACAGCAAGTGTGCTGGGTCCTCCAGTCTAACCTCTTGACCCGGAAGGAGCACCTCCTTGCTAGGCCTCCAAATTGAAAAAAGAATACTGCTTATATCTCAGATTACATGCCAAAGCTAGATACCAAAGAAAGATAAGGATAAGTGATTAGTTTGACTTTGGAACAATGCAGATGGCAAGGAGAGTTCTAAGTGAACAGAAACAAAAAGAAATTTTCTTTTGTTCATAGAGTACAATAAAAAGAGCTCTTCTTATTATCACTAAATTGTGGTTATTTGTACTTAGTACTAGCTTCTTGAAACTCCTAAAACACTCTTTAACATGAACTCAGAAGTTCCAATGGTATCAGCTTGAAATTTGATGGGAAAAAATTAATTTTTATATTTTAAAAAATATTTTATTGGGAATGTGGAGGAAGATGGCGGAGGAGAAGCTGGAATCTGAACAAGCTCTCACATAGAAAGCAGTTTTAGAGTTCCAGTGAACAGCCCTAAGCCAGAGAACCACACCAAGTGTGCCATCACAGGACAGAGGTTTAGGCAATAGAGGGGAAATCAAGGCAAAGAGACACATCTGAGCGTTTGCCAGCGCCGCCGCGGCGGCGACTGCAGGGCACCATAACTGAGTCACAGAGTCTGGGAAGAAGGAGCCAGACGCAGCGGGTGAGTGGCTTCGACTCAACACCAGCAAGAACAGACAAGAAGCAGACATCTTCATCCTGCAGTTTGCGGACCAGAGACAAGCCAGGAACCAAGACTCAGCATGAGTAGAAGCCCGACTTCCTCACTCCTTCTCAGGGAGCAGAGGAGGGAAGGCCACCCCTCCCCCCCCAGCACCGGTGATCTCCATCTTGGATACTAACAAAGCTCGGCGGAGCTGCGAGCTACAGCTCAGGCCTTGGAATAAAACGAGTAATTTAGCAGATCACAAGAACTTAATGGCAGCGTGACCTGCCAGACTCAGCTCCATTCAGGGAAAAGTCACCCAGCTAGGGTGCCAGCCATACGAGTGGCTTTCCGCACTGGGTAACCAGAGCCAGAGGCTGCCTCTCCCTCTAGCAGCCTCCACAATCAATTGAAAAACAGAAACCCTGAGAATGGCTCCAGGCTGGGCTCTGTGAGGTTTTCACAAAATAGCCCCAGGGAAAATCTACTGTTTGTTGAAAGGCCTCAACTCCACCCAGAACCTAGCCTCATCACTGCATTCACCTCTTTTGTGATTCTCAAACCAGATCACCCTCCCATTAAACTAACCTGGGAAGGGGATCTCAAAATCTTGGGTAAAGCAGAGCATTTTTCTGCCTGTTCGAACAATCTGACTTAAGAAACCAATCAAGCCACAGGACTGCAAGCAGACCAGAGACTCCAACAAGAGGCTGGGTACAGACACAAGGGAGATGCAGGATTTTCCCACCCCTCCCAAAAAAATCAAAGAACTTTTTTTGTTTTTCTTCTTCTTTTTTTTTTTTTTTGGTAATTATATATATAAAATTTTTTTTTCCTTTTCTAAAACTTTTATTAATCTTTAATTTTTACCTCTTTTGAAAAAATAATTGTTTTCCAGTAATTTTTTTTCCTCTTATAATTTTTATTTTAGGAATACGTGAATGTGCGTTTTCCTTTCTTTTCTTGTCTTCTTTCTCTTTTTCTTTCTTTCTTTATTATCTTTTTGTTTTTTGTCTAGCTCTACTGAACTTCTGATCTTTTCTTCTCCCTTTCCTATCCTTTCCAGCTTTTCCTCTCTTTTGTTCTTCTTTATGTGGCTTAACTCTTGTCCTGCACATCCTCAGATAAACCCATAGTTAACTAGTAGACCCTATCCCCCATTGGGTACACACTTAATCTACAAATTCATTACTCAATTCAAAACCTCTGAGACTTAAATTCCTTAATAGCAGTACTACCTCTTTATACCTATAAAATATTTTAAGTATTTTTTTTAAGTTTTTCACATCTCTTCTATGTCCCTTCCCTTCTCTCAATATATTCACATTCCTCTCTAAATAGATGGTCTTTTAATTTCTATAATAACATCAATTGTTATGTTTCTATTTTTTTTTCTGGTCTTTTTTCACTCCCCTTTCCCTTTCTTTTTTTTTTCTCTCTCTCTACTTGCATCCTACCCAACGTATTTCCTGCCTTGTGATTAGGACATAGTTAACTCTCCCTGTGCCTCCCCACACCAATCTATTCCTATTTTTTACCTACATCTCTCCCTAACCCTAATAATTTCTGGTTTTCCAAATTCTTCTTTGTGCTTCGAAGCCCATTAACATATAGTTGTTTGATGTTGAATAGATGTATCTGTTGAACTAGATTGTATCTGTAGACTATTGATTGTACAAATGCAAACTTTGGTTGATGGTTGCCTTAAGATAGTGTTCTAGCACAAAACTGGTGCTATCTTCATCTCAAATGGGCAGAGTAAGCCGGAAAAACACAAGAAAAATGGCAAATTCGGGTATCTCAATTCACAATCTTGATAATCAGGGGTTATAACAGATAATGAATAATCCAGAGAAGAGTTCCCAAATAGCTCTACAAACACTGCTGGCAAACATGATAAGTGAGAAGTTTGACAACTTACAAAGGACTCTGTATGAGCGTGATAGGGAGAGAGAGGAGGCATCCCAGAAGTTTATACAGGAATATCATAAGCGTGAGGAAGCTACTCAAAAACTGATACAGGATTTGTGTGAACAACTTGAGAATACTCAAAGAGAAAGGGAGGAATGGCGTGAGCAGGCTGAGAACACTCAAAGAGAACTGCATGAAGCCCACGAACGGGAGGAAAGAGAACTGCAGGAATCCCACGAAGGGGAGGAAGCTAATCAAAGAGTAATACAGGAATTGAGAGACCAGGTAGAGAACACACAAAGATCACTAAAGGCATTCATGGAATCCATTAACAAAGAGCTGAAGGAAGTCAGGGAGACCACAAAGGGAATGCTGAATGGAACTCAACAGAAGGAATGGGGGTCCAAAGAAACCATAACCAATCAACTAAGTGATTTGAGAACAAACACTGAACACCAAATTAAGGAAGTAAAGAAATTCATACAAGACCTAAAACAGCTTCAACAAAGAACTTGAAGCCATCAAAGCTGACCAATTAAAAGGAAAAGAGATAAAAAACAAAGTAGAGAGTCTTGACAGCAGGTTAGACCATGCAGAAGATCGAATATCAGGGATTGAAGACAGCCTAGATATTATAGAGAAAGAACATACAACAATCCAATACAAGTCCAAGAAATATGATAGATCTATCCAACAGCTGGAAGACACCATCAGAAGGCCTAATCTAAGGATAATGGGTGTAGAGGAGCACCTAGAAACAGAAGTTAATGGTCTAGGAAATTTGTTTAACAGGATCCTAGCAGACAACGTCCCAAACATGCAAAAAGATAGGCCTATTCAGATACAAGAAGCCTTTAGAACCCCAAATAGACCAGACCAGAATAGGACATCCCACCGTCACATTATAATCCACACAGGATCAACTCAGACCAAGGAAAAGATCCTTAAAGCTGTCAAGGAGAAAAGATTAACCACCTATAAAGGAAAAAAAATTAGAATCACCACAGATTTCTCAGGAGAGACAATCAAAGCAAGAAGAGCCTGGAATGATGTATGCCATGCCCTAAAAACAAACAACTATCAACCAAGAATACTCTACCCAGCTAAACTCTCCTTCATAACTGAAGGCCAAATAAAAACCTTCCATAGTAAAGAAAAATTGAAACAAAACATCTCCACCAAACCAGCCCTACAAAAGATTCTTAAAGATGTCCCACACATAGAAAACAAACAAGACTGCAATAAAGGCCAAGAAACTGCACCCAAACTGAGAATCCAAGAACCATAGGAAGAACCCAGTTTTCGCAGCCCCCAAGAAGGTGGACAACATGGCAGGAACTCCCAAATACCTCTCAGTCCTATCTCTTAACGTTATCGGACTGAACTCTCCAATTAAGTGACGTAGATTGTCTAGTTGGATTAAAAAACAAGACCCTTCTATCTGCTGCCTCCTGGAGTAACATCTTGCCCGTGAAAACAAATACATTTTCAATGTTAAAGGCTGGAACAAAATCTACCAAGCAAACGGCCCCCATAAACAGGCGGGAATTGCAATCCTAATATCAGATAAAATAGACTTCAAATTAAAATTTGTGAGAAGAGATAAAGAAGGTCGCTACACACTAATTAAAGGATCTCTCCTTCAGGAGGATATTACAATTCTAAATATCTATTCGCCAAACAATGGAGCACCCAAATCTATCCAAGAAACACTACTTTCCCTCAAATCCCATATAGATCCAAAGACATTAATTGTTGGGGATTTTTACACACCACTCTCCCCACTAGATAGATCAACTCGGCAAAAACTCAAGAGAGAAACCGCAGATCCAAACAGCTGCATAGATCAACTAGACTTAACAGACATCTACCGAACATTTCACCCAGCAGCATCAGATTACACGTTTTTCTCAGCAGCACATGGAACGTTTTCTAAAATAGACCACATTTTAGGCCACAAAGGAAACTTGTCTAAATTCAGAAGCATTGAAGTTCTACCTTCCATTCTCTCTGACCACAAGGGAATAAAACTAGATCTCAACACAAAAAGCCACCAAAGAAAGTCCGGTATCACATGGAGGCTGAACAACACACTGCTAAGTCATGAGTGGGTCATGGAAGAGATTGCAAAGGAAATTCAAATGTTCATGCTATTCAACGAAAATGAACAC
Source organism: Dipodomys spectabilis (assembly GCF_019054845.1). Lineage (NCBI taxonomy): Eukaryota > Metazoa > Chordata > Mammalia > Rodentia > Heteromyidae > Dipodomys > Dipodomys spectabilis. The sequence goes on along the minus strand of NW_024870978.1, from coordinate 10,764,371 downwards.
ACAAATTACCAGCTCCTCTGGGACACAGCAAAGGCAGTACTCAGAGGCAAGTTTATAGCTCTGAGCTCCTACATCAACAAATTGGAGAGATCTGAAACTAACAATTTAATGACGCATCTAAACCTCCTTGAAAAAGAGCAGCAAGATAAACCCCAATCCAGTAGACGGAAAGAAATAATCAAAATTAAATCAGAATTAAATGAATTAGAATCCAAAAAAGCAATAGAAAGAATCAACAAAACAAAGAGTTGTTTCTTCGAAAAACTTAACAAAATTGACATACCCTTAGCAAATCTTATCAGAAAAAGAAGAGAACACACCCAAATTAATAAACTCAGAGATGAGAATGGAAACATCACCACGGAAACAACCAAGATTCAGAACATTATAAGGGAATAGTTCTCAAAACTGTATGCTAATAAGTTTGAGAACTGGACAGAAATGGACCTCTTCCTAGCAAATATTGACATGCCAAAACTAAACCAAGATGAGTTAAACCAGCTTAACAGGCCCATATCAAGCATTGAAATAGAAACAGCAATGAGAGTCCTCCCAGCTAAGAAAAGTCCAGGACCAGATGGTTTTACAGCGGAATTTTACAAGGCCTTCGAAGCACAGCTCACACCAATTCTCTTCCAACTCTTCAATGAAATTGAAAGAGAAAGCTCACTACCGAACACATTCTATGAAGCCATCATATCCCTCATCCCAAAACCAGGCAGGGACTCATCAAAGAAAGAGAACTATAGACCCATTTCTTTGATGAAGGTTGATGCAAAACTTCTCAACAAAATTTTGGCCAATCGACTTCAATAATTCATCCAAAAAATCATATACCACGATCAAACAGGATTCATTTCAGGGATGCAAAGCTGGTTCAATATACGCAAATCAATTAATATTATTCATCACATCAACAGGAGCAAGAATAAGAACTACATGGTTATCTCAATAGACGCAGAAAAAGCATTCAACAACATCCAAAACACCTTTATGATGTTGTTTTGGAAAAATTAGGAATCCATGGAACATTCCTCAATACAATAAAGGCTGTATATGACAAACCTACAGCCAGCATTATACTCAATGGTGAAAAACTAAAACAATTTCCTCTTAACTCAGGAACAAGACAAGGATGCCCACTGTCTCCACTTCTCTTCAATCTAGTATTAGAATGCCTAGCTACAGCAATAAGACAAGAGGTAAACATAAAGGAGATCCAAATAGGGAAAGAAGAAATAAAACTCTCCCTCTTTGCAGATGACATGATCTTGTATTTAAAGAATCCCATAGACTCCACTCCCAAATTACTCAAGCTGATTCAAAACTTTGGCAAAATAGCAGGTTATAAAATTAACCCCCCAAAATCAATGGCTTTTCTGTATGCCAACAATGAGAAAAGTGTGGCTGAAATTAGGAAAACAACTCCATTTATAATAGCCCCACAAAAAATAAAATACCTAGGAATTAACTTAACTAAAGAAGTGAAGGACCTCTATGATGAAAACTTTAAAATCTTGAAAAAGGAAATCAACACAGAACTTAAAAAATGGCAAAACCTCCCATGCTCCTGGATTGGAAAGATTAACATCGTAAAAATGGCAATACTTCCCAAGGCTATCTACTAATTCAACGCAATACCTATCAAAATTCCACCCTCATTCTTCAAGGAAATAGAAGAGGCAATCCAAAAATTCATATGGAACAATAAAAGACTCCGAATAGCAAAAACGCTCCTCAACGGAAAGAACACTTCTGGAGGAATATCAAGACCAGATTTCAAACACTACTATAAAGCCATAGTAATCAAAACAGCTTGGTATTGGCGTAAGAACAGACCTCAGGACCAATGGAATTGAATTGAAAACCCAGAAATGAACCAACAGACCTTTAGCCATCTAATTTTCGATAAGGGAGCTAAAACAATAGAATGGAACAATCACAGCCTCTTCAGTAAATGGTGCTGGCAAAATTGGTTAACTACATGTTGAAAACTAAAGCTAGATCCTTATATATCACCCTGCACCAGAATCAACTCCAAATGGATCAAAGACCTTGAACTCAAAGCAGACACTCTGAAAACATTACAGGATGGAATAGGAGAAACCCTAGGTCTCCTTGGCTCAGGCCGAAATTTTCTGAATAGAGACCCGGAAACACAACAAATCAAAGAAAGGTTGGACAAATGGGATTGCATTAAGTTGCAGAGCTTCTGCAGGGCAAAAGACATAGCTAGCAAGATCAATAGAAAGCTCACGGATTGGGAGAAGATCTTTACTAGCCATACAATGGACAAGGGTCTCATATCTAAAATATACTTGGAACTCAAAAAATTAAACCACCCAACAACAAATCCTCAAAGAAACAACTGTCCAATAAATAAGTGGGCGAAAGACTTAAAGAGAAACTTCTCTGAAGAAGAAAGAAGGATGGCCAATAGACACATGAAGAAATGTTCAACATCCCTAGCCATAAAAGAAATGCAAATCAAAACAACATTGAGATATCACCTCACTCCAGTTAGAACGGCAAAAATCAAGAACTCTAACAACAACAAATGCTGGAGGGGATGTGGACAGAAAGGAACCTTACTTCATTGTTGGTGGGAATGTAAACTTGTTCAACCACTTTGGAAAGGAGTATGGAGGTTCCTCAAAAGACTTCACATACAACTCCCCTATGACCCAGCAATCCCACTTTTGGGCATTTACCCAAATGTTTACAAACAAGACCACACTAAAGCTACCAGCACAACTATGTTTATTGCAGCATTATTTACCATAGCTAAGATATGGAACCAACCCAAATGCCCCTCAGTAGATGAATGGATCAAGAAAATGTGGTATATATACACAATGGAATTCTATGCCTCCATCAGAAAGAATGACATTGCCCCATTTGTTAGGAAATGGAAAAACTTGGAAAAAATTATATTAAGTGAAGTAAGCCAGGCCCAAAGAAACGTAGGTCCCATGGTTTCCCTTATTTGTAATATCTAGTATATGTATGAGTCAAGAGGAAAAGGTCAGATAATGTGATGTCAGGAAAATGAACCCTTAGATGTGTATTTTAATGTTTTTTTCTTTCATGCATGTGTTTCTAACACATTTATAAGATTATCTCTGTTGCTTTGTATGTCCCTCCCCCACAGTATAACCTCTGATTTCACTATATTTGATGTCAGTATAACTTGTGGAGGAGATGGGGAAAAACCAGTCGTTTAAGGATTCAGGTGGACCTGTTGCAACAATGAGAAGTACAAAATGTCATCTCAAAACCAGCTTTACAATGTCGGAGTGGGGGAGGGAGGGGGGTTTGATTGTGTGGGGGGGAGGGGGGAGGCTGGGAAGGGAGGTGAAGGGTAAACAAAGGAGGAGGCTGCAATGCTTGGTAAGAAATGTATGCATTATCCTGCCCATGTAATGGTAACCCCTCTGTACAGTATGTTCTCAAATAAAATTAAATTAAATTAAAAAAAAAAAGAATTGCCAGGGATAAAACTAATTTGAAAAGAAAAATGAAATAAAGTAAAAAGAAAAAACTAGTTACAATACATTGGCTATATCAAGGTTGACAACTAAACAAAATAAGACCTGCTGTTTCAATATCTTGATGTTCATTTCAATTAGCATCATTTTGTATGATCACACATATGTTTATAGTACTTCAGCTATTACAATCCTCTGTCAGGACTAACAGGATAATACTAATTGCAAATGAGGGAAATCATAGAGCTTATGTTTCTTTGGTCCTGGCTTACTTCACTTAATATGATTTTTTGCATGTCTATCAATTTTCTTATGAAAGGGACAATATCATTCTTTCTAACAGAAGCATAAAATTGTGTAAATATACCACATTTTCTTGATCCATTCATTTATTGTGGGGCAACTGGGTTGGTTCCATATCTTAGCTATGGTAAACAATGCTGCAATGACCATAGTTGTGCTGGTAGCTTATTGTGCTCTATTTTGAAATCATTTGCGTGATGGCCAAGAAGTGGGATAGATGGATCTTACGGGAGTTCTATGTTTAGTCTTTTTAGGAACCTCCATACTGCCTTCCATTCCCACCAACAGTGTAGTAGTGTTCATATTTAGCCACATCCTGGTCAGCATCTGCTATTATTTGTTCTCTTGAAAATGATTATTCTAACTGGGATGAGGTGGAATCAATGTAGTTTTGATTTGCATTTCTTTTATGACCAGTGATGCTGAGCATCTCCCTTCTCCTTTCTAGAGGCTACACGATTACAGATTTCTAGTGTCTCACCAGAGGCATAGAAACTTGTAATGCTGTGTGATTTTAGTGTTACATTCACTTAGTTGGAGCTTACACTGACTCCTATAACTTACAATAAAGGTTTATATTATTTTGCTTACTGAAAAATAAGTAATTTTCAAAAACGTAGAAAAAAATCTCTTCGTCAGGGGTCCCAGATTCTTTATTGGGAAATTTTTATTTCGTTGCTTGTTTGTTATATCACTTAAGCACACGTTGAATTTTTGGTTTTCCCACCAAATCTTCAACAACCAAAAGCTACGTTGCCTTATTGGATTTCACTTCATAAGTTAGCAAAAAGTTGACATATTTTTGGTTTGGTCTTTCAGGGATTTTTGGCTATTGGAGTGTTAGTGGGCCAGTACACAGGCTTGGACTGAGGGTCTGGAATTCTTGCTTAGATTATTTTACTCAATGCTGTCACTGTGCCACTTGAACTACATCTCCACTTCTTGCTTCTTAATTGAAGATAATAATCTTGAGGAGTTATTTGCTTAGGTTGGCATCAAACTGTCATCCTCAGATCCCACCCTCCTGAGCAGCTAAGATTAGAAGAATGAGCCAGACCCTGGATATATTGTGTTCCCTATGTAACCTAATCAAGGGCACAGAATTCTGAAGCATATGTGTATGGTTATATATTTCAAAATTAGATGGTGAAATATAGACCTTTGTGTGTGTGTGTGTGTGTGTGTGTGTGTGTGTGTGTGTGTGTGTGTGTGTGTGATAAATGTGCAGAGGGGTATGAGGATGAAACTGATTTTGAGGAAAGATTTCACCTAGAGCTGTTCACAGATTTGGCTACGCTGTACAGAATGCTTGCGACTAAAAGTGACGTAAATGCTGTCATCGTCCCATTCACCTACACCCCTTGCTAATATATTTATAACCTGTGATGTTGTCAGGGTTACTTTTCGTGTATGAGAGCCAGTACTAGGGCTTGAATTCAGGGCCTGGATGTCCCTTAGCTTTGTATGCAATGCTAGCACTCTGCCATTTGAAGCACAGCTCATCTTTGTGCCTTTACTGGTTAATTGAAGGTAAGAGTCTTTTATTCTCATGTTGGCTTTGAACTCAGTTCCTCATATCTCAGGGTTCTGAGTAGCTAGTTTTACAGGCCTGAGTTCCAGTGCCTAGCATTTCATTACTACTTTTACAATCTGCATGCTCACACACATACTTTGCATTCCAAAATCTCACTGCTCAGGATATCTGACAAGATGTGAGGAAAGATGGTTGAGTGGATAAGTTACCAAATGGGCTTCTACCCCATTAACATCATTTTGGTCGTTAACTTACCCTTCAGTCAGTGAGTACATATTTCCCCTTTCACTCTGACTTTTTCAAAAGGAACTCAGTGAAATGTTTTTGTTATATCTTTCAAAGATTATCTCCCAAACAGGAGATATTATTTGAATGTATTTGATAATATTTCAGATTGGGTTGGTCTTGTGTGTCGGAATGTCTGTGGGCAGAGACCGTCCAGCCAGCTGGACATCAGGCACAGAGCTGATGCTTCCTGTCTGCTGGTTGCAGAGAGGAAGGTTTTCTTCCTGGCCAAGCTTTCAGTTGAGATCCTTTCATCTTAGACTTCTAATTAGCTAGCATAACAAGCATGAACCACCACCAATAGGCTCATTTTAGAAGTATTAGAAGCTTTTCATTCATTGCTTTTTTCCAGGAAGTTTGATCTGGGCATCCTGGTTGTACCTCATAAGGTTATTTGTATGAAACACGTTGCCTCTGCCATTTCTGAAATTCATTTCCTCAGTACTAGATAAATGAATTTGATCTAAAGCCAATAGCATTTTCCTTCCAAAATGTTAGGTAGCTTACTTAAATCTCTTATCCTTTGGCAAAGCAATCAGGATGTTTGTGTAAAACCTTAATTCTTGAAAGGATTGTAGTTAGAAGGTATCATGTGCAAACTTTCATATAGTCTCTTATTTTTTAATGTTTTTATTGTAAAAATACTGTACAGAGGGGTTACATTTACATGAGCAAAATAATGAGTATATTTCCTATCAAGCATTGTTACCTCCTCCTTTGTTTTTCCCTACCATCTCTTCCCTCCCACCTCCAGAAGTACACTCCCTCCTCTCTCCTTCCTTCCTGCCTAAATTGTAAAGTAAGTTTTTCAACATAGTGTCTTGTACATCTCATTGTTACAGTGGGTCAAGCTGTATCCATTGTTAAGCATTTGGATTTTTCCCTTCTCCTCCCAAAGCTAGAGAAATATATATACAAGATGCAGGGCACCGACATCAATACAGTGAAAACAAGGATTATATTGTGGTGGAGCAACATACAAAGAAACAAAAATTCACATAACTAATGTAACAAGATTGGATGGAAGAGTGATGATGGTAGAATTAATTTGATAACTATTATATAGTTTTTAATAGTTAAGGCTTTTTAACTCAAAGGAGGATTAAAACACTCAGAATAGAGGAATATAGTTACTATTCATTTGATGTGTGTGGATAGATTATCAGAATTCTGATGATTAATTAAAATATATGTTCAAATTTCCAGTGGTAGACTGGTATGCTAAATGGGAGCAGACATTGGTGATGCCAGGGGTTTGAAAGCTGATAATGAAGCAGAATATCAGGGGAGAACATTTGCTAAGGATATAATTTCCACAGGTCATACCAAATATATGGAACTAGAATGCTAAGTGATTATCTACTGAGCACTAAATTTTATTTGTTGGATTCTTTGTTTTATGAAGTCCAGGGATTAGAACCTAGGGCTTGGGTGCTGTCTCTTAGTTTTTTTTTTCTCAAGGCTAGTGCTCTACCAGTTGCTTCACATCGATATTTTGGGTGGTTAATTGGAGAACAGTCTTTCCAAATTAACTCTTTGGGCTTGCTTCAAACATGATCTTCAGGTATCAGCCTCCTGAGTAGCTAGCATTCCAGTTGTGAGCCACCAGAGCCCGGTGAGAATCACATTTTAAAAGTATTCTGTAGGTGAATCATATGTTTCTAGCTCCTATTTGAGCACTTTGGTTCCAGAGGGTCATGTCAGATTTAGAATAGCATGATAATTTTTCATTTTGTAACCCGCAGCAACCAATATCTATCTAATTTATTCTTATCTTCATTTCTGATCTTTTTTTCTTCATTGTACCTTTCCATTCTTACTTCACAAGCAAGCATGTCAGTGCTGTTTTCCTTTTCTGAAGCAAGTCACGTCCATTCCCATTAATTGGGGATGTACTTGCTGTTCTTACTGCCTGCAGTACCTGCTTCTAGATAATTGCATCGATGATGGCTCTCAAGCTAGCTATCTCCTTCTCAGGGATGTCTCCTCGCATCCCCACTTTGAAGTTGTTGCCACTAAACCACCAATGTCATGTCTCTGATTTATAGAAATTATCATTATGACTTCTGGATTTCTTTTTAGCAAGAAATTGCTAAGGAGAGAGCCACGTTCACTTCTGTTTCGTCAACATCTGTAATAGTGCCTGGTCCTTAGTGCTTAGGAACCTTACTTGGAGATCAGCCTTCTCTAGCTCAATTTATGCTAGCTTCTGGTCAAGCCAGCTCTTCAAGCTGAAGTCTGGTGGCTAGTATTCTTTGTGCCTTTCTGTGTCGCTGAGTCCACTTCAGGGCAAGATCAGTGCCTGACACCTATTTCCTGCTATGGAAAGATGGCTGTGGCATCATAGAAGTTATGAGCATTGTTTTATGAAGCTGCGTGAGGACACACATAGCCACAGAAATTCACCAAGGCAAGTGTGTCCCATGCCCAGGAGTGCATTCTATAACTAAGCAACCAAATTATCACCCACTCCCTGATGAACTCTATATTTCTATTTCCTTAAAAAGAAAAAGAAAAATTCAAAACATGCCTTTGATGATTTGTCATTGAATTACTGAAGCAGAGTATACAATTTTGTGTATATGTAAGACTTTCTCCATCTCTCTTGAGCCATTGACATATTTCTATGTGTTTGAAGCTTGGAAGGTAAAATGAGGTTTAATTCAGCATAGTCAGAAACACTTTTGGAGGGAATGCCAACTTTCAATATGACGTTCTACAGATGTCCATCTTGGCACAGGAACTGAGTATACTGTCATAAGATAAGAGGCTTGTTCTGATTTCTACTGACTTTTCTCTGGGTTCAGGGAGTGTGATCCCACTGCATGTGTGTCTCTTTGCTACACTAGAGGGCCCAGGCCTCCTCTCAAAATCTAATGCCATGGGGGTAAGAGAGACTAAACCTCAGAACCCAGCTTCCCACATCACTAGGATTACAGACCTGAGACTCCTATACTTAACTCATAGCTGGTTTTTTATACATAGTGTACTAAGAAACAAAAAATATATTCATATAATTATAATCAAAGTTATATTACCACTTTCCCCAATAATGATTTACACTAGATTTGTGAAAAATATACTCAAGACTGAAAATTATAAATGCCTTTGTAGTATGAAAAATCATATTCAATCTTATACATCATATAATATACTATACAAAATATAAAGATTATCACAAATATTTGCATATAACTGATTTAATAGTGGATTCTTTTTCCTTCCTGATTTTGTCTTTGTCCATCTATGTAAGCCTTCTTTCTTCTATTGATGATGGCTTTTACTTTCCAATATAGGTATTTCCTATGTATTTTGTCAAATATTTTCAGCCCTAAGTACATTTTGGATATTATTGGAGCCAAATTTTTCTTCAATATTTCCCAAAGCACAATAAATATGTATACAGACTTGAACTCACTGTTGGAAGAGAGTCCCATATACCACTATAAGCATTGTAGCATTTGTCACAATTGACAGAACTGCTTTCTAAGGACATCTGATCTGCTATGTCCTAGAGCTTTTGGAGCCAACTTATCATCTCATTCAGGCATGGCCTGGCTTCCTTGCCACTCCCTGTGCATTTAACAGTCCCCTTTATATCCAGAAGTCTCTCTTGTACAGCCCCCTCTTACTCTGTGTTTTCCCACAAACAAAACAAGTGCATGGTGCTTTAGATTGTAGGTTGAAAAAAACAACATTTAGGATTCACGAATTGTATAACATAATATAAACATTGGCATTTTAATAACGTTAGAAAAATAAATAGAATGAACATTTTACAACAATAAGGACAAAAAGAAAAATAAAAATTTTCCCAGGAAGAGGGGAAGGAATCTCGAAATCTAGATTGGCCTCTAAGTTGCCTTCAGGCAGCAATTCTGCCTCAGAGTCCTCAAAGAGATCTACTTCCTCATTAATGATAGGATTTTTTCCTGAGTCTAGGGAGGGAGAGATTCTAATTTCTCAATTGGATATTGGATCCCCTGCAGTAGGATATATTGGTCTGGATATTCTGTGAGGACAGATTCCCTTTCCTCAACTGAAACTAGATTTTGGACTTCACTTACTGATTTTCCTAAACATAGACTGGGTCATTTTCCATTGGTACACATTTATCCTGCACTCCAAAAAGAAAAGGTATGTACATATGACCAAATAAGTGAAATGAACCACAAGATAGGGACATAAGTGGTTTTTTCTTTCTTTCTCTTGTTTCTAACGTATTTACAATATATCATGTGATTTTTTTTGTTCTTTGTATGTTCCTCCCCCATGGTATAACCCCTGTTTTCACTGTATGTAATGTCGATGCCATGCATATTTTATATATGCTTCTCTAATTTGTGGAGGGGAAGGGAAAAAACAAAATGCTTAAATAGAGATACAGGTTGACTCATTGTAATAATGAGATGCACAAGACACTTTGTGGAAAAACGAGCATCAGAATTTAGGCGGGATCAGGGGGAGTGTAGCTGTGGAGGTGGGAGGGAAGGCATGATAGGGGATAAACGAAGGAGGAGGTAATAATGCTTGATAGGAAATGTACTCATCACCTAGATTATGTAACTGTAAACCCTCTGTACATTATTTTTACATTGAAAATGTATTAAAAAAAGATCAAAAGACCCAGAAATAAAACCACATACTTACAATCATCTGATGTTTGATAAAGGAGTGAAAGATGTACAGTGGAAAAACGTAGCCTTGCCAGTTGCCTGTGGCTCATGCCTTAAATCCTAGCTACTCAGAAGGCTGAGATCTGAGGATCGTTGTTTAAGGCCAGCAGGGCCAGGGAAGCCCATGAGACTCTTATCTCCAATAAAGCACAAGAAAATGGGAAGTGGAACAGTGGCTCAAGCACTAGACTTAAGCTGAATAGCTGAAGGACAGCGTTGAGGACCAGAGTTCAAGCCCCAAAACCGACACACACACACACACACACACACACACACACACACACACACACACACACACACTCACGCACACAAATCATAGCCTTTTCAACAATTGGTGTTGCGAAAACTGGGCAGCCATAGTCAGAAAACTAGAAGTGGATCTCTGCTTGCACTAACATCAATTCAAAATGAATTAACTACCATAAAATCAGCCAAACTACTGTAACACAGAATAGGGGTGACATTAGAAATTGTAGGTACAGGCAGGAACTTCCTGAATAGAGTCCCAGGGGCACAACAGATAGGAGAGAGACCCAACAAATGGGACTATATCAAAGGAAAGAAATTCTGCAAAGACTAGGGACATAGCCACTAAACTAAAAAGACAGCCAACAAATTGGGAAAAGATATTTACCTGCAATACATCAGAAAAAGGGCTAATATTCAATGTATACATGGATTTCAGGAAACTACCTCTCCCAAACCTAATAAACCAATCACTAAATGGGCAAGGAGGTAAGGAGAGACTTCTCAGAAGAAGAGGTAAATATGGCAAAGAACCATCAGAAAAGATTCATCATCCCTGGCCATATAAAATGTAAATCAAAGCAATCCTGAGGTACCATCTTACCCAAATATTCTGAATTCTGAAAACAAATGCTGTTGGGAAGTGGAGGAAAAGAAATCCTACTGCACTGGTGGTGGGAATGTATACTAATACAACCACTCTGGAAAGCAGTCTGGAAGTTACTCAAAAGGCCTTCTCTAATACCATCCCTGCAGCCATACCAGTTCTAGGCATCTAACCTGAGCATCATGAACCATAATATGACAAGGACACTTGCATAACCATGTTCCTTGCTGCTCAATTCACAGTGCCAAGTTATGTACAAAACCCAGATGCCCCACAATAAATAAATGGATCCAATAATTATGCTATCTATATACAATGAAATTTTACAGAAAGAGCCATTAGAAAGAAAAAATAATGTCATTTGCAGGGAAATGGATGGAACTAGAATAAATCATGTTAAGAAAGTTAAGCCAAGATCATAGAGACAAATGGTACATTTTCTCCCTGATATGTGAAGGTTAGATTTAAAACTCAAGGGGATATGACAAACTGTACATGATTCTAGGCATCATATACAATAAGAACAGAAGAGGACAGGCTTTGGAGAAAATCACAAAATTGTAATACCCAAGCACCTCTTCTTATGTGTATAAAACAATACATATACTGAATTAAATTGCAAAGATAAGGAAACAAAGGAACTTGTCTTAATTCATCTATTCATTTTGTGATGACTCTGTATTCTTTACCCAATATACAGTATGTAATATGCGCGCACATCTAAGGAAAGATAGGGGAAGGATACAGAATCAGTGAAAAATTGCAGCAGTAGAACACACTAGCTGTACTGGACATTGTTGAAAGTGAACTATGCAACTCGAGGGTCGAGATGGGAAGGGAGGGAATGGATGAGAATGGGGGAACAGATGAGACTAGGTAAAAGGAAGAAAATGTACTAGTTACCTGACATAGAGAAAAGTAACCATGCTGTAAATCACCACTAAAACAGCAATATTTGTTTTTTTTTTAAAAGAAGATAGTTCCCAAATGAGAATATGACAAAAGGGAAATACAGGGCAGATAATTCTTTTTTTAAGTCCTTGGTACCTGAAAGTTTCAATCATTAGCTATTGTCCTACAAACTGAGTCATACCTCCAAACCCAAAAGTCCTTACAATATTCAGATTTTTTTGTCCTTGATTTCTTCACATTTTCTATTTACTTTTCAGTGTGTGTGTGTGTGTGTGTGTGTGTGTGTGTGTGTGTGTGTGCCAGAAATGGAGCTTGAACTCAGGATCTAGGTGCTGTCCCTGAGATTCTCTTTTGCTCAAGAGTGCACTCTACCACTTGAGCCAAAGCTTCACTTCTGGATTTTCTTGAGCAGTTTATTGGAGATAAAAGACTCACACAAACGTTTTTGCACCACTACATTCAAATCATCATCTTCAGACCTTAGCCTCTGGAGTAGCTAGGATTACAGGCATGATCTAAGGTATCTGCCTTATTAATTGTTGCTTTTTCAAAAAAGCTGGTGCCAGTGGCTCATGCCGGTAATCACAGCAACTCAGGAGGCTGAGATCTGATAATCGAGGTTTAAAGACAACCTGGGTAAGAAAGTCTGTTAGACTATTATCTCATTAACTGGTTACCCCTTCCCAACTCCTCAGCCGGAGGTCCATCCAGTGGCGCCAACCCAAACAGCATCAACAGAGACAGAGCCTGAGGTGAAACACACAGAGCCATCACCACCCTGCTCAGCCCACAACCATTTCAACTGAACTCTGATTGCAATGGCAACCAATGACCTACATCACACAGAAACAACAACAAGCTCCAGGATGAGTACTCCCCAGGGGACAGTGTATCCCTCAAGGGAGACCAGAGCTGGTGGGAATCCCCAGACCCTGACCCAGACTCCTCCCCCACAGGATCCAGTAAAACTGGGAATAGTTTGAGAGCTCCACCAGCCCATGGAGCACACCCAGCTGGCCAGGCTAGAGCAAGAGCGCCCCTGGAATGGAGCTCAAATGCCCAAGCCAGGAACAGTGCCCCTGGATCAAAACAGCCAACAGTGGAAGAAATTTGAAATTTGTACTCCAGGCTGTGTAACCTAGGTGGGATACACAGCAGCACAGGTCAAACTGGCGTGCCCCCGGCCCGGGGCCTGGACAAGGCCTGGGGATCCAGCTCCTGAGCAACACAACCAATTCCTCCCAACTGAATTCAGAAGCTGAGCATATGCCTCAGCAGAGGGGGGAAAACAAGGAACTGCACCCGCCTTGGAATCATGCCTCTGACAGCAAAAGACCAGGGGTCTAGCACAAGATAACCAGAAGCCAAAACCCAACCAGAACCCGACCCATATATCCTAGGCTGGTTATTGGACAACACAGGCCTTCAGCACCTGATAATAGTCAGGAGGTCAGGCTGGTAAGGTGGCTCAGCATTAGAGTGCTTATCTTGTGTGCATGAGGTCCTGGATCTGATTCCCAAACACCCTATATGCAGAAAGGGCCAGAAGTCATGCTGTGAATCAAATGGTAGGGCACCAGCCTTAAGCTGAAGAGCTGAGGGACAGCGCCCAGGCCCAGAGTTCAAGCCCACAACCGGCCAAAAAAAAATCAGGAGCCCATAGCAGACTCCAGCAAATGGGAGAGTACATCAAGCACATCCGATCTCACCAAGAGCACCTGTTGGAATAAACAGGAACATTCTAGACTGCTCAACCCTTCTATAGGTGGGAACTGCCAGTGATCTACAGCAGAGAGCCGAGAACAAAACCCTACGTCGGTCAGAGTAGAAGCTAGAAGTTGGCCACCAACAGAACTGAGACCAGGCAGGTACAAACTCTCTCTACCAGCACAGAAACAGCAACCAAGCAAAGCAAACATCTATTGACCAAAACAAAATTTCAGATTAGTATCCAATAATCCCTGAAATGCCATGCGAAAATCACAGAAAAAAAATTACAAGCTTTATCAATACCCAGTATAGCAAGCTACACCCAAAAGCCAGCAGCCACCCAAGGGAGAGGCCCAGTGGGAGCAAAGCAGGAATGGAAGACAAAGGTACATCCAAGAGATGCAGGAGGTAATGACTCAAGAATTAAAGTGAGAAATAGACCAGAAATTTAAAGAACACAGGGACAAAATATTGAAAGTGATGCAAGGTATCAAACAGGAGGTGCATGCAAAAATAGAGGCAGTACACACCTCACTAAAAGGTGAGATTAGTACAAACACAGAGGCAACACAGACCTCACTAAGAGGTGAGATTAGTACAAAAATAGAGGTAGTACACACCTCATTAAGAGGTGAGATTAGTACTTGGAGAACCAACATTGAATCCATAAATGAGTCCATGCAAACCACAATGGAAGCTGTAGTTAACAGAGTGAACAAAATGGAATGTAGAGTGCCAGATACAGAAGACAGAATACACCAACTGGACCAAAAAAAAATCTCAGATATGGAAAAAAAAATCACTTAAATTATGCCAAAGGGAAATCCAAGAGCAAGCAGATAGTGCCAGGAAATTTAACCTTCATATAATTCGAGTGGACAAAAGTGAGGAATATCAAAGCAAGGGAATGCAACACCTATTCAACAAGATAATCTGTGAAACTTTCCCCCATCTCAAAAAAGAACAAGTTACCTACATAACAGAAGCATATAGAATACCAAAGAAGCAAGATCCCAGGAGAAACACTTCTAGACACATTATAGTAAAAATGGTAGATCTGAAAAATAAGGAAACAATCTTGCATGCAGCAAAAATGAAGAAGGAGCTATACTACAATGGGAAAAAAATTAAATCAATGCAGATCTCTCCACACAGACACTGAATGCAAAAAAGGCCTGGGCAAGTACCATACGAGCCCTGAGAGCCAATAACTGCCAACCCAGACTGATATACCCGGCAAAGGTAGCATTCACAGTAGATGGAAAACTGAAAAACTTTAAAAGTAAAGAAAAACTAAATGAATACATAAACATTAAGCCAGCATTACAAAGAATACTAAGAGGGGGAACACAACCTGAAGAAAGCAACCAGGAACAGGGACCCACACCAGACAGGCATTAATAGAATTCTAACTGAGCAAGCACAGGAGGAAAGGAAAGAAGAAAATCTTAAAGAAACAGGGAATGACAGGGACCACAATGCATCTCTCTATATTATCTCTTAATATTAACGGTCTTAATTCACCAATCAAAAGAAAAAGAACTCCAGATTGGATCAGAAAACATGACCCATCCATCTTTAGCCTTCAGGAGACCCACTTCTCAGCCAAACATACAAACAAACTCAGAGTGAAGGGTTGAAAAAGGATCTACCAATCATATGCCCCCAGTAAGAAAGCAGGAGTAGCTATCCTGATATCTAATAAAATGAACTTTTCATTAAAATCAATAGAAAAAGACAAGGAAGGACACTACATATTAATACAGGGAACAATCCAGGAGGAGGATATTACCATTATTAACTTATATTCCCCACACATTGGCGCACCAAAATATGTTAAGCAAATACTCTCAAACTTACAGAATAAAATAGATCCCAATACAATAATACTAGGAGACTTTAACATACCACTCTCACCAAAGGACAGGTCCACCAACCAGAGGATTGGCAAAGAAGCTACCGAATTGAGTGAAGCCAAAAGCGGAACTAACTGAAATCTATCCAGTATTTCACCCTAAAACAATACACATTCTTCTCAGCAGCTCATGGAACTTTCTCCAAAATCATATTTCATGCAAGAAACTTAAGCAAATTCAAGGGGATTGACCGAATCCCCTGTGTCCTGTCCGAACACAGTGGAATCAAGCTAGTTGTCAATAATAAATCAAACCGTAGAAATTATTCAAATACATCAAAATTGAACAGCAAACTTCTGTGAAAAACCTGGGTAAGAGAAGAACTTAAAGAAGAAATCAAAAAGTTCCTACAACTCAATGAAAATGAAGATACATCACAAAGAAACTTGTGGGACACAGCAAAAGCATTCTTGAGGGGCAAATTTATTACCCTCAGTGCCCACATCAAGAAAACAGACAGACCAAGTAAAAAATCTCATATTGCAATTAAAACAGCTAGAAAAACATGAAAAAATGGAACCCAAAGTTACGAGACAAAGCCAATCAAACTAATAGCTGAAAATTAATGAAATAGAGAATAGGAAAATCATAGATAAAATTAATAAAACAAAAAGCTGTTTCTTTAAAAAAAATAAGTAAAATTGATGGACCATTGGCAAGATTAATTAAGAAAAGAAGAGAGGAAACCCAAATTAACAAGATCGGGGATGCCACAGGAAAAATCACAAGTAACCAAGATATCCAAACAATTTTAAAGGACTCTTTTCAAAAGTTATATTTTCTAAACAAAGAAAACCTGGCAGAAATGGATGCATTTTTACAGAAACAGAAGTTCCCCAAACTGAGCAAAGAAGAATTAAATCAATTAAATAAGCCACTATCTCACAATGAGATGCAGGAAGCAATCAGAAGTCTTCCAATAAGGAAAAGCCCAGGAATAGATGAATTCACAACAGAATTCTATAAAACCTATAAAGAGGAAGTAATACCCATATTCCTCAAACTCTTCAGAGAAACAGAGAAGGAGGGAACTATCCCAAACTCATTCTACGATGCCAATATCACACTCATCCCCAAACCAGGCAAAGATTCAACCAAAAAAGAGATTTACAGACAAATTTCCTTGAACACAGATGCAAAGATCCTTAACAAAATTCTAGCTAACAGAATCCAGAAAACACACACAAAATAATCATACACTACGACCAGGTGGACTTCATCCTAGAGATGCAGGGATGGTTTAACATACATAGGTCAATAAATGTAATCCAACACATCAACAGAGCCAAGTCAAGATTGACGTGCTTATCTCCACAGACACAGAAAAGGCTTTTGGTAAAATACAACATTCATTTATGTTAAAAGCTGTGGAGAAAATAGGAATAGAAGGAACATTTCTTAAAACAATGAAAGCCATATAGGACAGACCAATACCCAATATTATACTTAATGGGGAAAAGCTACTACCAATTCTCCTAAAATCAGGAACAAGGCAAAGATGCCCACTCTATCCACTCCTCTTCAATATAGTCCTGGAACAATTAGCCAGGACAATAAGGCAAGACAAAGACATTAAAGGGACCCTCATAGGGAAAGAAGTTAAACTATCCCTTTGTGAAGATGAAATGATACTATATTTTCATAATCCCAAAAACTCCATCCCCAAACTCTTAGAAATTATAAATCACTTTGGCAAAGTAGCAGGATACAAAATCAACCCACAAAAATCAGTCGCCTTCCTGTACACTGACAATGTACAAGCAGAGAGGGAAATAAGGGAAGCACCCCATTCACAATAACCTTCCAAAAAATAAAATATTTAGGAATTAACCTAACCAAAGATGTAAAAGAACTATTTAACTAAAAGTATAAAAACTTAAAGAAAGAAATTACAGAAGACACCATGAAATGGAAAGACCTTCCATGCTCTTGGTTAGGCAAACTTAATATAGTGAAAATGGTAATACTGCCAAAATTAATATACAATTTCAATTGCAATTCCTATTAAAATCCAAATGACGTACATCTCTGAAATACAGAAAACGGTCCAAAAATTCATATGGAACAATAAAAGACCTAGAATAGCCAAAAGAATTCTAGGAAAAAAAGAACATGGGAGGCATGTTGATGCCGAACATTAAACTCTACTATTGAGCCATAATAAAAAAGACAACATGGAACTGGCCCCAAAACAGACCCAAAGACCAATGGAATAGAATAGAAATTCAGAAATAAAACCACATGCCT
This sequence comes from Dipodomys spectabilis, assembly GCF_019054845.1. Lineage (NCBI taxonomy): Eukaryota > Metazoa > Chordata > Mammalia > Rodentia > Heteromyidae > Dipodomys > Dipodomys spectabilis. The sequence goes on along the minus strand of NW_024870978.1, from coordinate 10,746,447 downwards.
ACAGTCAGCTGATATTTGACAAAGGACCCAAAGTTATTCAGTGGAAGAAACACAGCCTCTTCAACCACTGGTGCTGGGAAAACTGGGTGGCCACATGTAAAAGACTAAAAGTGGACCCCAGTCTATCACCATGCACCAGCATCAACTCAAAATGGATTAAAGACATTAACATCAATCTGGAATCTCTTAAACTACCGAATGACAGAGTAGGAGAGACACTTGTACTTACATGCACAGGAAGGAACTTCCTGAACAGAGTCCCACTGTCACAACAAATTGGAGAGAGACTCAAAAAATGGGACTACCTTAAAATGAAAAGTTTCTGCACAGCTAAAGCTATAGCAACCAAGCTAGAAAGACAACAAACTAATTGGGAAAAAATATTTACCAGCAGTATATCAGACAAGCGGTTAATATCCAGTATATACAGGGAACTCAAGAAACTAATCTCCCCCAAATCTAACAAACCAACTACTAATGGGCAAGGGAAGTAAAGAGAGACTTCTCAGAAGAAGAGATAAGCATGGCAAAGAAACACATGAGGAAATGTTCACCATCCCTGGTGGTGAAGGAAATGAAAATTAAAACAACCCTGAGATACCAACTTACCCCAGTCAGAATGGCCCACATCCTCAAGTCAGCCAACGAAAAATGCTGGAGGGGATGCAGAGAAAGATGAACCCTATTACACTGCTGGTGGGAATGTACACTTATACAACCACATTGTAAAGCAATCTGGAGGGACCTCAGAAAAGTGAATATTGACCTAGGTATCTATCCTGAACAATGAGGACACAAGCACCTCCATGTTTATTGCAGCACTGTTCACAATAGCCAGGATATGGAAACAACTTAGATGTCCTACCACAGATGAATGGATCCAAAAATTGTGGTATCTATACACAATGGAATATTATGCAGCCATTAGAAAGGACAAAATAATGGCATTTGCAGGGAAATGGATGGAGCTTGAAGGAATCACGTTGAGCAAAGTAAGCCAAGAACAAAGAGAAAACGGCACATGGTCTCCCTGATAAGTGGATGTTAAATCCAAAATGCTATGTGATACAACAAAATTAACAGGACTTAAGAAACAAAGGACTTCCACTCATCTGGTCGAATCACTACTAAATAACTCAGTGCTGCTGATCACATGTATGGTATATATGTGCACACCGGAGGGAAACCAGAAGGATGACACAGAACTAGTGGGAATCAAAGAAAAACATACAACAGTGGGACCCATCACCTGAACTGGACATTGACCAAAATGAACAAAGCAACTCAATGGCAGTCATGGGAGGGAGGGAACAAGTGGGAAAGAGGGAACACCTGATGCTGTGCAAAACAAAAGAAATGTACATAACACTAAATGTGAAAGAAATAACTATTGCAAAGCTCATACACCTTTATAGATAATTTGCTCCATGAAAGTTATAATGTGTTTGTGAATTTTAACTAAACATCACTATCCCACAATACTGTTAAACTTTGGAAATTATGTAATCACTTAATCACAATAAAAAACTTGGAAAAAAATAAAAATAAAAATGGCTACAGCATGGTTTAACAGAGAGCTTGAATCCTTTCTGAGCCTTAGATATTTTCTGACTAGAAGCAGAATGGCAAACTGACGTGGGAAACTAAATCTAACATATGAAACAATTTTTCAGAAGAGTATGTGGCTCATCAGTTTGGCTCCTGACCTGATATTATAATAAGACTCACAAAATTTACATTCAATTCCCCACTGAAGTAGAGGGTATACATGGCAGGCTCTGCTACATCATAAATCAATTGCTGGTGATGAAAAAGCCCTTTCAATAGGAAATGCTCAATAAATTCAGTTTATTGAATAATCATAACAACCCTAGAAGATGGGAAATACCAGTATCCAATCGTATAATTTGGGACTTGAAAGCAGGGACTGTTTCTGATCCACTTTCTAGCACTCTACCTATTGAACCACAGCTCCACTTCTGTTTTTCTTTTATTTTGTCATGGAGCTTGATCTCAAGGACTGGGTGCTGTCCCTGATCTACTTTCTAGCACTCTAACACTTTAGCCAGAGCTCCATTTCTGGTTTTTGTTGTAATTGTTATTGTTGTTGGTGGTGGTAGTGGTGGTGGTGGTGGTAATGGGGCCTGAACTCTGGGACTTGGTGTTGTGTCTCATCTCTTCAGGTTAAAGCTCTATCGTTTCAGACATAGTGACACTTCTGGCTTTTTCTACTTATGTGGAGGTGAGCATTCGAACCCAGGGCCTCATGCATGGCAAGCACGCTTCCACTGAGGCAAATTCTCAGCACACTTCTGGTTTTTGAGAGACTAACTGGAACTAAGAATCTCATAGTGCCTTTTCGGCCCGGGTTGGCTTTGAAACACAACCCTTCCATCTCAGCCTGCTGAGGAATTTTATAGGCATGAGCCACCTGTCCCTGGCTCCAATCACATTTGCATATAAGTGAATAAAGCTCAATGATATATTGTCTTCCTCTTTAACCAAAATCAAGTAAGTAGCCAAAATTGAATTGGAAATTCAGTTGAATCTGAGTCTATATTCTTTTTTTTAATTTTTTTTATTGTAAAGATACTATACAAAGGGTTACAGTTACATGAGCAAGGTAATGAGTACACTTCCTATTGAGCATTGTTACCTCCTCCATTGCTTTCCCCTTACTATCCCTTCCCTCCCTACTTTCCCTGAGATTTTTTTTTTCAATTGTGATTAAGTGATTACATAATTTCCAAATTTCACAGTATTGTGGAATAATGATGCTCATTTAAAGTCACAAGTTCATTCTAACTTTCCTGGAGCAAATTGTCTATCACGGTTTATAACATATAACGGTGTGCACATATACACCATACATGTGATCAGCAGCATGGGGATATTTAGTAGTGGTTCGACCATATGAGTGGGAGTTCTTTGTTTCTTAAGTCCTGTTAGTTTTGTCGTATCACCTAACATTTTGGATTTAGCATCCACTTATCAGGGAGACCATGTACCGTTTGTCTCTTTGCTCTTGGCTTACCTCGTTCAACATTATTCCTTCTAGCTCCATCCATTTCCCTGCAAATGCCATTATTTTGTCCTTTCTAATGTCTGAATAATATTCCATTGTGTATAGATACCACAATTTTTGGACCCATTCATCTGTGGTGGGGCATCTGGGTTGTTTCCATATCCTACCTATTGTGAACAGTGCTGCAATAAACATTGGAGGTGCGCATGTCCTTGTACATTGGTTCCTGTTGTTCAGGGTAGATGCCTAGAAGTGGTATGACTGAGTCATACGGGAGGACAATCTTTAACTTTCTAAGGACCCTCCAGACTGCTTTCCAAAGTGGTTGTATAAGTGTAGATTCCCACCAGCAGTGTAATAGGGTTCCTCTTTCTCCACATCCCCTCCAGCATTTGTGGTTGGCTGATTTGTAGATGTGGGCCATTCTGACTCGGGTAAGGTGGTATCTCAGGGTTGTCTTTATTTGCATTTCCTTCACCACCAGGGATGATGAACATTTCCTCATGTGTTTCGTTGCCATTTTTCTTTCTTAATCTGAGAAGTTCCTCTATAGTTCCCTTGCCCATTTAGTAATTGGTTTGTTAGGTTTGGGAGGGGTTAGTTTCTTGAGTTCCATATATATAGTGGATGTTAACCACTTCTCTGATATATTGCTGGTAAATATTTTTTCTCAATTAGTTGGTTGTCTTTCTAGCTTTGATGTGATAGCTTTAGCTGTGCAGAAGCTTTTTATTTTAAGGTAGTCCCATTTGTCGAGTCTCTCTCCAATTTGTTGTGACCCTGGGACTATGTTCAGGAAGTTCCTTTCTGTGCCTATTAGTTCAAGTATCTCTCCTACTCTGTCCTGCAGTAGTTTCAGAGATTAAGGTTTAATGTTAAGATTTTTAATCCATTTTGAGTTGATGTTGGTGCATGGTGATAGGCTGGGTCAACTTTTAGTTTTCTGCATGTGGCTGTCCACATTTCCCAGCACCCATGGTTGAAGAGGTTGTGTTTCTTCCATTGTATGTCTTTGGCTCCTTTGTCAAATATCAGCTGGCTGTAGGCCTGTGGATTTATTTCGGTGCCACCCCTACTCTGGTGGAGTCTGCTTAGCATGGAAAACCTGCTTTCAGACCTGAGAATGGGGCTTCACAGAGACCTATCTCTGAGAATGGGACTTCACTGAAGTCTACCTCAGAGAATGGGGCTTCAAAGAGGCCTACCTCCTGGAAAGGCTGGCAAGCCCCTGGGAAAGATGTCTTTCTGTTCCTGTTTTTCTTTTCTTCACTGTATAGGAGTGCCTATTAATCTTTTACTGTTCCTGCTGCTCATTGTACTTAGTCATGCTCAACGTCAAGGCTCTTTCTTAAGAGTGTTGACGACTCCAACATCTGATGAGTGTCTTAAAAATATGACTAACTCACCAGAGTTAAATGCTACCCTGAAAGCCCCTTTTATGGAGGCTAGTAGACAAGTCATAAGTAAATATAAAAGTATTGGGGGTTTCATGACGTCACTTCAGCAGAAGGAATTGTTTGTAAGAGATTTACAAGAAGCCATAGGCGCTGCTAGAGCACAAAGAGTGTATGTCAATTGCTGGGAAAACTACTTAGGAGAAAGAACTTCCTGTTACTCTCTTTCATTTACTAAGAGACTTGCTAGATCTAGGCCTCCTTGGTGCTTACTATTAAAGAAGGAACAAGAAAGATCTTATGGGACAGTTAAGGCCTCTATAGAAAGAAGTAATGGTTAATTGGTGATAAACATCGAAACCCATTGTATTTCTTAAAAATAGAGGTAAAGCAGAAAACAAGTGCCTATCAAGCGACCAGCTGGTGACCACCCAAGAACGAAGCCCTGCAGCAAGATTGTGTAACCTTTTGCCCTTTCTCATGGAGACTTTTGCTATAAAAGTTTGTTATCCTCTGCATTAAATCGCACACAGCATCCACTCCTCTTGTGTGTGAGTTGTCTGTTTGCCATCTCCTCACCTATTCCATTTCCTCCACTAGGTGTCCTCCATTGTCCTGACAGAGCCGGTCCGTGGCATTTCTGGGTCTTTATTCTATTCCATTGGTCTTCGGGTCTGTTTTTGTGCCAGTACCATGCTATCTTTGTTATTATAGTTCTGTAGTAGAGTTTGAAGTTCGGCCTAGATATCCCTCCTAGGTTATTTTTATTCTCTAGAATTGTTTTGGCTATTCTAGGTCTTTTATTGTTCCATATGAATTTTTTACTGTTTTCTGTATTTCAGTGATGTACGTCATTGGGATTTTAATAGGAATTGCATTGAATTTGTATATTAATTTTGGCAGTATTAACATCTTCACTATATTAAGTCTGCCTATCCAAGAGCATGGGAGGTCTTTCCATTTCCTAGTGTCTTCTGCAATTTCTTTAACTTTTTATAGTTTTCATTAAATAGTTCTTTTACATCTTCGGTTAGGTTAATTCCTAAATATTTCATTTTTGGGGAGGTTATTGTGAATGGGGTTGCTTCTTTTATTTCCCTCTCTTCTTGTACATTGTCAGTGTACATGAAGGCAACTGATTTTTGTGGGTTTATTTTGTATCCTGCTACTTTGCCGAAGTGATTTATGATTTCTAAAAGTTTAGGGATGGAGTTTTTGGGATCGTGAAGGTATAGTATCATGTCGTCTGCAAAAAGGGATAGTTTAACTCCTTCTTTCCCTATGCGGATCCCTTTAATATCGTTTTCTTGCCTTATTCCCCTGGATAAGGGTTCCAGGACTATATTGAAGAAGAGTGGAGACAGTGGGCATCCTTGCCTTCTTCCTGATTTTAGGAGAATTGGTTGTAGCTTTTCCCCATTACGTATAATTGGCTATTGGTCTGTCATAAATGGTTTTATTGTTTTAAGAAATGTTCCTTCTATTCCTATTTTCTCCAGAGCTTAGTATGAATGAATGTTGATTTTTATCAAAGGCCTTTTCTGCATCTGTGGCGATAATCATGTGATTCTTGACCTTGGCTCTGTTGATGTGTTGGATTACATTTATTGACTTACATATGTTAAACCATCCCTGCATCTCTGGGATGAAGCCTACCTGGTCATAGTGTATAATTTTTTTTTATGTGTTTCTGGATTCTGTTAGCTAGAATCTTGTTAAGGATCTTTGCATCTGTGTTCATCAAGGAAATTGGCCTGCAATTCTCCTTTTTGGTTGGGTCTTTGCCTGGTTTGGAGATGAGTGTGATATTGGCACCATAGAATGAGTTTGGGATAGCTCTCTCCTTCTCTGTTTCTCTGAAGAGCTTGAGGAGTATGGGTAATAGCTCTTCTTTAAAGGTCTTATAGAATTATACTGTGAATCCATCTAGTTCTGGGCTTTTTTTTTTGTTGGAAGACTTTTGATAACTCCCTGTACCTCGTTGTAGGATATTGGCTAATTTAATTGGTTTACTTCTTCTTTGCTCAATTTGGGCAACTTGTATATTTCTCTAAAAATGCATCCATTTCTGCCAGGTTTTCTTCCTTTAGAGAGTATAACTTTTGAAAGTAGTCCGTTAGGATTGTTTGGATATCTTGGGTACGTGTGGTGATTTTTCCCATGGCATCCCCAATCCTGTTAATATGGGTTTCCTCTCTTCTTTTTTTAATTAATCTTGCCAACGGTTCATCAATTTAATTTATTTTTTCAAAGAACCAGCTTTTTGTTTGGTTAATTTTGGCTATAATTTTCTGATTTTCTAATTGGTTAATCTCTGCTCTTAATTTGGTTATCTGACTCCATCTAGTAACTTTAGGTTCCATTTTTTCTTGTTTTTCTAGCTGTTTTAATTGCAACATGAGATTATTTACTTGGTCTGTCTCCATTCTCTTGATGTGGGTACTGAGGGCAATAAATCTGCCCCTCAGGACTACTTTTGCTGTGTCCCACAAGTTTCTTTGCAATGTGTTTTCATTTTCATTGAGTTGTAGGAAATGTTTTATTTCTTCTCTGATCTCTTCTGTTACCCAGGCATTGCTAAGAAGTGTGCTGCTCAATTTCCCTGTATTAGAGAAATTTCTGTGGTATGCTTTGTTATTGAGAACTAGCTTAATTCCACTGTGGTCAGATAGGACACAGGGGATTATGTCTTTGTATTTGCTTAAGTTCCTTGCATGAACTCTGATATGGTCTCTTTTGGAGAAAGTTCCATGAGCTGCTGAGAAGAATGTGTACTGTGTTGTTTTAGGGTGAAATACTCGGTAGATGTCAGTTAATTCTGCATGAATATGGCCTCACTTAATTCGGTAGCTTCTTTGCCAATCCTCTGGTTGGTGGACCTGTCCTTTGGTGAGAGTGGCGTGTTAAAGTCTCCTAGTATTATCGTGTTGCAATCTATTTAATTCTGTAAGTTTGAGAGTATTTGTTTTACCTATGTGGGTGCATCAATATTTGGGGCATATAAGTGGATGATGGTAATATCCTCCTCTTGGATTGTTCCCTCTATTAATATTTAGTGTCCATCCTTGTCTTTCTGTACTGGTTTTAATGAAAAGGTTATTTTGTCAAATATCAGGATAGCTACACCTGCTTTCTTACTGGGGGCATTTGATTTGTAGATCCTTTTCCAACCCTTTACTCTGAATTTGTTTGTATGTTTGGCTGAGAGGTGGGTCTCCTGAAGGCAACAGATGAATGGGTCTTGTTTTCTGTTCCAGTCTGCAGTTTTTTCTTTTGATTGGCAAATTAAGCCCATTAATATTGAGAAAGTATAGAGAGATGCATTGTTTTCTCTGTCATCCCGTTTTCCTAAGTTTTTCTTCTTTCCTTTCCTCCTGTGTTTGCTTAGTTAGACTTTGATTAATGCCTGTCTGGGCGAAGGTCCCAGTTCCTGGTTGCTTTCTTCAGGTTGTGTCCCCCCCCCCCCTCTTAGTATTATTTGTAATGCTGGCTTAATGTTTATGTATTCTTTTAGTTTTTCTTTGCTATTAAAAATTTTCAGTTCTCCATCGAATGTGAATGCTAGCTTTGCCAGGTATATCAGTCTGGGTTGGCAGTTATTGGCTCTCAGGGCTCATATGGTACTTTCCCAGGCCTTTCTTGCATTCAGTGTTTGTGTAGAGAGATCTGCAGTGATTCTAATTTGTTTCCCATTGTAGTATAGCTCCTTCTTCGTTTTTGCTGTATGCAAGATTGTTTCATTATTATTCAGATCTATCAGTGTTTCTCTGGGGATTTTGCTTGTTGGGTGTGCTATATGTTTCTGTTATGTAGGTAAGATGTTCTTTTTTGAGATGGGGAAAATTTTCACCGATTAACTTGTCGAATAGGTGTTGCATTCCCTTGCTCTGAACTTCCTCACCTTCGTCCACTCCAATTATACAAACGTTAAATTTCTTGGCATTATCTGCTTGCTCTTGAATTTTCCTTTGGCTTAATTTGAGTGATTTTTTCCATATCTGTCACTTTTTGGTCCACTTGGTGTATTCTCTCTTCTGTATCTGACAACACTACAATCCATTTCACTCACTCTGCTGACCGTGGCTTCTATTGTGGTTTGCATGGAGGACATGGACTCCTTTATGGATTCTATGTTGGTTCTCAAAGTACTGATCTCACCTCTTAATGAGGTATGTACTGTCTCCAGTTTGGCATTTATCTCATTTCTTACTGAGGTTTCTGCTGCCTCTAGTTTTGCATGCATCTCTTGTTTGATATCCTGTATCTTTTTTGATAGTTCATTCTTGTGCTCTTTCAATTTCTTTTCTATTTCTCTCTTTATTTCTTGAGTCATTGCCTCCAGCATCCCTTGGATGTAGCTTTTGTCTTCCATTCCTGCTTTGCTCCCACTGGAACTCTCCCCTGTGTGGCTGCTGGCTATTGAGGATAGCTTGCTATCCTGGGTGTTGATAGACCTTGTAATTTTTCACTGTGATTTTCGCATGGGGGTTCAGGAGACTAATCTCCAATTTTGTTTTGGTGTGTCTGTCTTTTCTTGGTTGCTGATTCTGTATTGGTAGAGAAAGTCTGTGCCTGATCTGAATTCTGTTGGGGCCTACCTCCAGCTGCTGGTCTGATCTACATAGGATTCTCAGCTCTCTGCTGTAGATCGCTGGCAATTCCCATCTTTGGAAGGGTTGAGCATCCTAGGCTTCTCCTGCTTGCTCCTATGGGTGCTCTTGGCAAGATCGGATGCTATGGATGCACTCTCCCAGATGCTGCAGTCTGCTATGGGCTCCTGATGTTTTTGGGTTTTTTTTTGGCCGGTTGTGGGCTTGAACTCTGGGTTTGGTTGCTGTCCCTCAGCTCTTCAGCTCAAGGCTGGCACCCTACCATTTGAGCCATAGCACCACTTCTGACCTTTTCTGCTTATGTCATGCTGAGGAATCACATCCAGGGACTCATGCACCCAAGACGATCATGCTACTGCTGAGCCACCTTACCAGCCTGAGCTTCTGCCTACTATAAGGTGCTGGCGACCTGTGTTGCCCAATTCCCAGCCTAGAGTACTTGGGTCGGGTTTTGGTGGGGTGTGGGCTTCTCTTGTCCAGAGCTTCCAAGTCTTTTGTTGTCACAGGTGTGCTTCCCAGGGGGTGCAGTTCCCTGTTTATCTCCACTCTGCTGAAGCCTATGTTCAGCTTTTGACTTCAGTTGGGAGGAGTTGGTTGTGTTGTTCAGGCACTGGATCCCCAGGCCTTGTTCCGGCCCCCCACCTGGGGCACGCTGGTTGAGCCTGTGCTGCTATGTATATCACCTAGATTATACAGCTTGGGGTACACAGTTCAAGTTTCTTCTACTGTTGGTTGTCTTGACCCAGGGGTGCTGTTCCTGGCTTGGGGGTTGAAGCTCCCTTCCAGGGGCCATCTTGCTCTAGCCTGGCCAGCGGAGTGTGCTCCATGGGCTGGTGAAACTCTCAAACAGTTCTCAGTTTTAGTGGGTCCTGTGGTCCGGGTGTTGGGGTAGGGAGTCTGGATCAGGGTCTGGGGATTCCTTCTAGCTCTGGTCTCCCTTGAGGGATAGACTGTCTCCTGTGGGGTACTCACCCTGGAGCTAGTTGTTTCTGTGTGCTGTAGGTCATCAGTTGCTGTTGCAATCCAAGTTCAGTTGGGGTGGTTACAGGCTGGGCTGGGTGGTGGTGGCTCTGTGTGATTCTCTTCTGTCTCTGCCTCTGTCGAAGCTGTCAGGTGCACAGTGTCCACGGTGGGAGCTGGGCCTCCGTATAGGTTCTGAGGGCTGGGGTTTGCACTCTCCGGATCAGCACCAGTTCCTTCTAGGTCTTTTGCTTTGGTGTTCTGTGGGTGTCACTTGTAGCTCTCGGGCTCCTGTGGTGGGGCCGAGTTCCGGGGTCAGGGATTTCTCCGTTTATCGCAATTGGCATGTCTGACACCGTTACCTCAGGCAGCTTCTGCGCAGGTGATCTGCAGGCAGCCCCCTGTGTCTCTGGGGCTCCGACAGCCCCACTGGTCCTGGTGGCAATGGCTTGGTGCACTGCTGCATGGCCAATAAAGGTCGGGGGAGGGGTCTTTGCTCTTCTCTGTTCTGAAATTCTTCTATTCCTCTCTTTCTTTTTTGTTATTTTCCACCTCCTGTTTTTCTGAGTATTCGTCTTTTTGTTGTTGTCGGTCTGTTGGGGAGATTAAGCGTTGGAACTTGAACTCTCTTTTTGGTTGGGGAGAGCTGTTGTATTTCCCTACTGCCCCTTCGCCATCTTGGCCCCACCCCTTCTGAGTCTATATTCTTAACAACCAGGCTGTAAGTTATTTGATATTTGCACAAGTCTGTTAGTAGATATAGAACACATGTCATAATTTTTCTATTTCAAATGGCCCATGACAGTTATCTGGGCATGGCGGGATAAGCCTGTAATTACATCACTTGGGAGACTGAAGCAAAAGCACAGTAAGTTCAAGGCCATCTTGCTTATGTAGAGAGATGCCATCTCAGAAGGGCAGAAAGGAAATGGCTCCTGACTATAAAGCCTTGGCAATTACTTTCCCATCTTCTGTGTCAACAAAGAGAACCCTAAGACTCTCCAAGGCCAAACAGAAAACATGACCCAAAAGACTTAACCAAAACCACTGGATACCAAATGTGTTAACTCAGTCTTGGGCCAATAGAGTGTCACCCAAAGGCATTTTTGTACAGTTGCGGCTATTATCCCTTCCCCTTCTCTTCCAAAAGAGCATGTCAAAATCATCATTCCTAGAAATTTTAAGACAATCATTGATATGGAGATTTCCATCCCAGAATATTTACACATTAGTGAGCACTTAGGACATTGGCAACTGTAATATTAAGTGACTAGCAAGTGTCACATGTTACCTGAAGACACTAATGGTTCATGGTAAACATTCTGTGAATTAGAACTTATTAACTTTTCTACCATAGCTGCAGCAGAAGCAGTACCAGTTGAGAGAGGACAGCAGGCTCCATGGCTTGAGCCCTATGACCTACTAAGTGCACCATGGAACCCAGCAGGCCTCAACAAAAGGCCAGGAGAGAAGGCTGGATTGACACAGACCCACACCTTCCTTCTCGGGGGGCCATCATGGCTCGTGAGGCTCCTCTGGTGTGGCATGCTACTGTCACCTCACTTCTGCTTCCTGGCAGGATAAATATGGCCACATACTGTGTCACCTCACACCTGCTTCCGGTCTGGGTGGATAAGGACCATGTGCCAGCATCACCTCACTCCTGCTTCCAGTTTGGGTAAGTAGGGGGTCGTGCTTGCACCACCACACTCCTGCTTCTGGTCTGGCTTCTGGCCACATGTCTGTGTCACCTCACTCCTGCTTCTCCTCTGGGTGAGTGGGGGCCACATGCTTGTGTCATCTCACTCCTCCTTCCGGTTTGATGATTGGAGGCATCATCTTTGTGTTACCTAACTCTTGCTTCTGGTCTGTGTGAGTGGGGGCCATGTGCCTGTGTCACCTCACTTACCTGTCCAGTCTGGGTGAGTAGGGACCACCCACCTGCACCACCTCACTTCCAGTCTGGGTGGGTCAGGCTCACCTCTGAGCTACTTAATCGCTCCAGGTGCAGTTTATCAGCATGGATTGTAGCCCAGGCCAGAGGTTAGACTTTTCTAATTCCCATAGCAAAGTATGACATTAAGGGATTATGATGGCACCTAGGTTTGAGAACTGTGTTATAAATGTGTGTGTGTGTGTGTGTGTGAACATGCACATGCGTACTCATGTGCACTGGTCTTGGGGTTTGAACTTACAGCCTGAGGTCTATCCCTGAGGTATTTGTTCAAGGTAGAGCTCTATTGCTTGAGCCACAGGACAACATAGAGTTTTTTGTGGTTAATTGGGACTAAAAGTCTCCCAGATTTTGCTATCTGGGCTGGGTTTGAACCACTATCCTCAGATCTCAGATTTTCAGTAGATAGGATGTGTAGGTGTGACCTAGTGGAACCTCTCTATTTGTTTGATTGTCGTACAGAAAGAAATGTGCGTGGAAAGCATTCTGGAGGAAAAAGAATTGTAGTCTTCCAGTGAGCAGTGGTGAAAATACTTAGGTTCTAGCCTGGCGTTGGTGGATCAGGCCAATAATTCTACCAATTCAGGAAGCTGAAATTTGAGAATTGCAGTTACAAATCAGCATGTGGAGGACTGAGTCGTTAAGATTATCTCCAATGAACTAACACAAAACCAGAAGTGGAACTGTAGCTCCAAGTTGTAGAGCACCATCCTTGAGAGAAAAGGCTCAGGGCCATTAATCAAGCTGTGAGATCAAGCCCAGTGACCACAAAAACAAACAAAACAAGAAATATACCTGGGTTCTTCAGTAGAAGTTTACCATTATAAATATCACTTCCCCATAATATTTAGCTCTGTCATAGGTGCATAAATCTTAGGGGAGTAAGAAGCTTGGCAAAATATAGGTAGCATTGGTTGTGTGTGTGTGTGTGTGTGTGTGTGTGTGTGTGTGTGTGTGTGTGTGTGTGTGTGTGTGTGTTTGGCAGTCCTGAGGCTTGAAGCTAGGACCTTCATCTCTTCCTGGCTTTTTTTCCATCAAGGCTGGTACTCTGCCACTTGATCTATAGCTCTACTCCTAGATTTGTTTTTATTGTTAATTGGAGGTAACAGTTTTACATACTTCTCTGCCTTTAGTGGCTTATTCTACAACGTGACTATTTTGAATCCTGCTGTAAAAAATAGTGTGTGAAGATTGCTCTACTATAAGGCTGACTTACATTTCTTCAGATATATATATAGGATTTCTTGTGTGGAACTTTCACACTGAGTTCTGTGGTGGCTACACTGATTCACTTAATCGCCAACATTGTGCAGGCTTTCTTTCCCCACCTCCTTGCCAGTATTTTTGTTTTCTTTGATAAGAGCCATTCTTATTAGGCAGAGATGGAACTTCAACATAGATTTGATTTGCATTTCCTTGATTACTAAAGATGAATATTTTTCATGTATTCCTTAGACACCTATATCTGTTTTAGGACCTATCTAGTCAATTAACTTATTTATTAATAAGATTATTTGTTCTTTGAGTGTTTCATTTTTTGTCTATATATTCTAGATACTAGGATTTCTTCTGCTACTCAAAAGGCAGGAGTTTAGGCTCATTTTACTTATTCTTACCAAAAGAGGCCTTGTAAGCTTCAAATTATTTAATCGATGATTGATTAAAAAATAAGCTGAAGGAGAGTAGAGTAGAGTGCATGCCAACAAGTACAAGTTCTGAGCTCAGACTTTCACTATTCTTCCTGGTAAAACTATTGCAAATTTTAGCACAAATTAACAATTTTAGGTCTTATTTTTTCCTTGTTAATCATTCAGGCTAGCCAAATTGAAAAAAATACTATTTTGGCCAGGTGTTGGTGGCTCACGTCTGTATTCTTATCTACTCAGGAGACTGAGATCTGAGGATTTCAGTTCAAAGCCATACTGGGCAGGAAACGCTGTGAGTCTTACCTACAAATGACCACCAGAAAACCAGAAGTGGTGCTGTGGCTCAAGTGGTAGAGTGTTCTCCTTAAGCTGGATAGCTGAGGGACTGCCCACAGGATAAAAGTTCAAGGCCAACGACCAACAAACAAAAAAGAAAAGAAAAGAAAGAAAATAACTTTGTACAAAGAGGAAGAATGTCCAAGTTTTTATTCAAGGTTTTAATCCTTGTGGCAACTGTTTTCATTGCATAGAAAGTAGACAGCTTATATCTGTCATTGTGATAAACTTGCAACTATGTGGTTGCTTTTCTCCAATTTATAGTTTTATTTATCTAACATTGTTGAAGATGAAAAATCCATCAAGGGCAAGACATATTATTTGGTAAAACTGCAAGTCAAAATGACTATTACATTATAGTACTTTAGCAAAGAACCTGTGATTTTCCATCCCTCCCCAGGTTTTGAACAATGAAAATAAATTGTCTTGATTTTTTCCAAAAACTGAGGAAGACAGCTAATATTCAAATAATTAGAAGATAATGAAAAGAAAGTTTAGGATGCATAATATGTTTAATTTTGAAGCTTCCTCACAAGAAACTTCCAAGGAACTTAATATACATTGGTTATAGAAATTTATATCAAAGATCCCACTGAAGGTGCCTCACACCTATAATTTGCCACTCAGGAAGATGAGATCTGGGATTGAGATTGGAGCCAGCCTGGAAAAGCAATAACTTCATGGATAATGCCCTCTGCTATTAGATCATATGTCTTTTCCTCTGATCCTCCAATGTGAAGCTGTCTCCCCACATCATCATCTTACTGATTTATTGACAATATCATTGTTATTTCTGTTTTTCTCTTTCAGCATGATATGTTCATGGAGCAGGCAATTTGCAGCTGTGTTCACATCTATTTCTCCAATTGTCTACAACAGTGCCTAGTCCTTAGTGCTTAGAAGCCTTGTGTGGAGATAAGCCTGCTCGGCTCATGAAATCTCAGAGTAACATGAGGAAACCTCATCAAGCTGTTGTCTTGGGGTCAATCGCCATTTCTTCTTACAATTATTCCTCCCTGTTTATCTACGTCGACCTAAGGGTGAGATCAAAGCTTGACACTTATCGGTTGTGATGGCAAGGGTGGCTGTGACAACATAGATATTTATTGTGAAGCTACAGGAAGACCTGAAAACTTAAGCACCTAAATTGGTAGGCTCCCACATCCTGGAATACATTTAACAGCTCTGCAATCAAACCATCATTCACTCTCTGCTGGGCTCAGACTCAGCATATTTTTTCCTTTTCCTATTTAAAATAAAATAAATTCAAGACATGCCTTTTTGTTATGTCATTGAATTATTGAAATGTCCCTCCAACCAACAAAATAATGCCATTAGTGGAATGTAAATATAAGGCATGGAAAAAAACAATCATAAAAGCTACTAGGGAAAAGATCAAAAGTGGCAGCTGCTATGAAAGTTGGTTCAGAAAACCAGGACTGGTGTCTCACACCAGAAATCCTAGTGTAATATAAGCTAATGAAACATTTGGTTTTGTGCCACTCAGGGGGTTGAGCCAACAGCCTGGGCTTTGAGTTCTTTTGCTCAAGGCTAGCACTTTACTACTTGATTCATAGAACACTTCTAGTATATTTGATAGTGTAGTGGAGATAAGAATTTCACAGACTTTCTGATGGAGGCATAGAATTCCATTGTGTATATATACCACATTTTCTTGATCCATTCATCTACTGAGGGGCATCTGGGTTGGTTTCGTATCTTAGCTATAGTAAATAATGCTGCAATAAACATAGTTGTGATGGTAGCTTTAGTGTGGTCTTGTTTGTAAACATTTGGGTAAATGCCCAAATGTGGGATTGCTGGGTCATAGGGGAGCTCTATGTGGAGTCTTTTGAGGAACCTCCATACTACTTTCCAAAGTGGTTGAACAAGTTTACACTCCCACCAACAATGAAGTAAGGTTCCCTTCTGTCCACATCCCCTCCAGCATCGGTTGTTGCTAGAGTTCTTGATTTTTGCCATTCTAACGGGGGTGAGGTGTTATCTCAATGTTGTTTGGATTTGCATTTCTTTTATGGCTAGGGAGGTTGAGCATTTCTTCATGTGTCTATTGGCCATCCTTCTTTCTTCTTCAGAGAAGTTTCTCTTTAAGTCTTTAGCCCACTTAATTATTGGGCAGTTGTTTCTTTGAGGATTTGTTGTTGGGGACTGTAATTTTTTGAGTTCCAAGTATATTTTAGATATGAGACCCTTGCCCATTGTATGGCTAGTGAAGATCTTCTCCCAATCCGTGGGCTTTCTATTGATCTTGCTAACTATGTCCTTTGCCATGCAGAAGCTCTGCAACTTCATCCAATCCCATTTGTCCAACTTTTCTTTGATTTGTTGTGTTTCCTTCCGGGTCTCTATTAAGAAAATTTCGACTTGCGCCAAGGAGACCTAGTGTTTCTCCTATTCCATCTTGTAATGTTTTCAGAGTGTCTGCTTTGACTCCTAGGTCTTTGATCCATTTGGAGTTGATTCTGATGCAGGGTGATATATAAGGATCTAGCTTTAGTTTTCTACAATTAGTTAACCAATTTTGCCAGCACCATTTAGTGAAGAGGCTGTCTTTCTTCCATTCTATTTTTTTTAGCTCCCTTATCGAAGAATAGATGACTATAGGTCTGTAGGTTCATTTCTGGGTTTTTAATTGTATTCCATTTGTCCTGAGGCCTGTTCTTGTGCCAGTACCAAGCTGTTTTGTTTCCTATGGCTTTATAGTAGTGTTTGAAATTTGGTATTGTTATTCCTCCCCCAGTGTTCTTTCTGTTGATGAGCATTTTTACTATTTGGGGTCTTTCATTATTCCATATGAATTTTTGGGTTGTCTCTTCTATTTCCTTGAAGAATGAGGTTGGAATTTTGATAGGTATTGCATTGAATTTTTGATTGCCTTGGGAAGTATTGCCGTTTTCATGATATTAATCTTTCCAATCCAGGAGCATGGGAGTTTTTGCCATTTTCTAAGTTCTGTTTTGATTTCCTTTTTCAAGTTTTTGAAGTTTTCATCATAGAGGTCCTTCATTTCTTTAGTTAAGTTAATTCCGAGGTATTTTTTTTTTGTGGGGCTATTACAAATGTATTTGCTTTCCTAATTTTAGCCAAACTTTTCTCATTGTTGGCATACAGAAAAGCCGTTGATTTTGGGGGGTTAATTTTATAACCTGCTACTTTGCCAAAGTTTTGAATCAGCTTGAGTAATTTGGGAGTGGAGTCTATGGGATTCTTTAAATACAAGATCATGTCATCTGCAAAGAGGGAGAGTTTTATTTCTTCTTTCCCTATTTGGATCCCCTTTATGTCTGCATCTTGTCTTATTGCTGTAGCTAGGCATTCTAATACTAGACTGAAGACAAGTGGAGAGAGTGGATATTCTTGTCTTGTTCCTGAGTTAACAGGAAATGACTTTAGCTTTTCACCTTTAAGTATAATGCTGGCTGTAGGTTTGTCATATACAGCCTTTATTGTATTGAGGAATGTTCCATGTATTTCTAATTTTCCCAAAACCTTCATCATAAAGGAGTGTTGGATCTTGTTGAATGCTGTTTCTGCATCTGAGATAACCTTGTGGTTTTTATCCTTGCTCCTGTTGATGTGATGAATAATATTATTTGATTTGCGTATATTGAACCAGCTTTGCATCCCTGAAATGAATACTGTTTCATCTTGGTGTATGATTTTTTGGATGAATTGTTGATGTCGATTGGACAAAATTTTGTTGAGAAATTTTTCATCAATGTTCATCAAAGAAATGGGTCTATAGTTCTCTTTCTTTGATGGGTCCCTGGCTGGTTTTGGGATGAGGGTTATGATGGCTTCATAGAATGTGTTCGATAGTGAACTTTCAATTTCATTGAAGAGTTGGAGGAGATTCTATGCCTCCACCAGAAAGAATGACATTGCCCCATTTATTACAAATGGAAAGACTTGGAAAAAATTATATTAAGTGAATAAGCCAAGCCCAAAGAAACATAGGTCCCATGGTTTCCCTTATTTGCAATATCTAGTATATGTATGAGTCAAGCAGAAAAGGTCAGAGAAGGTGATGTTAAGAAAATGAACCCTAAGGTATGTATCCAAATGTTTTTTTTTCTTTCATGCATTTGTTTCTAACGCATTTATAAGGTTATTTCTTTGTTGTTTTGTATGTGTCTCCCCTACAGTATAACCCCTGCTTTCACTGTATTTGAAGTCGGTATAATTTGTGGAGGGGAAGGGGAAAAACAAGTCGTTTAAATAAGGATACAGGTGGACCCGTTGCAACAATGAGAAGTACAAGTTGTCATGTCGAAAATGAACTTGACAAGTTTGTTGGGGGGGGAGGATTCCTGAGTTATTCTGTGCTTTGCACGAGACTCTAATCTTCAATGAAGCACCAAAAAGAAGAAGGAAACAAAACAGCTGGAGGTTGAGCTGTGGCTCCAATGGCAGAAATGAAACAATCATTTCTGGGACAGCACCCACATATTTAGATCAAGCTCCAGAACCAGCACAAAGAACAACAATAAAATAAATAAATGAAAAGAAAGGTGGAAGAAGAAAAGGGAAAGCCAATTTCAGAGGTTAAAATGAACAAAACCTAGGTAGCTCACACCTGTTATTTTAGTTACTCAGGAGTCTCATATCTAAGGATCAGAGTTTAAAGCCATCCCAGGCATGAGAGTCTATGAAGTCATCTCTAATTAGCCAACTAGAGTAAAAATAAAAGCCACAAATTGTGCTATGGCTCACATATTAGAGTGCTAGTCTTAAAAATGTACTGGGACTGGGACTGGGAAGGTGGTTCAGTGGTAGAGCACTTGCCTTGCATGCATAAGGCTCTGGGTTCGATTCCTCAGCACCAGATAAGCAAAAAGAAAAAAAAGCCGGAAATGGCGCTGTGGCTCAAGTGGTAGAGCACTAGCCCTGAGCTGAAGAGCTGAGGGACAGTGCCAACGCCCAGAGTTCAGGCCCCACGACCGGACCCAAAAAAAACTATATATATATATATATTCTGGGACAATACCTAGGCTCTTATTTATAGCCCCAAGGCCAGCATATATATGGAAATTAAAAATAGAAATAAAAAATTGTAAGAAAATCCAATTAAATATTGAAAATGAGTCATAAGTTTTTGGGTTTTGTGTATAATCCTAAATACTAAGATAGATGGCATCTGAAGGCTATGGTCTCTTATCATCAAATCACCAGCAAAACAAACAAGAAAACAGAAGTGAAGCTGTTATAGGAGTTGTAAAGCACATGCTTCGAGTGAGAAAGCTGTGTCCTGGCTCAGATATCCAGCCTAAGGATCACAAACAATGGTTGTAAGAAGAGAACCTGGGACTGGTGACTCATGACTATAATTCTAGAATCTCAGGAGGCAGAAATATGGGGATCTAATGTAAAATCCAACCCTAGCAGGAATGTCCAGAAGACAGTTGGTTGTGACCATCCTGGGTCTAGAATTGTACTACTCCCAGATTTTGGGCAGTTAACTGTTGGTAAGGATCTTAGACTTTCCTGCTCAGGCTGGCTTTGAACCATGATGGTCAGATTTCAGCTTCCTGAATCAGACAGGCCTTATATGAGTTCTAGCTACAGGACCAGCACACACAAAAAGAATCAAATAAATGTAAAGAACGGTAGAAGAGAAGAAACAACCAATAACCGAAGCTTCAGTGAGCCAATCAGATAATCATTGGTGTCTCAAAATTGTAATTCTATTTACAAGGCGGCTAATATCTGAGGTTGCTGTTTAAAGGCCAGGCCAAGTAGAAAAGTCTATAAAATTTGTGTGTGTGTATGGGTCTCTGTGTGTGTGTTTGTTTGTGTCTATATGTATGTATGTATGTATGTTGTGTGTGAGTCCTGTTGCTTGAACTTGTACTGATTTGGTCAAGGCTCTATTAATCTCAACTTTTAGTGGTTATAATTGGAAGATATCATGGACTTTCCTGCCCAGACTGGTACAAACTTTGATCCTCAGATTTCAGCCTCATCAGTTTGGTCTGGCTCTGCATGATATGCATTTCTAATTAACCACGAAAACAGGGGTGAAATAAACCTAGAGTTGAGCTGTGGTTCAACTGGCAGAACTGGGAAAACATTTCTGGGACCACACTGAGGCCCTGAGTTCAAGCCCCAGGACAAAGAAAGAAATAAAAGGAGGATAGAAGTACAAAAGGAGTCAGTGAGAGCAGTTGAAATGAATCAAACATTGGTTGCTCACACATACAAGGTACTCATCAAGTTGAAATCTAAGGATCTTGGTTCATGGCCAGCTCAGGCAGGAGAGACCATGAGACTCATATTTCAAATTTCCACCAAAAATAAGCTACAAGCTGTACTTTGGCTCATGTAGTTGAGTGTTAATCTTAGCCAGAAAGCTTAGAACATCACCTAAGCTCTAAGTTGAATTCCTAGACACATGTTTCAAAAAAACAAAGCACAAACTAAAAAAATGGGAAAAGAGAAAACTAAAGTTTCAAAATGAGCATGGGTTTTGGTTCATATGTGTATTCCTAGTTATTCAAGGTTTACACCTAGATTGGTCAGAAAAGTACATGAAACTCTTACCCCAACTACCCAGTGTAGATATGATTGTAGTTGTAAAGCACTGTATTTGGTGCAAAAGCTAAAAAACAAAAGGTTGACCCAGAGGTCAATTCCTAGTGCTAAAAAAGTGTAGGAGGAGAGAAGAAAGGCCAATTGTAAATTTAAACATAAGCCTGGTGTTGTTGATCATATCTGTAGTCCTCAGGAGACAGAAACCTGAGGATCAAGTTTCAAGGCCAGACCAAGAAGCAAAGTCCAGGACACTTTGTGTGTGTGTGTGTGTGTGTATGGGTGCATGAATGTGTGTGTGTTTGTATGTTTGATGTATGTGTTTGTGTACCATCCTTTTCCTAGTGCCCTCACATTCCCAGCTTTTGGGTGGTGAAATGGAGATAAGAATGTCATGGACTTTCCTTCCCAGGCTGGCTTTGGAACCTGGTCCTCTGTTTTCAGCCACCTGACTCAACTGGGTGTTGAACTATGGCTTAAGTGGCAGAACTGGGGAAATATTTTCTAGGACTGTCCCCAAATCCTGAGTTCAAGCTCCAGAAAACACACAGAAGAAATAAAGTAAAGAAGAATAGATTTAACCAAGGAAAAGCAAGTGACAGAGCATTAAATTAATCAAGCATTGGTGGCTCATACATACTAGCTTTTCAAGAGGCTGAAATCTGAGGATGATGGTTCATGGCCAGCCCAGGCAGAAGAGCCCATGAAAATCTTGTCTGTAATTAATCAATCCCCCTCCAAAAACGCCAAAATGTTATGGTGTGTGTCATGTAATAGAGGATAGTCTTGAATAAAAACTCCTGGGGGAGAATATGAGTCAAAATGAGTAGACCCAGGAATAGCACACACATGCAAAAATAAAAAGTAAACAAAAGAAGGTAGTTTTAAAATGACACAAGGGTTGTTGGCCTGTGTAAAATCTTCACTACACAAGAGACTGACATCTGAGGTTTGTGGTATCAAATCAGCCTGGGCAGGAACATGCTTGAGACTCTTATTTCAGCTACCTAGAACAAAGCTTTGAGCTGTGGCTGGAGTGGAAATGCATCAGCCTTTAGTGAAAAAACCAGGAAACAGTCCCCAGAGCAAGAGTTCAAGCTGCAGGACCACTAAAAATTGCAAATAAAAACAATCAATTAAGAAAAATTCGGTCTGAGACCTATGGTTTATCCTATTCCATCTTGTAAAGTTTTCAGAGTGTCTGATTTGACTCTGAGGTCTTTGATCCATTTGGAGTTGATTCTGGTGCAGGGTGATAAATAAGGATCTAGCTTTAGTTTTCTACAAGTAGTTAACCAATTTTGCCAGCACCATTTAGTGAAGAGGCTGTCTTTCTTCCATTCTATTTTTTTTAGCTCCCTTATCGAAGAATAGATGGCTATAGGTCTGTAGGTTCATTTCTGGGTTTTCAATTTTATTCCATTTGTCCTGAGGTCTGTTCTTGTGCCAGTACCAAGCTGTTTTGATTCCTATGGCTTTGTATTAGAGTTTGAAATTTGGTATTGATATTCTTCCAGCAGTGTTCTTTCTGTTGAAGATCGTTTTTTGTTATTCGTGGTCTTTTATTGTTCCATATGAATTTTTGGGTTGTCTCTTCTATTTCCTTGAAAAATGAGGTTGGAATATTGATAAGTAACGCATTAAATTTGTAGATAGCCTTGGGAAGTATTGCCATTTTCTCGATGTTGATCTTTCCAACCCAGATGCCCCTCAGTAGATGAATATATCTATGAAATGTGGTATATATACACAATGGAATTCTATGCCCCCACCAGAAAGAATGACATTGCCCCATTTGTTAGAAAATGGAAAGCCTTGGAAAAAATTATATTAAGTGAAGTTAGTCAGGCCCAAAGAAACATAGGTCCCATGGTTTCACTTATTTGCAATAGCTAGTATATGTCTGAGTCAAGCAGAAATGGTCAGATAAGTTGATGTTAGAGAAATGAACCCTAAGACATGTATTCAAATGTTTTTTTTTCTTTCATGCGATTGTTACTAACACATTTATAAGATTATCTCTTTGTTGCTTTCTATGTCCCTCCCCCACGGTATAACCCCTGCTTTCGCTGTATTTGATGTTCTTATAATTTGTGGATGTGTAGGGAAAAAACATATCGTTTAAATAGGGATAGAGGTGGACCGATAGCAACAATGAGACGTACAAATCGTTAGGTGGAAAACGAACTTTACAACTTTGGTGCGTGGGGCTAGGAGGGTTGGGTGGGGGATGAGGGGAGGATGGGATGGGAAGGGGCAACAAAAGAGGAGGCTACAATGCTTGATAAGAAATGTACTCATTATCTTGCTCATGTAATTGTAACCCCTCTGTACAGTATTTTCACAATTAAAAAAAATTACAGGAGTGAAAAAACAATCAATACAAAGGAGAGTGTAAGAAAAGAGACTGAAATCTTAGTACTACAATTCAAAGCTAACACAAGCAAGAAAATCAATTTGACTTTCTGTTTGTGCGTGTGTGCATCTGCATGCCATCCTGAACCTTGTGTGTGCCATCTTTGAACTTGTGCTGGTTTGTTCAAGAATAGAGCTCTACCACTCCCAGCTTTTTAGTGGTTAAATGGAGGTCTTAGTCTCATGGATTTTCCTGCCCAGGCTGGCTTGATTCATGCTATGTTTTGCCTCAGACTCATCTCCAAATAATTATCAAACAGAAAAGAAAACCTGGGAATTGAGTTGTGGCTCATGTGGCAGAACTGGGCAATCACCTTCTGGGATAGCAAGAAAGCCCTGACTTCAAACCCCAGGAAATCACAGAAGAATTAAAGAAAAGGAGGTTAGACGTACAGAAGGAAGAGACAATGACAGAGGTTTAAATAAATAAAGCATTGGTAGCTCACAGATGTGCTATCGGCTACTCAAGGGGATGAAATCTGAGGATCATGGTTGAAGGCCAGCCCAAGTAGGAGAATCCATGAGACTCCTGTTTCATTTGTCACTAAAATTTTCCACTAGCTGTGCTTTGGCACATGTGGTAAAGTACTAGTCTTAAACAGAAAGCTCTGGGACAGCACACAGGCCCTGGTGCTGAGACCCCAACACAGACAAAAAACTCTAAGTAGCTACTTAAAACAAAACAAAAAATAACCACACGTTGTACTGTGGCTCATGTCTTAGTGTGCTAGTCTTGAATTAAATCCTCCGTGACTACCTGCGTTAATTTGTAGACCCAGGACCAGCATACAAATGGAAATAAAAATAAAAATTAAAAGGCGTAAGAATGGCTAGGAATGTGGCTTAGTGATAAAGTGCTTTCCTAGCATGTTTGAATTCCTCAGTACCTCATAAATACGAAAGGCTGGAAGTGGCACTGTGGCTGAAGTAGTAGAGTTCTCACCTTTAGTTGTAACAGGGACAGTGCCGAAGCCCTGAGTTCAAGCCCGAAGACTATGAAAAAGAATTTTTAAAAAAAGGTGTGAGAAAGTCCAATTAAAGTTTCAAAATGAGCCATGCACGAGTTTTTGGTCAATATGTGTAATCCTATTGACTCACAAGGCTGAAATCTGAAGGTTGTTTTTCATAGCCAGCCTGGGCAGGGAAGTGCATAAGTCTCCAACTAACTAGCAAAAAGTCAGAAATTAAGATGTGGCTGTAGTTGGAAAGCACCATCCTTGAGTGAAAAACCTATGAAACAGTGCCCTGTTTTTGAGATCCAGCATCAGGATCACAATAAGAAAACTAAATGGTTGGAAGTAGAGAATCTAGGACTATTGTCTCATGTCTGTAACTCTAGAAATGCAGGAGGCTAAATTATGTCATCCAGTGTAAAGGAAAACCTAATCAAGAAATTCCAGGAGACTGTTTTGTGTGTGGTGGCCACACTGGGGATAGGTTTTTGTTGAGTGAAGGTAAGAGTTTCGTGGACATTTCTGCTCAGGCCACTTTCAAACCATGATGGCCAGATTTCAGCCTCCTGAATCAGGCCAGGCCTTGCATGAGTTCGAGACCAGGACCAACAGGAATGAGATAAGTGGAAATCAGGATAGAAGAAGAGAAGAAAGAGCCAATAACAGAGGTTTCAATGAGCCAATAATTGGTGGCTCACATCTGTAATTCTAGGTACTCAGGCAGAAATTTAAGGATACTGTTTAAAGCTTAGCACAAGTATACAAGTTCATAAGAATTCTGTGTGTGTGTGTGTGTGTGTGTGTGTGTGTGTGTGTGTGTGTGCCACTCCTGGTGCTTGAATTTGCAGTTTTGATCAATGATCTTCTACTGTCAGTTTTTTTAGTTGTTAATTGGAGAAAAGAATATCATGGACTTACCTCAATTTTCAGCCTCCTGAATCTGGTCTAGCTCTACATGATTCTCTTCTCTTCAATTAACCTCCCCCTAAAAGACCGTTTTTGTGGTTAGTCCCATATATGCCCTGAGACAGCATCTGAGCTTCAGTGTCTACTCCCAGGACAAGCAAAAGATAAAAAATAAGAAAAGGTTTAAGCAAGCCTATATTAAAGTTTTAAAAATGACCCAAATGTTGCTGGTCATGTGTTCAATCCTTACTACACAAGAGGCTGACATCTGAGAATTGCAGTGTCAAGGCAGCCTGGGCAGGAACATGCTTGAGACTCATCTCCAGCTACACAACACAAAGCCTTGAACTGTGGCTGAGGTGGTAAAGCACCAGCCTTGAATATAAAAGCTAAAATTTAATCCCAAGTGTCAGAGGTCAAGCCACAAGACCAATAAAATTTACAACGCAGAGCGGATGAAGAGAGGCTGAAATCTGAGGACCCTGGTTCAAAGCTAACCCATACAAGGAAGTCCATGAGGCATCAATGTGCCATCCTGTGGCTTAAAGTTGTGCTGTTTTGTTTAAGGATAAAATTCCTCCACTCCCAGGTTTTCAGTGATTAATTGGACCTAAAAACCTCATCAGCTTTCCTGCCCTGGTTGGCTTTGAACCATGATCCTCAGATTTCAGCCATGATTCATGCTGGGCTTTGCATAAAACAGTTAAGTCCTATTAACTACCAAGAATTTCCAAAAAATAAATCCTGGAGTTGAGCTGTGACTCAAGTGGCAAACTTGGCAATCACTTTCTAGGATAGCACCCAGGGCCTTCATTCAAGCACCAGGACAAAATAATTATAGCCATAAGGTATACTTTAGCTCATGTAGTAAGCCACTAGTCTTGAAGAAAAAGCTCTGGCATTGTAACCAGGCCCTGATTCGTAGCCCCAGGAATTGCACATATGCAAACATAAGAAACAAGGAAAATTTTAAAAAGAAAATGTGGAAAAGGAACATATTAATGTTTTTAAATGAGCAATGGGTTTGTGGTTCATGTGTATAATTGGAGCACCTCAGAAAGCTGAAATCTGAGGATCATGTTTGGAAGCCAGACTACCCAGAAAAGTACAATAGAATCTTTTTAATCTTTTTTTTTTTTTTTTGGTCCAGTCGTGGGGCCTGAAATCTGGGCCTGGGCGTTGCCCCTCAGCTCTTCAGCTCAAGGCTAGCGCTCTACCATTTGAGCCACAGCACCACTTCCGGCTTTTTTCTTTTTGCTTATGTGATGCTGAGGAATAGAACCCAGGGCCTAAGGCATGCAAGGCAAGCACTCTATCACTGAGCCACCTTCCCAACCCCTACATTAGAATCTTAAGTCTAATAAGCCAGGCAAACGCTAGAAATGGTGCTGTGGTTGAAGTTGTAAAACTTACTTGAGTCAAAAAAGCTAGGAAACTGAAGGGCGCTGGTGGCTATTGCCTGCAATCCTAGCTACTCAGGAGGCTGAGATATGAAGATCATGGTTCAAAGCCAGCTTGGGCAGGAAAGTTCATGAGACTCTTATGTCCAATTAACCACCAGAAAACCTGAAGTGGCACTGTGGCCATTCGCCTTAATCTGAAAAGCACAAAGACAGCACCCAGGCCCAGAGTTCACTCCTACCCATCATAAAAATAGCTAAGAAACAGCAATATGGCCCAGAGATCAGGTCTACTGAGCAAAATAAAAAAGCATTGAAGTTGAAGACAAGAAAGAGCTGATTAAAAATATTATTAAAATAAGTCACAGGCTGTTTTCTCATTTCCATAAATAATAGCTACCCAGCAGGCTGAATTCTAAGGGCTGCAGTTCAAAGCCAGTCCAAGCAAGAAAGTCCATGAGACTTGTGTGTGTAATTACCTGTGCAAGGGCTTGAATTTGCCCTGTTTCACTCAAGGCCAGAGTTCTACAACCTCCAAATTTTGGTGATTAATTGGAAATAAGAATCTCGGACTTTGCTGCTCAGACTGACTTCAAACAAAGATCCTCAGATTTCAGCCTCCTTAGTTGTGCTGGGCTTTTCATGAGACTTCAAAAAGAAAGAAGCTGGAAGTTGAGCTATGGCTCAATTGGAAGAACTGAGACAGTGGCCATTTCCCACATGCAGAAAAAGAAACATAAAAACTTTAAAAAATATATAATTTAATCGTAATACAGAAAAAAAGTTATGTTTAATATGATACAAAGGAAAACTATGTTTCTTTTTAAATGTAGAAAACAAGAACATTGTACAAA
Source organism: Dipodomys spectabilis (assembly GCF_019054845.1). Lineage (NCBI taxonomy): Eukaryota > Metazoa > Chordata > Mammalia > Rodentia > Heteromyidae > Dipodomys > Dipodomys spectabilis. The sequence continues at coordinate 10,719,445 of NW_024870978.1, read as the reverse complement.
GTTTCAATATGACATACTGAGAGTAAGGGGAAAAGGAAATTTTTAAAATTTCATGTAAATATTAAATCCAAGATGATGTGACTAAAATCTAATGTGATCAGAAACTTAACTCTCACTTATATCTCACTTGTAATTGCTTACAAACAATTATCCCTCCAGTTTCAGCAGCTAGCATGGGGATTTAGACATAACCTCTCTATACAGCCTTGACAGTATCCCTAGGGATCTTCCTACTTTAGTGTCTTGATTTAGAACTGTAGGCACTGCCCTCATTTTACTAAAGGTTTCCTTTAAAACTTAATGTCAATATTCAAATAATTGATTATGTGTAAAAGCATGAATAAATACCAGAGTTCCTTTGAGGAATACAGTCAAATCAGTAGAACAGCACCTACCACATTAGATAGGTAACAGATGAAGATTTAGCTTTTATTTGGATGTGCTGGGGGTTGAACGGAGGGCCTCATGTTTGCTATGAAGGTATAAAATTCAGTGACATTAATTATATCCGCACTGATATGTAACAATGATTTCTATTTGTGAACTTTCTTTTTGATACTGATGGAATCCACACAATCATTGAGCAATGATCACCCCAATGACCTGCCCCAGAAATTTTTAATCTTCCATTTTCTCTTATGAAATGGTTTAGTCAATATATTTCAAATAAATAGTAGATTATTTTTTGTGTCCATCTGTGACAGGCATATATTAATTGAAGCCTTTTTGTGGATAAGTCATAATCCATTTATGCATACCTCATATTTCATAAACCTATTCATCTGATAAACACTCCAGGTGTTTCCAACTCTTGACTATAGTGAACATTGTTGATGTTATAATTGGCATATAAACTACTAGCTTTTGTTTTCAGTTATTTTGGGTATGCAATGAGCAATGGAATTCCTGGGTCAAGTGATAATGCTATGTTATGGTAGCTATGTTATGGTTTCAAATTCTTCCATAATGCTATATCACTTTCCATCAGCACAGAAGTGTACAAATGGTCAATAAAATGTACAAGAGTATTTCAAATCTTCCACAGCTGTGCCCTAAAGGATCATTTTTTACTTTTCCTTTTTTTTTTAGGCCATGCGGTCTTGGAACTATGTAGCATTGTCTAGAGCTGAAGTGAGAACAACACCAAATGCCACTGACCCAGCCTCCAAAAACATTTATTCTGATCGTCATTTTTTCTAGAGATAAATTTTAGTGATTTTATGCATGCTCACTCTTTTAAATAATGTTTTGAATGTTAAAATGACATATAAATGTACTCCCTCTGTGCACCATCTTTATAACAATAAGAAAAATATTAACAAAAAATATAAAAAGACAAAAAAGGTTTGAACCATCTAAGGTAGGTGCCAGCTTTCCAGCAGGAAAATACATTACAATCACAGTCTGATGATAACTCAAGCAAAATAATACAATAAGAGCTCATCTAAAGTAAAATGAAGAGTAAGGACTGGAGGCCAGGGTCAAGGAGTAGCGCACTTGCTTGCCCAGCACCAGCCTCTGAATCAAAACCTCAGTACTGCCATCGCCATATCTGTGAGGTGCAGATTGGCCAGATGTACTTGTCCATAGGTACCATGGTCAATGAGCTCTTTCATCTGGTATTGTTTGATATCTCCTTCAAGGAGCTGGTACGGTGGCAGCTAGTAAGTCTGCCTGAAATTATCTAAATAAAATAATGGAAAACCCAGAAAAAGTAAAAAGAAATACCAAAATCCAAACGACAAACCATCCCTGTGACCAAAATAATCATCAATTTACCTTTGAGTCAGTCCAGTGGGTCACCAAGCAAGAGCTCCCAGCCCTGTTAACTGACATAAGTTGGAACACAGTGGCTTCCTATATACCCTGTATAACCTCTCACAATGGAACAATCACAACCTGGCATAGTGACATCATGGAGGAAATGGACCAATCAGAATCTGGGACAGTGAGGTAACAATGCCTGCCAGCATTGACACTTAGCTCTTAGGCCTCAAAGACTGTTGCTAAGGACTCCAGGTGGGTTTGAGTTTGCCATGGTCATTATCATGGCATTTCTGAAACCACTAGGGCAGTAGTCAAAGTGCTCTGACCTTCTAGAGGACTACTGCATCTTATAAATTGCTTCTGAGGAGACACTAACTTATAGCATCCATTCTTGATGGCCAACTTGTACTGTGCCTTATTCCAGCAAAAATACGGCACAAAGGCCTCCGTCCTTCTCAAGGACAACTATCCTACAACTTGCTCCTAGAGGTCCAGACTGGCTTTGAGCCACAATCCTCACAATTCACCTTCCCAAGTAATTAGAATTATAGGCCTAAGCCATGGGTAGGTACTTAGCTCATCTCTCACATTGGAGGAAGTAGAAAGGTTAGAAAGCTTGATTTTAGGTATGTCCTTTAGCACTTTAAATTTGTTGCCTTTGCTGTCTAATAGTTAATCTAGTTTCTTTGAAGATCACTTGCGTGTGATTTGTGCCTCTGTACTTTGGGAGGTTTTCTGTATTTGACTGTTTAGAATGTGTCTTAGTGTGGACCTGTGTAATTATACTAATTGACTGTTTTGAGCTGCTAGGTGCCTGCATAGAAGAGTTCATGCTTTCAATCAAAACTGGGAAGGTTTGGTCATTACTCCTTCAAATACTATGTATTTCTTTTTTCCTCCCTGTACATTATACATATATACATTATATATTATACATATATTACATATTCACATTGTATATGTGAATATACATATGTATGGCTACACATTTATATGCCTACATTTACATATATATGTTTGTTTTTCACATAGTTTCCACTTTTGTTATTGTTTATGGTAGAAGTCTAGATTGATCCCAGCTACTCCAGCAGGGTTAGAGTTAGAAGTTTTCCACTTTATTTCTTGGTGAAAATATGCATTTCTCAGCAGTGATATTGAAACAGGTACAATGCAGAGCTAGCTCCTTTCTCTCTCTGTCTCTCTCTCTGTGTCTCTGTCTCTCTCTTTCTTTCTTACCTCTGTCAGGTCTCTGAGCACAGGACTATTGTTTATCAGGTTCTCCTAGTGTGTGTTGTGATCTTTTGCATTGCCATGTTCTGCTTCAAATGCCATGCACATGGAAGAGGAGCTACTACAAGTCAGCCTGCATGGTTGTACCTGCCCCTGTCTTGATGTCAGAGTCCCTGCAGCTACTGGGGTGGCCTTAGCAGATTCCCCTGTGCAAGGACTGCTGACCGGTAACTATGAGTGGCACAAGCACAGCCTCTTTTTTGACCCAAGTCAGAGGTTTGCGTTGGATCCTGGGAACACTGATCTGTTGGTGATTGTGCTAGGAGCAAGGCTGTGGGCAACAGAAGCCTCTCTGTGGCCTGACTTCTGGGGCACAACAGATACCAAAGGCTTCTCTGGGCTCTTTCCAGAATACATGGGCAGGTTCAGGGAGCAGAAGCTGAGCTCAGGGGGCCCCTAAACACAGGGTGGGCAATGGAGGTGGGAGGGGCAGTGCTGTCCAGGTTGTCAGGGGAGAGGTGATGAGCCTACACTAGTAGTCTGCTGGCTTCCAAACGAAAAGCTAGACTTGCTTGCTACACAGAAATATCCCCCTATAACTGTTTGCACCAGAGGGCCCCATTCTGGTGATGGGCAAAATCCCAAAGACCAAAGTAGACAGACCAGGAGAACTCAGTGCTCTTGGTGGGCAATTCAGTGGTGGTACTGGCAGGGGGATCTGTAGGTTTACTAACAGGACAGATCTAGGGAAGCCAGAGACCAAGCAAACACCAGGATTGCACACTGGGCAGGCTGGTAGGTGAAATCTTGCTGGACGGCTTTGCAGAGTCCTCAATATGGGCCACCTGAAGGTACAAGAAACTGCCTGGCATCTCCACAGCCAAAGAACTTGGGGAAAGCAGCTCTCTCAACTTGGACATGGAGTGTCCAGCATGCTAGAGGCTGCTGTGGTCAGCAGGTTTGGGAGGAATTAGAGGCCTGCTGCCGAAGGGAGAAGATGCCCTTTCCAAGGCTTCTGAGGGAAGGTGATGCCCTGGAAATGAGATCATGGATAGGCTGGTTTGTCCAAAGAAAACACCTCTAGATTGTTTGACTTTTTGGTTGGGTGGGGGGTCGCCCCTTAAGGGCAGTGATATTAGGAGACAGTGATTGTGAGATTATCCAAAAATTAAAGCCAACCCCTGAGGGAGCAAAAGAAAAACGCTTGCTGAACTGCCCATGGCAGATGGAGTTGAGGTCATGGCTGCTTCTGTCTTGAATCACCACAAGGCTTTGTCACCAGAGGACAAGAAACTGGATGCTGGCACGGAGCCTGATGATTTTAAGAAATTTATCAGAGAGCCCTACTTGTCTTGCATGTCACTCAACAGGGCTAACACTGGGTCCGGAGTTTGGGCTGTAGAGCGGGGCATCACAGCTTGAACTTTTTGAAGGGTTGAGGACACCTTCTGGCAGCTGTTAGATTTTAGGAAGCCTGAGTACATCACGAGATTAGGTGTGGTCCTCTGAGCGTCTTCCTTGGGTTGCTGAGCACCTCCTGATGCTCTCATGATGTGGGCTAATATCTGGTGGGTAGCAGAGGACAGTGTGTTTACCCCTGAGACTCACTCTGAAGGACTATTGTTGGCAGGAAGAATTGTGTCATTGGGAAGTCTGGGTGTTGAATAATGGAATCTACACACCTCAGAGCTTTCTCTCTGAACATTTGGTTTCTTTAAAATAGTAGTTTCTGAAAGGCCTAAGAGTCTAAGGCTCCAGATGCTTTGTTGGTTTCCAGACGTGTCCAAGGCTTGTTCTTTTTCATCTTACAAAAAGAGCTCTAACTTCTTCCTTAGTCATTGTCTACTGAGCCCTTTGGCTCTGGCATAAATGCAGAAAGACAGGCAAGGCTGTCTTGTTGCTAAGGAAAAGCAGGCAAGCCTGTCTTGTTACACAGTTTCTTTTTATTCCCAATGTCAGTAAATAAAGCTTCCTGATTGGACTTGAGGAGCTGCCCAGGATCATTGATTCATCCCTTTTCCCTGCTCTTACCATACTGCCTTTCCATTTAAATTTATTTTCATTTTCAATTTTTGTATTGGTGATTAAATCTAGGGCTTCAATAAGCTAAGAATAGTGATATGCACGTATAGGCTTAGTTTTTCGGGAGGCTGAGAGAGTGAAAATTGCGTTTTCAGGCTAACCCAATCAGAATTCTGTGAGACCTTATCTGAACAGAAGAAGCTGTGCATAGTGGTGCGCACCTCTCATCCCAGCACTGATGGGAGAGGAAAATAGGAGGACTGAAATCCAGTTGCACACCTGAGCAAGATATGGACCCTCTCTCACAAACAGTGCAAAAATTTCACAGCTGTTGCTCAATCGTAGACTGGGTATCTAGAAAATACGAGGCCCTGAGTTCAAACCTCAATACCATAAAAAATAAGAGAACCAGTTATGTCTGGAAAGCTTATTAAAAGTAGTGTTTTTTAATGTGTACTGATATTTGGGCTTGCATGCTGGGCCTTGACATTTTCCCACAGAGAAATTTTTCACATATGTCTTAAATTTGTATTTTTTGGGTACAGGTCGACCCATTGTAACAATGAGGTGCACAAAACACTAAGTTGAAAACGAACTTCACAACTTTGGCGGGGTGGGTGGGGGATAATTGAGGTGGGAGGGAAGGAATGGTAGGGGGAATACAAAGGAGGAGGCAACAATGCTCCATGGGAAATATATTCATTACCTTGCTCATGTAATGTAAACCATCTGTACAGCATTTTTGCAATTAAAAAATGCAGAAAAAAGACTAAACTTATACTATTGAGCCACAGTCCCACTTCTAGCTTTGTGTGTGTGTGTGTGTGTGTGTGTGTGTGTGTGTGTGTGTGTGTGTGTATGTGTGTGTGTGTTTGCATGCCAATATGAGGCTTTAATTCCAGGCCTGGGCCCTGTCCTTGAGCTCTTTTGTTCAAGGGTAGCACTGTACCGCTTGGCCCACCACTCTCTTAAAGGCTTTGTGTGGTGAATGAGATAAAAGTTTCATGAACTCTTCTTGCCCCAGCGAGCTTTGAACTGAGATCCTCTGCTCTCATACTCCTGAATCGTTAGGGTTATGGATGTGAATCATCAGTCTATGGCTAGGAGAACTGTTTTTATAAAACTGTTTTTAAGCAGGAACAATGTGGATGTGCTGGCCTTCTGCAATTTGATGGCATGCTTTTTTTCCTAGAAAGGAATTCCTTTACTAGGAGGCCAGAGGAAACTCGGAAGTCAGAGGAAATACAATCCCCTGTCTCCAGAGGCAGAATCTTTTGCATGATGGTGGTAAGACCATCATCTTCCTTTATCAGAAGAGATATCCATACTAGCTTGAAGGTAACACTATTTTCTTCATCATCTTTATCTTGGTTGAATTACATAAGAAAATTACTTGGTAATACTCACCAAAGCTCACCAGAGATAGGGGGGAGTGAAGCTTTAACGTGAGGCATTAGACACTACAGGAATATACCAGAAGGGGCAAGGAGAAATGAGAGTTCATAAATACTGATTTTTATTTAAACAAAATAGGGAGAATACATGATATATGTCAGTACTGGCCAAGCGTGCTCATCGCTTACTAATAAACTAGCATTTAAATGAAGTATTTTCATGATGCTGGACTGCTCAAATTACCTTTGTAGATTCTCTAATCCCTTCACTGTCCCTCCAGCTCAGAGAGCATCTGAGATAACATAAATCTACTACTGGGCAGTGGAAGACAAGTCAGACAGCTGGTGAAGTGTTGACAAGCTGCTCTACTCCTGTTTCCCACACCGTTCTAGACTTTGCTGTATAGATTTCACAGCTCATGGAAGATGCCTGAGAATACTGATGGACCTACCAGTGTGTGTGTGTGTGTGTGTGTGTGTGTGTGTGTGTGTGTGCGTGTGTGTGTGCATGATAGTACTCATATGCCAGCATGGGGCTTCTTTTGAGCCTCACAGGTAGAGTTAACCCCTTCTTCCCCAAGTCTCTTGAAAAGATTTGTCTTTTCAACAGATGCAGCAGAGGAGGATATGATTCCTGAATTCTTACCTTGTAGATCAGATGGGTCCTTCTATGTGTTCCAATTTATACTTCTGCTAGTGCTAATAATAAACCATTACTGGTACTAATAGCAGCTGGAACTTTTTGAGTACTTTGTCACTAGGTAGTTTTTTTCACATGGGTTAAGCAAATATTTCCCGTAAGAACATTATGACATAGTGTTAAGTATAACATGCTACATACACACACATATACACACACATACATACATATTTGACAGCAGTCTTCGTTATGTAAAGTGGACCATGAACTGTAGAGAAGTTCAATGGAAGCCTCTCAGACACCAGATCCTACAGCCAGCACCTTGGAGGAGGGACTTAGAGGAGTTTGTACAACAAATTGGAGACAAGATGATGTCTTGTGCTTCACTGGCCTGATCTGGATGGACTTACTGGTTTTGCTATCAAAGCACTGTCCACCGCAGCCTAGCCTGTCCTGGCCCCACCCCAACCCCACCTAATCTTTGGCACACAGAAGAACAGCTTTGTGATTTTAGCCACACGTTGGTCTGGCACATGAGGTTGGCTCCATAGAACTTCCAGAGGACAGCAGGAAGATATATAGAAAATAGATTAACTGAGGCCAGAAAGTGCAAGGACTTACTGTTGGTCTCATAACTGGTTAATAGTGGGCTTTATTGACTCCCTGATCTTTCCCCAATGCAGTGGATCTTCTGATCTAGGATACTCAAAATTTCTCCCTTAGAAAAATAATCTAATAAAGACAGAAACAAAGAGGAATTAAAATTCTATATGTAATATTAATTTTTATTCGTCAATTACTAAAATACATGCGGAACATGTCAATTCAAGCAGCATAAAATGACGGTATGAGCTTGACCTCCGTCCCTCTAGTGTGGCTCTCTTGTTCCTCCTTGGGGTGACCACTGATTCTAGTTATTATGTTTCCATGCACAAAGGACAAGCTATTAAAAAGAGACTTCTTGTCCACAGCTACCCAAGGTCGCCCAAACTGCGTAGTAGGAGGCCAAAATTCCATTCACTGTATGGAGATTCAAACTTCTACACTCAGTTTTATTGACCTGAGCCAAGTCTGCTGGACCCACCTGACTGAGTTGATAGCTCATAATTCACCAAGGAAGATGTCTGCAATAGCTGGAAATCTTCCCTCTGGTTTTCCCACTAGATCACAGTATCAGGTGTGAGGACTAAGGAATTAACCAGGCCTTTTAGAGGTTACTAGACATTGGGTTTTAATTTTTGTAATCCCAAATTTTGCTTAAGATCCAATATTGGGCCTACACAGCAACTCCTCAAGTGGAAGTGATGTCCAGAATTTCTGTAAGTGTCCCAGATCCTTTGATTTTCTTTATACTGAATTGTCTTTTTTCCTACAATCCACACCTGTGACCAAATGGGGGCTTTCTTACAACTAGGTCACTGAAGGAAAAACAGTCGATGTAGTTTATACCTAGTTCTGTAGGCATGTTCTGGAATATGGATGCTGCAATCTTAGATTTAGAACTGTTTTGATTCCTTTATCCGGTTTTTAAAGTTTCATCATAGAGGTCCTTCACTTCTTTTGTTAAGTGAATCCCTAGGTATTTTATTTTTTGTGGGGCTATTAAGAATGGAGTTGCTTTCCTGATTTCAGCCACGTTTTTCTCATTGTTGGCATAGAGAAAAGCCATTGTTTTTTGAGGGTTCATTTCATACTCTGCTACTTTGCCAAAGTTTTGAATCAGCTTGAGTAATTTGGGATTAGGTCTGTGGGATTCTCTAAATTCAAGATCATGTCACCTGCAAAGAGGGAGAGTTATACTTCATCTTTCCCTATTTGGACCCCTTTTATATTTGCATATTTTCTTATTCCTGTAGCTAGGCATTCTACTACTAAATTGAAGAGAAGTGGAGAGAGTGGATATCCTTATCTCGTTCCTGAATGAGGAAGAAAAGACATTAGTTTTACAACATTAAGTATAAGGCTGCCTGTAGGTTTGTCATATACAGTCTTTATTGTATTAAGGAGTGTTCCGTGGATTCCTAATTTTTCCAGAATCTTCATCATAAATGGGTGTTGGATCTTCTCAAATGCTTTTTCTGCATCTATTGAGATAACCACGTGGTTCTTATCTTTGCTCTTGTTGAGGTGATGAATGATAATAATTGATTTATGTATATCGAATCAGCTTTACAAACATGAAATGGAACCAATTTGATCGTTGTTTATGATTTTTTGGATGAATTGTTGAAGTCGATTGGCCAAAATTTTGTTGAGAAATTTTGCATCAATGTTCATCAAAGAAATGGGTGTATAATTCTCTTTCTTTGATGAGTTCCTGCCTGGTTTTATGATGAGGATTATGGGTGATTCATAGAATGAGTTTTGTAGTAAACTTTCTCTTTCCACTTCATTGAAGAGTTGGATGATTATTGGTGTGAGCTCTTCTTTGAAGGCCTTTAAGAATTCCGCTGTAAACCCATCCGTTCTGGGCTTTTCTTAGAGAGGAGGTATCTTATTGCGGTTTCTATTTCAATGATTGATATGGGCCTGTAAACATGGTTTAACTCATGTTGGATTAGTTTCAGCATGTTGATATATGCTAGGAAAGGTCCATTTCTGCGAAGTTCTCAAACTTATTAGCATGAATGTTTGAGAAGTATTCCCTTATAATATTCTGAATCTTGGTTGTTTCTGTGATGATGTTTCCATTCTCATCTCTGAGTTTGTTTATTTGGGTTTGTTCTCTTCTTTTTCTGATAAGATTTGCTAAGGGTGTCTCAATTTTGTTAATTTTTTCGAAGAACCAACTCTTTGTTTTGTTAATCCATTCTCTGGGTTTTTTGGATTCTAATTTGCTTACTTCTGATTTAATTTTAATTACATCTTTCCATCTACTGAATTGGAGTTTTTCTTTTTTTTAAATTTAATTTAATTTTATTTGTGAACATACTGTACAGAGGGGTTACAATTACATGGGCAGGATAATGCATACATTTCTTACCAAGCATTGCAGCCTCCTCCTCTGTGTACCCTTCACCTCCCTTCCCAGCCTCCCCCCTCTCCCCCTAATCCCAATCCTTCTCCTTCCTCCTTCCCCCCCTTCTCCCTCCCTCCCTAACCCCCCCCCCCCCGCACCGACGTTGTAAAGCTCGTTTTGGAGATGACAACTTGTACTTCTCATTGTTGCAACAGGTCCACCTGTATCCTTAAACAACTGGTTTTTCCCCATCTCCTCCACAAGTTATACTGACATCAAATATAGTGAAAGATAGATGAATGAATTGGAGTTTTTCTTGCTGCTCTTTTTCAAGGAGGTTCAGATGTCTGATTAAATTGTTGGTTTCAGATCTCTCCAATTTTTTGATGTAGGAACTCAGAGCTATAAACTTGCCTCTGAGTACTGCATTTGCTGTGTCCCAGAGGAGCTGTTAATTTGTGTTTTCAATTTTGTTGAATATCACAAATATTTGAAGTTCTTTTCTAATCTCTTCCATGACCCACTGGTGATACAGCAGTGTATTGTTCAGCCTCCATGTGTTACTGGACTTTCATTGGTGGCTTTTGAATGCAAGGTATAACTTCAATGTTTCTGAATTTGGACAAATTTGCTTTGTCACCTAAAGTGTGGTCTATTTTAGAAAATGTTCTATATGCTGCTGAATTAAACGTGTATTCTGATGCTCCTGGGTGAAATGTACGGTACATATCTGTTAAATCTAGTTGATCTATGCAGTTATTTAGATGTGTGGTTTCTCTGTTGAGTTTTTGCCGAGTTGATCTATCTAGTAGGGAGAATGGTGTGTTAAAGTAACCAAGAATTAATGTCTTTGTATCAAGGTGAGCTCTGAGGGAATGTAGTGTTTCTTGGATAAATTTGGTTGCTCCGTTGTTTGGCAAATAGATATTTACATTTTTAGTATTGTCCTGTATGAGAGATACCTTAATTAGTATGTAATGACCTTCTTTATATCTTCTCACTACTTTTAATTTGAAGTCTATTTTATCTGATATTAGGATTGCAACTCCTGCCTGTTTATGGGGAGCGGGGGAATTTGCTTGGTAGATCTTGTTCTAGCCGTTCACTTTCACCAAAACGTGTTTGTTTATATGGGCACGGTGTGACTCCTGATGGCAGCAGATAGAAGGATCTTGCTTTTTAATTCAACTAGACAGTATATGTCACTTAATTGGAGAATTAAGTCCGTTCATGTTCAGAGTTAGGACTTAGAGGTATTTTGGAGTTCCTGAGATGTTATGCACCTTGGGGGCTGCAACAACTGGGTTCTTCCTATGGTTCTTGGGTTCTCAGTTTCGGTGCATTTTCTTAGCCTTTATTGTGAGTCTTGTTGGTTTTCTATGCATAGGACATCTTTAAGTAACTTTTGTAGGGCTGGTTTGGTGGAGATGTATTGTTTCAATTTTTCTTTGCTATGGAAGGTTTTTATTTGACCTTCGATTATGAAGGAGAGTTTAGCTGGGTGCAGTATTCTTGGTTGATAGTTGTCTTTAGGGCATGGCATACATCATTCCAGGCTCGTCTGGCTTTAATTGTGTCTGCTGAGTAACCTGAGGTGATTTTAATTGATTTCCCTTCATAGGTGATTGATCTTTTCTCCTTGACAGCTTTAAGGATCTTTTCCTTGGTCTGAATTGAACCTGTGTAGATTATAATGTGATGGTGGAATGTCCTGTTCTGGTCTGGCCTATTTGGGGTTCTAAAAGCTTCTTGTATCTGAATAGGCCTATCTTTTTGCATGTTTGGGAAATTCTCTGCTAGGTTCCTGTTAAACAAATTTCCTAGACCATCAACTTCTGTCTCTAGGTGCTCCTCTACACCCATTGTCCTCAGATTGGTCTTTCTGATGGTGTCTTCCAAATGTTGAATAGTTCTGTAATATTTCTTGGATTTGTCTTGGATAATTGCATGTTCTTTCTCTATAATATCTAGGCTGTTTTCAATCCCCCATATTCGATTTTCTGCATTGTCTAAACTACTCTTAAGACTTTCTATTCTTTTAAATTTCTTTTCCTTCTAATTGGTCGGCTTTGATGGCTTCAAATTCTTTGTTGGAGCTTTGTTTTAGATCTTGTATGAACTTCTTTACTTCCTTAATTTGGTGTTCCGTGTTTATTCTCAAATCACTTAGTTGATTAGTTATGATTTCCTTGTACTCCCATTCCTTCTGTCAGGCTCTATTCAGCATTCCCTGTGTTGTCTCCCTGAATTCTTTCAGCTGTCTGTTTATGGATTCCATGAATGTCTCTATTCATCATTGTCTATTCTCATCCCGCTCTCGCCATTCCTGTGTTACCCATTGGTTAGCTTCCTCACATTCACGCAATTCTCTAGTTGTCTTTGACTGTTCTCAGCCTGCTCACACAATTCCTGTGTTTCGCTTTGAATGTTCTCAGCCTACTCACCCAATCCTGTCTTTCTCTATGTTTGTTCTCAGCGTGCTTACACAATTTCTTTGTCTTTTGCTGTGCAAACCTGCTCGCTCAATTCCTGTATTAATCTTTGTGTAGCTTCCTCATGCTCATGAGTTTCCTGCATTAATCGTTGGTTTCCCTCCTCTTGCTCCCTATCATGCTCACACTGAGTCCTTTGCAGGTTTTCAATCTTTTCATTCACCATGTTTACCAGTCATGTTTGTAGACCTTTTTGGCAACTCTCCTCTAGGTTATTCATTAACTGTTCTGTCACCTGATTATCATGAGTGGGCGTTGAGCTACCTAGGCTTGCCATTTTTCTTGTGTTTTTTCTGGCTTGTCCTGCCCATTTGTTATTAAAGTAACACAAGGTTTGTGCTAGAACACTATGTCAAGGTAAGCATCAACCAGAGTCCTATAGTTGCACCGTCAAAATGGCTGCAGATCCAATCCAGTTCAACAGATACAATCTATCTAACATCTAACAGCTAAGGATTAATGGGCTAAGAATAACAAAGAAGAATATGGCAAATTAGAAATTATTAAGTTTAGGGAGAAATGTGTGGAAAAATAGGATTAGAGGGCTATGGAGAGGTAAAAAGAGTGAATTTAACCAAGTCCTAATCTCAGAGAGGTAAATTGATTGTACAGAATGATAGGAGAGAGGTTTGGAAAAAAAAGAAAAAAAAAACTGGAAAACCAAAATTTAAATTTAAAAAGTGAAACACTTAAAATGATGTAAGTTTAAAGAAATGATATTGAGATAAGAAAAGGGTAGGATGAGACGAAGGGAGATAGAAAGGCAATATGAAAAACTGAAAAGTAATAATTCTTAAAATTAATAGTTGGAAAATTATATAGGTATAAAGAGACAATACTGATATTAAGAAGTTAAGCCAAAGAGGTTGTGAATTGGGTAATAAATTTCTAGATTGATGTACACAAGGGGGGATAAGTTCTAAAAATCAACGACGACTGCATATCTGGGGATGAGCAGAATGCAATTAAGTTATGTAAAAAATAAAGAGAAAAAAATGAAAAGAATTTTTAAAAAGGACCAAAAGATATGAAGAGATTTTTTAAAAAGCACACAAACATATACAGCAAAAATAAAAAGTATGAGAGAAAAAATGATTAATAGAAAACAATTTTTAATAGAAAAATTTTAAAAATGGTACAAAAAAGAATTGTTTGATTATTTTCGGAGGGGTGAGGTTGGGAAGATCCTGTATGTCTCCTGTGTCCACAATCAGTCTCTTACTGTAGTCTCTGGTCTGTTTGTGGTGTTTGGTATTCCTGTTGCTTGATATTTGATCCTTGTCAGTTCTTGCTGGTGTTGAGTGGAATCTGCTCGCCTGCTGTGTCTGGTGCCTTTGTCCCGGAGACTGTCCGTAAGCATGGCAGCTGAGTCAGCCACCACTGCCGTCACAGCTAGGGTTACTGGTATGTGCTCACATCTGCCTCCTTGCCTGGATTTTACCTCTCTGGCCAAACTCTCTGTACTGTGATGGCACATTTGGTGTGATTCTTTAGCCTAGGACTCTTCACTTGAACACTAAAACTGCTTTCTATGTGAGAGCTTTTTTAGCCTCCAGCTTCTCTTCTACCATCTTCCTCCAATCTCTCCTTCTAAATAACTTAAAGTATTCCATGGGCACTCTTGATATAGCCTGGTTGGCTGGATGTGCTTCTCAGGCTGACAGAGCTCTTGAACAGTTCCCAGTTTTAGTGGGTCCTGTAGTCCAGGTGTTGGGCTATGGGTCTTGGTCAAGGTCTAGGGGTTCCCACCTTCTGTATTCTCCCTTGAGGGATACATTGTCCCCTCTGGGGTACTCACCCTGGAGATAGTTGTTGTTTCTGTTTGCTGTAGGTCTCTGGTTGCCGCTGCAATCAGAGTTCAGTTGAGATGTTTGTGGGCTTGGCTGGGTGGTGGTGGCTCTGCGTGTTTCTCCTCTGTTTCTGCCTCTGTTGATGCTGTTTGGGTCGGTTCCCTGGGATAGGCCTCTGGCTGAGAGGTGAGGGAGGTGTCTCCATGCAGGTTCTGAGCGTTGGGTTTTGTCTCTGTTTGTGCTCTCCGGATCAGTTTCAATACCTTCCAGGTATTCTGATCTGGCCTTCTGTGGGTGACCTGTGTATTTCTGGGATTACTTCTGTGTGGCCGAGTGGCTTTGTTGGGATTGAGCCCCTTTGTTCGGAGAGTGAGGGGTGGGAGTAGTATCTTTGTGCAGGCTCCTAGCTCAGAGGTTTCTCTGTTCGTTGCAATCAGCAGGTCCAACACTGGTACCTCAGGCATCTTCTGCGAGGGTGATTTTTCAGACAGCCCCCTGTGTCTCTGGGGACTCTGGCAGCCCTCGCCGGGCTGGGCTGGCCACAGCTTGGTGTGTTGCCATGCAGCCAGTAAAGATTGTGGGAGAAGTCTTTGTGCTTCTCAGTTCTGAAATTCTTCCTTTACATTCTCTCTTTCTTTTTTTCTGCCTCCTGTTTTTCTCTGGGTGTTTGTCTTTTTGTTTTTGTCAGTCTCTTGGGGAAATTAAGAGTTGGAACTTGAACTCTTGTTTTAGTTGGAGAGAGCTGTGGCGTTTCCCTACTTTCCTGATGCCATCTTGGTCACCAGTGCTATCTTCGGATCTCCTCGTGGTGAGGTCTTATGTATTTTATTTTATAATAACTCAAATTCTCTCACAACTTACATTAAAATATTTACTCAGACTTCTATGGTAATGTCACATTTTCCTTTGTTATTTGTCTCTTTAACAGAGAAACAAAGAAAACATTTTCAAACTTTCCCTGGGGATTATGGTGCAAGGAGACAAGAGGTTATCTTAAAAGAGCTTAATGTAAATATCCAAATCAGAATTAAATACTTGTTTGGTGGAGCTAAAAATAATGTGTCATTTCAACTTAGATGAAACAGTTTATCCTAATTCCCTATATTTTATTGTTACTCCCTGATTTTATCCTAATACTCCCTGATTTTATCCTAATACTCTGACAGTTGGGAAATAACAGTAACATACAAATTTTCACTAAAATGAGAAAATGACTAAAACGATGACAGAGTTCAAGGATCAAAAATATAGGTGTAGCAAAATATCTGCTGAACAGAAGTGGTAGGTTGTTTATTTCCAACTCATTGTGATCCTTGAACTCTGTAATTTATTTTTTATCATCTCCAGTTGAACATATGAGTTGCCATTTAACCAAGCAATTTATGAATACAACTCATCTTGATCATAGTTCTTCTGCATTCTCACTCATCCCTCCTGACATTTACTTAGTTGTTCTTCCTTATCTTAGTTGTTTGAAATGTACATGGAAGTCAATTTCATTCTCCCCTTCTTCTCTTCATTTGTTTACTGGTCTCTCCTTGGCCCCACCTACCTCTTGCAGTTATGTTTCTTGGTGTTTATTTTGTTAGGCTATCACTTTACCTTTCTAAGGCATTTTGAGTCCTTAAGTATTCCCTTGACTCTGCCACTTGCCTATCATTCCGTGTTTACTTACAGGTTTCATTGTGTATATATACCACATTTTCCTGATTCATTTGTCCATTGAAAAGCACCTGGGATGATTACATTCCATACTGGGTATCCACTTGCTATTCTTTACGTTGAACTGCTTTTTTGGTTAAAGTCACAGAATCCAACCAGATGTCATGTGTCTCCAATCAGTGTCTCTTACTTTCAATGATCTGTTTGTTCTTCAGTTTTCTCATCTGCAAAATGGAGTAATTGGACATACCCATCTTTCCAATACTGGTAAAATTAGAAATTAAATGTCAATATACAAGAAAATAATTGAAACAGTGTCCCGCACATAGTGCTCAATGTTATGTGAATCCATACCATAATTTGCTGATGTTTAAATTGAAGATAAGTAGATGACAATTCTGAACTCTTAAGATTAAGTGAGATGTTGAAGTACCTAACACATAATAAAAGTTCCCTTACTACTTTCATAAAAAGCACTTTCACAGTTTGAAATAACACGCACATGCAGGTGCACGCACCCCACATGCATCCAGTCACGTGTGTCCGAACACACACACACACACACACACACACACACACACACACTCACTCACTTAAGGATTACTAACTCTCAGAAGGCACTTTTAGAAATCTGTGAAGTTGCTAGTAAAAGCATTGGCTCAAGTTTTGCAGGGCAATGTATTTTATTTATGCCTAAGGTCCAAAAGTTGTCCACTTGCAAAAACTGACAGAAATTTACATGATATACTTGGTGTAGCTTTTGAAGTGGCTTATTTATATCATTTTAGAGTAAAGCAACCTACCAATGTCGATAAAGCTTTGCAGCACTCATTTCATTCACCCATTTGAATAATTTTAAAGTCTGTAAGCTTGTCAAGGTGCTGTTGTTTTTCATTTCACTTCCGAACTATCCATGATAATAAACAAGAAGGCCTATATTAAAGGGAATTTATAATAACAGTAATAAAACATTCATACAATTGGAGATAAACTAGCTTTAAAAAATGAGTGGTGGCTGTAAACTTATTCTTTCATATTACCATATTTTGAACTAAAGCATGCAAATGTTTGTGTGTGAGCAGTTGTATTTTTTTATAAATAAGTTTTTTTTGGTTTCATACTTCATGGCAAAAAATATTGAGTAGAAGATACAGAGATTCCCTATATAACCTCTCCGTAAATATCCATGGCCTCCCACACTATCAGTATCTTCTGAGTGGTACATTGTTCCAAATGACACATCATTATCAACTGGTATCCCCCACAGGTTCCATCAGGATTTACTCTTGGTATAAATTTATTCACATTCATGGAATGAACATCACCATGAATCTACCATGATAGCATCAATCTATTTCTCTTTACCTGCCTTCTCATTTCTCCACTCTGTCCCTTGGCCCTTGGTAACTACTGACTTTTCTACTGTCTTCATGGTTTTGCCTTTTTATGCCATGTAGTTGGAAAGGGTACATACATTTAAGAAATAGTACATACATATGTAATATTCCAATTGTTTTCTTTTAACTAGTGATTGCTTAACTTTCCTTCATGGCTATTGCTAGATACTCATTTATATTTTATCACAGATTACTACACTTGATGGGTCACAGCTTATCCATTCAGTTAGTTACTGAAGGGCATCTTGGTTCTTTCCATGTTTAGACTACTATGGATTAACTTGCTGAGAACGCCCACATTCTAATTTTGTTTTAGAGGAATTTTTAGCATTTCTGTGTAAACAGTGAAGAACATGATTTCTGACAAAGCTAAACATTTTCACCATATACCCTTGTCATCATGACCCTTACTCCCAGCATACTTATATAATTGCATTCTCACTGGCAACGAGTAAGTTTCTATTCATGGCCTTCACCATTTGTTGCACTGAATGCTTTGGATTTGGGCCATTTTAATAGGCTTATAGTACTATCTTTTGGATTAAGGTGTTCCTTTGGAGCATTGTTCAGGCATATTTTTCATCCTTGCATATTTTCATAACATACTCTTTAGAATTTTTCAAGTTTTTCTTGGGTTGAATATTAATAGTGCATTTATCAGGATATTCAGACTTTTTATTGGCCTTTAACTATTGTTAATTATTGAATTTCTTACCTTACAATTGTCTTGTGTTTGGAGCGAGTATCATGGAAATCAGCTACACCAGTAGTTCATTCCCTAGTAATAACAAATAAATTTTAAATTTTGATAGAGTTTACATCAATAAACTTTGAAAGACATGGTGCACGACAATTATACTATAAGGTGATTTGTTATCATTTTATTTTTATTTTATTTTTTTATGAACATATTGTACAGAAGGATTACAATTACATGGGCAGGATAATGCATACAGCCTCCTCCTTTGTTTACCCTTCACATCCATTCCCAGCCTCCCCCATCCCCCCCACCCAGCCTCCCCCCCCACACCAACGTTGTAAAGCTCATTTTTGACATGACAACTTGTACTTCTCATTGTTGCAACAGGTCCACCTGTATCCTTAAACGACTTGTTTTTCCCCATCTCCTCCACAAGTTATACTGACATCAAATATAGTGAAAGCAGGGGTTATACTGTGGGGGAGGGACATACAAAGCAACAAAGAAATAATCTTATATATGCGTTAGAAACAAATTCATGAAAGAAAAAAATATTAAAATACATATCTAAGGGTTCATTTTCCTAACATCACAGTATCTGACTTTTTCTGCTTGACTCATACATAAAATAGATATTGCAAATAAGGGAAACCATGGACCTATGTTTCTTTGGGCTTGGCTTACTTCACTTAATATAATTTTTCCCAAGTTTTTCCAATTCCTACCAAATGGGTCAATGTCATTCTTTTTGATGGAGGCATAGAATTCCATTGTGTATATATACCACATTTTCTTGATCCATTCATCTACTGAGGAGCATCTGGGTTGGTTCAAGATATTACCTATGGTAAATAATGCTGCAATAAACATAGTTGTGCTGGTAGGTTTAGTGTAGTCTTGTTTGTAAACATTTGGGTAAATGCCCAAAAGTGGGATTACTGGGTCATAGGGGAGCTCTATGTGAAGTCTTTTGAAGAAACTCCATACTGCTTTCCAAAGTGGTTGAACAAATTTACACTCCAACCAACAATGAAGTAAGGTTCCCTTCTGTCCACATCCCCTCCAGCATCTGTTGTTGTTAGAGTTCTTGATTTTTGCCATTCTAACTGGAGTTAGGTGGTATCGCAAAGTTGTTTTGATTTGCATTTATTTTATGGCTAGGGAGGTTGAGCAATTCTTCATGTGTCTATTGGCCATCCTTCTTTCTTCTTCAGAGAAGTTTCACTTTAAGTCTTTAGCACACTTATTTATTGATGATTTGGTGTTGGGGGATTTAATTTTTTGAGTTCCATGTATATTTTAGATATGAGACCCTTGTCTGTTTTATGGCTAGTGAAGATCTTCTCCCAATCCGTAGGTTTTCTATTGATCTTGCTAGCTATGTCCTTTGACATGCAGAAGCTCTGCAACTTCATGCAATCCCATTTGGCCAATCTTTCTTTGATTTGTTGTGTTTCCGGGTCTTTATTCAGAAAATTTGGGCGTGAGACAAGGAGACCTAGGGTTTCTCTTATTCCATCCTGCAAAGTCTTCAGAGTGTCTGCTTTGACTTCGAGGTCTTTGATCCATTTGGAGTTGATTCTGGTGCAGGGTGATATATAAGGATCTAGCTTAATTTTCCACAAGTTGTTAACCAATTTTGCCAGCAACATTTACTGAAGAGGCTGTCTTTGTTCTATTCTATTGTTCTAGCTCCGTTATTGAAGATTAGATGGCTATAGGTCTGTAGGTTCATTTCTGGGTTTTCAATTCTATTCCATTGGTCCTGAGGTCTGTTCTTGTGCCAATACCAAGCTGTATTGATTACTATGGCTTTATAGTAGAGTTTGAAATTTGGTATTGATATTCCTCCAGCTGTGTTCTTTCCGTTGAGGAGCGTTTTTTGCTATTCGGGGTCTTTTATAGTTCCATACAAATTTTTGATTGCCTCTTCTTTTCCTTGAAGAATTTGGTTGGAATTTTGATAGGTAGCCCATTGAATTTGTAGATAACCTTGGGAAGTATTGCCATTTTCACGATTTTAATCTTTCCAATCCAGGAGCATGTGTTGATTTCCTTTTTCAAGATTTTAAAGTTTTCATCATAGAGGTCCTTCACTTCTTTGGTTAAGTTAATTCCTAGGTATTTTATTTTTGTGGGGCTATTACCAATGGAGTTGCTTTCCTAATTTCAGCCACACTTTTCTCATTGTTGGCATACAGAAAAGCCATTGATTTTGGGGGGTTAATTTTATACCCTGCTATTTCGCCAAAGTGTTGAATCAGCTTCAGTAATTTGGGAGTGGAGTCTATGGGATTCTTTAAATAAAAGATCATGTCCTCTGCAAAGAGGGAGAATTTTATTTCTCATTTCCCTATTTGGATCCCCTTTATGTCTGCCTCTTGTCTTATTGCTGTAGCTAGGCATTCTAATACTAGATTGAAGATAAGTGGAGAGAGTGGACATCCTTGTCTTGTTCCTAAGTTAAGAGGAAATGGCTTTAGTTTTTCACAATTAGGTATAATGCTGGATGTAGGTTTGTCATATACAGCATTCATTGTATTGAGGAATGTTCCATGGATTCCTAATTTTTCCAAAACCTTCATCATAAAGGGGTGTTGGATCTTTTTGAATGCTTTTTCTGCGTCTATTGAGATAACGATGTTTTTCTTATACTTGCTCCTGTTGATGTGATGAATAATATTAATTGATTTGCATATATTGGACCAGCTTTGCATCCCTGAAATGAATCCTGTTTGATCGTGGTGTATGATATTTTGGATGAATTATTGAAGGAGTTTGGCTGAAATTTTGTTGAGAAGTTTTGCAACAATAGTCATCAAAGAAATGGGTCTATAGTTCTCTTTGATGAGTCCCTGCCTGGTTTTGGGATGAGTGTGATGATGGCTTCATAGAATGTGTTCGGTAGTGAACTTTCTCTTTCAATTTCATTGAAGTGTTGGAGGAGTATTGGTGGAAGCTCGACTTTGAAGGCCTTGTAAAATTCCGCTGTAAAACGATCTGGTCCTGGACTTTTCTTAGCTGAGAGGTCTCTTATTGCTGTTTCTATTTCCATGCTTGATATGGGCCTGTTAAGATGGTTTAACTCATCTTGGTTTAGTTTTGGCATGTCAATATTTGTTAGGAAACGATCCATTTCTGTCATGGTGTCAAACTTATTAGCATAAAGTTTTGAGAAGTATTCCCTTATAATGTTCTGAATCTTGGTTGTTTCCGTGGTGATGTTTCCATTCTCATCTCTGAGTTTATTTATTTGTGTCTATTCTCTTCTTTTTCTGATAAGATTTGCTAAGGGTCTGTCAATTTTGTTAATTTTTTCGAAGAACTAACTCTTTGTTTTGTTGATTCTTTCTATAGTTTTTTGGATTCTAATTCATTTAATTCTGATTTAATTTTAATTATTTCTTTCCATCAAATGGATTGGGGTTTATCTTGCTGCTCTTTTTCAAGGCGGTTTAGATTTGTCATTAAATTGTTGGTTTCAGATCTCTCCAATTTGTTGATATAGGAGCTCAGAGCTATAAACTTGTCTCTGAGTACTGCCTTTGCTGTGTCCCAGAGGAGCTGGTAATTTTTGTGTTCATTTTTGTTGAATAGCATGAACATTTGAATTTCCTTTCTAATCTCTTCCATGACCCACTCATGATTCAGCAGTTTGTTGTTCAGCCTCCATATTTTATCGGACTTTCTTTGGTGGCTTTTGGAGTTGAGTTCTAATTTTATTCCCTTGTGGTCAGAGAGAATGCAAGGTATAACTTCAATGTTTCTGAATTTAGAAAAATTTGCTTTGTGGCCTAAAATGTGGTCTATTTTAGAAAACGTTCCATGTGCTGCTGAGAAAAACGTGTATTCTGATGATGCTGGGTCAATGTTAGGTATATGTCTGTTAAATCTAGTTGATCTATGCAGCTGTTTTGATCTGCGGTTTCTCTGTTGAGTTTTTGCCGAGTTGATCTATCTAATGGGGAGAGTGTTGTGTTAAAATCCCCAACAATTAATGTCTTTGGATCTATATGGGATTTGAGGGAAAGTAGTGTTTCTTGGATGAATTTGTGTGCTCCATTGTTTGCCGAATGGATATTTAGAATTATAATATCCTCCTGAAGGAGAGATCCCTTAATTAGTATGTAGCGACCTTTTATTTATCTCTTCTCATGAATTTTAATTTGAAGTCTATTTTATCTGATATTAGGATTGCAACTGCCGCCTGTTTATGGGGGCCGTTTGCTTGGTAGATTTTGTTCCAGCCTTTAACATTGAAAATGTGTTTTTTTTTTTTTACGGGCAAGATGTGACTCCTGAAGGCAGCAGATAGAAGGATCTTGTTTTTTTAATGTTAAGTCCGTTAACATTAAGACATAGGACTGAGAGGTATTTGGGAGTTCCTAGCATGTTATCCATCTTCTTGGGTGCTGTGAAAACTGGGTTCTATGGTTCTTGGATTCTCATTTTGGGTGCAGTTTCTTGGCTTTTATTGTAGTCTTGTTGGTTTTCTATGTGTAGGACATCTTTAAGAATCTTTTGTAGGGCTGGTTTGGTGGAGATGTTTTGTTTCAATTTTTCTTTGCTATGGAAGGTTTTTATTTGGCCTTCAGTTATGAAGGAGAGTTTAGCTGGGTACAGTATTCTTGGTTGATAGTTGTTTGTTTTTAGGGTATGGCATACATCATTTCAGGCTCTTCTTGCTCTGATTGTCTCTGCTGAGAAATCTGAGGTGATTCTTATTGTTTTCCCTTTAAAGCTGATTAATCGTTTCTCCTTTACAACTTTAAGCATCTTTTCCTTGGTCTGAGTTGATCCTGTGTGGATTATAATGTGACGGTGGGATGTCCTATTCTGCTCTGGTCTATTTGGGGTTCTAAAAGCTTCTTGTATATGAATAGGCCTATCTTTTTGCATGTTTGGGAAGTTATCTGCTAGGATCCTGTTAAACAAATTTCCTAGACCATTAACTTCTGTTTCTCGGTGCTCCTCTACACCCATTACCCTTAGATTAGGCCTTCTGATGGTGTCTTCCAAGTGTTGGATAGATCTATCATATTTCTTGGACTTGTCTTGGATGGCTGTACGTTCGTTCTCTATAATATCTTGGCTGACTTCAATCCCTGAGATTCGATCTTCTGCATGGTCTAACCTGCTGTCAAAAGTTTCTACTTTGTTCTTTTATGTTTTTTCCTTCTAATTGGTCAGCTTTGATGGCTTCAAATTCTTTGTTGAAGCTTTGTTTTAGATCATGTATGGACTTCTTTACTTCCTTTTTTTTGGTGTTCAGTGTTTATTGTCAAATCACTTGGTTGATTGGTTATGGTTTCCTTGGACTCCCATTCCTTCTGTTGGGTGCCATTCAACATTCCCTTTATGGTCTCCCTGACTTCCTGCAGCTCTTTGTTAATGGATTCCATGAATGTCTTTAATGATCTTTATGTATTCTCTTCCTGCTCTCTCAATTCCTGTATTCCTTTTTGATTAGCTTCCTCCCGTTCGTGGGATTCCTGTAGTTCTCTTTGAGTATTCTCAGCCTGCTCACGCCATTCCTGTCTTTCTCTTTGAGCATTCTCAAGCTGCTCACGCAAATCCTTTATCAGTTTTTGAGTAGCTTCCTCACGCTTATGATATTCCTGAATAAACTTTTGGATTGCCTCCTCCCTCTCCCTATCACGCTCACACAGAGTCCTTTTTATGTTTTCAATCTTTTCATTTAACATGTTTGCCAGCAGTGTTTGTATAGCTATTTGGGAACTCTCCTCTGGATTATTCATTATCTGTTCTGTCCCCTGATTATCAAGATTGGGAATTGAGATACCCGGACTTACCATTTATCTTGTGTTTTCACGGCTTCCTCTGCCCATTTGAGATGAAAGTAGCACCAGTTTTGTGCTAGAACACTATCTTAAAGCAAGCATCAACCAAAGTCTGAATTTGCACAGTCAATAGTCTACAGATACAATGTAGTTAAACAGATACATCTTTTCAACATCAAACAACTATATAGTAAGGGGCTACGAACCACAAAGAAGAATTTGGAAACCAAAAATTATTAGATTTAGTTAGAGATGTGGGTAAAAAATAGGAATAGATTGATGTGGGTAGGCACAGGTAGGGTTAACTAAGTCTTAATCTCAAAGCAGGAAATAGGTTGGGTAGGATGAAAGTAGAGAGAGAGAAAAAAAGATGAAAGGGAAAGGGAAAAGAAAAGAGACCAGAAAAATAGAAAAGTAAAAATTAATAATATTCTGCAGAATCGAAAACAATCTAGAGAAGAACGTGAATATATTGAGAGACAGGGAGGGATATAAAGGAAATGTGAATAACTTAAAAATAAATATGTTTGAAATATTATATAGGTATAAAGAGTTAGTACTGCTATTAAAGAATTTAAGTCTCAGAGGTTTTGAATTGAGTAATAAATTTGTGGCTTAAGTGTGTACACAATGTGGGATACGGTCTAAGAGACAACTACGGGTTTATCTGAGGATGTGCAGGACAAGAATTAAGTTGCTTAAAGAAGAACGAAAGAGAGGAAATGGTGAAAAGGATAAGAAAGGAAGAAAAAAAGATCAGAACTTCAGTAGAGCTAAACAAAAAACAAAAAATAATTGAAGAAAAAAAAAGAGAAAGAAAAAAAAAAGAAAGAAAAACGCACACCCTCGTATCCCTAAAACAAAAATTATAAGAGGAAAATTAAGTTACTGGAAAACAATTTTTCTTCAAAAAAGGCAAAAATTAAAGATTAAAAAAAGTTTTAGAAAAGAAAATTTTTTTATATATATAAGGTACAGAAGAAGAAGAAGAAGAAGAAGACGAAGAAGAAGAAGAAGAAGAAGAAGAAGAAGAAGAAGAAGAAGAAGAAGAAGAAGAAGAAGAAGAAGAAGAAGAAGAAGAAGAAGAAGAAGAAGAAGAAGAAGAAGAAGAAGAAGAAGAAGAAGAAGGAGAAGAAGAAGAAGAAGAAGGAGAAGAAGAGGAAGAAGAAGAAGAAGAAGAAGAAGGAGAAGAAGAAGAAGAAGAAGGAGAAGAAGAAGAAGGAGAAGAAGAAGAAGAAGAAGAAGAAGGAAGAAGAAGAAGAAGAAGAAGAAGAAGAAGAAGAAGAAGAAGAAGAAGGAGAAGAAGGAGGAGGAGGAGAAGAAGGAGAAGAAGGAGGAGGAGGAGAAGAAGGAGAAGAAGAAGGAGAAGAAGGAGAAGAAGGAGAAGAAGGAGAAGAAGGAGAAGAAGGAGAAGAAGGAGAAGGAGAAGGAGAAGGAGAAGGAGAAGGAGAAGGAGAAGGAGAAGGAGAAGAAGGAGAAGAAGAAGGAGAAGAAGGAGAAAGAAGAAGAAGAAGAAGAAGAAGAAGAAGAAGAAGAAGAAGAAGAAGAAGAAGAAGAAGAAGAAGAAGAAGAAGAAGAAGAAGAAGAAGAAGAAGAAGAAGAAGAAGAAGAAGAAGAAGAAGAAGAAGAAGAAGAAGAAGAAGAAGAAGAAGAAGAAGAAGAAGAAGAAGAAGAAGAAGAAGAAGAAAGAAGAAAAGTTCTTTCATTTTTTTGGGAAGGATGGGAAAAATCCTGTATCTCACTTGTGTCAGTAACCAGTCTTATTGGAGTCTCTGATCTGCTTGTGGTCCTATGGCTTGGTTGGTTTCTCAAGTCAGTTTGTTCGAACAGGCAGAAAAATGCTGTGCTTTACCTAGGATTTTATGATCCTCCTCCCAGGCTAGTTCAATAGGAGGCAGATCTGCTTTGAGTATCACAAAAGAGGGAGATGCAGTGATGAGGCTAGGTTCTGGGTAGAGTTGAGGCCTTTCGACAAACAGTAGATTTTCCCAGGGGCTAGTTTGTGAAAAACTCAAAGAGCCCAGCCTGGAGCCATTCTCAAGGTTTCTGTTTACTGAATTTCAATTGATTGTCGATGCTGCTAAAGGGAGGGGCAGCCTCTGGCTCTTATTACCCAGTGAAGAAAGCTACTCCTAGGGCTGGCGCCCAAGCTGGGTGACTTTTCCCTGGGTGGAGCTGAGTCTGGCAGGTCACGCCGCCGTTCAGTTGTTGTGACCTGCTAAATGACTCATTTTATTCCAAGGCTTGAGTTGGAGCTAGCAGCTCCCCCAAACTTTGTCGGTATCCAAGATGGAGATCTCCAGTACTGGGGGTAGAGGGGTGGCCTTCCCTCCTCTGCTCCCTGACAAGGAGTGAGGACGTCAGGCTTCTACTCATGCCGAGTCTTGGTTCCTGGTTCGTCTCTGGTCTGCAAACTGCAGGATGAAGATGTCCGCTCCTTGTCGGTTATTGCTGCTGTTGAGTAGAATCCGCTTGCCCATGCATCTGGCTCTTTGTCTCAGACTCTCTGTGATTCAGGTATGGCGCCTGTGGTCTCCGCCGCCATTGCTGCTGCCGCCGTGGCAGCTGCTGGCAAGAGCTCAGATCTGTCTCCTTGCCTGGATTTTCCCTCTCTGGCCTGACTCTCTGTCCTGTGATGGCACACTTGGTGTGATTCTCTGGCTTAGGACTGTTCACTGGAACTCTAAAACTGTTTTCTAAGCGAGAGCTTTTTTAGACTCCAGCTTGTCCTCTGCCATCTTCCCGGAACTCTCCTGTAAGGTGTTTTTCTTTTTAATCAAAACTAATTCTATTGGAAATAACATTTAAACTGAGATCTGAGAATCATGGTTTCATGGTTCCATAGTCTGAAGCCAGTCTGGTTAGGAATGTGTGTCAGACTGTTATTTTCACTAAACCAAAAAAGGCTGAAAGTGGAGCTATTCTCAAGTGGTAGAGGACTAGCCTTGAGAAAACTCTGGGTCAGTGCCCAGGCCTTGAGTTCATTTTCCAGGACTGGCATAAAAAATCCAGTTTGCTATCTTCTCACAGATCTAAGGAAGTCTCTCTACTTTTGGAAATTTCTGACAATGCAAAGCACTTTATTTTACATTTGAAAAATAACCCACAGTTTTCCAAGGCTAGCTATCTTTAGGAATGCACAAAACAGTTAATTTTTGCTGGATCATTATGGTAGGTTAAACAATGGTCTCCCAAGAAATAGTTACATTCTAATCCTTAGTAGCTGTGCATGTTTGTGGTAGAGACGGAGAAGATTTAATTAAGAATCTTGAGACTGTGTTTCTTTGGGCCTGGCTTACTTCACTTAATATAATTTTTTAAGTTTTTCCATTGCCTAAGAAATGGGGCGATGTCATTCTTTCTGATGGAGGCATAGAATTCCATTGTGTATATGTACCACATTTTCTTGATCCATTCATCTACTGAAGGGCATCTAGTGGATCATTCAAATAGATCCCTCATGGATACAATCATGACTGTCCTCAAACTAAACACAGAGAAATATAGTTTCAATATTTCCTTCATTTGTGGTAGCTACAATTTGCCTATAATTTTCTGGAGCATAAGCAGTGGGTGAGACATGGGTTACAAATGAATTAACTGAAGTTTATTAGACTCTATGATAGAGACTGCAAATAAAATAATTCTTTAAAAAAAACTCTAAAGGTTTTTAAAAAGTCAAAGTCCAACAAAATAAGTGCCTGGAAATGTATTCTTGTAAGAGGGGCAATTGTAGTCAAGTGGAGGAGTAAAAGAATGGAGAGGGAAGGGATAGAATACAGGCAAGTATTAATTGTATATACCACAGAATTGAGAATTGAAAAGGAAGGAGTGGGCCAAAGGTGTTTGATGATGTTGAAGTGATGACACAGATTAAGATGCATTGTACACATAAACTGCTGGGTTAAATGCAATCAAATTTAGTACATAACGTAAAAATAAGATAAATGAGGGAAAAGGTGTGTTGGGAGTATTTTTACAAAAGAGTTTCCATTCACCAAAGCAAAGGTATATTTCATTCAAGAGGGGGTGATGTAATAAAAGCAGGTGATGTGATGAAAGCAGTTATGGTGATATGCTTTAGTGATAGAATATACCACAAAGAAAGAAATTTTAATAGTCACTAGAAGCTGGAAAAAATAAGCTAACAATTTTCATTCAGCCTCCAGAAAGAACCTGTTCGACGTTTTCTAGTTATTTTGGAGATGGAATCTCATAGACTTTTCTGCTCAGATTGGCTTCAAACTGCCATGCTGTAAATCCTGTATAGGAAGGATTACAAATATGAGCTACTGATACCTGGTTTACCAGGGTTTTTGTTTGGTTTTGTTCTGTTTTTACATCAAATTGCTACTTGGCCCATTATTTCGAGCCTCCTTCACTTTTTATCATTTTCCATCATTCTTGTTTTATATCACTGGTACGAGTTTATATGGCTCAATTTTAGAGAGCTCTTCAAGTAAAAGTTACTACTTTTCTAAGAAATTCGATAAGCTTCATTATACTGCTTTCTGTTGGAAAGCTTTAAATAATCCTTGCCCAATAAAATTTTTGTTATCCAGGACAATAGATTATTACATGCAAAATAAAAATTTTGGGATAGTACTCCAAAAATAGGGCATTTTATTTTGAAATAAATGATCTATTACATGCTCTCAGAGTGTATTGCAAGGACTAAAAGAAATCTCTAGGGAAGGAGTTAAACAGAGACCTTAGTAGTGTTTTGAGCAGCAGTATTATTTTGATTCTATTTTATTTTTTCTTTGAATATGGTCAGTTTCCAACTCTACAGCTTACCTAAGTATGGTCAATTTCCTGTGTTCAGTTTTTATTGTAGTTTACCCCTTAACTGAGTATACTGACTATTTCATTTTAGCACTCTTAAATACAGTTTATTTTTTTTATTCTTGACTTTGCATTATATTCACAAATAGCATTGTTGAAAGGGCAACTCCTTTGTACTACTAAAAGATTAAAATAAAATTTAAAATAAAATCCCAAAGTTCAATGAGTTTCTAAGTTGTTAAACCCTTGGTTGGCAGAAAAGTGGCACATCTGGAGAAAATATGGAATATCTGAATTCCTGAGTGATGTCCTATTATAATACTTAATGTAGGAGTAAACTTTTTCTGAGGATTGTGAACCATTCTAGAAAATGTTCTAACAATGAAGGGATGATGACTGACATCTGAAGGTGGACAACCTTCTAAGTTTCATCCCTTAAGTGGTTGGACTTGATGATTTACCAATGTGTATCAGATGACTGTATTACATATTTTTGAGAAAAATTCCCACAGATGTCCAAAAGAGTTAAGTTTGAGAATAAAATTGTCTTTTCCCTATAGTTGGGCAAAAAATGTAATGGGGAACAGTATTTAAGAAGCTAAGAGGAGTTGCAAATGTGAAGTCCAATGACCAGTAAATAGTTAACGCAAATCTGAACTTTTTGTGATTCCTAGTCCAATTTGCGTTCTTTTTAGATGGCTTTTTTCTAAGTTTCAGTAGCAGTTTCTGGATATAGTGAAATTTGTTGACCATATATAAGGTAAAGTTCCCAAAGTTCCTCCTTTTCTTCAAGGACCTGATCTGGAAACAGTAGAGGAGGAGATCATCTGTCCCAATTTAAGGTCTCCCCTTCCAAGGAAAATTCCCCAAATCTGAACACTTTTATTTGAGTGGGGTAGGGTCACAAGGTTACTCATTGGAGGCCATGTGAATCAAAATATCTACTATCCTGGTAGATATTGGTTTTTCAGTTAAATTAATTTTGCAGCAAGAAATGAACTTGACAAATGGTTAATTATTAAGGGTGATATGGGTTCTCAGATCCAAGTTGGAGAGTGGATATCATTGTTAAAAAAAATAGACAATTGGGTTTTCAGTATTCCTTTAGGGGAGCTCTGGATGTTTGGATCACCATACTTTTATTATCATTATTATTGTGAAAATATCGTACAGAGGGGTTACAATTTCTTATCCAGCATTATTGCCTCCTCCTTTGTTTTCCCATACCATCCCTTCCCCTCTCTACCCATCCACCCCCACACCCCCTCACCCCACACCCCACCCCACCAACATTGTAAAGTTTATTTTTCAACGTAACATCTTGTATATCTCATTGTAGTAATGGGTACACTTGTAACCCTATTTAAACAGTTTGTTTTTCCCTTTCCCCTCTACCAATTATATCAACATCAAACAGTGAAAGCAGGGATCATACCCTGGGGAAGGTATATAAAAAGCAACAAAGGAATCATCTTATAAGTATGTTGCAAACAATCGCAATAAAGAAAAAAAATTTGAATCCTTATCTTGGGGTTCATTTAGCTTAACATCAACGTATCTGATAGTTTTTGTTTGTCTCAGACATATACTAGTTATTGCAAATAAGGGAAACCATGGGACATATATTTATTTAGGCCTGGTTTACTTCACTTAATATGTTTTTTTCCAAGTCTTTCCATTTCCTAACAAATGGGGCAATGTCATTTTTCTTTCTGATGGAGGCATGGAATTACATTGTGTATATATAACACATTTTCTTGTGGATCACCATACTTCTTGATGACATCTGAAAACAGCTACCAAATGTGATGACAGGTCAGATTTATAGCTAAAAGCATTGGATATGTTGCAACTCGACAGGTTACAAGTGACAATTTCTGAAAGGGAATTTATGGTCTGGGTGGCATGGATTATGATGATGAGTCACTCTATGATTTCAAAATTATCATGATGACCTATAACCAAGAAGTGTAAGTATTTGTTGAAGCTAGTGGCATTTGTTGATGACATTGGTGAAGTTAAATTTCTCAGTGTTCACATTCTTCAGAAACACTGAAATACCAGAGAAGGGACACAAATGATCATCTTTTTGGCTTCCCTCTTTAAGCCCATCCTCCTCCTCGTGAAGACATCAGAGAACTACACAAATAGTTCCAGGGTCACCCCTTTGATGTTGGTGGAAGATGAGGAGTGGTTTTACATTGATGACAAGCTTCTCAGTCTCAGATATGATTGTGCCACCCATGGGCTCAAACTGGAACATATAGTCTATGTAGTTGTTCAGAAAGGTCACATTAATGACCATCGTATGCACTTTGTCAGAGTTAAGGCATGTCTGTTTACCAGGTACCCAATAATATCCCAATATATTTGCTTTGACCTTCACTGTTGCGTCTTGAAGACTTGGTGGAACTTTATGCAGAGGAGTAGAGGATCTACCAATTTTGAAATTCCATTAGGTATTAATTTCTTTGCACACAATGGGTCCTATTTGTTTATACAGAAATCCTATTACTTTGTGTCATTTCATTTGATAAAATATATCAAATGTCATCACTCTCTATGATTGTGAGCATGAGGAAATGAGTAAATCTACCTTGTTTGTAAAATGACTTGGATCTGTTCCCAGTTCATACAAATTTCTTCTTACCATCAACTTTTGAATATGATACTTCTGCTTTGTTGATCTCATTAAGCACCTTTGGAAACAAAGAACTTGATGGAGAGTACCTAGAAGGGTCATCACCACTCTTGAAACGTCAAAGGAATCTGGCAATGAAGGAGCAAGCATCACAGTTAACCAGTGTTCCCCATAAATTTATTTTGGTACATCATACAACATGAGGGAGGGAATGGTAGTTTTAGACTACTTTGTCATAACAATGATAATCTCCCCTTTATTAAAGGAAGGGAAGAATCAAGCTTGAATTTTTACTGGGAAACCTCATCTAGCTAGTTTTATTTTTTAAAAGATGCTCTGTTTTGTATATGAAATTGTAGCTTATTCCAATCCCCTGAATTACAAATAAGTGTTCAAAATAAAGACCTAGTCATGCTGTCTCCTCTACTAACCTCCCTAAAATGAAAGGCCCTTTCTCTCTTTGTTTTTGTTATCTCTAAAAATTTCTTTGGTGTCAACAGGCTGTTCTGATGAAATTCAGTTGACACCTGTTTTTATTGTATTCAGGCCACCGTTTCCGCAGGTGTCTTCATTTGGTTGTCAAAAGGCATTTCAACCATCCAACCTGTGTAAAAGTAAACTCAACTGAAATATACATGTTTATAACTGAGACAAGTTTATTGATGAAAAACATAAGTTTAAATGATTTTGTAGTAATAAGTTCTGCACATTTAACCTAGTTAAATCCAGATGATTTATTATCTAATATCTGTAGGTGCAATGGCTAGAGTTAAATGAGAATGTAGTCAGTTGATTGCATTAAGGTTTATTAAATGCCAATTATTTAACAGTCACTATGTTTAACATTGAAAAAGTCAAGTAAATTAAATATATTAATAGCTTTAATTTATGGAAACTTTTAATTCATGATACTAGTTTTACAATATCCATCTAAATTTTATCAATGCATAAGGTTTCAGGAGTTAGGTAATATATTCAATGGCATAAAGAAGTCAGGCCCAGAGTTGAAATATACCCAAGACTAATCCTTGTGTTCTTCATGCTACCTTATTTTACCTCTCAGAATCTCAAAATCTAAACTTTTACAACTTTATCAAAGACATTCACTTAGTATTTGCAGTCTAAGTTGCTATTTTTATAACTTTACACATGGCCATGTTTCATAACTGAATGGAAGGTAAATAGTTTGGAGTAGTCACACTTCTTTGAATCCTATATTTTATCAATTGAATAAGAAGTAGGTTTCAAAGAAGTTTAGATGGTTTGGAAGATGCTCAAGGCAGGTAAATGCAGATGCACAAAAAAAGATGAGAAGAGAAAAACTAGGAAATGACAGACTCTTGATGATTAGATGAGGGTATATATTGTTTAGCAGAGGGAGAAGAAAAGAAAGATTAAAACTTTAAATGAAGTTGACTCACTAAAGATCTTAAATAGGAGGACTATGTCAAGAACTGTGTTTTAAAATCCATCTGACAAGAATGAACAGGATGAATCAAGAGGTAGAGGAATAGAAGAGTATGGAAACTATGTCTGAGCACATGTAAATAACTTCATGGTGGTGAAGGCATGGACTGAGAGGCAGTCATGGAGTCAAAAAGAGAAGACACTTCCAACTACTTACTAACTGTCCTGAGATTATATATCTGCAGAGCTGCCAGGCACTCGTCTCCTCTCTAGAAAAAAGATGACAACAGAGTGTTGGAGAGATGAGCAGAAGACCTGCCCCAATGTGTGAACACCAAAGGAAATGTTCTAAAGTATCAGGGCAAGTGAGATACCAAAGTACATGATAGGAAACAGTTGTACCTCAAGGAACTACCAGTAGGGACAGAGAAAACAATCAGAATCAGATAAGCCCCTATAAGCCAAGATAGGCATGCTTCAGGAAAACAGCAATTATTCTGTTTTTTATTTCCTGGAGATCTTGATGAAATTACGACTATAGAAAAATATTTCACACCTTTGAAATACTACCTCTACAAGGTGAGGTGACATAAATCAGGGAAAGAGGGATGGGAACAAGCATCATGGAATTCAGAGGCACTTTATTAATAATTCTATTACAAGCACAAAAGCTTTATCTTTAAGGCCTACCTTCTATTATAAGCTGCAGTATTAGTTAAAAGAAAAAGAATAAAGGAAAAGTGTAGATCTCTTCCTCTGACTTAGCCTGCTTGTCCAATATAAAGAGTGATCTGAAAATTGAACAACAATATCTTAAAGAGACTCATCCTGTTATAAGATGTTTCACATTATATTAGTAAAGTGAATGAGCATGGTTTATGTCTTGTCTTTAAATAGGGATACAGGTGGACCCATTGCAACAATGGGATTACAAGGTACTATGTCAAAAAACGAACTTTACAACTTTGGCGCGGGGGTGGGATGGGGTGGGTAGGTGTGGGAAGACATGGATGGTAAGGGGAAACAAAGGAGAAGGAAACAATGCTTGATTAGAAATATACTCATTTCCAGGCTGGGAAGGTGGCTCAGAGGTAGAGCGCTTGCGTTGCATGCATGAGGTCCTGGGTTCGATTCTTCAGCACCACATAAGCAAAAAGAAAAAGCTTGAAGTGGCACTGTGGCCCAAGTGGTAGCTCACTAGCCTTGAGGTGAAGAGCTGAGGGAGAGCGCCCAGACCCAGAGTTCAGGCCCCATGACCGAACCCCTCCCCCCCAAAAAAGAAATATACTCATTACCTTGCTCATAATAATTTTAACCCCTGTGTATGGTATTTTCACAATTAAAAAACAGAGACATCCTGGAAAAAACAAACACTTGAGAAAAATAACTTTTCTTGATAAGAACTTTACAACTTTGAACAGGGGTGGGAGGTGGGATGTGGATGTGGGGGGGAAGGGAGGAATATGGGAAGGGTTTGCAAGGGAAAACAAAGGAGGAAGCAACAATGCTTGATAAGAAATGTACTCATTATCTTTCCCAAGTAATTGTAACTCCTCTGTATGGTATTTTCATAATAAAAATACTTCTAAAAATTAAAAAAAAAAACGTGTTTAAAAGTTTTATTTATCTTATGGTAAACCTTGGACTATGTGGCAAAATTCATCTTTTTTTTTTTTAATTGTGAAAATACTGTACAGAGGGGTTACAATTACATGGGCAAGATAATGAGTACATTTCTTATCAAGCATTGTAGCCTCCTCCTTTCTTTCCCCTTCCCATCCCTGCCCATCCTCTCCCTGCCCCCTCCACCCAATGCCCCTCAATTGATGAATGGATCAAGAAAATGTGGTATATATACACAATGGAATTCTATGCCTCCATCAGAAAGAATGGCACTGCCCCATTTGTTAGGAAATGGAAAGGCTTGGAAAAAATTATATTAAGTGAAGTAAGCCAGACCCAAAGAAATATAGGTACCATGGTTTCCCTTATTTGCAATATCTGGTATATGCCTGAGTCAACAGAAAAGGTCAGATAAGTTGATGTTAGGGAAATGAACCCTAAGATAGGTATTCATCCTTTCTTTTAAGGGCTTACCAGACATCAATGACGAAAATTGAACAAATAGTTCAGTCTAGAAGCCTCTCAGCCTAATTGATGAAAGTGTACCTTATGTGATTAACTCTGTTCTCAGATTTGGTACATTTGATCACTCTCAACCTCCCTTTGAGCACAGGTATGCTGAATGCTTTAACATCATGAAGTGTTTATGGTCAGATATTCCCATACACATGTCTGTGTTGCGCACTATCTTTTTATCTTTGCTTCACTCTGCTTCACTAATAAACGTTCTTGGCCTTTATTTTGTATCCTCAAATTCTTTTCCGAGACAACATAAGGAACTCAGTATGCAGGCAGATGAGTCTTCCCTTTTGGAGACCTCCTCTCTGGGACATCAGGGATCAGGAATCCTGTAACAGTGGTATTATCTTCATTGTGCTCTTGCTGTGGGTTGCTTGCTAGAAAATTACTGTGCCATTTGAAAATGGCTGCCTAAGCAGGGTTAGGTGTCTCAGACTTGAATTCCTAGCTACTCAGGTGGCTGAGATCTAAGGATTGCAGTTTGTAACCAGTCTGAAGAAGCAAACACTGTGAGATTCTTATCTCCAATTAACCACTAAACCCCCCAGAACTGGACCTGTGATTCAAATGTTAGAATGCTAACCTTGAGTAAAAAAATTTCAGGACACAGTCCAGGACCTGAATTCAAGCCTTAGAACAGGCACAGAAAAAGGCTCCGTTTCTACATTCTAATTTACAGTCATACATATTTTCTATTTTCCATATTTGACTCTCCATTTATGAAATATAATTAGGATCTAGTAAGGTATAAAAAAAGGTAGAGGTATACTTGTAGATTCTTTCATGTGACGGATTACACTTGGCACAAACTGTACAGTTGCATGAGTTTCTTAAATAAAAGGTGCATAATGATCTTTCCATCTGTCATATTTGCATAAATAAAGGCATCAGTAGTGCATAGAATAAGCACTTCATTTTTTTTCGGCAGGTTAGGACAGTATCCATCATCAGTTTGACAGATGGAATTGTATTTTGTTTCTTTTTTTGTTCTTCAATTTGTTCTCAATTCTGCAGCTACACAGTCCTTTTTCAGGGCACCATGGAAGATAAAAAGTCATGAGCCCAGGATAATTGTCTGTAGGCATTCACGGTTACCTTGCTTCATTATTTGTCACCAGAAACTCTTAACTATGTGCCATTAAAGACCAATCTGCCAAGTCTGATCTAGGAAAGAACTATTAACGAGCACAGAAGGATACTTTGCATTCTCTAGCTGCAAATATAAAAGATGACATCTTTGTTTGGTGGAAAAATTTTTCTGAGAATCTCTATGTACTTAGTTCTAGGTGTTACTACAAGAATTATAGATGGTTTGTGCTTGCATCTGTACATTTTAGCTTTAGTTATCCTTTTAATCATAATTACTAGAGGTGTTGACATGTCACAGGCTCTGTCCTCTCATGTTAAAGCTGAAAAAACTTGAGAGCTAAAATCACATGCTTAGTAACAGAATCATAGTATATAGAACAACCTATATAAGTAGATACATGTAGCTTAGTAGTAGGCAAAATATTTTATTTTGTTTTCAGATATGTAAGAAATTCCATAAGGAAGATAGAGCAGAAAAATAATCAACCGTAGATTGAAGTATAGGCAATATTCAAATCAGAGGGAGAGTTCTAAAACTATGTGCTAATAGACATTTATCCATGGAATGGTATGAAAATATGGCCATTTTGGGTCGGTTGTGGGGCCTGAATTCTGGGCCTGGGCATGGCATGTCAGCTCTTCAGCTCAAGGATAGTGTTCTATGAACCCTAGGAGTCCTAAGAGTCCTGCAAGTCTTAACACTGTACTTCCCTAGTGATGTATAGTATTTCCAGCCTTCTTGGACTAGTATTGTTTTCTACATCATTTTCTAGCACCTGGCCAAAATTATGATACATAGTTACAGAATGAAAATGTAATGCCATCTTAAGAAATTCTTTTAGGGCTCTGGGAATGTGGCTTCATGGTACACTGATTGCCTAGCATGCACGAAACCCTGGGTTCAATTCCTCAGTACCACATAAACAGAAAAAGAAACACTGGAAGTGGTTCTGTGCCTCAAGTGGTAGAGCATTAGTCTTGAGAAAAAATATGCCCAGGAATAATTCCTTAGTCCTGAGTTTAAGCCCCAGGACTCACAAAAAATATTAGTGAATGCACAATAAAGAACCCATACTTAGAACATATAATTGCTCCTTCCATACTGATACCTGACAATAGTCTCTAATACATGTACTTTACCTATATTAGGATACTATGTTGAAAAAAAAAAGTTTTGTTCATTAGGTCACGGAAATTAATGCCAGGAATGTGCTTAGATATCAGGTGAAGATTAATACTGGAAATTCAAAGATTCCATGCATTTGAATGGTCATTGCTAATCACAAGAGAAGTGCAGTCCAAGTAAGATTTGGAATTTGTTTTGCTCAGTCGTGGCACCAAAAAGGCAGAGGCTAATTAACAGTTGTGGCAGAAGAGAAGGAATAACTCCAGATGGAAGGAATAAATTATAGTAACTAAGAAGTTGCAGAGCATCTGCATGGCAAAGGATAGCTAGCAAGATCAATAGAAAGCCCACAGAATGGGAGAAGATCTTCACTAGCCATACAACGGACAAGGGTCTCATATCTAAAATATACTTGGAACTCAATAAATTAAATCCCCCAACAACAAATCCTCAAAGAAACAACTGCCCAATAAATAAGTGGGCTAAAGACTTGAAGAGAAACTTCTCTGAAGAAGAAAGAAGGATGGCCAATAGACACATGAAGAAATGCTTAACCTCCCTAGCTATAAAAGAAATGCAAATCAAAACAACATTGAGATACCACCTCACCCCAGGTAGAATGGCAAAAATCAAGAACTCTAATAACAACAGATGCTGGAGGGGATGTTGACAGATGGGAACCTTACTTCATTGTTGGTGGGAGTGTAAACTTTTTCAGCCACTTTGGAAAGCAGTAAGGAGGTTCCTGAAAAGACTTCATATAGAACTCCCCTATGACCCAGCAATCCCACTTTTGGGCCTTTACCCAAATGTTTACAAACAAGGCCACACTAAAGCTACCAGCACAACTATGTTTATTGCAGCATTATTTACCATAGCTAAGATCTGAAACCAACCCAGATGTCCCTCAGTAGATGAATGAATCAAGAAATTGTGGTATATATACACAATGGAATTCTATGCCTCCATCAGAAAGAATGACATTGCCCCATTTGTTAGGAAATGGAAAGGCTTTGAAAAAATTATATTAAGTGAAGTAAGCCAAGCCCAAAGAAACATAGGTCAAATGGTTTCCCTTATTTGCAATATCTAGTATATGTATGAGTCAAGCAAAAAAGGTCAGATAATGTGATGTTAGGAAAATGAACCCTTAGATATGTATTTCAATTTTTTTATTTCATGCGTTTGTTTCTAACGCATTTATAAGATTATCTCTTTGTTGCTTTGTATGTCCTCCCCCACAGTATCACCCCTGCTTTCAGTATATTTGATGTCGGTATAATTTGTGGAAGGGAAGGGGAAAAACAAGTTGTTTAAGGATACAGATGGACCCGTTGCAACAATGAGAAGTACAAGTTGTCATGTCTAAAATGAATTTAACAACTT
The DNA here is from genome assembly GCF_019054845.1 of Dipodomys spectabilis. NCBI lineage: Eukaryota > Metazoa > Chordata > Mammalia > Rodentia > Heteromyidae > Dipodomys > Dipodomys spectabilis. Next base: position 10,681,015 of record NW_024870978.1, on the reverse strand, counting down.
TGTTCGTGGTGGGGAGAATTGGGTGGAGGGGCGGGGTGAGGCTGGAAAGGGATGTGAAGGTTAAACAAAGAAGGAGGCTGCAATGCTTGATAAGAAATGTACTCATTATCTTCTCCATGTAATTGTAACCCGTCTGTACAGTATGTTCACAATTAAAAAAAAAGTTGTTTGAAAAGCTATAAAAGATAAGTCCTTACCTAATTTGACTAAAAGGAAAGAAAAATCCAAATAAATAAAAGTAGTGATAAAAACATACACAACACAAAAATACCAATGAAATTAATACAATCATGAAGGAATTCTTTGAAAAATCGATATTCAAGCAAATTGGAAAACCTAAAATATGGGTACATTTCTAGATACATTGACCTACCAAAATTGAGCCAATAGGAAGTAACCACTTAAATAGACTTAAAACAAATGATTAATTTAAAGCCTTAATAAGCAGTCTAACAAAGAAAAGCCCAAGAACTGATGGATTTACTGCCAAAATCTACCAGACTTCTAAAGAATTACCATTAGTACTCCTGTACCTACTGGTGAAATAGATGAAAAAAGAAAAACTACCAAACTCATTCTATGGAACCCATATTATACTAATTCCAAAGCCAGATAGGGTGACTAGAAGAAATAAACTTATAGACCACTTTCTGTACTGAAGATAGGTCCAAATATTCTAAACAAATACTTACAAACAGAACTCATCAACATATTAATAGATCAGTTGAGTATCAGTAGCTCACAGTTATAATTCTGCCACTCAGGAAGCTGAGATCTAAGGATCATAGTTTAAAGCTAGGCAGAAGAGTAAGATTTTACCTCCAATTAACCAGCAACCAAGCTGAACTAGCAGTGTGAGTCCAGTGGTGGAAGGTCATCCAGGAACGAAAAAGCTGAGTGAGAGCAAAAGGCGAGTTCAAGTTCCAGTGCTGGAAAAATAAAAAACAAAAACAAAACGCAAACAAAAAATATACAAAAACAAAAATTCTCTCACTTTTGGATCAAGTTGGCTTCATTCCAGGAGTGCAAGCATGGTTTGAATTGTAATTTATCATATGTAATTTTAATTGTAATTTACCATCTAAACAGAATCAAAACTCAAATCCTATGATCATTTCAGTTGTTACAGAAAAAAAAAAAGCCTTTGACAAAATTTAGTGTACTCTTATGATTAAAAAAAGCTCTGAAGAATGTAGGAATACAATCTTTAGGATATCTATGACTTCATACATTGATCCTATTTTTGGTGGTGAGAACATTCTTTCTTGTGGAGGTTGCTAAATATTCAATAAAGAGTTTCCTCTGTTTTCAGTTTAAAAAAAAAAGAAAATTCCTTTATTGCCAATAAAATGCAGGATAGTTAAAGAAATACGAAAATTTCCTAAGGTAAAGCAAATTGCTATATGTTTGCTGGGATAAAATGTCCAGCAGCAAACTTAAGGGGAAAAAAAATCAAATAACAATGGTGAATTCAAAGACCACCTTCTGTTATTCAAATCACTTAGTAGACAAAGAACCATTTAACATAATATATATTGAATATTCTTTCATCTCTCAATACATTACCACCTTCATGAAATAGAGCATTCCCAGTTTAACTACTTTGATGACTGAGTTGAAATTAGATGAAAGGGGTGGGGGTGTAATTGACAGATGATTCTGGTTTAGGGGCTGAAAGATGCTCTGGAAATTATTCCCACTTGTCCAACCATTCTTTGATTTGTTGTGGTTCCGGGTCTCTATTAAGAATATTTCGACCTGCGCCAAGGAGACCTAGGGTTTCTCCTATTCCAGCCTGTAATGTTTTCAGAGTGTCTGCTTTGACTCTGAGGTCTTTGATCCATTTGGAGTTGATTGTGGTGCAGGGTGACATATAAGGGTCTAGCTTTAGTTTTCTACATGTAGTTAACCAATTTTTCCAGCATCATTTACTGAAGAGGCTGTCTTTCTTCCATTCTATATTTTTAGCTCCCTTATCAAAGATTAGATGGCTATAGGTCAGTAGGTTCATTTCTGGGTTTTCAATTTATTCCATTGGTCCTGAGGTCTGTTCTTGTGCCGGTACCAAGCTGTTTTGATTACTATGGCTTTATAGTAGAGTTTGAAATTTGGTATTGATATTCCTCCCGCAGAGTTCTTTCCGTTAAGGAGTGTTTTTGCTATTCGGGGTCTTTTATTGTTCCATATGAAGTTTGGATTGCCTCTTCTTTTTCCTTGAAGAATGAGGTTGGAATTTTGATAGGTATCACATTGAATTTGTAGATAGCCTTGGGAAGTATTGCCATTTTCACGATGTTAAACTTTCCAATCCAGGAGCATGGGAGGTTTTGCCATTTTCTAAGTTCTGTTTGTTTTCCTTTTTCAAGTTTTAATAGTTTTCATCATAGAAGTCCTTCATTTCTTTGGTTAAGCTAATTCGTAGGTATTTTATGTTTTTGTTTTGTTTTGTTTTTTTTGTCGGTCAAGGTATTTTATTTTTTGTGGGGCTATTACAAATGGAGTTGCTCTCCTAATTTCAGCCACACTTTTCTCATTGTTGGCATACAGAAAAGCCATTGATTTTGGGGGTTAATTTTATACCCTGCTAATTTGCCAAAGTTTTGAATCAGCTTGAGAAATTTGGGAGTAAAGTCTATGGGATCCTTTAAATACAAGATCATGCCATCTGCAAAGAGGGAGAATTTTATTTCTTCTTTCCCTATTTGGATCTCCTTTTTATTTGCATCTTGTCTTATTGCTGTAGCTAGGCATCCTAATACTAGATTGAAGAGAAGTGGAGAGAGTGGACATCCTTGTCTTTTTCCTGAGTTAAGAGGAAATGGCTTTAGTTTATCACCATTAAGTATAATGCCGGCTGTACGTTTTTAATATACAGACTTTATTGTATTGAGGAATGTTCTATGGATTGCTAATTTTTCCAAAACATTCATCATAAAGGGGTGTTGGATCTTGTTGAATGCTTTTTGTGCATCTATTGAGATAACCATGTGGTTCTTATCCTTGCTCCTCTTGATGTGATGAATAATATTCATTGATTTGCGTATATTGAACCAGCTTTGCATCCCCTATGATCACCCCTATTTGATCATGGTGTATGATTTTTTGGATGAATTGTTGAAGTCGATTGGCCAAATTTCGTGGAGAAGTTTTGCATCAACGTTCATCAAAGAAATAGGTCTATAGTTCTCTTTCTTTGATGAGTCTCTGCCTGGTTTTGGGATGAGGGTTATGATGGCTTCATAGAATGTTTTCGGTAGTGATCTTTCTCTTGTGATTTCATTGAAGAGTTGGAGAAGTATTGGCGTGAGCTCTGCTTTGAAGGCCCTGTTGAATTCCGCTGTAAAACAATCTGGTCCTGGACTTTTCTTAGATGGAAGGGCTCTTATTGCTGTTTCTATTTCAATGCTTGATATGGGCCTGTTAAGATGGTTTAACTCATCTTAGTTTAGTTTTGGCATGTCAATATTTGCTAGAAAAAGGTCCAATTCTGCCAAGTTCACAAACTTATTAGCATAAAGTTTTGAGAAGTATTCCCTTATAATGTTCTGAATCTTGGTTGTTTCCGTGGTGATGTTTCCCTTCTCATATCTGAGTTTATTTATTTGTGTGTGTTCTCTTCTTTTTCTGATGAGATTTGCTAAGGGTCTGTCAATTTTGTTAATTTTTTCGAAGAACCAACTCTTTGTTTTGTTGATTCTTTCTATAGTTTTTTGGAATGTAATTCATTTAATTCTGATTTAATTGTAATTATTTCTTTCCGTCTACTGGATTGGGGTTTATTTTGCTGCTCTTTTTCAAGGAGGTTTAGATGTGTCATTAAATTGTTGGTTTCAAATCTCTCCAATTTGTTGATGTAGGAGCTCAGAGCTATAAACTTGCCTCTGAGTACTGCCTTTGCTGTGTCCCAGAGGAGCTAGTAATTTGTGTGTTCATTTTTGTTGAATAGCATGAACATTTGAATTTCCTTTCTAATCTCTTCCATGACCCATTCGTGATTCAGCAGTGTGTTGTTCAGCCTCCATATGTTACCGGAATTTCCTTGGTGGCTTTTGGTGTTGAGATCTAATTTTATTCCCTTGTGGTCAGAGGGAATGCAAGGTATAACTTCAATGTTTCTGTATTTGGAAAAGCTTGCTTTGTGGCCTGAAATGTGGTCTATTTTAGAAAATGTTGCATGTGCTGCTGAGAAGTACGTGTATTCTGATGCTATTGGGTCAAATGTTTGGTAGATGTTTGTTAAATCTAGTTGATCTATGCAGGTGTTTAGATCTGCGGTTTCTCTGTTGAGTTTTTGCCGTGTTGATTTATCAGGTGGGGAGAGTGTTGTGTTAAAATCCCCAACAATTCATGTCTTTGGATGTGTGAGGGATTTGAGGGAAAGTAGTGTTTCTTGGATAAATTTGTGTGCTCCGTTGTTTGCCGAATGGATATTTAGAATTGTAATATCCTACTGAAGGAGAGAGCCCTTAATTAGTATGTAGAGACCTTCTTTATCTCTTCTCACAAATTTTAATTTGAAGTCAATTTTATGTGATATTAAGATTGCAACTCCCGCCTGTTTATGGGGGCTGTTTGCTTCATAGATTTTGTTCCAGCCTTTCACCTTGAAAATGTGTTTGTTTTACGGCAAGATGTGACTCCTGAAAGCAGCAGATAGAAGGATTTTTTTTTAATCCAACTAGACAGTCTATGTCACTTAATTGGAGAGTTAAGTCCGTTAATGTTAACAGATGGGGCTGAGAGGTATTTGTGAGTTCCTGCCATGTTATACACCTTCTTGGTGGCTGTGATAACTGGGTTCTTCCTATGGTTCTTGGATTCACAGTTTGAGTGCAGTTTCTTGGCCTTTATTGTGGTCTTCTTGGTTTTCTATGTGTAGGACATCTTTAAGTATCTTTTGTAGGGCTGGTTTGGTGGAGATGTACTTTTTCAATTTTTCTTTGCTATGGAAGGTTTTTATTTGGCCTCCAGTTATGAAGGAGAGTTTAGCTGGTTACAGTATTCTTGGTTGATAGTTGTTTGTTTTTAAGGCATGGCATACATCATTCCAGGCTCTTCTTGTTTGATTGTCTCTGCTGAGAAATCTGAGGTGATTCTAATTGTTTTCCCTTTATAGGTGATTAATCTTTTCTCCTTGACAGCTTTAAGGATCTTTTCCTTGGTCTTAGTTGTCTCTGTGTGGATTTTAATGTGATGGTGGGATGTCCTGTTCGGGTCTGGTCTATCTGGAGTTCTAAAAGCTTCTTGTATGTGAATAGGCCTATCTTTTTGCATATTTGGGACGTTTTCTGATAGGATGCTGTTAAACAAATTGTCTAGCCCATTAACTTCTGTTTCTAAGTCCTCCTCTACACAATTATCCGTAGATTAGGCCTTCTGAGACTTCCAAGTTTTGGATAGATCTATCATATTAATTGGACTAGTCTTGGATGGTTGTATGTTCTTTCTCTATAATATCGAGAGTGTCTTCAATTCCCGAGATTCGTTCTTCTGCATGGATTAACCTGCTGTCAAGACTCTCTACTTTGTTTTTTGTTCTTTTCCTTCTAATTTGTCAGCTTTGATGGCTTCAAATAATTTGTTGAAGCTTTGTTTTAGATCTTGTATGAACTTCTTTACTTCCTTAATTTGGTGCTCAGTGTTTATTCTCAAATCACTTAGTTGATTGGTTATGTTTTCCTTGGACTCCCATTCCTTCTGTTGGGTTCCATTCAGCATTCCCTTTGTGGTCTCCCTGACTTCCTTCAGCTCTTTGTTAATGGATCCCATGAATGCCTTTAGTGATATTTGTGCATTCTCATCCTGCTCTCTCAATTCCTGTATTTCTCTTTGCTTAGCTTCCTCCCATTCATGCCATTCCTGTAGTATTCTTTGAGTGTTTTCAGCATGTTCATGTATTCCTGCCTTTCTCTTTGAGTATTCTCAAGCTGCTCACACAAGTCCTGTATCAGTTTTTGAGTAGTTTCCTCACACTCATGATATTCCTGTATAAACCTGTGGATTTCCCCTTCTCTCTCCCTCTCATGCTCATACAGAGTCCTATGTAGGTTTTCAATCTTTTCCTGCATTGACCTTTTGTTTGCCTCATCTCTCTCCCTATCACAATCATACAGAGTCCTTTGTATGTTTTCAATCTTTTTATTCATCATGTTTTCCAACAGTGTTTGTAGAGCTATTTGGGAACTCTTCTCTGGATTATTCATTATGTGTTCTGTCCCCTGATAATCATGAGTGGGAATTGTGATACCCGGAGTTGCCATTTTTCTTGTGTTTTCACGGCTTACTCTGCCCATTTGGGATGAAAATAACACCAGTTTTGTGCTAGAACACTAACTTAAGGCAAGCATCAACCAAAATCTGAATTTGCACAATCAATAATCTGCAGATACAGTCTAGTTCAACAGATACATCTATTCAACATCAAACAACTATATATTAATGGGCTCCGAACCTCAAAGAAGAATTTGGAAAACCAGAAATTATTAGGGTTAGGGAGAGATGTGGGTAAAAAATAGGAAGAGAATGCTGTCAGAAGGCACAGGGAGAATTAACTAAGTCCTAATCTCAAAGCAGGAAAAAGGTTGGATAGGATGAAAGCAGAGAGAGAGAAAAGAAGAAGAAAGAGAAAGGGAAAAAAATAGAGACCAGAAAAAATAGAAAGGTAAAAATTAAAAATATTATGCAGAAAAGAAAACAAACTATGCAGAGAAGAATGTGAATATAATGAGAGAAGGGAGGGGGATATAAAGAGATTTGAAAAATTTAAAAATAAAAATACTTAAAATATTATATCAGTATAAGGAGGTAGTACTGCTATTAAGAAATTTTAGTCTCAGAGGATTTGAATTGAGTAATAAATTTATGGATTAAGTGTATACACCCTGGTGGATAGGGTCTAATAGTCAACTATGTGTTTATCTGAGGATGTGCGGAACAAAAATTAAGTCACATAAAGAAGAATGCAAGAGAAGAAAAGGTGAAAAGGGTAAGAAAGAAAGAAAAAAAGATCAGAAGTTAAGTAGAGCTTAACAAAAAACCAAAAGAATTTTTTTAAAAAAAAGAAAGAAAAAAAAGGAAAGAAAAACGCACACACATACGTACCCCTAAAATAACAATTATAAGAAGAAAAACAAGTTGCTAGAAAATATTTTTTTTCAAAAATGGTAAAAATTTAAAATTAAAAAAAGTTTTAGAAAAGAAAAAAATTTTTTTATAAAAGGTACAAAAAAAAAAGAAGAAGAAAAATTCTTTGATTTTTAAGGGAGCGTTCAGAAAAGTCCTGTATCTCCCTTGTGGCCGTCAACAGCCTCTTGTTGGAGTCTCTGGTCTGCTTATGGTCCTGTGGCTTGATTGGTTTCTTAAGTCAGTTTGTTCGAACAGGCAGAAAACATGCTCTGCTTTACCCAGGATTTTGCTATCCTCCTCCCAGGTTAGTTCAATGGGAGGTAGATCTGTTTTGAGTAACATAATAGAGGGAGATGGCTTTTTCCTCAAGTTTGGAGATGCTGTGATGAGGTTAGGTTCTGGGTCGAATTGAAGCCTTTCAGCAAACAGTAGCTTTTCCCAGGGGCTAGTTTGTGAGAAACTCACAGAGTCAAGCCTGGAGCCATTCTCAGGGTTTCTGTTTACTGAATTTCAATTGATTGTCAAGGCTGCTAAAGGGAGGGGCAGCCTCTGGCTCTGATTACCCAGTGAAGAAAGCCAGTCCTAGGGCTGGTGCCCGAGCTGGTTGAGATTTTCCTGGGTGGAGCTGAGTCTGGCAGGTCAGTTTAGGTTCTTGTGACCTGCTAAATGACTCTAGTTTACTTCCAAGGCCTGAGTTGGAGCTAGCAGCTCCGCTGAGCTTTGTCAGTATCCAAGATGGAGATCTCCGGTACTGGGGGTGGAGGGGTGGCCTTCTCTCCTCTGCTCCCTGAGAAAGAGTGAGGACGTCAGGCTTCTACTCCCGCAGAGTCTTGGTTCCTGGGTCGTCTCTGGTCTGTGAATTGCAGGATGAAGATGTCTACTCCTTGTCGGTTCTTGCTTCTATAGAGTGGAATCTGCTCGCCCTCTGTATCTGGCTCCTTCGTCCGGGACTCTGTGTGATTCAGGTATGGCGGGTTCGGCCACCACTGCCACTGCTGCCTCTGGGTGGCAGCGGCTTCTTGCAAGAGCTCAGATCTGTCTCCTTGCCTGGATTTTCCCTCTCTGGCCTAACTCTCTGTCCTGTGATGGCACACTTGGTGTGATTCTCTGGCTTAGGACTGTTCACTGGAACTCTAAAACTGCTTTCTATGTGAGAGCTTCTTTAGCCTCCAGCTTCTCCTCTGCCATCTTGACCTCAAATCCAATAAAGCAATTTTCAAAAAAGGAGCAAGGTGGAACTATCATATTAATCAGTTTTCTAATTCTCCAGGTTCATTTCCTATTCTGACCTATAAAAGACAATTGATGTTTTCCTATTGATATTGATATTACATGAGCAAGGTAATGAGAGTATATTCTTGTCAAGCATTGTTGCCTCCTCCTTTGTTGCCCCTTAAAATTCCTGCCCTCCCATTCCCCCCAAAATTGTAAAGTACATTTTTTATAACGTCTCGTACATCTCATTGAGTGCTCATTTTAAACAGTAATCAATAAATATTTATTAACAAATATTTATTGAGGTGCTGCTATATGTTAACTTTGGTCTTAAGATCTAGATGACAATCAAGAGAAGCCATAAATTCTATGTTAAGAAACTTACATTCTAAGATGGAGAAAGGCAGTAAGATGTAAAAATACAGAGAAGGAGGTAATTGTGGGAAATTAAAACTTTGAACTATGGCTGGGCACTTGTGGCTAATGCCTGTAATCCTAGCTATTCAAAAGGCTGAGATCTGAGGATCATGGTTTGAAGCCAACCTAGGCAAGAAAGTCCATGGAACGCCTATCTCCAATTGAACACCAAAAAACTGGAAGTGGCACTGTAGCTCAAGTGGTAGCAAGGTAGTTTGGAGTACAAATGCTCCCAGGCCATGAGTTCTAATCCAAAGACCCATAAAAAATAAGATAAACTACTGTAAATTCACAGCTTGGTGAAGACCCAGAGAAAGAGTGGTCCAAGCAGGAAAACTACAATTGCAAAGACTGAGGGTTTTGTTTGTTGGTAGTATGTCACAGAGGTGAATATGACCAAAACAAGGTGAGGGAATGGACAGGTGAAACAATAAGGTTAGAAAAGTCAATAGAGAGCACAGAAAGATAACATAGAAAGGCCTAGTTGTAAGCATGTTGCTCACCTTTTGTTCTCAGCTCCACCCAGACCTGAGCTCCTCCCAGCCCTGGAGTTCCCGCCATACAGCTGGCCCCTCCCTCTCTCTCTCTTCCAGGACCCACCTGATCTCCCACCTACCTCACTTCCTGCCCCAGAACCTCCTGCTACCTGCATTTGGACAGGTGCCATGTGTTCCCTCTTGGAGGAAATATGGCTCATCTAATGAACTTTGTAATAACCTTTCTGCTGTGCCTGCTTGCCTCCACGTGGTCCTCTGAGGCAGATGTGAAGATTTTTCATTGGTGGCCTTTCAATAGTGAGACTAATAAATGCTTTGGCACCTTAAAAGTCAAGAGGAACAAAGTCTAGGTGGACAGATGAGGAGTGGTGTTAAAAGCCACTCGGAATCAAGGTATATTTGAAGGTAGAAGTTAAAGGGTAGAGGTTAAAATGTGAAATCTAGGGCAACTTCAAGCAGCTAGAGTAGTATGGTATCATTTGCTGTATTAGAAATGATTTGATGATATTTATTCATTCAAACATTTATTTAGTGATTATTTTGTATCAGATACTATAACCCTCCAAAGCATTCTAATCTAAGCAAGGCATTCTGAGGGCTGGCATTAGGCAGAAAAAGAAGGATGTAGAGGAAATGACAATTTTAAGAAGTATGTGGGAGTCGGAGTTGGTAGGATGTGGTGCCTCATGTTGAAAGTGAGAACGATTCTGGGAGCATTTTAAACTTTCTGATGCAAGTGATAGATGGAATTGCTATTAACAAAGACATGGAATGTGTAAGAGGAAATTAGTTTGTGGTGAGATATTAGTATAGACCTGTAGATTTGGGTGATGTCAGTGCCATCATTTTACCAACTTTAAAGTTTCCTCATAAACCTCTCTCTTAATGGCATATGCAAATCTCAAAGATGGTGACCAGAGACATTATTTCATTTGGGATTAATAAATGGTGAGTTTCTAATTTTTAAAAAGTAAGAAAAGAAATTGGTTTGTGTCATCAACATTGACAGATCCTCAGTGAGTATTTACTGCTTTCAGTGTAATAGGCACTCCTCTTACTGCTTAACATAAACAACCTCATTTCATAATTAAAACATTTATGTTGATGGCATTGTTATTGTTCCTGTTCTTGCGTGAGCATTGCCTGGAACTTGGAGAAGTAATTTATTCAATGTCAACATAGTCAGGGATTAGGAGTGCTAGGACTTGGATATTTTCCTTATGCCAATGTTTGTAGCAGTTGGGTTTCAGAAGTTTTGTAAATTTGGACTCTGAAGCTGAGATACAAGCTGGAGACAAATAGTTGAAAATCATCAGCATCAGCCCTGACCGCATACCCTCAATGGCTGCCTTCTTCATATCTCACTGTTGTGCCACTCCTGTTGTATGACCCAGGATCATTTTCCATTTAAGCTATTTGCATTTGAATCCATGTCCCAGAGTCTGCTTCTGAGGAGCCAGACCGCAGATAGAAACTGATGAAGAGGTAATAGAGGACAAGGAATAAAGGACACTAAATCTTCTCTTAGGGACTTAGTTAAGAAAGTAGGGAAATAAACAAGAAAGTAATATCCCAAGAGAATTCAGGACAACTTTTTAAGAAGGGAAAGAATTAACAGAAAGGGAAACACAGAAGAGGTCCTGGAAAAGAATTTTCTCAATAGTTAAGCAAACCAAAAGCAGCAGAAGAAAACAAAAATAGCACTAACATAGAGGAGGAAAATCTAAGAGTACAGGAAAGGAAAATAGTGACCAGAAAGGCATGAACAGGTTAGACAGTCTTAATTCCTCTAAGGTTTTGCTGACCTGATCAAAGATCACTTGAATAAGATTAGACTTCTTAACTATCTCTGCTTTACCTTTTCAAATTCTCTACACTTAATTTGATCCACCACTACTTTAATCTTGAGACTTCACCAATAACCTTTTTATATTCCTTTTCATTAAAATTAAGGAAATTGTGGAGTTCCTCACTTGAAGAATCTTTACAAGTAGAAATGTTTTTTATACAAAGAAACTGAATCCCTGATAAGATGTCAGTTTTCATGTTTGTGAAATCAAGTGGTAGGAAACCAAAAGATGGTCTTTTCTACTACTTTAGGAACAAGAAAAAGCAAAGAAGTTATGTGTGAAAAGAAAGCGTGTGGAGTTTTCCAGTAAGCAATTTGCATTTCTAATATCATGTAGGTCTGAATTCTTCTCTGCTGATTACATCTTTGTAACCTAGCTCTTCAGGAGGCTGAGATCTGAGGATCATGACTCAAAGCCAGCATAGGTAGGAAAGTCCATGAGATTGGTATCTACAGTTAACCACCAAAGAGTCACAAATGGAGTTGTGTATTGCACGGCAAAGCATTATTCTTGAACAAAAACACTAAAGGGCAGTGTTCAGGAACTAAGTTCAAACCCCAGTACTGGTACAAAAAATAAAGATTAAAGGGCAGAAAAGTGCTTGAAGCAGATAGAACATAAGAAAAACCGAGAAGAGACTCCTATGAGCTGGGATTTTCTTTTATTGGGTCCTCCACTGGGATCATGAGTGGGAATGGGTCCTTCCATGACCATGGATGGGGAGACAGGTGCTTCACTCCAGCACATGTCAGGGGAGTGCGCTAAGTCATCTGAGCCCAGTTACTGATGAAACAGGAGGGACATTCTGCACAGTATCATAGTTCTTGTCGTGTTGCCATTCATTCCAGCTGCCTTTTTATGTCCCTAACTACCTAGCCAGGGCAATTAGCTATCCCTTATTACTTTTGTCTTCCTTTTTGCAAAGTATTTTATTTTCATGTTTTCCTATTTTGCTTTCCATCAGCAACCAAGTATAATGATCTGACCTTCTCTTGGGACCATAATCTCCTTGTCTTTCAAAGAATGTCCTTCCCTCAGTTTCAACAAGAAGAGAGGAGGTGGATGAGATCATGGGGTTCAGATGAAGAGTGTGGCCTCCACAACAGGAGGACTCCTGCCTGTCCCTCAAGGAAGCACCTCTGCATCCAGCTCTTCCCCAAAAGAGGCAGAAATAAAGAGGTCCACTAGGCCAATTAACTATGATCTCTCCCTTTGGCCATAAAATTCATTAATCATGGAGGCTCCACATGGTCACTGATCTTTTAATGATGATGATAATTTGCACACTAAGCAAACAGTCTCAAGAATGTTGTTTTTAGTAGAATTTGAGAGCCATGCTTAGGCAGGTTATTCCAAAGTAAATTAGATTTTAATACTTTGTTTGATAAGTTGCTCTTTTCATCTTGACAACTTTATTCTATGAATATCATTATTTGGGGTGTTATTTTCTTTTTTTTGGGGGGGGGTCCGGTCGTGGGGCCTGAACTCTGGGCCTAGGCACTGTCCCTCAGCTCTTCAACTCAAGGCTAGCACTCTACCACTAGAGACACAGCGCCACTTCCAGCATTTTTCTTTTTGCTAATGAGGTGCTGAGGAATCGAACCCAGGGCCTCGAGCATGCAAGGCAAGCGCTCTACCACTGAGCCACCTTCCCAGCCCCTGGGGTGTTATTTTCATGGTGCTGGGGAAGTTAATCACAGCCAAGTATTTAGTAACTTAATAAAAGAAAAAAAACCCTAGGAAACACACTTTTAAAGTAATTGCTGGGTATTAGTCGCTCCCACCTGTAATCCTAACTACTCAAGAGGCTGAGCTCTTATGAATACATTACAAAGCAAGCCCAGACAGAAAAGTCTGTGAGACTCTGATCTGCAGTTAACCACTAAAAAGCAAGAAGTGGAGCTAAGGCCCAAGTTGTAGGGGCCAGTGCCTAGGCCTTGAGTTAAAGACCTAGAATCAGCATACAGAACAATTATAATAATTTAAAATAGTCTAGATTTTAAAACTAGAATGAATCTTAAATCTTTAAATAATATTTATTCTGAGTGATTCGCAAATAAAATTAAACCCAAAGACATTATGTGACTTTCCAGCAGTCATAAATATCAGAAGTTGTTGAGCTGGATCAAAAGTCTGGTATTTTCCCCTCATCTTATTTATGAAATTAAATACATTAATGTAACATAGCATTCCAAAAATGAAGTTCTTCCATAATCAATTAAATCATACATAGTTGAATGTTCCTGCATTCCAAATTATACAGATTGCCTCACAAGTGTTCCTGCTGTCAAAAGTTATGTCATGTTTAGATAATTTTCTTAATTTAAAAAGCAAAATCCTTTTACTTGTTTTTCTTAAAGTAATAATACTTTTCATGAGGTGATATGGCCACCAAAAACTGGAATCATGATAAAAAAAAACAATTAATTACATGCAGAATGATGTTTAATGAAACAGTCAAATCTCCATGATGTTAGAGGATAACATATAGGAAATAAAGAGTCTGTCTTCATAATAAAAGGCAAGACATTACAAGTGATTAAACTTTCCCATGTGATTTCACATTTGCCTTCATATAATCCTTATTCAGTGATTGTCACTGTCTGGACTCTGTTATTCAGTGCTGAAATCAAGTTCGAGGTCTCAGACAAGATAAGTCAGTGCTCGGCCCCTGAACTACAACCCAAGCTCTTTTACTGTCTTTGATTACTTTAGATAGAGGGTTGATATAAGAGTTATAGTACTAGTGTTAAGCAGGAATCATTCCTCACCTCTCCATCTCTTGGCTGTAAATTCTGGATTTCTTCCACATGACATGTTTGTTATGGAGCATGGGTGATATGGTCATTCTGTGCTAGTATTAAATTTTTAAATGGCTGGCTGCTCAAGTGGTGAGAGTAGAGGAGAGCCTAAACTAGGACTGGGTCAGGATGAATTGTCTTCTTCTCATGGATCCTCTGCAGTGTGCATGCACCCTGTGCAGACTCTGGTTTACTCAACCTCCTTGCCTGCCTGCCACAGGACCACATCCAGTAGACAATACGACATCATCTTTAAAAGTGTCCTTCCTTCACCTACTGGATAACATTTTCATAGTTGAGAACATGGGTGCTTAAGAGGTGTGGAAGGAGGAATAAACCATTCTGAAAATAGCTACCTAACATTAAAAGATGAGAGAGGGAAAGGAACCACAAAGATGTGCAGACCATGAAAGCCCCAACTTGAGAATTTCTTGAATAAGGAAGGAGTGAAGCAAGGCAAGGGTTTACACTCCAGTAGTGGCACAGGCCTGTGGCTTGGGACATTCCCCATCACACTCCTGTATATCACAGCAGGCAACGTCTTCAACATCTGCTCGGATTCTCCATCCCAAGCACTCAGGAGAAGGGAGCTTACTTCAAATCTTTGATGCTCTGGTCAACTGAGGCTAATTCTAACTATCTCAAACTGTGCCACCTACCCTGTAGATCTCTACTCTCTCTATATACTAAAAAATTCTCTAACATAACCTTTTCACTAAAAGGGCTGCTTCTGTTATAGCTAAACCAAATCAGCTAATTCAATTAGGGTAATCTTTGCAATATTGAGCTCTATTTTTGAGGAGTTTGCTTCCTCTCAGCCATATACTTCATTGTTTTCCCTTACAATTATCAGGAAAATCCTCTCTCACCTTCACAGTGTTTCTCTTTGAAACAACAAAATTGTGTGGTTATACTTCGTAAAGTATATTTGCAATGTATGGAGATCTTCCTACCTATAAAAAATATCGTAGAAACTATAAGGTCTGTTAAAGTAAAAAAAAATCTCATTTCAATTTTGTCAGAATGAAAATAAACAGTGAAAAGAATAAATATATGGCACATAGAAATATCACTTATAAGAGAAATTTCAATACTGTGCTGTGGTACATGAGAAAGAGAGATAATCTGGGAAGTTTTAATGAAGGCTAAGATTTGAGCAAGCATTACAATTAATAAGAGAAAATAATAACTGTGACAATAAAATTGGAAGCCAGATGTTGCTGGTGGCTTAAACCTGTAATTCTAGCTACTCAGGAGGTTGAGATCTAAGACTCACAGATTGAAGCCAGTCCAGGCAGACAAGTCTATGAGATGCTTATCTCCAATTAACCAACAAAAAGCTGAAGTGGAGCTCTGGTATAAGTGGTAAAGCACAGCCTTAAGCAAAAACCAATGGGACATTTCTGTGGCACTGATTTCAAAGCCCAGAACACACACACACACACACACACACACACACACACACATACACACACACACACACACACACACACACACACACACACAGAGGCACACATACATCTAGTAGAAGGCAGAGTGCATTAATGAATCTTTCAGAAACTACACAAGATGCTTTCAATTCATATACCTAACAAATTTAATTGAATTTATATTTGTATTAAGTCAGCTAGATGACTGATGTTAGAATCAAGAAAAGCATATATCTGAAAAGATTTTAAGGTATCTTACTATGAAGATCCAGGAAATGTAGGTAAGTGGTTAAGATTAAGATTTCAATCTTCAGGCAAAAAAAAATAAAAAGACTTTAAGCTAAGGATAGATGATAACAAGGAGATAGGGACCTGTTCAGTGGCTATTGTAATGGTCCAGCTAAAACAAGGAATTGAAGCAAAGAAGAAATGTGAGACCAATAAAGTGCCCAATCAAATTAACCTAACCTATCCATTTGGTAATAGATGCCATTCTGTCTGACAGGAAAGCTGTTTGTTTGTAGAAAGTGTCCTGAAAACAAGCAGAGCCCTAAATGCTCTGGAGGAGGTCTCATCAGAGGAAATGTGCTGACAGAGAAATACTGAAGCCCAGATGAAATGTAGTGATGATCAAGTGCATGAAATAGGACAGATAAGATGCAAATATAAGAATCCCCCTCTCAAGCTGTTCCCCATGTCCAAAATTTGAACATGGTCCAAGAAAGAGCCAGCCAGTCAATAGGAATACAAATAAGGAGCTAGCCATTCAAAGATAACTTAGCCAAAAATACAAACTTCACTTGCAAGATTTATAAAATTTGATTTCAAACTATTGTCTATGTTTAAGAGCTGAAGTTTATGTAAAATTTGTGAAGTTTAGAATCAGAAGCCAACAAGATGCAAATATTTGCCTTTCAACAGTTTGTAAGGACAAACCGTGGAAAATATATATACCCTCCTCCTCTACAACCCCAAACATTGCTCACTTTCCTATGAACAAACAAAAAGTATGATTTCAATTTTATATTTATTATAATCTCCAGCCAATTTATTTAATTCTTAACATATAATAGGGTTGCAATGTATATTTTATGTAAGTTATTTAATTTTTTCTCACTATAGGCATTTTATTTTCCAAATTTATTGACTTGCTAAAGTAAGAAAAGTTTGTTCATTAAAGGAACTTTTTATACATTTCTTCACCCAAAAAACTTAGAATATGAGCTGGTTGCAGGTAGCTCACACCTAGCTACTTAGAAGGCTGGGATCTGGTTCAAGGTCAACCCACGCAGGAAAGTCCTTGAGACTCTTATCTCTAATTAATCACCAAAAAGCAGAAGTGGAGCTTTGGCTCAAGTGATAGAGCACTATCCTTGAGCAAAACAGCTCAGAGACAACTTCTAAGCCCTTAGTTCAAGCCCTGAGTCTGAACACAAAACCTGGTAAGATGGTAAGTGCCTTAGGTCAGGCCTAAGCAAAGTCAAAGACAATGGAAAGGGAAAAGGTGGTGTTGTGATTCACTTTTAGGCAAACCTGTGAAGAAAATGTTTCTTCTTTACCAGAGAAGACGGGTGACCAACCTGATAGAACAGCTTGAGTACTTGAATTATTTTTGTAAAAGGCTGCACTCCAGCCAGGAACACATACAACGGATGAGTATATAATATTTCATAAACTACTAAGCTTTCAAATTTTGGAATTTATTTGTTAAAGTGCTAGAGTTACCTAACTAGGTATTCATTTGGAAACAAAAATTAGGAAAAATAATCGTGCAAACCACACCCAATGAATTTCTTAAATCTGTGAAAGTACCTAAGAAAAATAATTTGATTCAAAACTTAGTGCCTTTTTGGTTTGATCTCAAGTTCTTAAGTTTGCTAAGACTAGCACTTTACCACTTGAGCCGCAACTTCAGTTCTCAAAGTTATGTGTCTATTGATCAGTAAGAATGTTACCTCTGCACAGATCTTACTGTTTGTGAAAGATAATGGTAGACAGGGCATGAATATGTTTTTTATTTATTTATTTATTTTTTATTGTGAGAATACTGTACAGAGGAGCTACAATTTCATGGGCAAGATAATGAGTACATTTCTTATCAAGCATTGTTGTCTCCTCTGTTTCCCCTTCCCATCGCTTCCCATACTCCTCCCTCCCCCCACCCGATCCTCCCCTCCACCAAAGTTGTAAAGTTCATTTTTTGACATAACGACTTGTATATCTCATTGTTTCAATGGGTCCACCAGTAGTTTTTGTCAAAAAGTATTTGCTGTACATATTTAGGGACATAGATTCTAATTTTAACTTTTAAAAGGCTTGTATTTTAGTCTGATCTCAAGTATCAAGTGCAGATTATTTATTATTTTGATACATGCTAATTAACATACACTATTATGGTGCTGAAATAGTTTTAATTATTTATTTTCCCATCAAGAGTAATTCATTTTTATATTATTTTCTTGCTAGGAAAACTTCAGGACTCTATTGTGAAGCTATGATGTATTACAAAAATCTTCCATGGTGCTTCTTCAAAGACCCAATCACATCCACGTGACAGATGCACAGATACACAGAGACATGATAAATTATACAGGACTGTAGGCATTCACACAGAGACCAAAGACAGATATTCAAAGGCACAGTAGCTGTGTTGGGGTGTTTTTATACATTTCCATAGCTTGTGGCACTCCTCAGCATTAGTCTTTTCTTCTGTTTCTCATACACTCTTTGGTCTGTGAGGTAAGGGATCCCGTATTATTATTTATTGAGATTATTAATTATTAAGGGATCCCCTTCTACAGAAATACCAAATGCGTACTCTAAGCCATATTTTAAATATACAATACTCAAAATGCATTTATTGATTGACAAATGATAACGTGAAAGGAATTCTGGAAAAATACATTTTACAGGCATTTTTTTCTCCCTGAAGTTGTGGGGTTTGAACACAGGGCCTGGGTGCTGTCCCTGAGCATTTTTGCTCAAGGCTAGTGCTTTGAGTGCTTTGAGCCATAGCTCCATTTCTGTGTTGTTAAGTGGTTACTTAGAGATAAGAGATTCACTGGAACTTTCCTAAAAGGGCTGGCTTTGAACCACAACCCTCAAATGTCAGCCTCCTGAGAAGCTAGGATTATAAGTGTGAGCCATGAACCGTTCCTAGGTAAATGTGTGTGTGTGTGTGTGTGTGTGTGTGTGTGTGTGTGTGTGTGTGTGTGTGTGTGGTCTTAGGGTTTGAACTCAGGGACTGGGCACTGTCCATGAGCATTTTTGCTCGGGAATAGTTTTCTACCATTTTTGCCACAGCTCCAGTTCTGACATTTTTGGTAGTTAATTGTAGATAAGTAAGTTTCGTAGGTCTGGGCTCTGATGGCTTAAACCTGTTATCCTAGCTATTCAGGAGGCTGAGATCTGAGAATTGTGATTCAAAGCCAGCCAGGAGAGGAAAGGCCATTAGACTTGTATCTCCATTTAACTACCTGAAAATGACAAATGGAACTAAGTCTCAAAGTGGTAGAGCACTAGCCTTGTGCAAAAAAGCTCAGGGACAGCTCCCAGGTCCTGAATTCCAGACTTATAATCTACAAAAAATGTCTCATAGGCTTTCCTGTCTAGGCTGGCTTCAAATTGTGATCCTCAGATCTAAGACTCCTGAGTTGCTTGGATTAAAGGTATAATCCACTAACATCTGGTGAATTTTAAATTCTTTGTAAATGATTTTATTTTTAACGATTTCAAATATCCTCCTTAACATTCTACCCAAACTTCTCTGAAAACACCCTAATAGAAAAGTGACTGAGTTTTATTTTACCATTTTTAGTAGATGAAAGCACATTAAATTCTTTTCCACTAATTTCAAATTTTGTGAAAATTTAGACAAGGACTGAACTCGTTTGGCAAATATGTCTTCAAAATTATTACAATTTAACTTTTAGATAACTATGTTTAAATTATTCAGGGACTAATAATCTCAGTAAAATTATATAGTAATTATCATTCAACTTAATATATACATTAATTTATAAACATAAATAGATAAAATAGATAGAATAAAGCCTTCTGTTAATACTTTTTTCAGTTCTTTTTTTTTTTTAATTTTATTTTATTTTATTTGAGAACATACTGTACAGAGGGGTTACAATTACATGGTCAGGATAATGCATACATTTCTTACCAAGCATTGCAGCCTCCTCCTTTGTTTACCCTTCACCTCCCTTCCCAGCCTCCCCCCTCTCCCCCACCCAATCATACCCCCCCTCACCCCCCTCCGACATTGTAAAGCTGGTTTTGAAATGACATTTTGTACTTCTCATTGTTGCAACAGGTCCACCTGAATCCTTAAACGACTTGTTTGTCCCCATCTCCTCCACATGTTATACTGACATCAAATATAGTGAAAGCAGGGGTTACACTGTGGGGAAGGGACATACAAAGCAACCAAGAAATAATCTTATAAATGCGTTAGAAACACATGCATGAAAGAAACAAAAACATTAAAATACATATTTGAGGGTTCGTTTTCCTAACATCACATTCTCTGACATTTTCCGCTTGACTCATACCTATACTAGATATTGCAAATAAGGGAAACCATGGGATCTATGTTTCTTTGGGCCTGGCTTACTTCACTTAATATAATTTTTTCCAAGCCTTTCCATTTCCTAACAAATGTTGCAATGTCATTCTTTCTGATGGAGGCATAGAATTCCATTGTGTATATATACCAAATTTTCTTGATCCATTCATCTATTGAGGGGCATCTGGGTTGGTTCCATATCTTAGCTATGGTAAATAATGCTGCAATAAACATAGTTGTGCTGGTAGCTTTAGTGTGGTCTTGTTTGTAAACATTAGGGTAAATGCCCAAAAGTGGGATTGCTGGGTCATAGGGGAGTTCTATGTGAAGTCTTTTGAGGAACCTCCATACTGCTTTCCAAAGTGGTAGAACAAGTTTACATTCCCACCAACAATGAAGTAAGGTTCCTTTCTGTCCACATCCCCTCCAGCATCTGTTGTTGTTAGAGTTCTTGATTTTTGCTGTTCTAACTGGAGTGAGGTGATATCTCAATGTTGTTTTGATTTGCATTTCTTTTATGGCTAGGGATGTTGAACATTTCTTCATGTGTCTATTGGCCATCCTTCGTTCTTCTTCAGAGAAGCTTCTCTTTAAGTCTTTCGCCCACTTACTTATTGGGCAGTTGTTTCTTTGAGGATTTGTTGTTGGGTGGTTTAATTTTTTGAGTTCCAAGTATATTTTAGATATGAGACCCTTGTCCGTTGTATGGCTAGTAAAAATCTTCTCCCAGTCCATGGGCTTTCTATTGATCTTGCTAGCTATGTCATTTGCCCTGAGAAGCTCTGCAACCTTATACAATCCCATTTGTCCAACCTTTCTTTGATTTGTTGTGTTTCCGGGTCTTTATTCAGAAAATTTCGGCCTGAGCCAAGGAGACCCAGGGTTTCTCCTATTCCATCCTGTAATGTTTTCAGAGTGTCTGCTTTGAGTTCAAGGTATTTGATCCATTTGGAGTTGATTCTGGTGCAGGGTGATATATAAGGATCTAGCTTTAGTTTTCTACATGTAGTTAACCAGTTTTGCCAGCACCATTTACTGAAGAGGCTGTCTGTCTTCCATTCTATTGTTTTAGCTCCCTTATCGAAGATTAGATGGCTATAGGTCTGTAGGTTCATTTCTGGGTTTTCAATTCTATATCCATTGGTCCTGAGGTCTGTTCTTATGCCAATACCAAGCTGTTTTGATTACTATGGCTTTTAGTAGAGTTTGAAATTTGGTATTGATATTCCTCCAGCCGTGTTCTTTCCGTTGAGGAGCGTTTTTGCTATTCGGGGTATTTTATTGTTCCATATGAATTTTTGGATTGCCTCTTCTATTTCGTTGAAGAATGAGGGTGGAATTTTGATAGGTATTGCGTTGAATTTGTAGATAGCCTTGGGAAGTATTGCCATTTTCACGATGTTCATCTTTCCAATCCAGGAGCATGGGAGGTTTTGCCATTTTTTAAGTTCTGTGTTGAATTCCTTTTTCAAGATTTTAAAGTTTTCATCATAGAGGTCCTCCACTTCTTTGGTTAAGTTAATTCCTAGGTATTTTAATTTTTGTGGGGCTATTACAAATGGAGTTGCTTTCCTAATTTCAGCCACACTTTTCTCATTGTTGGCATACAGAAAAGTCATTGATTTTTGGGGGTTAATTTTATAACCTGCTATTTTGCCAAAGTTTTGAATCAGCTTGAGTAATTTGGGAGTGGAGTCTATGGGATTCTTTAAATACAAGATCATGTCATCTGCAAAGAGGGAGAGTTTTATTTCTTCTTTCCCTATTTGGATCCCCTTTATGTCTGCATCTTGTCTTATTGCTGTAGCTAGGCATTCTAATACTAGATTGAAGAGAAGTGGAGAGAGTGGGCATCCTTGTCTTGTTCCTGAGTTAAGAGGAAATGGCTTTAGTTTT
Source organism: Dipodomys spectabilis (assembly GCF_019054845.1). NCBI lineage: Eukaryota > Metazoa > Chordata > Mammalia > Rodentia > Heteromyidae > Dipodomys > Dipodomys spectabilis. The sequence continues at coordinate 10,659,211 of NW_024870978.1, read as the reverse complement.
TCACCATTGAGTATAATGCTGGCTGTAGGTTTGTCATATACAGCCTTTATTGTATTGAGGAATGTTCCATGGATTCCTAATTTTTCCAACACCTTCATCATAAAGGGGTGTTGGATCTTGTCGAATGCTTTTTCTGCGTCTATTGAGATAACCATGTGGTTCTTATTCTTGCTCCTGTTGATGTGATGAATAATATTAATTGATTTGCGTATATTGAACCAGCTTTGCATCCCTGAAATGAATCCTGTTTGATCGTGGTGTATGATTTTTTGGATGAATTGTTGAAGTCGATTGGCCAAAATTTTGTTGAGAAGTTTTGCATCAATGTTCATCAAAGAAATGGGTCTATAGTTCTCTTTCTTTGATGAGTCCCTGCCTGGTTTTGGGATGAGGATTATGATGGCTTCATAGAATGAGTTCGGTAGTGAGCTTTCTCTTCCAAATTCATTGAAGAGTTGGAGGAGAATTGGTGTGAGCTCTGCTTTGAAGGCCTTGTAAAATTCCGCTGTAAAACCATCTGCTCCTGGACTTTTCTTAGCTGGGAGGTCTCTTATTGCTGTTTCTATTTCAATGCGTGATATGGGCCTGTTAAAATAGTTTAACTCATCTTGGTTTAGTTTTGGCATGTCAATATTTGCTAGGAAGAGGTCCATTTCTGTCAAGTTCTCAAACTTATTAGCATAAAGTTTTGAGAAGTATTCTCTTATATTGTTCTGAATCTTGGTTGTTTCCGTGGTGATGTTTCCATTCTCATCTCTGAGTTTATTAATTTGGGTGTGTTCTCTTCTTTTTCTGATAAGATTTGATAAGGGTCTGTCAATTTTGTTAAGTTTTTCGAAGAACCAACTCTTTGTTTTGTTGATTCTTTCTATAATTTTTTTGGATTCTAATTCATTTAATTCTGATTTAATTTTGATTATTTCTTTCCGTCTACTGGATTGGGGTTTATCTTGCTGCTCTTTTTCAAGGAGGTTTAGATGTGTCATTAAATTGTTAGTTTCAGATCTCTCCAATTTGTTGATGTAGGAGCTCAGAGCTATAAACTTGCCTCTGAGTACTGCCTTTGCTGTGTCCCAGAGGAGCTGGTATTTTGTGTGTTCATTTTTGTTGAATAGCATGAGCATTTGAATTTCCTTTCTAATCTCTTCCATGACCCACTCATGATTCAGCAGTGTGTTGTTCAGCCTCCATGTGATACCGGACTTTCTTTGGTGGCTTTTGGTGTTGAGTTCTTATTTTATTCCCTTGTGGTCAGAGTGAATGCAAGGTATAACTTCAATGTTTCTGAATTTAGACAAGTTTGCTTTGTGGCCTAAAATGTGGTCTATTTTAGAAAACGTTCCATGTGCTGCTGAGAAAAACGTGTATTCTGATGCTGCTGGGTGAAATGTTCTGTAGATGTCTGTTAAGTCGAGTTGATCTATGCAGGTGTTTAGATCTGCGGTTTCTCTGTTGAGTTTTTGCCGAGTTGATCTATCTAGTGGGGAGAGTGGTGTGTTAAAATCCCCAACAATTAATGTCTTTGGATCTGTATGGGATTTGAGGGAAAGTAGTGTTTCTTTGATAAATTTGGGTGCTCCATTGTTTGGCGAATAGATATTTAGAATTGTAATATCCTCCTGAAGGAGAGATCCTTTAATTAGTATGTAGCGACCTTCTTTATCTCTTTTCACGAATTTTAATTTGAAGTCTATTTTATCTGATATTAGGATTGCAACTCCCGCCTGTTTTCACGTTCCGTTTGTTTGGTAGATTTTGTTCCAGCCTATAACATTGAAAATGTGTTTGTTTTTACGGGCAAGATGTGACTCCTGCATTCAGCAGATAGATGGGTCTTGTTTTTTAATCCAACTAGACAGTCTATGTCGCTTAATTGGAGAGTTCAGCCCGTTAACGTTAAGAGATAGGACTGAGAGGTATTTGGGAGTTCCTGCCATGTTATCTACCTTCTTGGGGGCTGCGAAAACTGGGTTCTTCCTATGGTTCTTGGATTCTCAGTTTGGGTGCAGTTTCTTGGCCTTTATTGCGGTCTTGTTGGTTTTCTATGTGTAGGACATCTTTAAGAATCTTTTGTAGGGGTGGTTTGGTGGAGATGTATTGTTTCAATTTTTCTTTGCTATGGAAGGTTTTTATTTGGCCTTCAGTTATGAAGGAGAGTTTAGCTGGGTACAGTATTCTTGGTTGATAGTTGTTTGTTTTTAGGGCATGGCATACATCATTCCAGGCTCTTCTTGCTTTGATTGTCTCTGCTGAGAAATCTGAGGTGATTCTAATTGGTTTCCCTTTATAAGTGATTACCCTTTTCTCTCTGACAGCTTTAAGGATCTTTTCCTTGTTCTGAGTTGATCCTGTGTGGATTATAATGTGGCGGTGGGATGTCCTATTCTGGTCTGGTCTATTTGGGGTTCTAAAGGCTTCTTGTATCTGGACAGGCCTATCTTTTTGCATGTTTGGGAAGTTCTCTGCTAGGATCCTGTTAAACAAATTTCCTAGACCATTAACTTCTGTTTCTAGGTGCTCCTCTACACGAATTATCCTTAGATTAGGCCTTCTGATGGTGTCTTCCAGGTGTTGGATAGATCTATCATATTTCTTGGACTTGTCTTGGATGTTTGTATGTTCTTTCTCTATAATATCTAGGCTGTCTTCAATCCCTGAGATTCGATCTTCTGCATGGTCTAACCTGCTGTCAAGACTCTCTACTTTGTTTTTTATCTCTTTTCCTTCTAGTTGGTCAGCTTTGATGTCTTCAAGTTCTTTGTTGAAGCTCTGTTTTAGGTCTTGTATGAATTTGTTTACTTCCTTAATTTGGTGTTCAGTGTTTGTCCTCAAATCGCTTAGTTGATTGGTTATGGTTTCTTTGGGCTCCCATTCCTTCTGTTGGGTTCCATTCAGCATTCCCTTTGTGGTCTCCCTGACTTCCTTCAGCTCTTTGTTAATGGATTCCATGAATGCCTTTAGTGATCTTTGTGTGTTCTCTACCTGGTCTCTCAATTCCTGTATTACTCTTTGATTAGCTTCCTCCCGTTCGTGGGATTCCTGCAGATCTCTTTGAGTGTTCTCAGCCTGCTCACGCCATTCCTCCCTTTCTCTTTGAGTATTCTCAAGTTGTTCACGCAAATCCTGTATCAGTTTTTGAGTAGCTTCCTCACGCTTATGATATTCCTGTATAAACTTCTGGGATGCCTCCTCTCTCTCCCTATCACGCTCATACAGAGTCCTTTGTACGTTGTCAAACTTTTCATTTATCATGTTTGCCAGCAGTGTTTGTAGAGCTGTTAGGGAACTCTCCTCTGGATTATTCATTATCTGTTCTAACCCCTGATTATCAAGATTGGGAATTGAGATAACCGAATTTGCCATTTTTCTTGTGTTTTTCCGGCTTACTCTGCCCATTTGAGATGAAGATAGCACCAGTTTTGTGCTAGAACACTATCTTAAGGCAACCATCAACCAAAGTTTGCATTTGTACAGTCAATAGTCTACAGATACAATCTAGTTCAACAGATACATCTATTCGACATCAAACAACTATATGTTAAAGGGCTTCGAACTGCAGAGAAGAATTTGGAAAACCAGAAATTATTAGGGTTAGGGAGAGATGTGGGTAAAAAATAGGAATAGATTGGTGTGGGGAGGCACAGGGAGAGTTAACTATGTCCTAATCACAATATAGGAAATAGGTTGGGTAGGATGCAAGTAGAGAGAGAGAGAAAAAGAAGAAAGGGAAAGGGGAATGAAAAGAGACCAGAAAAAAAAAAAGAAACGTAAAAATTAATGTTATTTTAGAAATTAAAGGACCATCTATTTATAGAGGAATATGAACATGTTGAGAGAAAGGGAGGGACATAGAGGAGATGTGAAAAACTTTAAAAAAATGCTTAAAATATTATATAGGTATAAAGAGGTAGTACTGCTATTAATAAATTTAAGTCTCAGAGGTTTTGAATTGAGTAATAAGTTTGTGGATTAAGTGTGTACACAATGGGGGATAGGGTCTACTGGTTAACTACAGGTTTATCTGAGGATGTGCAGGACAAGAGTTAAGTCATATAAAGAAGAACAAAGAGGAAGAGATGGAAAGGATAGGAGAGTGAGAAAAAAAGATCAGAAATTCAGTAGAGCTAGACAAAAGACAAAAAGATAATTAAGAATGAAAGAAAAAGAGAAAGAAGACAAGAAAAGAAAGGAAAACACACATTCACGTATTCCTAAAATAAAAATTATAAGAGGAGAAAGAAAAAAAAAAGTTAATGGAAAACAATTATTTTTTCAGAAGAGGCAAAAATTAAAGATTAATAAAAGTTTTAGAAAAGCAAAAAAAAAATTTTTTTATATATATAAGGTAACAAAAGACGAAAAAAAAACAAAACAAAAAAAGAAAAAAGAAAAGAAGAAGAAGAAGAAAAAAAAAAGTTCTTTGATTTTTTTTTTTTGGGAGGGGTGGGAAGAGTCCTGTATCTCCCTTTTGTCTGTAACCAGAGTGTGGTTGGAGTCTCTGGTCAGCTTGAGGTCCTGTGGCTTGATTGGTTTCTTAAGTCAGTTTGTTGGAACAGGCAGAAAAATGCTCTGCTTTACCCAAGATTTTGAGATCCCCCTCCCAGGTTAGTTTACTGGGAGTGTGATCTGCTTTGAGAATCACAAAAGAGGGGGATGCAGTGATGAGACTAGGTTCTGGGTAGAGTTGAGGCCTTTCAACAAACAGTAGCTTTTCCCTGGGTGTATTTTGTGAAAAAATCTCACAGCACCCAGCCTGGAGCCATTCTCAGGGTTTCTGTTTTTCAATTGATTGTGGTGGCTGCTAGAGGGAGGGGCAGCCTCTACCTCTGGTTACCCAGTGAGGAGAGCCACTCCAATGGCTGGCGCCTGAGCTGGGTGACTTTTCCCTGGATGGAACTGAGTCTGTGAGGTCACTTCGCCGTTAAGTTCTTGTGACCTGCTAAATGACTCGTTTTATTCCAAGGCCTGAGCTGGAGCTAGCCGCTCCTCCGTGCTTTGTCGGTGTCCAAGATGGAGATCACCGGTGCTGGGGGGGGAGGGGTGGCCTTCCCTCCTCTGCTCCCAGAGAAGGAGTGAGGAAGTCAGTCTTCTACTCACGCCGAGTCTTGGATCCTGGGTCGTCTCTGGTCTGCAAAGTGCAGGATGAAGTTGTCCGCTCCTTGTCGGTTCTTGCTGGTGTTGAGTAGAATCTGCTCGTCTGCTGCGTCTGGCTCCTTCGTCCCGGACTGTGTCTCAGGTGTGCCCCCGCGGCGGCGGTGGTCGCTTCCGCGACCCTGCCGCCGCCGCAGCAGCTGCTGCCAGGCGCTCAGATGTGTCTGCTTGGCTTCCCCTCTCTTGACTAACTCTCTGTCCTGTGATGGCACACTTGGTGTGATTCTCTGGCTTGGGACTCTTCACTGGAACTCTGAAACTGTTTTCTATGCAAGAGCTTGTTCAGATTCCAGCTTCTCCTCCGCCATCTTCCCGGAACCCCCTTTTTTTCAGTTCTTAAGAGGTATCTTTGGAAACAATAGGGCTAATTCAGAATGTTTTATAACATCTCAGACAAGATCACATAACATGGCAATGAATATAACACAAAGAAAGTCCTGCTAGTATTTAGCTAAATGACTTAAAAAAACTTACCCTCTAAGTCTCAATACATTCATTTGAAAATGTAATTTACCTGAAGACTTATTTTAAGAATGTAATTAGTGTTATTCCGGGCCAATCATTCAGTGTTAACTAGATATTACTACTATTATTATAATCTGATCTAGAATCATGAGGGCCTTTTACATCTGCTAAGTATCCCTAGTAGTTCCTGATATGATTAAAATTATATTCTTTTTAAGGTAAGGAAATACAAATATAGTTTTCTAATTTTAAGTGTTGGATTCCATTAAGTACAACTTGTCTTTTGAACAGATATCTGTTTGTGTACTATTATGTTTTTATCAATAGGTAAGTGCCCTTTCCTTTGGGAAATTTCTCCTTTTCCTTTGGTTTATATGGGCTCAACTATATTTTTATTCAGTGGTTTAGGTGGGCTCAACTTTATTTGTATTCATTGTCATGATGTCAAGATCCAAATTCACTCAAGAAGAATAAAATATTTCCATATTTAGTGGTTTGGTGATTGATTCTGAGCTAATCCAGACAGATCCAATCAGATTCTTTCCTTTTATGTGCTACAGGGATATTAAGAATAGAAGTCTTTTCTTCTTGGGTCCAGATGTATGAGGATACCATGAATTAGAGCTGTTAATGGATGGAAAGATTCATCTGAAGAAGGATAAAATGAAGTCAAAACACATATAAGACAGAGATAAGAGACAGATGCATAGAAATAAACCCTGTTTCCATTTATGTGGGTAATATTTTTTAAATTTTTACTGTAAAATGGTGTATAGAGGGTTTACAGTTACATGTCAGGTAACAAGTACATTTCCTTTTCAACAATATTACCCCTTCCCTCCCTCTCTTCCAGTTTTTCCCTCCTGTCCCCACTTGCAAGTTATATACTTCATTTTCTAAATAATCTCTAGTGAGAAGAGATGACATTGATCATTATTCATCGTACTCATAGTCTGACTTTTGTATTGAAATCCATTTGCACAACTACTTAAAAATAAAGGAATAACCAGGTAAGTTTTGATGAATGAAACCAGGAAGGATAAATATAACCAGAAGTTGATCATGTTACCAGAAATTTAGGGTAGCTAAATTGACCTTGGGTCTTTGTATCTGGCAAGAAAAGAGGTCAGGCAAAAGTTGAACATAAGCAATATGAGAGAACATATAGAATAGCTATGCTAGGAGAAGACAGTACTTCAGCTCATCTTCACCCATCTTCAGGGATAGAGATATTAGCCTCAGGGAGAATAGGGAGAACTACAAACCTCCATATTAGTGAGGTTCCTTCTTTTCTCTGTCAAGTTATGGCACCAATGATTTAATATCCTAGCTTTAGTTTTTCATTCTTTTTTTTTTCTTACTTAACAAACGTCTTCCTTCCTTATTCTTCTGTAGCCCTTGTCCTCAGGCAAGTTATCATTAGGCAAGTTTTGGTTTATCAGCTTATTCTGTCATCTGCAAGTTATATCAGCTTCAATTTCCTGACCAGTTTTCTACTAACTCCTGTCAATAGATGGAATGGAGATATAATGTTTCTAAGCACAAGTGGAAGAAGCCACTTCAGTCACCACATTGAGACTGGAAAAGCACATCAAGGAGGAGTGGAGGGGCAAGAGGTACTTAGATGCTTAGAAAGAGTTCGGTATAATTAAGGATGGAATGTATATAAGAGATAATTGGTATTTATGAAAGAGAAGCATTTGTGTTCTATTTTGCCACTTGCCAATAGAAGATTATGTTGTCCAAAAATGCAGTTAACAGCAAGACACTTGCCTCAAGAGTCAGAATTCCAAGAGCAATTAAAGTCCATAGAAAGAGGGAGACTAGTTATGTGAGAAGGTGGCAAAAGGTTGCACTTGAAGACAGGAAATGGCTGAAAAGTAAGTGAAGAATGCTATATTAATGGGAATGAGAAGTGCATGTAATAGTTAAGTATTCTGGCCAATAATTCTAAATAGTTCCTTGACGAATTCTTCTTTGGTTAAAAAAAAAATCTCAGGCTCATATAGCCTCTTTTAATTGATAAAAGGCATGCAGGATGTACATACTTGATCACCAATATGAAGAATGACACCCAAAGACAATCAGATTGGCTTATAGCATCACATTTCCATCAGAGGAATTCTGTAGAAATGCAGAATTATGTTAAACTCTGGCCTATTGTTCCTATACCCTTAAAAGGCCATTAATAACAATCTCCAGAGAAGAAGGGTAGCATTTTACGTTTCTTCATTATAGTTAGGGGAACACAGCGCTAATGCTCTCTTAATATAAATACAACTTTCAAAAATAATCTTTATTGCTTATGGGAGATTTTCAGAAGAACTGTAATTCTTTAAAATTATGGTCATACTTCATAATGAGCAGATTTGATCTTATGAGAATTTGATTGATATAGGAGTGTCTAACATTTAAAAAAGGAAGAAAATACATGGAAAGGGTCTGAAATGCAAGCATTTCTAGATATGTTTCAATTCCATTCAGGTGACTTGCTCTGAAACATTGAAGCCAAACAATGGATCATCAAGACCACTTTCTTCTGGGATTGGCCCAGATTATCTTGTAGTTCTTCACCAAATTTCCTAATCTTTCAACTCAAAGCTGTCTTTCTCTATGACACAAGTAGATATGCACTCCTCCCAGGAAGTACTTGTCTTTTGGGGGTGAGATTTCTGCAAATATCTCACCTTTACCAATGCTGGCAAAAATGTAAAAGGTAAATGAATTATTTATCATCCCCCTCCTCCTCCTCCTCCTCCTTTGCCTCCTCCTCCACCTCTCCCTCCTCCCCTTCTCCCTCCTCCACCTTCTTCTTCTTTCTTCTCCTCTTTCTTGCCTTCCCCTTTCCTTATTGTTGTTGTTGTTCTTCTTTTTCTCCTCCGTCTCCTCCAGCCCCTCCTCCTCCAGCCCATTCTCCTCCTCCTCTTCCTCCTCCTCTTCCTCCTCCTCTTCCTCCTCCTCCTCCTCCTCCTCCTCCTCCTCCTCTTCCTCCTCCTCCTCCTCCTCCTCCTCCTCCTCCTCCTCCTCCTCCTCCTCCTCCTCCTCCTTCTTCTTCTTCTTCTTCTTCTACTGTGTGTGTGCATGTGTATATGCGCATGCACATGCATGTGCTGGAACTGGTGCTTGAACTCTTGCTTAGTGTTTTCACTCAAAGCTGCATGCTGGAATTGGTGCTTTTACTCTTGCTTAGTGTTTTTACTCAAACTGATGGATCTACCATTTGAGCCACACCTCTATTTCTTGCTTTTTATTAGTTAACTGGAGATAAGAATCTCTCCAATTTTTCTATCCTAGGCTGGCTTCAAACCTCAATCCTCAGATCTGTGCCTCCTGAGAGCTAGAATTACAGGTATAAGCCACAAGGGCCTGGTGAATGATACTTTCTTAGTAAGCCACCCTCCTTTTCTGTACCGCTCTTCCTCAAGAGAAAGATTATACAATCTATATGGACCAAAGGTCCTGACTTTCCCATAATACAGATTGAGAATAAGCCTCATCAGGCAAATGACAGTATATAATCCCTAGCTCTGAAAAAGATCCAACTCAGAAATGCTATCCCTTAATCCATCTGAGCATGTGCAGTCCCAAGTGTCTCAGTACCCTCAAAGTGCTTTCTCCATGTTAATGCAAAGAAATTAAGTAAACTTTCTGAATAAAAGCAATTTTGTTCAGCATTGCCTTTCCATGGCTAGAAGGAGAAAATAGGTCTAGCCAAGGACAATAAAGGGGAGGATTAACACAAACAGAGATTAAGCAGGTGACATTAATATTAAGTGGTTGTTAATCAAATGAAGTAAGTAAAAAGGACAAACACAGCTAGGGATATAGTTTAATGGCAGAACACTTTTCTCACATACGTGATACTTTGATGAGACAAACTCATGTTGAAGAAATACTTATAAACATTTTATTAGGAATGTAATAGTACCCAAAATATAGGAAATACTTTCAAAAATTAAATAAGTAAAAAATGAGTAAATAAAAACTTAGGTTAGCTAGGTGCCCATGGTTCACACCGGTAATCCTAACTACTCAGGAGGCTGAGATCTGAGGGTTGCAGTTCAAAGCCAGCCCAGGCAGGAAAGTCCATGAGACACTTATCTCCAATAAACCACCAGAAAACTGGAAGTGGCACTGTGGCTCAATTGGTAGAGTGCTTGCCTTGAGCTGAAGAGTTGAGAGCCAGCACCCAGGCCCAGAGATCAAGGCCCATGACCTACAACAACAAAAACAAAAACAACCTCGGTTAGAGACTAGTGTCTATCAGAATAGACACTTTACTAAAAATGTATAAAGAGTCAATAAAGTATGAAATGATTCTTCACTTAATTAGGATCAGAAAACTGTAAGTTAAAACCAAGTGCTGACCTGAGGAATAATGGAATAGAATTCAAACCCAGAAATGATCCCGCAGATCTCTCCTTGATAAGGGAGTCAAAATTCTAAGATGGAAGAAAGACAGCCTCTTTAAAAAATGGTGCTGGCAGAATTGGCTACATGTGCAGAAAACTGATGTTAGATCCTTATGTATCACTCTGTACCAGAATCAACTCCAAATAGACCAAAGACCTCAATGAAAGACCAGATACCCTGAAAATATTGCAGGACGGGATAGGGGATATACCAGGGATCATTGGCACAGGTAGAAACTTCATAAAGATCCAGAAACACAACAAATCAGAGAAAGACTGGATTGATGGGACTACATTTAACTGTAAAGCTTCTGCATGGCAAAGGACATATCTAGCAAGATAAATAAAAAGCCCATAGATTGGGAGAATATCTTCACTAGCTATACAACAGACAAGGGCTTCATATCAAAAATATACCTAAAGCTCAGGGGCTGGGAATTTTGGCCTAGTGGTAGAGTGCTTGCCTAGCATGTCTGAAGCCTTGAGTTCAATTCCTCAGTACCACATACACAGAAAAAGCCTGAAGCAGTGATGTGGCTCAAGTAGTAGAGTTCTAGCCTTGAGCAAATGAATCTCAAGGACAGTGTCCAGGCCTAAAGTTCCAGCCATAGGGTTGGCAAAAAATACTTCAAAAAAAAATTTAGCCCCCCAAACAAATCCTCAAAAAAAACCCCATCTCACAGCCAAAGATAAAAACAAACTCCAAGTGAAGGGATAGAGGAAGATCCACCATGCAAATGCTCCCTGCAAGAAGGTAGGAGTTGCCATCCTGATATCTGACAAAATAAACTTTTCATTAAAATCAACACAAAAAGACAAAGAAGGACACTTTATATTAATACAGAGAACAATCCAAGAAGAGGGTATCACCATTATCAGTTTAAACTCTCCAAACATTGGTGCATCCATATGTTAAGTAAATATTCTCAAAATAGATCCTAATACTCCGCTCTTACCAAAGGACAGGTCTACCAACCAGAGGATTAGTAAAGAAGCCACTGAATTCAATGATACAATATCTCAGTTTTCAACCCAACAACAACCCAGTACACATTCTTTTCAGCAGCCCATGGAACTTTCTCCAAAGTAGCATCATATTTTGTACAAAGAATATAAGCAAATACAAGAAGATCGACTAATTCCTTGTATTCTATCCGACCACAGTGGAATCAAGCTAGTTCTCAGTAACAAGGCATACCATAGAAATTACTAAATACATGGAAATTGGACAACACACTTCTGAGAAACACCTGGGTCACAGAAGAAATTAAATAAGAAATTTTAAAGTTCCTACAATTTAATGAATTTAAAGAAATATATGGGTCACTACAAAAGCGGTCCCGAGGGGCAATTTTATCACTGTCAGTGCACACATCAAGAAAATAGAGACAGGGGTTGGGAAGATGGCTCAGTGGTAGAGCACTTGCCTTGCATGAGGCCCTGGGTTTGATTCCTCAGCACCACATAAGCAAAAGGGAAAAAGCCAGAAATGGCGCCGGGGCTCAAGTGATAGAGCACTAGCCTTGATCTGAAGGGCTGAGGGACAGCGCCCAAGTCCAGAGTTCAGGCACCACGATCGGACCCCCCCCCAAAATAAAAGAAAGAAAGAAAATAGAGAAAGACCAAGTAAGTAATCTCATGATGCAACTAAAACTGCTAGAAAAGCCAGAAAAATTTCAACCTAAAAATAATACATGGGACAAGTTAACCAAAATAAGAGCTGATATTAATGAGGTAGAGATTAAGAAAACTATAAATAAAATTAACAAGAAACTTTTTTCAAGACATTAATAAAATTGATGGACCTCTGTCAAGCTTAAGGAAAAAAGAGAGGAGACCCAAATCAATAAGATCAGGGATGCCACAGGAAAAATTACAACAAACATCCAAGACATCCAAACACTCAGAAAGAACTATTTCCAGAATCTATACTCTCTAAGGTAGGGAAACCTAGCAGAAATGGGTGAAGTTTTAGAGTAATACAAATTGCCCAAACTGAACCAAGAAGATATCAATCAAATAAGCCAAGATCTTACAATGAGAAAGAGGAAGCAATCAGAAGTCTTCAAATAAGGAAAAGCCCAGGTACAGATTGATTCACTAAGGAATTTTATAAGACCTTCAGAAAGAAACTAATACCCATACTCCTCAAGCTCTTCCATGAAATAGAAGTAGAGGGAGACAACCCAAACTCATTCTAGGAAGCCAATATCACAATTATCCCCAAACCAGGCAAAGATACAGCAAAAATAGAACTACAGACCAATTTGTTTGATGAACACAGATTCAAAGGTCCTCAATAAAATATTAGCAAACAGAATCCATCAACATATCAAAAAATGAAACACTATGATCAATTAGGCTTCATCCTAGAGATGCAGGGATAGATTAACATATATAAATCAATAAATGTAATCCATTACATCAACATATACAAGGTAAGAACTACATGATTATCTCCATTGATGCAGAAAAGACCTTGGATAAGATACAATATTCATTCATGCTAAAAGCTATGGAGAAAATAGGAACAGAAGGAACATTCCTTAAAACAATAAAAGCCATATACAACAGAACAATGGCCAATATTATACTCAATGGGGAAAACACAACCAATTCTCCAAAAATCAGGAACAAGGCAAGGATGCCCACTCTCACCACTCCTCTTCAATATAGTTCTGAAATCCTTAGCCATAGCAATAAGGCAAGAAAAGAACATTAAAGGGATCTCCATAGGGATGGAAAAAGTTAAGCTATCCCTTTCTGCAGATGATATGATATTATACCGTAGCAACACCAAAAACTCCACTCCCAAACTCCTAGAACTTATGAATCATTTCAGCAAAGTAGCAGGATACAAAATTAACCCAAAAAATCAGTTGCCTTTCTGTACACCAACAATGTACAAGCAGAAAGGGAAATCAGGGAAACAACTCCATTCACAATAATCACATAAAGTAAAATATTTAGGAATTAATCTAACCAAAGATGTAAAGTACCTATTTAGTGAAAAGTATAAAAGCCTAAAGAAAGAAATCAAAGAGAGCACCAGGAAATGGAAAAACCTTCCGTGTTCTTGGAGAGGCAGAATCAATATTGTGAAAATGGCCATACTGCCAAAGTTGATATACAAATTCAATGCAGTTCCCATCAAAATCCCAATGATGTTCTTTACCAAAAATAGAAAAAAAAAACAATCCAAAAATTCATATGAAACAACAAACGACCTAGAATAACCAAAACAATTCTAGGCAAAAGAGACAACATGGGAGGGACCTCGATTCCAGATTTCAAACTGTACTATAAAGCCATAATAACAAAAGTTGCTTGCTATTGGCACAAAATGGACCTGAAGACCAATGAAATAGATTAGAAGATCCCGAAATATAATCACATATCTATAGTCAGCTGATAATTGACAAAGGACCCAAAGACACACAGTGATAGGAACATAGCCTCTTCAACTATTGGTGCTGGGAAAACTGGGTGGTCACATGCAGAAAACTGAAAATGGATCCTAGCCTGTCACTGTGCACTAACACCAACTCAAAATGGATTAAAGACCTAAACATCAAATCTGAGTAAGAGAGACGCATGAACTTATAGGCACAGGAAGAAACTTCCTGAACAAAGTCCCAGGGTCACAATAAATTGGAGAAAGACTCAACAAATGGGAATCCCTTAAAATAAAAATTTTCTGCACAGCTAAAGATATAGCTACCAAACTAGAAAGACAGCCAACAAAATTGGGAAAAGATATTTATTAGCACTATATCAGACAAAGACTTAATATCCAAAATAAAAAAGGAATTCAATAAACCAATCCATCTCAAATCCAACAAACCAATCATTAAATGGGCAAGAGAACTAAAGAGACATTTCTCAGAAGGAGAGATAAAAATGTCAAAGAAGGGCTGGGAAGTAGCTCAGTGGTAGAGTGCTTGCCTTGGATGCATGAGCTCCTGGATTTGATTCCTCAGAACCACATAAGCAGAAAAACCTGGAAGTGGAGTTGTGGTAGAGTGCTAGACTTGAGCTGCAGAGCTAAGGGACAGTGCCCAGGCCCAGAGTTCAGGCCCCACAACTGACAAATAAAAAAAAGAAAAAAGTGGCAAAGAAACACATGAGGTAATGTTCACCATCCCTGTCCATAAAGAAAATGTAAATAGAAACAATCCTGAGATACCACCTTACCTCTGTCAGAATGGCCTATATCCAAAATTCAGCCAACAGCAAATGCTGGTGGGGATGCAGAGGAAGAGAAACCCTACTTCATTGCTGATGGGAATGTATACTAATACAACCATTCTGCAAAGCAGTCTGGAGGCACCTCAGAAAGCTAAATATAGACCTCCCCTATGACCCAGTCATACCACTCCCAACGCATCTACCCTGAGCAACAGGAACCAGGATACAAGGACACATGCACCTCCATGTTTATTGCTGCGCTATTCACAATAGCCAAGATATGAAAACAACCAAGATGCTCCACTACAGATGAATGGATCCAAGAATTGTGGTATCTGTATACAATGGAATATTATGCAGCCATTAGAAAGGACAAAATAATGACATTCACAGGGAAATGGATGGAACTAGAACAAATCATGTTAAGCGAGGTAAACCAAGATCAGAGAGACAAACGACACATGATCTCCCTGATATGTGTATGTTAATCCAAAATGAAAGGAGATATGACAATGTAAACACGACACAAGAATCAAAGGACCACTACTGAATTTGTCATATCATTTCTAAATGACTTCATGTTCTTGACCTCATATATGGTATATACATGTGCACATCTGAGGGAAGCTAAGAGGAGGACATAGAATTAGGGGAAAATATACAACAGAGGGGCCCATCAGCTGCACTGGACATTGATGAAAATGAGCTAAGCAACTCAAGGGCAGAGATGGGAGGGAGGGAATGAGAGGGAAAGAGGGAACAGCTGACACTAAGAAAAAGTAAAGAAATGTACATATCACCCGATTTGGAAGACATAGTTGTATTGCCAAAGCTTATAAAATTCACAAACTTTATACACCATGATAAAGGCAAGTTGCCTTGTGAAGGTTAAAATGTGTTTGTGACTATAACTATGTATCACAGTTCCACAGTACTGTGAAATTTTTGTAATCACAACTTCAATAAAAATTATTTTTTAAAAAAGAAACAACCACCCCATTAAAAATGGGCTAAGGAATAAGAAGATTTCTCTGGAGAGGAAATAAGAATGGCCAATAGACACAGGAAGAAATGTTCAACATCTCTGGCCATAAAAGAAATGCAAATCAAAACAACATTGAGATTCCACCTCACCCAGTGCGAATGTCTATAATCAAGAAGTCTAATAACAACAGATGCTGGAGGGGATGTGGCCAAAGGGAACCCTACTGCACTGTTGGTGGAAATGTAAACTTGTTCAACCACTTTGGAAAGCATTATGGAGGTTCCTTAAAAGAAACCACATAGATCTCCTAATGATCCAGTAATCCCACTCCAGGGCATTTACCCAAACATTTGCAAACAAACCCACATTAAAGCTACCAGCACAACTATGTTCTTTGTAGCAACCAAACCAGATGCCCTTCAGTAGATGAATGGATGAAGAAAATGTGGCATATATACACAATAGAATTCTATGCTTCCATCAGGAAGAACACCATCACCTCATTCATAAGGAAATGGAAAGATTGGGAAAAATCATATCAAATGAAGTAATCGAGGACTAAAGAAATATAGGCTCCATGGTTTCCCTTATTTGTAATAATTAGCATATGTCTATGATAGTCCTAGCAGAGGATCGCAGTAGCTCAATGTACATATGACCAAACATACATATGACCATATAAGATGATGCTAATTGAAATGAACTCCATGGAAATGAGGGGTTTTGTTTGTTTTTAATTTTTATGTTCTGTGTGAAATTCTTTTTTCTTTCATTTTCCCTCTTGTAGTTTATTCCCTATTGTCACTGTTCTTCATTTTGGTACCCCATGTCTTGTGTATGTATTTATGTGATTTGGGGAATGGAAAGGGGCTAACAAAATGGTGAGACAAAGGACAAAGAACCAATGCAACAGCAATACTCACAAGACACAATGTTGGAAATGAACTTTACAACTTGGTCGGGGAGGGAAAGTGACAGAGGAGGTAACAATGTTCGACAAGAAATGTACTCGTAGCCTTACTTGTGTAATTGTAACCCCTCTGTACATCACTCTTACAATTAAATTAAATTAAAAAAAAACCAACCAAGTGCTGTACCAGTGTACTTTGAAGAAGGCCAAAAATGGAAAGAAATGTGAATGCAAGCAGAATGCACTGCAGCTGCAGACATTGAAGGTTAAATCCAATTGTGGAACACTACCTTGTAACATTGATGCTTAAGGATAACTATTAATTCATTATAGGGTCTGGCATCTCACTCGTAGAAATGCATGTGTGTGTGTGTGTGCATGTATGTGTATGTGTCCAACTGAAATACATAGGTATACATAAAAAGAAACCATGAAGAAAATAAGTAGCATTATTATATAATAGACTAAATCTGAAAACACTGTGGTATGTTGGGTTAATATGTTGGACTAACACTACATTGTGGTACATTTACAAAACAACTACATTGTGATGTATTTGCATTACAAAAGAAATAAATTAGACCTTGTGTTGTCTGGTATTTCTTGAAGATTGTCATTCCATACGATATTTTAGAATGTAGAGAATATTTTTAAACAATCAATGATTCTTACTAAGAGACACCAAAGAAACACCCAGACTCCCTTTCCCAGACTACATATACACCAGAGGGGTACTTAGCTTGAGATTTTGGGGGACAAAAAAATAGATGTCTTATTCTCAGACAAACCTGCCTCTGGGGACTTGAAGGCTAAATTGTTTAGATGGCAATTCCAAGAATATGTGAGGTGTTGAAGAAGGAATATTCGTTGTTGTCATTCAGTATATTGATAGGGTTTTTCTTTGATCTTCAAGTTGTAAGTAAAGACCGAAGATTTCCACAGAGTGCAAGTTGATGGTGGGGGTGAGGCTTGTCATCAGTGATGTTTACAAGCATTTTCAATTTTCCCTCACTCTGGATACATGGAGTAATTGGGCTTCTTATGACCCAAAAACTATTAAGTAGTTCAGGCCAGTGAACTTAGAGTGGAAATAGTATGTTACTACTGGAAGGTACCAAATGGCCGGTGGGGGGAAAAATAGACAACTAGGTTGAGGAGCACCAGACATCAAACAATATTATAATTATCCAGAATGGATACAAAGAAGGTAATCTATGATGATAAAAGTTAGGATAGGGCTGGGAAGGTGGCTCAGTGGTAGAGCGCTTGCCTTGCATGCATGAGGTCCTGGGTTCGATTCCTCAGCAACACATAAGCAAAAAAAGAAAAAAGCTGGAAGTTGCGCTGTGGCTCAAATAGTAGAGCACTAGCCTTGAGCTGAAGAGCTGAGGGACAGCGCCCAGTCCCAGAGTTCAGGCCCCACGACCGGACACCCTCCAAAAAAATGTTAGGATAGAAATTGGGGTGAAGGGGCAGATATAAGCAGGTAACTTTTATTTCCAATTTAATTTTGTGACCTGAAAGGTGGATATAAGGGAAGCTTCATTTGTGATAATTCTTCTAGCTATTTAGTTATTTATATGTTATGTATCATATAAAGGTTTATTTTTTTTAAATCATAGAAATAACTAGATGTCAGTTGTTACTTAAATTAGTCTATGCCATCCAAATCTCCTATACCAAATATAGCTCCAGTTTTTACTGGGACAGAACAAATACAAGAGAGGTATATTTATATAGTTTAGCCTGAGGCTATTTGGAACTCCTTGACCTCCAAGGGACAAGGTGATGAAATGAGTATCTATAATGGAAATATGGTTTTATTCCCTCCTAAATCTAATGATATGCAATGGCTGGATAAAGACATGGATGTTGTATCTATGTAGGATGAAAACTGCTTCACTGATTTGACTGTGACATAAATAAAATCACTGTGTTCCAGAACTAAGTAGATAAATGATGTGTGTGATGCTGGGGAAATAAAATTGGGTCCTACTGGGATTCAGCTATGGATAAGGCAATTATTCTTCTTCCTAAAATAATGCCCGTCTCCAATATAACCAGCACATAATCAGTATTGAGTTTCTTTGAGAATGCCAAATTACTAAATGCCAATTATTAAACAGAAGATTCTGGCCTACAGATGAGACATTCAAAAAACTCAAATTGCCATCTACTTATTTAGCTATGTGGTCATAAATTAAACTTCAGGGGCTACGTATCTCCTTCAGGATGAAGTCAGTGAAGTGTACTACGTCCATCACCATTCAGTCCTTTTAAGTTCCATTTTTCCACCTTCATGTCTTCTAATTCCATCTCCTCTTAACCTATTTTATAGTTCAGCAGTTGCTAGCTTTTGTAAATTTCTGTATATTTGTTCTTCCAGGCTTCCAGCCTTTGCTCATATATAGTATTCACTTTCTGCTCTGAAAAACTTCTGTTGATTATCTCCCTGGAAAATTCCTACTCATTCTTCAAAAGATTGTCACTCTCAAAGATGAATAACTTTTCTTCAGCCTACCTACAAGCCATTCAAGGTTCCCATTGCTGATCCTGTGACACTGTACTCTTCTCTTTACTTTATATTTAGAGCTCCTTGAATACAGAATTCATATTTTATGCATCTCTACATATCAAACTTCTTTTCCAATGAATACATCATAAATTATGTTCAAGAAATATTTTCAGGTACTCAGGAGGCAGGAGGATCATGAGTTGAAAGCCAGCTTGAACAAAGATAGAAGTGGGACCCTGTTTCAAAAACAACAGAACTTGAGGAAAGAAAAATAAAAAAAAAAAACATGATAAAGGCATATGTAGACTCCAGTAGTAAAATATCCTGGGCTAATATAGCAACTCTAGGTTCAATCCCAGAAAATAAAAGAAAGATTCTTTTCTCCTTCACAAATAATTTGTCAAAGAAGAAACTCATATTCAAATGGCTACCAAGCATATTTTTAAAACTCCTCAATCTCACAACTCTATGATATTGACTATTTAGGAGGCTGAGACCAGCAGGATTGCAGCTTTAAACCAGTCAGGTAGAAAAATCAATATGAATCCATGAATATAACTAGCAAATTATGTGTTGGTGGCATGACCCAAGTGGTGGAACACCAGCCAAGAAAGCTGAGTACGGTCAACAGCCTTGAGTTCAAATTTCAATACCAGCAAAAACAAAACAAAACAAAAAAAAACTTTCAACACTGGTAAAAATAAATAAAAGCTGATATAATACACATTACTTTATTGATTAGAGATAAATATTTTTAAAGGCTTATATTTTATGCATTTAATTTTGATGCTTAGTGTATAAGGAAACAACCAAGCAGTATAAGCAAATATGAATACACCAAGATAGCTATATTGTTATTTATAGTAAAACTAATGCTATTTTTATCAAAGGGCCCAACAGTGAAGCAATATTTCTATAATTAAGAAATATTATAACATTATGAGCATTGCACCTCTGCATGTTTACTGACATAAGAAAATCCTTAAAATGCAAAATTAACCAAAAGGCAGGATAGTAATATGCATAGTGAACATAGTACAAATTTAATATTTATAAATAGCCCATTAACTGTCTAAAGGAAGCCAGATATTGGTGGTCCATGCCTTTAATCCTCACAACTTGCGAGGCTGAGATTTTTGGGATAGTGGCTCAAGGCCAGCCCAGATACAAAGAAATTAATGAAACCTCTTTTTAATGGAGCCCTGGATGTCGTGACATAGATATGCTACACTCACTACCAGCAAGCCTCATGTAAGTGGATCATGCCCAGGGATGAACGCAGGCAGAAAGTGAGAGCCTAACTCAAAAGTAATGATCAAACATAAAGACTAAATGCACGGCTCCACAGTTAAAGAGGGTCTACTCAGCCTCCAGCACAACTTTATTTCCTGAAAGGGAAAAAAATAAGCACAGAAAAAAATATGCCAATAATTTTGCAGTGGTACTATTCAGGAATCAAGCTAAGAAAAATAATTTCTGCTTCCTTACAATATTCTCATAATAATCTGGTCGTCAGGAGAAAACGATCTCATTCCATCTGCCGCACCCCAACTCATTGTGATTTTGGAGATAAATATAAGAAACACTAGAAAAATTCCTTTCTAATTCAAGTAAACTCACAACAGGGTAATAAGGCATAGTTTGTTAAACATAATTTTGTAGGGCTGAGGGCATACATCAAGTAGCAGTCTACTTGTCTAGTAAGCACAGGTCCTGAGTTCAAACCCCAATATTGAAAAAAAGTACTGTCATCAAATAATTTTTTTCTTTTTTTATTGTGAAAATATTGTACAGAGGGGTTACAATTACGTGGGGCAAAATAATGAGTACATTTCTTTTCAAGCATTGTAGCCTCCTCCATTGTTTCCCCTTCACATCCCCTCTGCTCCCCACTCCTCAGCCAACCCTCCTCCCCACCACCCCACCAAAGTTGTAAAGTTCGTTTTCAACATAACGATTTTTACGTCTCATTGTTGCAATGGGTCCACCTGTATCCCTATTTAAACGGTTTGTTCTTTTCCCTTCCCCTCCAAAAATTATAACAACAACAAATAGAGTGAAAGCAGGGGTTATACCGTGGAGGAGGGACATACAAAACAACAAAGAAATAATCTTATAAATGTGTTAGAAACAATCGCATGAAAGAAAAAAAACATTTGAATACATGCCTTAGGGTTCATTTCCCTAACCCCAACTTATCTGACTTTTTCTGGTTGACTCAGACATATACTAGATATTGCAAATAAGGGAAACCATGGGACCTAAGTTTCTTTGGGCCTGGCTTACTTCACTTAATATAATTTTTTCCAAGTCTTTCCATTTCCTAACAAATGGGGCAATGTCATTCTTTCTGATGGAGGCATACAATTTCATTGTGTATATATACCACATATTCTTGATCCATTCATGTACTGAGGGGCATCTGGGTTGGTTCCATATCTTAGCTTTGGAAAATAATGCTGCAATAAACATAGTCGTGCTGATAGCTTTAGTGTGCCAAAAATTCATATGGAACAATAAAAGACCCCGAATAGAAAAACGATCCTCAACAGAAAGAACAGTGCTGGAGGAATATCAATACCAATTTTCAAACTCTACTCTAAAGCCATAGTAATCAAAACAGCTTGGTACTGGCACAAGAACAGACCTCAGGACAAATGGAATAGAATTGAAAATCCAGAAATCAACCCACAGACCTATAGCCATCTAATCTTTGATAAGGGAGCTAAAAAATAGAATGGAAGAAAGACAGCCTCTTCAGTAAATGGTGCTGGCAAAATTGGTTAACTACTTATAGATAACGAACCTGGATCTTTATATATCACCCTGCGCCAGAATCAATTCCAAGTGGATCAAAGACCTCGGAGTCAAAGCAGACACTCTGAAAACATTACAGGATGGAATAAGAGAAACCCTAGGTCTCTTTTGTGCAGGCCGAAATTTTCGTAATAGAGACCCGGAAACACAACAAATCAAAGAAAAGTTGGACAAATGGGATTGCATGAAGTTGCAGAGCTTTTGCATGGCAAAGGACATAGCTAACAAGATCAATAGAAAGCCCACTGATTGGGATAAGATCTTCACTAGCCACACAACAGACAAAGGTCTCATATCTAAAATATACTTGGAACTCAAAAAATTAAATCCCCCCACAACAAATCCTCAAAGAAACAACTGCCCAATAAACAAGTGGGCTAAAGACTTAAAGAGCACCTTCTCTGAAGAGGAAAGAAGGATGGCCAATAGATATTTGAAGAAATGCTCAACCTCTCTAGCCATAAAAGAAATGCAAATCAAAACAACATTGAGATACCACGTCACCCCAGTTAGAATGGCTATAATCAAGAACTCTAATAACAACAGCTGCTGGAAGGGTTGTGGAGAGAAGGGAACCTTACTGCATTGTTGGTTGGAGTGTAAACTTGTTCAATCAAAAGCAGTATGGATGTTCCTCAGAAGACTCCACATAGGGCTCCCCTATGATCCAGCAATCCCAGTTTGGGGCATTTACCCAAATGTTCGGCAAATAATTTTGAAGTGCAGAAACTTAGAGTAACATTTATTACTCTCCAGTAATTGTAACAATAATTCGATGCTCCGAGATGGAGTATGTCCACATGAATTAGTCTCATGTTACTTGTGAATGTAGAACCAGGCAGCAGACCAAGCCCTCTTAGGTGATCCTTAGGTACTCACTATGGAAATACAAGAGTCAATATTATTGTCCACAAGCTGGTGATTTTTCCCAAACCATTCCGCTAGTAAATGACAAAGTCCTATATTGTTCCAGAACAAGCTGTTGAAATCCTTATTATTTCCATTAAAATTAAATGTCTCTTTAAACAAAGTAAGAGTTTTATGCAGCTAACTTTAATCAAGTGATATATATATATATATATATATATATATATATAATGTTACATATGTAGATATAGATGGAAGTCAGTTGCCAGTGGCTCATCCTGGCCAGGAATTAAGATGTAAGGATCACTATTCAAAGTCAGCCTAGGCAGGAAAGATCATAAGATTCTTATCTCCAGTTAAACACAAAGAAAACTGTTAATGGAGCTCTGGCTCAAGTGGTAGAGCACTAGACTTGAGCATAATAGCTCAGGGACAGCGCTCAAGATTCTGAGTTCAAGCCCCAGGACCAGCACACACAGAAAAGAATTACAGTGATCCATAAAATTTGCCTATTATTTATTTGTTTATTTATTATCAAATAGATTTATTTCATTTGCTCCCTAAATCACAATTTGCACAAAGAACAAGAAACAAAGTCCTTGAAAGTAGAGACAGTATGAGAGATATGATGCATTTTCACCCTGGGCTCAGCTCTAGGTCATGTGCAGCTGTAGGTGGTGGGCAGGAACTGGCTGAGTTTAATTAATTAGATCCTCTTGCAGGAACCTAAATCTTTCCCAGACCAAGTTTTCCTTCTAAATTCAAATTAGGTCAAACTAACTAACTAACTAACTAACTAAAGTTATATTGCCTTTTCTCAGATATATTTTTTCTGAGAACTCTTTTAACCTTGAAAGCAGATTTTACTGTTAAGAAACATGCCTCTCCGAAAAATTTGGTGCAGCCACTAAAGGCTCTCTATTTGTAGATTTATGAAAAATTATGTTTCTATCTTACCAGCAAGGATTAGCTGCTACTGACTTGTCTTTCATAACACTTTTACATTGATCTTTGTGAGCATTCTTACAAGCAGTACCTTGTCAGGGACCTCTAGCACAAATGTGAGCTTTAAGTATTTGCTTCTTTGAGGAAGTTTTAGGTTCTGCTGATGTTTTTGATCAAATATCCAAAATGAAAGCACTGCCAAAAAAGATTTTGTGGAGAAGTTCACTTTAGAATCATTAGCCGCTTCACCTCTCTAGGAAAACCAATGCTTAAAAAGGAATAGATCTATGTCCAGACACTATGCATATATATTAATGCATTTAGAATTATGAAAACCCTAGGGAGTAAATGTCCATTATAGATGAAAAAGTAGACTCTGTCAGTGCAGTATTTCAAGTATTGTTGATAAGAATTTGAATATGGTGTCTTGAGTGTGTCTTTGCTCTCAGATGTATCCTCTGCCCTCTTCTTGCCCACCCCTTGTCCTCCACTCTTTGGCAGGAGCTCTTGCACACAGCTACTTTTGAATGGCTTCCATGGAGTGGGATGGTTAGGACCAGTAGATACTCGGAGATAAGAGGACTCAAGATTGAATACCTCCCCTGTTTTGCTGTGCTTGAAATAACCTTTCTAGAAGCAGCTCCAGCTCAAAAAACTACAACTAGACCCACTGTACCTGAAAGTAAGTTTTGAATTCCGATGGAACCTTCGTTCCACTGGGGGAATCTAACTAAAGTTTTAGCTTCATTACATGGCCTCCACTTTGAAGCTCTGGTAAATCAACTGCTACCCTGAGTTGTAGCCTATTACTTGTCATTGCTTCTGTGCACACTGATCTTTGAATTGCCCACCCTACCTTTTCCTGTCATCTATGTAAGCAATTCCTTGCTCCATAGAACTGCAAATACATAAATAGACAAATAGATAAATGAATAAATAACATTTCTCTGCTGCTGACTGCTCTTGACTAATATAAGGTCAAATATAAGTCTGAGCCAGGCCTGATAGCTCTCAACTGTAATCCTCACTATTCAGGAGGCTGAGATCTGAGGATTGTGGTTTGAAGCCAGCCTGGGGAGGAAAATCAGAGAGACTCTTATCTATAGTACACTGTTCAGAAAAGGCCTGAAGTGGCACTGTGGCTCAAGTGTTAGAGTGCTAGCCTTGAGCCAAAGAAGCTCAAGCACAGCGCCCAGGCCCTGAGTACAACCATAGAACTGGAGTAATATATCTATACCTGTAGCTCTATATCTATAGATATAAGTACCTATATCTATAGATATAGAAATATAGATATTAATATATGTGTATATATATAAACATACATAAACAGACATAGAAACACACACACAAATATGTGTATGTGTGTGTGTCTCTCTTTGATACCATTTCTTTTTTGCAATTTTTAAATTGTGATTAAGTGATTGCATAAATTTCACAAATTTCACTGTATTGTGGGATAGTTAAGTCACAAACACATTCTAAGATTCATGGGGCAATTGTCTTTATCATGGTCTATAAAGTTTATGAGTTCTATGAGGTTTGACAACACAGTTATTTTTTTAATATCAGGTGATATGTATATTTCTTTCCTTTTGCTTAATGTCAGCTGTTCCCTCTTTCCCACTCATTCCTTCCCTCCCATCACTGCCATTGAGTTGCTTATTTCGTTTTGATTAATATCCAGTGCAGCTGATGGGTCCCATTGTTATATGTTTTCCCCTCTTTCCCTCTATTTCTGTGTCCTCCTCCAATGTGCACATATATGCCATATATGTCGTCAGCAGCATGCGGTCATTTAGTAATGATTTGACCAGATGAGTGGAGGTCCTTTGTTTCTCAAGTCTTATTTACTTTTTCTTTTCTCTTTACATTTTGTATTTAACATCCACCTATCAGGGAGACCATGTGCCATTTGTCTCTTTGCTCTTGGTTTACCTAACTCAACATTGTTTCTTCTAGTTCCATCCATTTCCCTGTGAATGCCATTATTTTGTCCTTCCTAATGGCTGCATAATATTCCATTGTATATTGGTACCACAATTTCTGTATCCATTCACCTGTAGTGGAGCATCTGGGTTGTTTGCATATTCTGGCTATTGTAAACAGTGGTACAATAAACATGGAGATGCATGTGTCCTTGAATCCTGGTTCCTGTTGCTCAGGATAGATGCCTAGGAATGGTATGAATGGGTCATAGGGGAGGTTTATATTTAGCTTTCTGAGATGCCTCCAGATGCTTTCCAGAGTGGTTGTATAAGTGTACATTCCCACCAGCAGTGTAATAGGGCTCTTCTTTCTCTGCATCCCCACCAGCATTTGTCACTGGCAGAATTTAGATTGTGGGCCATTCTGACTGGGATAAGGTGGTATCTCTGGGTTGTCTTTATTTGCATTTCCTTTACAACCAGAAAAGGTGAACATTTCCTCATGGGTTTTTTTTTTTTGCCATTTTTATCTCTTCTTCTGAGAAGTCTTTCTTTAGTTCCCTTTCCCACTTGTATTTGGTTTGTTGGGTTTGGGAGGAATTATTTTCTTGAGTTCCTGCATATACTGGATATTAGCTCCTTGTCTGATATATTGCTGGTAAGTATTTTTTTCCCAGTTGTTGGCTTCTTTCTAGGGTGATTGCTATGCCTTTAGCTGTGTAGAAGCTTGTTATTTTAAGGTAGTCCCATTTGTCGAGTCTCTCTCCAATTTGTTGGACCTCTGCTCAGGAAGTTCTTGCCTGTGCCTATTATAAGTTCAAGTGTCTCTCCTACTCTGTTCTGCAGTAGTTTCAGTTTCAAGTTTGATGTTATGGTCTTCAATCCATTTTGAGTTTACGTTACTGCATGGTGACAGGCTGTGGTCCACTTTTAGTTTTCTTCAGGTGGCCACCCAGTTTTCCCAGCACCAGTAGTTGAAGAGACTGTGCTTCTTCCACTGTGTGACTTTGGCCGCTTTGTCAAATATCAGCTGATGTATGTGTGTGGTTTTATTTCTGAATCTTCTATTCTATTCCATTGGTCTTTGGGTCTGTTTTTGTGCCAATACCAAGCTGTCTTTGTTATTACGGCTCTATAGTAGAGTTTGAAGTCTGGCATCAAGATCCCTCCAGTGTTGTCTGTTTTGCCTAGAATAATTTTGGGTATTCTAGGTCCCTTTTTGTTCCAGATGAATTTTTATATTTGTTTTCTCTATTTCAGTAATGAACAGTCATTGGGATTTAAATGGGAACTGCACTGAATTTGTATATCAATTTTGGCAGTATGGCCATTTTTCACTATATTAAGTCTGCCTATCCAAGAACATGGAAGGTCTTTCGATTTCTTAGTATCCTCTATAATATCTTTAAGTTTTTATAGGCTTCATTAAATAGTTCTTTTACATCTTTAGTTAAGTTAATTTCTAAATTTTTTTGAGGTTATTGTGAATGGGGTTGTTTCCCTGATTTCCCTTTCTGCTTGTATATTGTTGGTGTACAGAAAGGCAACTGATTTTTGTGAGTTAATTTTGTATACTGCTACTTTGTAGAAGTGACTTATAAGTTCTAGGAGTTTGGGGTTGGATTTTTTTGGATCATGGAGGTATATGTACCATGTCATCTGCAGAAAGAGGTAATTTAAATACTTCCTTCCCTATGGAGATCCCTTTAATGCCTTTTCCTGCCTTATTGCACTGGCTAAGGATTCCAGAACTATATTGAAGAGGAGTGGTGAAAGTGGGCATCCTTGCCTTGTTCCTGATTTTTGGAGAATTGGTTGTAGTTTTCCCCAATGAGTATAATATTGGCTATTGTCCTGTTGTATATGGCTTTTATTGTTTTAAAGAATGTTCCTTCTATTCCTATTTTCTCCATAGCTTTTAGCATGATTGAATGTTGTATCTTATCCAAAGCCTTTTCTGCATCAATGGAGATAATCATGTAGTTCTTGACCTTGGATTTGTTGATGCGATGGATTGCATTTATTGATTTATGCATGTTAAACCATCTCTGCATCTCTGGAATGAAGCCTACTTGGTCGTAATGTATGATTTTTTTAATGTGTTTCTGGATTCTCTTGGCTAGAATTCGGTTAAGATCTGTGTTTATCAAGGAGATTGTTCTGTAGTTCTCTTTTTTTGTTGGGTCTTTGCCTGGTTTGGGGATGAGTATGATATTGGAATCATACAATGAGTTTGGGATATCTCCCTCTGTTTCTCTTTCTCGGAAGCATCTGAGGAGTATGAGTATTAGTTCATCTTTAAAGGTCTTATAGAGTTCTGTAGTGAATCCATCTGGTCCTGGGCTTTTCCTTCTTAGGAGACTTCTGATTGATTCCTATTTCTCATTGTAAGATCTTGGCTTATTTAATTGTTCGGTTTGTACAATTTGTACTTCTCTAAAACTTCATCCATTTCTGCTAGGTTTTCTTTCCTTAGTATAGTTTCTGGAAATAATTCTTTATAATTGTTTGGGTGTCTTTGGTATTTGTTGTAACTTTTCCCGTGGCATCCCTGATCTTATTGATTTGGGTTCTTCTCTTTTTTTTTGTTTATCTTGCTAAAGTTCTATCAATTTTATTATTTTTTTAAAACAGCCTTTTGTTTTATTAATTTTATTTATGGTTTTCTTAGTTTCTCTCTCATTGATCTCAGCTCTTATTTTGATTATCTTGCTCCATCTAGTAACCTTAGGTTCATTTATTTTCCCATGCTTTTCCAGCAGTTTCAGCCACAACATGAGATTATTTACTTGGTCTATGTCTATTTTCTTCATGTGGGCACTGAAAGCTATAAATTTACCCCTCAGGATTGCTTTTGTCCTGTCCCACAGGTTTCTTTGTGATGTGTATTCCTTGTCATTGAATTGTAGGAACTTTTAAATTTCTTCTTTAATTTCTTGTTACCCAGGTATTGCTCAAAAGTGTGCTGTTCAATTTCCATGTATTTGAGCAATTTCTACAGTGTCCTTTGTTATTGAGAACTAGCTTGGTTCCATTGTGGTCAGACAGGATTCAAGGGATTATGTCAGTCTCCTTGTATGTGTCATTTTAGGGTTGCAAACTCAGTAAATGTCAATTAATTCCACTTGAAATATGGCCTCACTTAACTCTGTGGCTTCTCTGCCAATCTTCTGGTTGGTAGACCTGTCTTTTGGTGAGATTGGGGTACTAAACTCTCCTAGTATTGAAAGGTTATGAGGCAGTGACCATTTGTTGCTTGTTTCACCTAGCAGAGCAACACATGGTGGTACACCTGGTTGTGAGACTTTATAAGCCCTGCAAATCCTTAGCTCGGGACTCTCCTCCAAGGCTCTGATGTGTCAGAGTGTAGGAGGAGGCCTGAGCTGCAGTCCATCTAAATAAAAGCTTAAAAAAGATGTAATGTCTGACTCTCAGTGGTCTTCTTGGTGGGGGTCCTGAAACCTGGACACAACATATTAGTGGGGACTCATTCAAGATCCCCCCAAAGACCCCTGAGACCTCAGACTCCAAAGGTAAAACAGCACTGTCTTTGTTAATTTGTCTTGTCCTGTTGTTGTCTGTTTGTACTTTCATTTTCCTTTGTGAGGACAAACGCTCCGATTCATATTGTGTAAAGGGTTGTTGAAATAGACACGCTGGCACAACAAACCTGGAGGAACTGGGAGAAGTCCCAGATCCTCTTGGGGGGGGGGGTTCTTGGAACCCCACCGTGAGAATTGTGGGGTATGGGTTTGTTTGGTGTTGGGCCAGAACTGACCAAGAGGGCCTCCTAACCAAGGCCCAATTCGCCCACTGTGGATCTGCTGCTGTGAGGCGTGGGGTGTTGTGGAACCCTGCCGTGACAGGAGTCAGCGGACCAATTTGGGAGATCTCCACTTCGTAATTGTCAGGACTGCATGTGTTTTGTTTGTATTATTTATTGTTTTTTTTGGACTGTACGACTGACAGAACTGGAAACCATGGGCAACCCTCCCTCTAGCTCCCTAGACTTACAAAAAGAAACTAAGAAAGAGGAAAAGAAATTGTACCCCCCGCTTTTTCAGGGAGATGATTTGGAAGAAGAAATGTTCCTCCCCCATACTCCTCTTCCCATGTTCCTTCTGTGGAGCCTGAGAATATTTAAGAGGAGGAGGCAGCTATAGAACCAGCAGCCAAACACTCGGCACCTGCCCTTAAAATTTCTGAGGGGCCAGTTACTCGACGACGCCATCTAATGCAGCTGTTTTTCTCTTATGCACTTTTTTGTAGATCCTGTGGATGCGGATGGTCGACAGCAATTCCAAAAATGGCCATTTTCTACCATTTTGGTTTGCCCAAAATGCCCCCTTTTCTGAGAAACCCCAGAATTTAATTCGTTTACTTGAAACTATTCTCTTTACTCATCAGCCCACTTGGGATGATTGTAGTCAGCTTTTGCAGGTACTTTTTATCAGTGAAGAGACAGACCGTATCCGAGTGACATCCTGGAAACATATCCCTGGGCCCACAGGAGCGCCCATCACAGATCCTGCCCTGATTGCTGCCTATTTTCCTGAGATCTGACCAACATGGTACTACAATACTGTTGAAGTTAGGAAGTGACTCCTCCTCTATCGCCAGGCTCTGTTGGCAGGTCTCAAGTTGCCGGCTCACTGACCTACTAACATGGCGAAAGTTTATGATGTTAGGGAGGAAGTGAACGTCTGGCAGCATATCTTGAGAGGCTCATGGAAGTTTTTAGTCAAAACCTTGAGACCCAGGAGTCAACTCAGATGATTATGTTTGCCTATATAAATCAAGCTGCACCAGACATAAAGCGAAAGTTGCAGGCTCTAGACAGACTTGGTGAAAAGTTTATTAGGGATCTAGTAGCCATGGTGGAAAAGGTTTACAATATGAGAGAGACAAAGGAGCAAAGACAGGAAAGGAAGGACAGAGAACATGAAATTGAGCGTGAAAAGAGAGACTTGGCCAAAGAAAAGAGGCCAGACTTGTTGGACTTGCCACTATGGCATACCGAACATACCTGGTTCACAGACGGCAGCAGTTTCATTCAAGATGGAAAAAGGTACGCGGGCGCAGCAGTCACCACGGACACTGAGATAGTGTGGGCAGAAGCACTCCCTAAGGGAATGTCTGCATAAAGAGCAGAACTAGTGGCGCTAACAAAATCCCTAGAGATGGGAAAAGGGAAGAGACTAAACATTTACACAGACAGTCGGTATGTTTTTGCCACCATGCATGTCCATGGAGCCATTTACCAAGAGAGGGGACTACTGACAGCTGAGGGAAAGGCTATTAAAAACAAACAAGAAATTTTAAGCCTCATCCCGGCCTTATGGGAACCAGCAAATATTGCCATTATGCACTGCAGAGCCATCAAAAGGGAACTGATTTTTTTTTTTTTTTGGTCGGTCCTGGGGCTTGAACTCTGGGCCTGGGCACTGTCCTTCAGCTCTTCACCTCAATGCGAGTGCTCTAACATTTGAGCTACAGCGCCACTTCCGGTTTTCTGGTGGTTTATTGGAGATAGGATTCTCACGGTCTCTCCTGCCCGGGCTGGCTTTGAACTGCGATCCTCAGATTTCAGCCTCCTGAGTAGCTAGGATTACAGGCGAGAGCAACCAGCACCCGGCAAAAGGGAACTGATTCTATAACCAAAGGACATAACTTGGCCGATCAGGCAGCTAAGGAGGTGGCCCTCCAGCCCAGAGCTGAAGTACTGACTCTAGTAGATCCAGGGCCATGAGCTTTGCCTCATGACCCTCAGTACTCCCAAGAAGATTGGAGTGGATAAAGAAAATTCCCATAGCCTATAAAACCCGGGCTGGTGAAAAACTGGTGAGGGGAAACTTATCTTGCCACAAAGGTTAGGAAAGGGGATACTTAAGAAAATCCATTGGACCTCTCACATGGAAACCCGAAGAATGCAGGACTTGCTCTGACACTCAGAAGTAAAAATTAGGCAAGGAAATCAACTCATTGAGGACATTGTTAAAAACTGTAAATCCTGTCAGCTCACCAATGCCCCCACTCAACTGGTTACAAAAGAAGCTTGCCTCCATGGAGATAGGCCAGGTGTGTATTGGGAAGTAGACTTCACAGAAAATAAAACTGGAAAATTTGGATATAAATATTTGCTAGTTTTTGTTGGGTTAAGCTTACCCAACAAAGCATGAGACCGTGAATGTCATGGCTAAGAAGATCCTGGAAGAAATCCTACCCAGGTATGGCTTTCCATCCACTATCGGGTAGGATAATGGACCGGCCTTCATCTCAAAAGTAAGTCAGGGAATAGCCACAGCACTGGAGATGGATTGGAAATTGCACTGTGCTTATAGACCCCAGAGTTCAGGGCAGGTAGAAAGAATGAATAAGACTCTAAAAGAGACCTTAACTAAATTGGCTTTGGAGACTGGTGTAGACTGGGTATCGCTCCTTCCTTTTGCCTTGTTTAGAGTAAGAAATTCACCCTATCAGCTTGGCTTTACTCCTTTTGAAATAATGTATGGACACCCTCCACCCATTATCCCTAGCCTTCAGACTGAATTGCTTGCTGATTTGAGTGATACTCAATTTCTATGTAAACTTGACTATCTACAGCTTGTCCACAAAAGTGTATGGCCCCAGTTTAGAGCATTATATGATTCTGCCTCTATTCCTAACCCCCATTCGTTTAAACCAGGGGACTGGGTGCTTGTTCAAAGACACAACCTGAGATTTCTGGAACCACAGTGGAAAGGACCTTACATGGTGCTACTGGCTACTCCTCCTGCCCTTAAGGTAGATGGCATTGCTGCTTGGATCCACTGCTCCCATTCCAGACCAGCTGACCTCTTTGCCCTGGATGACCAGGGGAAACATGGGAAGTCTCCAAGCATCCTAACCAACCATTTCGCATATGCTTCAAGAAAAGAAAAATGGACTGATTGTTATTGGTATTGTTGTTTATGGCTATTGTCAGAGAGGGACTAGAAATATAAGAACTCATTCAAGATCGAGAACTGTTGGAGTTAATTTTGGGCCGGAGCCACAAGATTGTGTCTCAGGACCATAAGTCAAGCGGGGTGGGGCGGGGCGAGGAATGAATGGTTATGAGGCAGTGACCATTTGTTGCTTGTTTCAGCTAGTAGGGCAACACGTGGTGGTACATCGGGTTGTGAGCCTTTATAAGCCCTGCAAATCCTTATCTCAGGGCTCTCCTCCTAGTCTCCGTTGTGTTGGAGTGTAGGAAGAGGCCCGAGCTGCAGCCCATCTAAATTAAAACTTAAAACAGCTGTAAAGTCTGACCCTCGTGTTCTTTTTGGTGGGGGTCCTGCGATCTGGGCACAACAGTATTATAGTATTTGGATCTATTTTATTCTTTCAGTTTGAGAGTATTTGCTTAACATATTTGGGTGCACCAGTATTTGGGTAATATAAACTAATCATGGTAATATATTCTTCTTGGATTGTTCCTTGTATTGATTTTGATGAAAAATTTATTTTGTCAGATATCATGATAGCTACTCCTGCTTTCTTGCTGGGAACATTTGCATGGTAGATCTTACTCCAACCCTTCACTCGGAGTTTGTTTTTATGTTTGTCTGTGAGGTGGGTCTCCTGAAGGCAACAGGTGTATAGGTCTTGTTTTCTGATCCAATCTTCAGTTCTTTTTCTCTTTATTGATGAATTGAGCCCATTAATATTTATGATTATTATAGAGAGATGCATTGTGTTTCCGGTCAATTTCCTGCTTTCCTAACTTTTTCTTCTTTCCTTTCTTCCTGAGCTTATTAAATCAGACTTCTAGTGATACCTGCTGATGTGAATTTCTGTTCATGATTGCTTTCTTCAGGTTGTGTTCCCCATATTAATATTCTTTGTAATGATAGCTTATTGTTTATGAATCCATTTATTTTTTTCTTTGTTATTAAAAATTTTAGTTTCTCCATTGGATGTGATTGCTAGCTTTCCTGGTTAAATCAGTCTGCGCTGGCAGTTATTGGTTCTCAAAGCTCAGATCATACTTTCCCAGGCCTTTGTTGCATTCAGTGTGGAGAGATCTGTAGTGATTCTGATTTTTTTCCCATTATAGTATAGTGGTACTCTACACAATCAGCAGAGTTTCTCTAGTAACAAACTATAAAAATGATCGCTGAAAGTAGTCTTAATGCCATCTCTTTATTTACATGTAATAGCACACTTCCAACAAATATAATCGTTTTTTAACTTAAATTAATAATCACATTTTAGTGCATAACAATTCCTTTTGTATATTTTTATTAGCACCAATTAGTTGTAGAGGAACAATTTGACATGTCCATACTTATACCATGCACTTCCATTAGACTCAATCCCTCCTCACTCTCCCTCTTTTCCCTTCCACCTTTCCCAAACCAATCACAACAAGCTTCATTAACCATTATTCATACCTGAGCATAGAGTAGTTTGATCTTATTGACTCTCCTTTTCCTTCTCCCTTCCCCTTGCCACTAGTACCTATACCCTGGATAAGACCTGTTTTTCCTGATTGTCATTCGCTTGTTTCAGTGTATGGTTATTATTCAAACGGGTTTAACCATGCCCTTTTACATGTGTGTAATTTACTCTATTGCTATCCTCTTTTGCTCTAATTTTCTCCTATCTCCAGTACTACCTATTACTCAAATGCTTTCATTGAATTTCATTCTGGTCTCTTCACAGGTGCACTGTATTTCTATATTGTTCATCAGCTAACATTTGTTTTTCCTTTCCATTATATCATTCCTCAACCATCCCCTAAATTACAAACATTCTTTATGTGTTTATGTATATGTTAACTTTTTAGGTCTAGCATTAACATATGAGAGAAAACATTTGACCTTTGTCCTTCTGAACATGGCTTACTTCAATTAATGTGTTTCCAGTTCCAACCATTTCTTCTTTCTTCTATTTAGAAATAAAATACATTTTCTTTCTTAAAAATTCTATTGTAAAGGTGATGTACACAGGGGTAGCATGATTCAGGTAATGAGTACATTTTCTTTCGAACAGGGTCACCCCATCCGTCATTCTCTCCCAGTTTTCCACCTTCTGACTTCTCTCCCCCCAAAAGTTGTATAGTTCATATCGAACTGCCGATTGGTTTTCCTATTGTCCCACTATTTCTGTGTTCCCCCTCCCCAAATCAGATGAGCTTATATACAAGATGAAGGTTGCAGAAATCTTATACCACAACGGAAGGGAATAAAAGAAAGAAGACTGGCATCAATATTCATCAAAGAAATGTGTCTATAGTCCTCTTTCTTTGATGAGTCCCCACCTGGTTTTGGTCTGAGGGTTATGATGGCTTGACAGAATGTGTTCGGTAGTGAGCTTTCTCTTTCAATTTCATTGAAGAGTTGGCGGAGTATTGGTGTGAGCTCTGCTTTGAAGGCCTTGTAGAATTCTGCTATAAAACCATCTGGGCCTGGACTTTTCTTACATGGGAGGCCTCTTATTGCTGTTTCTATTCCAGTGCTTGATGTGGGCCTGTTGAGATGACTTAACTCATCTTGGTTTAGTTTTGGCATGTCAATATTTGTTAGGAAAAGGTCCATTTTTGCCAAATTCTGAAACTTATTAGCATAAAGTTTTGAGAAGTATTCCCTTATAATGTTCTGAATCTTGGTTGTTTCTGTGGTGGTGTTTCCATTCTCATCTCTGAGTTTATTTATTTAGGTGTGTTCTCTTCTTTTTCTGATAAGATTTGCTAAGGGTCTGTCAATTTTGTTAATTTTTTTGAAGAACCAACTCTTTGTTTTGTTGATTCTTTCTATAGTTTTTTTGGATTCTAATTCATTTAATTCAGATTTAATTTTAATTATTTCTTTCTGTCTACTGGATTGGGGTTTATCTTACTGCTTTTTTTCAAGGAGGTTCAGATGTGTCATTAAATTGTTGGTTTCAGATCTCTCCAATTTGTTGATGTAGGAACTCAGAGCTATAAACTTGAATTTGAGTACTGCCTTTACTGTGTCCCAGAGGAGCTAGTAATTTGTGTGCTCATTTTTGTTGAATAGCATGAACATTTGAATTTCCTTTCTAATCTCTTCCATGAACCACTCGTGATTCAGCAGTGTTGTTCAGCCTCCATGTGTTACCGGACTTCATTTGGTGGCTTTTGGTGTTGAGTTCTAATTTTATTCCCTTGTGGTCTGAGAGAATGCAAAGTATAACTTCCTTTGTGGCCTAAAATGTGGTCTACTTTAGAAAATGTTCCATGTGCTGCTGAGAAAAACGTGTATTCTGATGCTGCTGGGTGAAATATTCGGTAGATGTCTGTTAAATCTAGTTATCTATGCAGTTGTTTAGATCTGCAGGTTCTCTTTTGAGTTTTTGCCGAGTTGATGTATCTAGTGGGGAGAGTGGTGTGTTAAAATCCCCAACAATTAATGTCTTTGGATCTATGTGGGATTTGAGGGAAAGTAGTGTTTCTTGGATAAATTTGTGTGCTCCGTAGTTCGGCGAATAGATAATTAGAATTGTAATATCTTCCTGATGGAGAGATCCATTCATTAATCTGTAGAGACCTTCTTTATCTCTTCTCACAAATTTAATTTGAAGTCTATTTTATCTGGTATTAGGATTGCAATTCCCGTCTGTTCATGGGGGCCGTTTGCTTGGTAGATTTTGTTCTAGCCTTTCACATTGAAAATGTGTTTGTTTTTATGTGACTCCTGAAGGCAGCAGATAGAAGGATCTTGTTTTTTAATCCAACTAGACAGTCTATGTCGCTTAATTGGAAAGTTAAGTCCGTTAATATTGATAGAAAGGACTGAGAGGTATTTGGGAGTTCCTGCCATGTTATCCACCTTCTCTGGGGTTGCGAAACCTGGGTTCTTCCTATGGTTCTTGGATTCTCAGTTTGGGTGCAGTTTCTTGGCCTTTATTGTGGTCTTGTTGGTTTTCTATGTGTAGGACATTTTTAAGAATCTTTTGTAGGACTGGTTTGGTGGAGATATATTGTTTCATTTTTTTCTTTGCTATGGAAGGTTTTTATTTGTCCTTCAGTTATGAAGGAGAGTTTAGCTGGGTACAGTATTCTTGGTTGATAGTTGTTTGTTTTTAGGGCATGGCATACATCATTTCAGGCTCTTCTTGCTCTGATTGTCTCTGCTGAGAAATCTGAGGTGATTCTAATTGGTTTTCTTTTATAGGTGATTAATCTTTTCTCCTTGACAGCTTTAAGGATCTTTTCCTTGGTCTGAGTTGATCCTGTGTGGATTATAATGTGGCGGTGGGATGTCCTTTTCTCGTCTTGTCTGTTTGGGGTTCTAAAAGTTTCTTGTATCTGAATAGGCCTATCTTTTTGCATGTTTGGGAAGTTCTTTGCTAGGATCCTGTTAAACAAATTTCCTGGACCATTAACTTCTATTTCTAGGTGCTCCTCTACACACATTATCCTCAGATTATTCCTTTTGCTTGTGTTTTCCAAGTGTTGGATAGATCTATCATATTTCTTGGAATTGTCTTGGATGGTTGTATGTTCTTTCTCTATAATATCTAGGCTGTCTTCAATCCCCGAGATTAGATTTTCTGCATGGCCTAACCTGCTGTCAAGACTTTCTACTTTGATTTTTATTTCTTTTCCTTCTAATTGGTCAGCTTTGATGGCTTAAAATTCTTTGTTGAAGCTTTGTTTTAGATCTTGTATGAACTTCTTTACTTCCTTAATTTGGTGTTCAGTGTTTATTCTCAAATCACTTAGTTGATTGGTTATGGTTTCCTTGGACTTCCATTCCTTCTGTTGGGTTCTATTCAGCATTCCCTTTACCTGACTTCCTTCAGCTCTTTGTTAATGGATTCCATGCATGCTTTTAGTGATCTTTGTGTATTCTCATCCTGCTCTCGCAATTCCTGTATTACTCTTTGCTTAGCTTCCTCACGTTCACGCCATTCCTGTAGTTCTCTTTGAGTGTTCTTAGCCTTCCTACGCTATTCCTGCCTTTCTCTTTGAGAATTCTCAAGCTGCTCATGCAAGTCGTGTATTAGTTTTTGAGTATCTTCCTCACACTCATGCTATTCCTGTATAAACCTTTGGTTTGCCTCCTCTCTCTCACTATCACGCTCATACAGAGTCCTTTGTAGGTTTTCAATCTTTTCATTTATCATGTTGGCCAGCAGTGTTTATAGAGTTATTTGGGAACTCTATTCTGGATTATTCATTATCTATTCTGTCCCTGATTATCATGAGTGGGAGTGAGATACCGGGACTTGCCATTTTCCTTGTGTTTTTTTCCACCTTACTCTGCCCATTTGGGATGAAAATAACACCAGTTTTGTGCTAGAACACTATCTTAAGGCAAGCATCAACCAAAGTCTGTATTTGCACAGTCAATAGTCTGCAGATACAATCTAAGTCAACAGGTACATCAACAATTCATAAAAACATCATACACCATTATAAAACAGGATTCATTTCAGGAATGCAAAGCTTCTTCAATATATGCAAATCAATTCATATAATTAATCACATCAACAGGAGCAAAGATAAGACCCACATGGTTATCTCAATAGATGTTGAAAAAGCATTTGACAAGATCAATCGCCCCTTTATGATGAAGGTTGTTGAAAAATTAGGAATCCATGCAACATTCCTCAATACAATAAAAGCTGTATATGACATACCTACAGGCAGCATAATATTAATGGTGAAAAACTAAAGTTATTTCGTCTTAACTCAGGAAGAAGACAAGGATATCCACTCTTTCCACTTCTCTTCAATCTATTATTACAATGCCTAGCTACAGAAATAAGACAAGATTCAAACATAAAGAGGATCCAAATAAGAAAAGAAGTAAAACTCTCTCTGTTTGCAGATGACAGGATCTTGTATTTAAAGCAACCCATAGACTCTACTCCCAAATCACTCAAGCTGATTCAAAACTTTGGCCAAATAGCAGCGTATAAAATTAAACCCCCAAGATCAATGACTTTTCTGTATGCCAACAATGAGAAAAGTGTGGCTGTAATTAGGAAAGCAACTCCATTTGTAATAACCCCACAAAAATAAAATACCTAGAAATAAGCTGAACGAAAGAAGTGAAGGACTCTATGATGAAAATTTTAAAAACATGGAAAAAGGATATCAAAGCAGAACTTAGAAAATGGCAAAATCTCCCATGCTCCTGGATTGGAAAGATCAACATCGTCAAAATGGCAATAATTCCCAAGGCTATCTACAAATTCAATGTGATTCCTAGCAAAATTCCAACCTCATTCTTCAAGGAAATAGAAGAGGCAATTCAAATATTCATATGGAATAATAAAAGACCCTGAATAGCTAAAAGGCTCCTCAACGGAAAGAACACTGCTGGAGAAATATCAATACCAAATTTCAAACTGTAGTATAAAGCCATAGTAATCAAACAGCTTGGTACTGGCAGAAGAACAGACCTCAGGACCAATGGAATAGAATTGAAAACCCAGAAATGAATGTTCAGACCTATAGCCATCTAATGTTCGATAAGGGAGCTAAAAAAATAGAATGGAAGATAGACAGCCTCTTCAGTAAATGGTGCTGGCAAAACTGGTTAACTACTTGTAGAAAACTAATGCTTGATCCTTATATATCACCCTGCACCAGAATCAACTCCAAATGGATCAGAGACCTCGGAGTCAAAGTAGACACTCTGAAAACATTACAGGATGGAATAGGAGAAACCCTAGGTCTCCTTGGTGCAGGCCGAAATTTTCTTAATAGAGACCCAGAAACACAACAAATCAAAGAAAAGTTGGACAAATGGGATTGCATGAAGTTGCAGAGCTTCTGCATGGCAAAAGACATAGCAAGCAAGATCTATAGAAAGCCCTCAGATTGAGACAAGATCTTCACTGCCATACAACGGACAATGGTCTCATATCTAAAATATACCTGGAACTCAAAAAATTAAATCCCCCTACAACAAATCCTCAAAGAAAAAACTGCCCAATAAATAAGGGGGCTAAAGACTTAAAGAGAAACTCCTCTGAAGAAGAAAGAAGGATTTCCAATACACACATGAAAAATGCTCAACCTCTCTAGCCATAAAAGAAATGCAAATCAAAACAACATTGAGATACCACCTCACCCCAGTTAGAATGGCTCTAACCAAGAACTCTAACAACAACAGATGCTGGAGGGGATTTGGACAGAAGGGAATCTTACTGCATTGTTGGTGGGAGTGTAAACTTGTTTAACCACTTTGGGAAGTAGTATGGAGGTTCCTTAAATGTCTCCACATAGAGCTCCCCTATGACCCAGCAATCCCACTTTGGGCATTTACCCAACTGTTTACAAACAAGACCACACTAAAGCTACCAGCACAACTATGTTTATTGCAGCATTACTTACCATAGCTAAGATCTGGAACCAACCCAATGCCCCTCAGTTGATGAATGGATAAAGAAAATGTGGTACGTATACACAATGGAATTCTATGCCTCCATCAGAAAGAATGACATTGCCCCATTTGTTAGGAAATGGAAAGACTTGGAAAAAGTATATTAAGTGAAGTAAGCCAAGCCCAAAGAAACATAGTTCCCAAGGTTTCCCTCATTTGCAGTCTCTAGTATATGTCTGAGTCAAGCAAAAAAGGTCAGATAAGGTGATGTTAGGAAAATGAACTCTAAGATTTTTATTCAAATATTTTTTTTTCTTTCATGCGATTGTTTCTAACACATTTGTAAGATTATTTCTTTGTTGCTTTGTATGTCCCTCCCCCACAGTATAACCCCTGCTTTCACTGTATTTGATGTCGGTTTAATTTGTGGTGAGTAAGGGGAAAAACAAGTCGTTTAAATAAGGATACAGGTGGGCCCATTGCAACAATGAGGTGTACAAGTCCTCATGTCGAAAACGAACTTTACAGCTTTGGTGGGGGGAGGCCTGGAAGGCTGGGGTGGAGGAGCGGGAGGAGGTTGGGAAGGGATGGGAAGGGGAAACAAAGGAGGAGGCTACAATGCTTGATAATAAATGTACTCATTATCTTGCCCATGTAATTGTAACCCCTCTGTACAGTATATTCACAGTAAAAAAAAATAAAAAAAATTAAAAGAAAAAGAAAGAAAAGAAGAGAAGAAAGATTTTTTTTAAAAAATACTGAAACAGTACAATAAAAAAACTTTTTACTTCCATTTTTTGGAGTTCATTTCTATAAATATCATTTTATATGCTCATATGTACATAACTATTGAGCCTTCTCTTAAGGATATCCTCCTTTGGTCTCATTGTATGAATGTTTAGACTTCTGTTTAATTCATCATGTCTAAGTGTAGCTATTTGTCTTTTACTATCCATTGGAATTTTTTTGTAGATTTATAGACACATTTTAATTATTACAAATGAGGGAAATTATGCAGCCTGTATTTCTTTGGGTCTGTCTTACTTCACTTAGTATAATTTTTTTCCAAGTCTTTCATTTCCTTATGAACGAGGCAATGTCATGCTCTCCAATGGAAGCATAGACTTACACTGTGTATACATACCACATTTTCTTTCTTTTTTAAAAACAGTTTTGTTCTATTCTAAACATGCTATACAGAGTGGTTACAGTTACATGAGTAAGGCAATGAGTATATTTCTTGTTGAGCATTGTTACATACAATATTTTCTTTTTCTTTTCTTTTTTTTTGTCATCGTGGGGCTTGAACTCTGGGCTTGGTCCCTGTCCTTGTGCTCTTCAGCTCAAGGCAAATGCACTACGGCTTGAGCCACAACACCACTTCTATTTTTTTCTAGTGGTTTATTGGACTTGCCTGCCCAGGCTGGCTTTGAACCACGATCCTCAGATCTCAGCCTCCTGAGTAGCTAGGATTACAGGCATGAGCCACCAAGTGCCTGGCCACATTTTCTTGATCCATTCATCCTTTGAGAGACATTTGAACTGATTCCATGTCTTGTGTATGGTAATAAATGATGCAATGAACATGGTCATGCTGGTGGCATTTTGTATAGCCTGATTTTAGACAGTTAGATACATACCCAGGAGTGAAATTGCTGGGTCATTGGGAAGTTATATGTTTAGTCTATTGAAGAACCTCCATATTGCTTTCCAGAGTAGTTAAACCAGTTTGCATTCCTAACCACAGTGTAGTAATGTTCCCTTTTGGCCACATCCCCACCAGCAATTGTTAAAGCATGTCTTTTGCCAGGCAGAAACTCTTCAGTTGTATGCAATCCCATTTACCTAGCCTTTGATTTGTTCTGATTCTGGATCATTACTTAGTAAGTTTTGAACTGTACCACCCCCCTAACATGTCCCCTATATCTTCCTGTAATATTATCATGGTATCTGATCTTACATTGAAGTCTTTCATCAATTTGGAGTTGTTTCTGGTGCAGGTTGATATATAAGGATCTAAATTCAGTTTTCTGGACAAGTACTGGGTAGCCAATTCTGCCAGCATCAATTTTGAAGAGGCTGTCCTTTTTGCCATCCTTTGGCTCCTTTATCAAATACTAGGTGGCTATGGGTCTGTAAATACATTTCTGGTTCTTCTATTTTATTCCATTGGTCCTCTGTCCTATTTTGTGCCTGTACTAAGTTGTTTTGGTTTGTTTGTTTTAATTTCTATAGCTTTTTAATTGAGATTAAAGCTTGGTACTGATATTCCTACTGGTACTGATATTCCTCCAGCACTGATCTTCCTACTAAGGATTGGTTGTGCTATTCAAGGTCTTCCATTATTCCAGATTAGTTTTTGGATTGTTTGTTCTATATCACTGAAGAATTTTGTTGGATATTGATGGGTATTGAATTGAATTTGTAGGTAGCTTTGGGCAATATTGCTATTTTCATGATGTTAAACCTTCCAATCCAGGAGCATGGGAGGTTTTTCTACTTCCTTAAACCTGTTTCTAACGTTTTAATCACAGAGGTCCTTCTTCTCTTTGGTAATTCCAAAGTATTTTTTGAGGCTATTACAAAAGGACTTTCTTTCCTGATTTTAGATTCACTCTTCTCCTTATTGGCATACAGAAAAGCTACTGATTTTTGTGGGTTTCTTTCTTCCTTCCTTCCTTTTTCTCTCTCTCTCTCTCTCTTTCTTTCTTTCTCTCTCTCTTCCTTTCTTTCTTTCTTCCTTCCTTCCTTTCTTTCTTTCTTTCTCTCTTTGTTCCTCTTTCCTTCTTTCTTTCTTTCTCTCTCTCATTCTTTCTTTCTCTCTCTCATTCTTTTTCTTTCTTTCTCTCTTTCTTTCTTTCTCTCTTTCTTTCTCTCTCTCTTTCTTTCTCTCTTTCTTTCTCTCCTTCTTTCTTTCTCTCTCTCTCTCTCTTTCTTTCTTTCTTTCTTTCTTTCTTTCTTTCTTTCTTTCTTTCTTTCTTTCTTTCTTTCTTTCTTTCTTTCTTTCTTTCTTTGTTCCTCTGGTGGTCATGTGGCCTGAACTCTGGGCTTGGGCTCTGTCCCAGCACTCTTCAGCTCAAGGTAAGTGTTCTAACTTTTAAGCAACAATGACACTTCGGGCTTTCTGGTGCTTAATTGGAGATAAGCCACACGGACTTTCCTGCCTATGCTCTCTTTGAACCACGATCCTCAGATCTCAGCCTTCTGAGTGGTTAGGATGCCTAGCTTGGGGTTAATTTTATACCCTGCTACTTTACCAAGTTTCAAATCAGCCAAAATAACTTAGGAAAGGAATCCATGGGGCTCTTTAGATACAGGATCATGTCATCTGGAAAATGGGAGAGTTTTATTTCTTCTTTCCCTATTTGGGTCCCTTTTATGTTTGTCTCCTGCCTTATTGCTCTGACTAGAAATTCCAGTACTATATTGCAGAGGAGTGGAGAGAGTGAACATCCTTCTCTCATTCTTGATTTTAGAGGGAATGGTTTTAACTTTTCACCATTAAATAAATGCTGGCTGTAGGTCTGTCTATATTATATATGCCTATATTATATTGAAGGATGTCCCATATATTCCTGGACTCTCCAGAGCTTTCATCATAAAGCGGTGTTGGATCTTGTCAAATGTTTTTCCCCATCTATTGTGATGACCATGTGGTTCTTTTCCTTGCCCATTGTGTATATAGAGCACATATTTGGAGTCACTCATCAGTTATAGGGCATCTGGGTTTTTCTCAGGTTTGGCTATTAAGAAAAGTGCTGTAATGAACATGGATATATAAGTACATTTATTGTTTTATGACTTTCATTCCTTCAGATAAATGCCTAAGTGTGCGCCAAATGATGATAACTTATACATGTAATCCTACTCAGGAGGCTAAGATATGGAGGATCACAGTTTAAAGACAACCTGCCTAAGAATGTTTGCTAGACTCCATCTTGAAAATGACCAGCATAAAGCAGAGCTGGAGGTGTGGCTCCAGTGGTAGAGCAGCAGCCTAGCAAGTTCAAGGCTCTAAATTCAATACCTACTCCCACTAAAAATATTCAATAAATAAAATACCCAATCATGACATG
The DNA here is from genome assembly GCF_019054845.1 of Dipodomys spectabilis. Taxonomy (NCBI): domain Eukaryota; kingdom Metazoa; phylum Chordata; class Mammalia; order Rodentia; family Heteromyidae; genus Dipodomys; species Dipodomys spectabilis. Next base: position 10,615,628 of record NW_024870978.1, on the reverse strand, counting down.
GTTGCAGCATACAGTACTATTTTTTTTTAGGAAATCAGTTTAGGCTTATTTACATAATAATTGCACTAATTTGCATTCCCACTAACAGGACTCTTTTCTCTTGGCATCCTCATGTGTTATGTGATGTTGTTTCTGCTCTAGCCATATTGGCTGGAGTGGGATGAAATCTCTGTCATTTTGATTTGCATTTCTTTATGGCCAGGGATGTTATGCATTTCTTTATGTATTTATTGGCCGTTTGTTCTTCTTACCCCAAGAATGATCTGTTCAGCACTTTTGCCCATTTTTATTCTTGAAGATTTCAGTGTTTTGAGTTTTATGTATATACTGTATATTCTGTATTATGTATATTCTTCGTCAGATGAATAATTGCTTTAGATTTTCTCCCATACAGTAGGTTGTCCCTTTCGCCTCTAGAGACATTGTTGTGTAAAAGCTTTTTAGTTTAATATAATTCTATTTGTCAATACTTGCCCTTATTTGTTGAGCTATTGAATTTCTAATCAGGAAGTCACTACCTATGCCAATGCATTCCAGTATTTTGACTACGACTAGTAGTTTCAAAGTTTCAGGTCTTACATTAAAATTCTTGATTCACTTTTAATTGATGTTAGGAGAGAGAGAGAAAGAGAGAGAGAGGGGGAGAGAGAGAGGGAAAGAGATCTGGTTTCAGTCTTCTGCATGAAGAAAGCTAGTTTTTCCAGCACCATTTCTTGCAAAGTCTATTTTTTCTCTGATACATGCTTTGAGATCCTTTGTCAGAAATCAGATTGTGGTAGCAGCATTTCTGGGCATTCTATTCAGTAATCTTTATGTCTATTTTGGGGCCAGTTGCTTGCTATTTTTGTTCCTATGGCTTTGTAATATAATTTGAAGTGAGGTATCATGATACCCTCAACTTTTAGTTTTGTTCAAGATTGCATTGGATATTTGCTATATTTGTAGTATTGATATTTTTCTGTTTCTGTGAGTAATGATATTGAGATTTTGGTAGGAATTTCATTATCTGCAAACATTGCTTTCCTTAATATAGCCATTTTCTTTATATTAATTCTGTATATTCAGGAACAAGGGAGGTCTTTCTATCATCTAGTGTCTTTTTAATATTTCTTCTTCAATGTTTCATGCTTTTCAGTATAGAAATCTTTCACCTTGGTTAAATTTATTCATAGAAAAAATTGAAACTATTGGAAAATGGAATTATTCTCCTATTTTTCTGTTGATGTACAGAATAGCTATTGGTTTTTTAATGTTGACTTTATATTCTGGAACTTTAAGTTGCTTTAAGTATAGAATCGTATCATCTGAAAATAAAAATACTTTATTTCTTCCTTCCCTATTTGAGTCCCTTTTGTTTCCTTCTTGTGCATTGTTGCTCTGGCTAGGATTCCAGTGCTATTGTGAATAGAAATAAAGGGAGTAGACTGAATGTCTTGTATTGTTCTTAACTTTAGAAAAAATTATTTTAGTTCTGCCTTCATTTACTATGACGTTGACCATATAGGCTTGTCAAATATAGCGTTTATTATATTGAGTAACATCGCCTAAACTCATAGTTTCTCCAGAGCTTTTGTCATGAAAAGATGTTGAATTTTTGTCAAAGGATATTTCTGCCTGAATTAAAATGATAATAGGATTCCTTGAGTCTGTTCATATGTGATATTGCATTTATTGATGTAAGTATGTTGATCCACTAACGTTGAGTACCTAGAATATAGCAATTTGGTCATAGGATATAATCTTTTTGATGTATTGCATTTGGTATGCAACAATTATTTTGGGAATTTCTATATCTATGTTCATCATAGAGATTGGTCTATAAATCTCTTTTTGTTGTATCCTGTCTAGTTTTAGAATAAGTGGAATACTGGCTTCATATGATGAGTTTGTGCCACGGACCGGCTCTGTCGGGACGACAGAGGACACCTAGTGGAGGTAATTGGAACAGGTGGGGGGATGGCAAACACAACTCACACACAAGAGGAGTGAATGCTGAGTGCGATTTATTGCAGAGGATAACAAGCTTTTATAGCAAAGTCTCCATGAGAAAGGGCAAAAGGTTACACAATCTTGCTGCAAGGCTTCTTTCTTGGGTGGTCACCAGCTGGTCGCCTGATCTTGTTTTTTGGATGACGAGCTATGACGATAGGCACTTATTTTCGGCTTTACCTCTATTTTTAAGAAATACAATTGGTTTCGATGTTTATCACCTATTAACCATTAACCAGAGCATATGGGCAAGGTGCTGGACAGAAAGGCATGAACTCTAGTACTTTATTGTTACTTTTGTTTAGTTTTGTACTTTATGTGTTTCAAAGCAATTGTGCTTCTTTGTCATTCTTTAGAGGGTCCCCAATTTGTGGCCAAAATCATGATATTCAGTATACTTAGTTAAATCTGGCCATATATCAAATTTAAGCTCTTAGTGTCTTTTTTGTAACCCTTTTACATAATCGTTTACTCTTTTCCATAGTGGCCTTAACTGTCTCATAAGATCTTTCTTATTCCTTCTTTGATAGTAAGCACCAGGGAGGCCTAGATCTAGCAAGTCTCTCAGTAAATGAAAGAGAGTAATAGGAATTTCTTTCTCCTAAGTAGTTTACCCAACGGTTGCAATCTTTATCTGTTGCCATCCTTACACACCTGTAAAAGGCTATGGATCTGGGGGAAGTCTTTGGGGTCCTCTAGATAATGGAGGATCCCACCATTTTCCTCTGATAAGCCATTGCCACTTTTCATCTATCAACCTTTTAGGAATCTTTTTTAGCTTTTGGTATAAATATCCCTCTGCAACTTTTTTATCTACAGGATATCTATATGAGTCTATTGTATATGCTTTAGGATTAAAAGGAAGTCTCCAATAGCCATACACTCTTTTTGCTTTAGCCATGACTACAGCTTCTTGTAAATTTCTTACAAACAATTCCTTCTGCTGAAGTGACGTCATGAAACCCCCAATACTTTTATATTTACTTATGACTTGTCTAATAGCCTCCATAAGAGGGGCTTTTAGGGTAGCACTTAACTCTGGTGAGTTAGTCATATTCTCAGGACACTCATCAGATGTTGGAGTCATCAACACTTCCAAGAAAGAGCCTTGAATAAGGGAACGTTGAGCATGAGTAAGTAGAACAAGCAGCAAGAACAGTAAAAGATTAATAGGCACTCCTATACAGCGAAGAAAAGAAAAACAGGAAGAGAAAGACATCTTTCCCAGGGGCTTGCCAGCCTTTCCAGGAGGTAGGCCTCTTTGAAGCCCCATTCTCTGAGGTAGACTTCGGTGAAGTCCCATTCTCAGAGGTAGGCTTCTGTGAAGCCCCATTCTCAGGTCTGAAAGCAGGTGTTCCATGCTAAGCAGACTCCACCAGAGTAGGCGTGGCAAGTTTGAAAGTATTTTTTCCCCTCTACTCATGGAAAATTTTGAGTATTTATGCTTGTTTTTCTTTAAAGGTCTGGTCAAATTCAGCACTGAATTATATGATCCTGGACGTTTTGTGGTCAGGAGAATTTTATTACTGATTCATTCTCATTCCTTATAGATCTATTTAAGTGATTTATATTTTCTTGATTGAATTTTGGTAGTTCAAGTAACTATAGAAATGTATCTCTTTCTTTGGGATTGTCCAGTTTACTTGAATATAAGCTTTCAAATATTCCCTCATTATCCTCATTATTTCTTTTCTTTATTATTTTTGGGTTTTTTTTTGAGTCCAGTCGTGAGGCCTGAACTCTAGGCCTGGGCCCTGTCCCTCAGCTCTTCAGCTCAAGGCTAGCGCCCTACCACTTGAGCCACAGTGCCACTTCCCGCTTCTTTCCTTTTGCTTATGTGGTGCTAAGGAATCAAACCCAGGGTCTCAGGTATGCAAGGCAAGACGCTCTACCACTGAGCCACCTTCCCAGCCCATTATCCTCATTATTTCATTGATGTGTGTGTTATCCCCATTTTTTTTATTGTGAAAATACTGTTCAGAGGGGTTACAATTACATGGGCAAGATAATGAGAACATTTCTTTTTTCTTTTTGGGTCCGGTCGTGGGGCCTGAACTCTGGGCCTGGGCGCTGTCCCTCAGCTCTTCAGCTTAAGTCTAGCGCTCTACCACTTGAGCCACAGTGCCACTTCCGGAGTTTTTCTTTTTGTCTATGTGGTGCTGAGGAATCAAATCCAGGGCCTCAGGCATGCAAGGCAAGGGTTCTACCACTGAGCCACTTTCCCAGCCCCAATGAGTACATTTCTTATCAAGCATCGTAGCCTCCTCCTTTGCTTCCCCTTCCTATCCCTTCCCATTCTCCCCCCCACCCCCCCTCACCCAATCCTCCCCACACTCCCCCCCTCCCCCCCACCAAAGTTGTAAAGTTCATTTTTGACATAACAACTTGTACGTCTCATTGTTGCAATGGGTCCACCTCTATCCCTATTTAAATGATTTGTTTTTTCCCTTCACCTCCACAAATTATAACAATATCAAATACAGTGAAAGCAGATGTTATATCGTGGAAAAGGGACATACAAAGCAACAAAGAAATAATCTTACAAATGTGTTAGAAACAATCGCATGAAAGAAAAAAATACATTTGAATACCTATCTTAGATTTCATTTCCCTAACAGCAACCTATCTGATCTTTTCTGTTTGACTCAGACATACACTAGGAATTGAAAATAAAGGAAACCATGGGACCTATGTTTCTTTTGGTCTGGCTTACTTCACTTAATATAATTTTTTCCAAGTCTTTCTAACATTTCTTAACAAATGAGGCAATGTCATTCTTTCTTATGGAGGCATAGAATTCCATTGTGTATACATACCACATTTTCTGGATCCATTCATCTACTGAGGGGCATTGGGTGGGTTCCATATCTTAGCTATGGTATATAAGGCTTCAATAAACATAGTCGTGCTGGTAGATTTAGTGTGGTCTTGTTTGTGAGCATTTGTGTAAATGCCCAAAAGTAGAATTGCTGGGTTATAGGGGAGCTCTATGTGGAGTCTTTTGAGGAACCTGCATATTACTTTCCAAAGTGGTTGATCAAGTTTATACTCCCACCAACAATTTTATTCATTTGAGCCTGTTTCCTCCTTCCTTTAGTCAGCTTAGCTGAAGGTTTATATATCTTTTTTTATCTTTTAAATCTCCAACTTCTTGTATAAATTGTTCTATTTTTATTCAAGTAGCCATGTGTGGGTGTGTTGGCATGTGTGCATGCACTCGTACGTGTGCACATGTACTAGTCCCAAAGCTTGAACTCAGGACCTGGGTGTTGTCCTTTCTTTTTCATTCAAGACTTGTGCTCTACCACTTGAGCCACAGCTTCAATTCTGGCTTTTGGTGGTTAACTGGATATAAAAATCTCACAGATTTTCCTGCCTAGGCTGGCTTTCAACCATGATTCTCAGATCTCAGCCTCCTGAGTAGCTAAGATTACAGATGTGAGCTACAGGTATCCAGTTCATAGGCTTATAAATTTCTTTAAGACATGAGAAAAAGAAAATTACCTCCCAAAGTTTTCAGTTCCTCACTTCCAGATCATGACCTTGGTTTGCATTTCTTTTATTTTTTTGGGTCCAGTCGTGGGCCCTGAACTCTGGGCCTGGGCGCTGTCCTTCAGCTCAAGGCTAGCACTCTACCACTTGAGCCACAGCACCACTTCAGGCTTTTTTCTTTTTGCTTATGTGGTGCTGAGGAATCGAACCCAGCACCTTATGCATGCAAAGCAAGCGCTATACCCCTGAGCCACCTTCCCAGTGCCCTGGTTTGCATTTCTCAGTGAGAATTGCATCAACAGGAAGAAAACTTCACAAGCTCTCATCACATCTCATCTGTCCACATCTGAGCTATGCACTTGGCCCCCTCTTCTGTGCATTCAGGAAATCTCCATGATCTTAGATAAATCCAGTCCTTCCACTCATGTATCAGATCCAATCCCCTCTTGCTTATTCAAAAACATTACTCTGCTCCCTCTCTTCTTCCTTTCCTGTGCCATCAATTTTCTCTTGCTCAGTAGCATGAAACACCTCTCATCTCAAAAACCCCTTTTAGAGTGTACTTCTCTTTTTATAAAACCATCCCAATTCTCTGCTCACTTATTTTTTTTTTTTTGGGTCCGGTCGTGGGGTCTGAACTCTGGGCTTGGGCGCTATCCCTCAGCTCTTCAGCTCAAGGCTAGCACTCTATCACTTGAGCCACACCGCCACTTCCGGCTTTTTTCTTTTTTGCTTATGTGGTGCTGAGGAATCGAACCCAGGGCCTCAGGCATGCAAGGCAAGCGCTCTACCACTTATCCATCTTCCCAGCCCCTCTCTGCTCACTTATATACTCTTCCTTATACACCTCACTTATACTCTTCCTTCTCAATGTATTATCTAATTCTTTTTAGCCATTGTTTAAAATTGATTTTTGCCCCAATGTTTTAGTAGAATTAGAAAGTCACCAATAACCTTCAAGTTGCTAATAGTTCTCATCTATTTCCCTTTCACCTTCAGTTCCCAGAGCCTATCACTTCGTTTCCAACACCACACTTGTGAGGGTTATCTTCCACATCTCTAGAAGCTCCTGCTTAATCACCTCAATTATTCTTTTTTTAAATAAGTTTTTTATTGTGAAAATATTGTACAGAGGGGTTACAGTTACATGAGCCAGGTAATGAGTACATTTCTTATCAAGCATTGTTGCCTCCTCCTTTGTTTTTCCCCTACCATCACTTCCCACCCACATCTACAACTACACTTCCCTGTAGCTGACCTTCACCTACATTATACTTCCCTTGTCCCCTTTATCTCATCCACTAAATAATTGGAAATTTCTACTTATTAGTCTACAGACAGCTACCTTTTCTACTTAGACTCAGTTCTTTTTGACCTTATCCAACCTTTTAGCTTTTTGATACCACTACTAACCAGGTGACTTCCAAAATCTGTATCCTTAAATCCAATTTATGGGTCAGTCATCAATTCAACATCTCCACCCAGGTGCTCAGCCTAACATATCAATAGAACTCCAGTTCTATAGCTCCAGTTCGTTTTCCTCAATAGAAGACTCCTCTAGGATTAGCAACATAGGGAAACAAGATTTACCTTGACCCTTTTATGTCTCTTGCTCTATACTCTAAGCCTCTGTTACAACATTTCATGATATATTTTCAAAATGAAAAATACAAAATAAGAAACAGGAATCAGACAAGAATAGTTGCCTAAACTAATGCTGCTGTTTATATATAGGAGAACAAGAAAAAATGAGCATAGGATAATGAAGTTTCTGGCAGTAAATTATCTGGAACCTGGTGGCTAAATGGACTTATGAAGAAGTGGGAAAAGTCATAACGATTGCAGATTCTGACTTAGAAATCACCGAGGACATTGATGACATTGAGATAGGAAATATATGAAAGAATATAATTTTAAGGAAAAGGAAATAAATAAAAGGTCTAATTTTAGTGTATTGCAAGCTCATGTCTACTAAATAGTAAGAAGCAAGTGGAATAAACGTTCACATAATATAAACACAGATGATACGTTCATAAATGTGAAAGATAGCCTATAGCTGTGAGAAAATTAGTACTACAATGTGGCCAAATCACCTGAATTTTGAAGTGAATCAAATTAAGGAACATCAAATACAGATTGCCTTTATATTCCACATTTGACAGAAGAAACACAAACAAACAATACATACTAAAATCAGTGCATATCTTTGATATATTATCTTTAGATAGCAGTGGGCAAAAGGCAGTGGGCAAGCTGGTGCAAGTGAAAATGTGAGGTGGTCATCATGAAGCTATAACCTTTGAAACCCTACATGAGGTCCTCATGTTCTTGTGTAATCCAAATATTTACTTCAACCTGACACCTTATGAGCTCCACCCATTCTAACCCTCATCCCTCAAAAATGAATTCCAAATAAACCAGTATGCATTCAGGTTCTCTGTGATCAATAACATAAATGCCAGTGCATCTTTCTGACAACAGTCATTCTGGAAGCTTTAGAGCCAGGGAAAACACAGGGAAACTGGGATAGAAGTGGATTTGCATCATATTTCATTACCCAAATTATGATTGTGATTGTGAAACCTTTACTACTGTGATTTACAATAATCCAAGAGAACATAGCTGGATTCTTAGACGGTAGGTGGAGAAATCAACTTCTGGCTGGAGACAAATCAGTTTTGCAGTTCTGTATTGTGTAAATTTGATAAGGACGTCACAGTGAGAGGATATGTGTGGAATACTGCAATATCCTTATTTCAGGTGCTTTTTCTAACAGTAAGATTTTGATTAGAATTTAGCAGCATACAGAGATCCCTATAGGGAATTGTCTTCATACAGAAACTTTCAGAAATCTGATTAACTGAAATTTACTGAAAGTGTATCTGTTGGTCTCATGGAAAACAACAGCAAAATCAAAAACCTCTTCAACTTGGCCCCAATCTACATTGCTAGGACTAACTTTTTACTTACCTCATAGTCACATTTCAACTCATTTCTTCTCATCACACTGTTGTCTGGATTGCAGCTTTCAAGCATTGCTCTATTCTCTCCTGAGCTCTGTAAGATTAGGTTAAAACTCACACCCTTATGCACAAAACGATGCTGGATTCTTTGTGTCTTTATAGAGAATAGAGAAAAGGATATTCATTCAAAAGTGCCTAACAAATACTTGGAATATTATTATGATAATTGGTCTCATAATTTGTTTAGAAAATAGTTTATTTATGAACTTTTATTCACTGTGAGCTTTAAAGGACTTAAGAACTCCCTCCTTTTTAGTAATTCACTGGAAAGACTTGAAGATCTGGGTAAAGCAGTGCCATTTATTGCAGTGAAAACTGAAGTAAAGGCATTAAAAGCAAACCCGACAGCAAAGTCCATGAGCAAACTTTGAGTTATTCTCGACTAATATAGTAGAAGCAGACAGAAGTTAATTCCCCCAGCAACAGTATGAGACAAGGTATGGTACCAACCAGAGAATCTCACAAGAGTGTTAACATCAGGGTTTTTACTGGAGGCTGCTCATGGAGGCATGAATCAGCTATGAGATTCAGTCCCTATAACCTCCTGTCTCCATTGAAGTAAACTTACATACTATGGTCAGCATCCTAGGATAACAAAAACATTCACACGTGTCATCTTTAGTATAAAGCCTCTTGTTTGTCCCAATTCTCTGTACAAAGATAGAGCTTTCCAAAGGTCCCAGAGGCTATGAGCCAGGCATCTATGGGCACATGGCTGCAGAGTAAAATCTTCATGGCACAACTTGTTTGATGATATTAAATTGTTCTACCATATTTTATTGTCCTTTGGTGTCAGTGTAGAGTGAGGTTTATATCTTTTATTAAAATATTACTTAATTTTAGAATTTTTGCAACATTATATATTATATGAATATGATAAATATGAAGTGTATGTCTCTCATTTATATACCATGCTTTTGTTCAGAGTACTATAAAAACATCATTTCTTGGCTTAATTTTCCTCTGTTTTACAATGATATTTTTTGTAGCTATTTCACCTAAGAAAATGTAGTTGGAGCTATAGAATGACATTTTTCAAGAGAAAGTAGGGATATGAAATGTTCAGAGTGCCCATTTTCACTGTAAAACCTGAAGAAATAAATCTGAAACCTAAATTCTTTCTTGAAGCCTAATGAGTTTCTCCATCAATTTTGAATAAGGGTTTATTGTTGTCTAATATTGTGTATGATAAAGAAAATATCCCAAATCCCATCCATTATAAGAATATTAATATTTTTTAATATTTAAGTTAATATTTTTAAAGCAAGGAAAGCTAAGAATAAACAGTTCTTAGGGATACAAATTTTCTTTGAATAACATCAGACCAGATTCAAAGTTCACAGTATCTAAGTTGAGACATAGATAAGTGTCACGATAAGAGTAAGTAGCAGAGTATAAGGACTCATTCTGACAAGGACTTCTGTAAGAAGACTACATTCCTGCACACATTCTGAAAGTGTAGTTGAGATCATTTGTTTTCATTGTTTGTAAAGGAATTTAATGTGTCACTTCCAGTCTAAGGCAGTAAGGGAAGTAGAATACATTTCTCAGGGTGTTCTGAATACCTAGTAGCCATTATGAAAGAATAAAGCACACTTTTCTATATTAAATCCACTGAGATTCAAGTTTGCTACAACCTTGCTTAACGTAGCCTTGCTATTGTACCTTATAATTCCAGCTCTGTAGTTCACAATATAGTCAAAGGCAAGATACTTCAGCTCTTTGGCTTTTAGTATACTGAAATTTTAAAAAAAACATATAGTTCCCACTAGTTCTATAATATTACCTTCAATTGCAATTGGTTAACAGGAGCCACCTAGATCCAATTCCTAGATAATATCACTGACTATCTGTGATGTTAGCCTCCATATTTCTTCCTCATAAAATTTAGATATGAATGTCTGATATATAGCATCATTTCAAACAATTATACACATAAAAGGACTTGATAATTCAATAACTCATAAATATATCCAGTATAAACCATTCATGTGAAAAACAAATAGGCAAACTACCAATTTGTTTCCTACAGATCCTTAATTTAAAAATAGTTTTGTTGGGCTGGAAATGTGGCCTAGTGGTAGAGTGTTTATCTAGCATGTATGAAGCGCTGGGTTTGATTCCTCAGTAGCACATAAACAGAAAAAGCCAGATACTTCTGTGCTGTGCCTCAGGTGGTACACTGCTAGCCTTGAGCAAAAGCAGCTCAGGGACAGTGCCCAGACAGAGTTCAACCCCAGGACTCATGAAGGAGGAGAAAGAGGAGGATGAAGAGGAGGACAAGGAGGAGGAGGAGGAGGAGAAAGAGGAGGAGGACGACGACGACGAGGAGAAAGAGGAATATTATTAGCCCCTTCCATATGGTTCCCTGGAATGATTTCAAATAAATATTAAACATTTAAAAATAGTATTGTTAACTGAAGTAAATACATACTTATATGTTGATTCTTAAAACCTTTTTTCTAATGAAGAAAAGATCACAAATTTATCCTAACCATTATTGTCTTCTAGTCATGCTTGTGACACTGAAGAATGATAAACCACAGTTCTTGCTTATCAAAACACAAAGCAAAATTCAGAGTATTCTGCAACATTTGTGACTAAAATGATAAATATAAGTATCAAAAGGTTATGTCTTCTCGACATGATTACTTTCAACTGTGAGACAAATCCATTTTGAATTTCCTTCAGTCTATACTTTAAAGTGGCTAATTTTTATATAAAGAAGATATAAATCATATCTTTGAGGTCAATACATGAATGTTAATATACAAAGTTTGCATACAGATGCTTTAAATAAAATTTCAATGTACCAGATAGTGAGATAGTAAGCTATGGTATCCATCCTTGGCCTGTGGTAACCCTCTTTCTATGCCCAGTGTGTTTCACAGGCAAGAAGTGATGTTTCTTAGAATCCCTCATCTGTTGGACTTGAAAGGCAGAAGGTTGGCAGCCAGTACTCTGATGGCAGTTGGCACATCTTTAAGAGGCCAGAAGGGGCTCCTCTACAAACTCCTGAGTACCATCCACATTGAGATTCAATTGTACTTCAAGCAAAAGCTGTTTCCACATTGAGATGTTACTAATATGGGTAGAACATAAGATTTTCTTAGAGCTATTTTCAATAATAGATTAGACGATAATAAATAAATATAAGCTCATTAAGATTGGCAAATTAGTAGTTTCAAACTTTTTTCTTAAAATCTATATCAACTATATTCAAGGAAGTGGATTTGATTATAATTTAGTTGCTTTTCAAAAATATATAATAGTCTATCCTGTATATCTTTCTCTTTAAGCCTATAGTTACATTTGAACTGTCATGAAATCTCTAAAACACAGGTGGCTTAATAGAGTTGGCTTATGCCTATAAGCTTAGCTACTCAGGAGTCTCAGATTCAGAGGATCACTGTTCAAAGCCAGCCCTGGCAGAAAAGTACATGGGAATCTATCTCCGAAACAGACAGCAAAAAACAGGACTGGAGACATGTTCAAGTAGTAAAATGCCAGCAAAGAAAACAAGCTAAGCTAGCACAAGAACTTGAGTTTAAACCATGGTATCAGCAATAAATATATAAATATTATGATATAATAAATACAGCATAAATATAAATAAATATGAAATGAAAATAGATTTATATGGTATGTACCATTGCTCACATATTTTGTGAAAAGTCTCAGAGAAGCTGTATGCTCCTACCATGTGTAATTTCTCTGCACTGATGTTATAGCTCTAAATGCCCATGGATTCTTTTTTAAAAAGTAAATTTTTATAGTAGTTACAGGGTATCAAAGCCCATCAAGTGGAAGACACAAAGCCAACCGGCTCATAGTCCTAATATTGCTTAGTTTTCTTTTCTTTTGTATTATTTATATGCAAGATATCTAATTCTTGCTTATTCATTAACTATGAGCAAAAACTAAACTGGAAGGAAATCTACTGACATTTAGTTTGATATGAAACTGTTCATGAGAAGCTATGGTTGAGATATCACAATTTCTTTACAAAATATTTCCACCTGGTGTGAGATGCTGCTAAGAGAGATTTCTGAATTTAATAATGGGTCATGAATTTATTAATGATAAATTAAGTTGATCCCATTCAAGAGAGAATATATATCATTAAAGGATATTTACTAACATTAGTAAATATTACTTACTCTACTATTTTACTTACACTTACTCTATTTATTCTATTTATTAAATTAGTAAATGTGACTTACTCTATTACGTTTACTCCTATTTTGCATTTTGGGTGAGTATGCTTTGATTTTATAAGACAGGATATAATCCCCTAGCATAATGCATCCTTACTATATCACACTGAGAGAACAAGTTAAATTCAAAGAGGAAGGAAATAAGAAAGGTCACAAAGTCTGCCCAGATTATACCAATTTGTCCCATCTCCCTTATGCCAGATAGTAAAGAGCACGTTTTTAAGTATCATGTGTACGTTTTTTCTTTCCTTATTTTTTCCTTCCTTCCTTCCTTCCTTCCTTCCTTCCTTCCTTCCTTCCTTCCTTCCTTCCTTCCTTCCTTCCTTCCTTCCTTCCTTTCCTTTACTTCTTCTCCTTTTTGTATGTGTGAATCATGGTGATTGAACTCAGGATCTGAGTACTGTCCCTGAGCTCTTTTGCTCAAGGCCAGTGCTTTCCTTTCCTTTCCTTTCCTTTCCTTTCCTTTCCTTTCCTTTCCTTTCCTTTCCTTTCCTTTCCTTTCCTTTCCTTTCCTTTCCTTTCCTTTCCTTTCCTTTCCTTTCTTTTCCTTCCCTTCCCTTCCCTTCCCTTTTCTTCCCTTCCCTTCCCTTCCCTTCCCTTCCCTTCCCTTCCCTTCCCTTCCCTTCCCTTCCCTTCCCTTCCCTTCCCTTCCCTTCCCTTTCCTTCCCTTCCCTTCCATTCCCTTCCCTTCCATTCCTTTCCCTTTTTCCTTCCCTCTTTCGTTCCTCTTTCCTTCCCTTTCCTTTTTTTGTGTGAGTCGTGGTGCTCGAACTCAGGGTCTGAGCACTGTCCCTGAGCTCTTTTGCTCAAGGCTAGTGTTCTACCACTTTGGGCCATGGAGCCACTTGCGATTTTCTAGAGTTTGATTGGAGGTAAGAGTCTCATGGACTTTTGTGTCCTGGCTGGCTTCAAACCATGATCCTCAGACCTCAGCTTCTTAAATAGCTAGGATTACAGGCATGAGCCACCAATGCTTGAACTGTTTTACCTATTAAAATTTGATGTGAGATACATTTACTAGGTAAATGAATATGAGACAAACAAAATTCCTTAAAGTTTATCTGATTCTGTTCTTAAGTAATTATAAAATGAATTCAGATTTCAGAAAGGAAGAACTTGGCTGGATTTCAATCCACTGGATTTTACCATCTGAGAAATAAACAAAAGGTTTCCAATTCATTCGTTACCATTGTAAGAGGATACTTTTAGGGAAGAGAAAAGATGACTAGTTAAATATCCTTATAAACAAATATTCTAAGGATAATATCCTTTAACCAAAAACCCAGGGTATTGCTAACAAGAAAGTTGTAATTCACAGCAGGGTATGCCTGGCATAAGATTGTTTATCGTAAACATAACAGGAATCCAATCGTATAGATTCCCACATAGACATGCTTCATATAAGGTGTCATTTGTATGAAGTAACACCTGTTTGAAATGGATATATTTTATGGCCAAAGTAGTAAGGCCTCTGTAAGTAACCTAATTAACATCTAATCATTAGAGACCTTGTATGTTAACCTAAACCCAGGATACATTGAGATTTAATTCTTAGGAATTGGCCCTTCCTCTGTATTAGCAATTCTGTTACCTAGCTCTTGCTTGCCTTCTGTTATCTGAAAACCTCCCTTAACAAGATTGTTGAGTATATCAGATTTTGTAAGACTTTCATAGTTCTTTTTGTTTGTTTGATTGATGTTTTTTTTGGTATGTCACAGCTTGAACTCTGAGCCAGCTTGCTGTTCCTGAGGTTTTTGCTCAAGGTTAATGTTCTACCACTTGAGTCACACCTCCTTTTCCAGGTCTTTGGCGCTTAATTTGAGATGAGTCTTACGGAATTGCCTGCCCAGTCTGGCTTTGAATCTCAATCCTCAGATCTAAGCCTCCTGAGTAGCGAGGGTTCAGGCATGAGCCACCAACCAGCTAACACCTGAATGTTTTGTGACAATATTTGGCCAACATTTTGAATCTTGCTACAAGGCCAGGCATGGTCACTTTTGACTTTGTGTCCATTAAAAACTATGATTGATAACTCTTAGAACCGACTCTTGGAATTTGTGGGCACTGTTTTTCTTGTCTCATGTCAGAAAAATCCTCTAAAAGAAAAATAAAACAGGAGAGGGGGTAACACTGTTCAACAAGAAATGTACACATTGCACTACTTATATAACTGCAACTCCTCTGTATAACACCTTTACAATAAAATTAAAATTAAAAAAATCTTCCAGTGCATGCTGCTGAGAGTATAAGTGCTGTGTCTGCAGTGACTGGCTTTATTCTCGCTTCACTATTAAGAATAATTTCAGGTTTATCCCTCTTACTGTTCCCCTTTACACGCAATCATACATAACAGAAATTGTATCTGAGCGTTAATTTATATTTGTCCACAGAACAGACCTGTGCACATAAAAAGAAAGAGAACCCACATAAGGCCTACAAATTGCTTATGATCACTAAACATCAGTCAAAGTATGAGGAAAATCATATAATTTTAAATCTTCAAAAAATATATCCTGAAAATGGACCATTATTTAGTAATAAACACTGGCTTTATCCAAGGCTTTCCTTTCAGAAGAGGAGAGATACAGGGAAAGACTTTTCTGGATTCTAGCATAAACTTGCTCATAATTCCATGGGAGTTCCTTGTGCATTCTCTAGTTCATTACTATACTCTTTTCTCCAGCAATTAAGGCAAAAGAAGGAAATCTTATCAACTGCATCATAGGAATTTAACAGAAATAAGCAATAATCTGTTTAGACTATAGAGAAAGATGGTGCACACCTCATAGAATCTAGGGAGAAAATGAGACAAGAAAAACTTCATGTTAATATTTTTCCTACTTAATTTAAATTTTGTGTGAAGAGGTTGTCCCCTATTGTTGAAGATACATTGTCTTGTGTCTTCTTTTTATCATTTGTAAATACATATGAAAAAATTAATTTTGAACACATAATTTTCATTTGGTGGGTCCAAATTAGGTTACATAGATTTGACCCATCTTAAAAATTATTTACAATGATTTATAGCATAGTGATGTCAGTAATGGATTTTCACACTCTTACACAAACTTGATACATAGGACTCCAAGTGAGAAATTTAATTTTGCCATTTAATCACTAGAGGGAAAGCAAACCAGGCAAAAATATACTTTAAATAAACAGAAATGTGCTTATTATTAGTCAAATAAAAACATGTACTTTTTTGATATATCATGTAGAAAAAGTTCATAATGTTCTCAGTGGATGCCTCATGTCACAGGACAATTTCATTTTGATACTAGATGCTAATCCTCAGATCGATCTAGTAGTTTCAGTGCCTAGAATATACCCAACATCTTAAGAAATGTTTGTCAACAAACTTCAAATATCTCTTCTGCCTGTGAAATCAGAAAGAAAAGAGGTGGAATAGAGCAGAAAGATAGGTAACAACTTACGTCTTCCAATTCCTATTTTTAAAAAAATCCTGTAGCAATTATTACATAAAATTCAATTTTTTCAGTAAAAGTGTGTTGAAACTCACCACTTGTTCAGAGGTTAACAGAGGTGAAATGAGAGACCAGATCACTGCTATTTTGAAGCACAGCAGATTCAAAGGGAAATTTCTTCACAGAAAAACAAAGATACTGAAATCACCTAACAGAACTTAATTCAGAGCATTAGAAAGTTTTATTTTAGCTAATAAGTGGAGTAGAAATTATCCATACCTCACATTTGATAATGAACCAGAAATAGTATTAAATAAATCCAACTTATCCCAGTTATTTTTGCATAAAATAGCTTTACGTTATATATTTAATCTAAAGAAGATAAAGAGTTAACATACAGCTAGTGGCAAAAAGCTTGCCTAGCAAAGGCAATGTTAGAGGTGGTGGTCAAACAGACTTGCATACTTATTACTTGGGAGATTGAGGCAGAAGGATCATGCTTTTGAGGCTACCCTAGGTTATTCAGCAAGCTCTTACTAAATAAAAACGTGGAAAAATTATAAACTCTTTTTTGCTGTCCTTTTTAGGAGTGTAAGAATTTAGTTATTCTGAAACTTTGTGTATATTGAACAGGTAAGGAAATGTATTTATGGTGGGAACAAAATTTCTCATTATAGATGGGCATTACAATGGAATATTGATAGTAAAGGAAAAATTCTATGAAGTCTGGATTAGAATGTAAAGCTTAGTAGAAGTTTGAATGCATGGACATATTTTGTGTTTTCTAGCTTTCTTTACTAAAGAAAATTAATTAAACCCATTATCAAGCACTGAAATCTTTTTTCCTTAGTACCTTTCCACACTAATAAGATCTAGAATTCCTAGGAAAATAATATATATAAATATCTGGGGACATCACAAAGGAATACGGCAATTGATCAGTTCTAAAGAAGTCTCATTTGGCCATATCTATGAAAATGTAAGTAGACAATAATCCACTGAATAGAATAAGAATCCAAGGCTACACATTGGTTCTTCCAAAAGTACAAGACACCAGTGATGATAGACAGATAGACAGATAGCTAGATAGATAGATAGATAGCTATGTGGGTAGATGTATGGATAATTATATAAATTAGATAGTAAATAGATGTGAAGAAAAGGCTTCTTTTTACAGTAGAAGTATGACACTGAATACATCAGAGAGAACAATGTAGTTAGAAATTTACCATTTTATATTTATAATAAATGTTAAGAGATGAGTCAGACAAAATTACTGGTTGCTAAGTGAAAAGCCTTTGGAGAAAAGGGACTACTGGAAAGAGGATGGATCTTCTGTGATCTTGCCCCTGGTAAAATGCCTGTGTGTGTGTGTGTGTGTGTGTGTGTGTGTGTGTGTGTGTGTGTGTATTTGTAGAATTTGAACTTCTGTTTCAAAACATTCTATGAGAATGACTGGAGTTTTCCCCCATAGGTTGATGCAGGAGAAAGTGTGCCTGTCTTCATGCCACACCAGTGCATACTCAATGTAACATGTGGTGCATGACCATTGGTTCTGTTATACAATGTAGACCCTAAGCCTTGCACCTGCTAGCTTTTCAAGGACTTACATAAGTGCTGGAAGCATAAAAATACTTTAAAATTAGTTTCGAAATATGAAACTGACTAAAGTCAAAGTCCAGAAATAGCTAATGAAATATTTAAATTAGTTATGTCAACTTCATTCTTAGTATTTATAATCATTAATTTTATATGTAAAAGCAATTTTTAAGCTAAGATTTACAGGGGTGAGCCACTAGTGCCCAACAGAACATACACCTTTAATAGTCAATAACTTTGAGGCACACAAGTTCCAAGCTAACCAGCACTTAACACTCCAACTCTTGGCTGCCTAATCCCTCTGCAAAATCCCAATGTCTTCCCTCTGCTTTAGAGTTGGGGGATGAAATATTCCTAGTTTTATGTCTGTATATTTACTTGATATTTTCATGGGGGTCATTCCTCTCTATAATGTTATGACATAAAGTTTAATTACCAAAGTAATCAGAAGGGATACTTGTGTAGTATTGTCTTGGATATCTGTATCCCTTTCCACCAAACCCTTAAACCTTATCACACTCTCAGTTTCCTTATCTATGTGCAGAGTGTGTGTCTCTCTGTGTGTGTGTGTGTGTGTGTGTGTGTGTGTGTGTGTGTGTGTGTGTGTGTGTGTGTTCCCTTTTTTCCCAGTACTGGGGCTTGCTGAGTGCTTTCCCTTGCTTTTTTTCATTCAAGGCTGGCTCTCTGCTCTCTACCACTTAAACCACTCATCTACTTCTTGTTAATCAGAAATAATTTCACAGGCTTTCCTGTCTGGCTAAGCTCCAAATCAGGATCCTCAGATTTAGTCTCCTTAGTAGCTGTGATAGCAGGCACGAGCGCTTACATATATTTTATCTATTGTTCTAGTTCCCATTGCATATAAATCTTCCTCTTATACCCCTTTTCTTGTCCTTTCTATAGAGATCTCTACTTTCATTATGTTTATCTTTCTTTTTTTTTAGAATTAATTTAGAAAATGTTTTGAAATCAGTTCTAAATTTTGCACATTTTTCCTATTCCTTATGGTTATAATTATAGTCCTATTCCTTATGGCTATAATTATGGGATATAATTCTGTTAATTGTATATCATTCTTATCTTTTATGAAGATTTAAAGAAAGTTATTTAGGCCCTAAAAAGCTTAGTTCAATGCATTGTTTGATATATTTCATGTATTTTGGAGCCAGTTATTTATTGAAAATTGAGTATCACATGCAGATCTAGAGAACAAAGAGATTTATGTCATAATTGAAGACATGAGTTTCTAGGTAACATTCATGTGAGTCTTAAAACCCTCACATTGTAAGTGATTAACACATACAATGTGAGTGTTTTGGATAAATTATTTAAGCCTTAGTTTTGTTATCGCTAGATGGGAATAATGATACCAGCTTCATAAAATTGGAAACGGCTGAACATTCCTAACCTGAACATCTAAAGTCCAAAATACTTGAATCCAGAGCTTTCAGAGTATTGACACGACCTCACAAGAGGAAAATTCCCAATTGCCTCTGATGGGATTCAGCGAAAATGAAGGTACACACACACACACACACACACACACACACTGTATGCATATATATATATATATATATAATTACCTCAGAATATGTACATTGTATATGAAACAGTGAATTTCATATCTTTATTTCAATCTTGTCTTAAAAGATACATGCAAACACACACACATATACAAATATTCCAAAATCCAATCACAGATCTGAAATCTAAAACACTTCTGATGCCTAACATTTCAAAAAAGGATAATTAATCTATATAATTCACAATAAGTACTTAATGAGCAGTAGTTACCTATATCATTAATGCCATCGTCATAATTAACATTTTCAGTGTATCTAAAATTTTTGAAAGTACTGCCCAAGAGGAACAGAGTATGTATATACCTAGTTCTGTAGCTCTATAACAGAGAGTTCTCACATACCAGAGGAATATCACTTCTTTTAATTTCATGACTATTGTTATACCCAACCCTTTAGAAGTACTCTGTATTCTTAGAACCAATCAATCAAGTTGAAATAATTTGTTTTTACAATCAGTTCAATTTCTTTCAAGTCTGTAATTTTCCAGAATACTTTTGTAACTTATCTATTGTGTTATCTTTGGTGACAGAGTGATTTCAAGTGAAGTATTACAATGGAATGACATTTTTATCATTATCTTTGTTTTAGTAGATAATAAATATAGTAGGCATAGATAGATTAATATTAGAAATTACTTAAAGTGCTTAACAAAAATTATATCAATCACTTGCTCTATTATGGCTAGAAATTTTGAGGAAAATGTACTATTGACTGAATACTCCTTAAAAGTTTCAGTTATGACAATGTATAATTTTCTTCCTTTTTTATAGTCTATCCTTTATCTGACATCTTAGTGATCCTTTAAAAGGCAAATTTTTAAACTTATTTTATTTTATTTTTATTGTGAAAATACCGTACAGAGGGGTTACAATTACATGAGCAAGGTAATGAGTACATTTCTTATCAAGCATTGTTGCCTCCTCCTTTGTTTACCCTTCCCATCTCCCCTTCTTCCCCGCACCTCCCCTTCTTCCTCCCCCCTCCCCTGCACCAAAGTTGTAAAGTTCATTTTTCGACATAACGTCTTGTACTTCTCATTGTTGCAATGGGTCAAACTGTATCCCTATTTAAACAATTTGTTTTTTCCCTTCCCTTCCCCAAATGATACCAAAATCAACTATAGTGACAGGGGTTATACCGTGGGGGAGGGACATCCAAAGCAACAAAGAAATCATCTCATAAATATGTTAGAAACAATAACAAGTAAGAAAATAAAACATTTGAGTCCCTATCTTGGGGTTCATTTCACCTAACATCAACTTATTTGACTGTTTCTGCTTCTGAACCAGGTACTAGAGGCTCGTATCTATAATCACAGATGCTCAGAAGGCTGAGATTTGAGGACTGAGGTTAGAAGCCAGCTAGAGGGAAAAAATTCCAAAGTCTCATCTTCAATTAACCAGCAGAATGCCTTGAGGACAATACCTAGCCTCTGAATTCAAGCTCCAGGCCCAGTGCACACATGCTCTGCACATATGCATACATATGCATACACACACATGCACACACACACAGAGCAAATCTGACCGCATTTCCCTTGCTTACCTTTTTCTAAACTCTCATATAACAAAACCCCCATGAGGTGTTTTCTCCGATGCAATTCATCCATATTCACCCCATGTCTCAACCAGATAGAACTATTTTCAGTTGTCAGAACATATGATACTTTTACTCAGCATATCCCCCCTGCCTAGAAGGCCCTTTTACATTGTTTACTAAATTTCTCCGTGGATTGTAGGACTCAATTCTTTTCTTTTTGAATTCTTTCTGTATATTTTATCAAATGAAATTGAGCTCACTGACTTGTACCCACCTGCTGTTATCCTTTATTTTATACACTTTGTATCTGTCCCATCAGCTGGAGTATTGGCTCTATGAATGCAAGGCAGGGATTTCTGCTGTGAGAGTGATTTCTCCTGTATCTTCTGATCTATATCTATATAGATTACACTTCTGGCTTGGCATACTTACTATGGCATGTCTAGGGGAAGAGATGTGGTACTTAAGGACATGTCCTTGAACTTTGCCAACCTCAGTATCCTATACTTTTTACTTTCTCATAAGCAAACTGGAGATGGTAATAAAATGACTTTATTTCTTGGCACTCAGAAAACAATATGATGTCATTATTATCCTTTGTCTGTTCAATGTATTTTTAAAAATAAGATAATACATAGTCTCACTACATGAGCTATTTATTTTTAATAAAAGAATTAATGAAGATTATCAGAATAAACTAGTATAGCCAAGAGTAAATACAGGAATAATATTTTTTAAAGTGATCAGAAAAAGGTGGGCATTGTGGTATATATCTGTAATTTCAGCACTTGAAAGGCACAAGTGGGAATTCTGATAAAGAGTTCCAGGCCAACCTAAGCAACAGGGAGACCTTATCTCAAGAAAGAAAACAGTAATCACAAACCAAATGCCTATTGAAAGCATGGTAGTCTATTCCTATATGGCATCCTCTATAGAAATGGTTCTCAAGATACGATCCCCATTCCAGCATCACATATGGGCATTGTTAGTAAAACCAGTCCTTAAAACTTACCCTAGAGTAGCTAAAACAGAAGTTCTGAAAGTGGATCTAGAGATCTGCTTTACTAAACACTCCAGATTTTTTCTAAACATACGAAGTCTTGAAAACAGTGCTATGCAGTGTGAGTATAAAGAATCTACCAACAAATATACGAATATGGAAGGATCTCACAAATACAATGTTGAATGAAAGAAACCAAACACAGAAAAACACATAGTACATAAATCTATTTACATGTATCTCAAAAACAGTCAAAATTAATCAGAATTGTTAGAATCCAAGTCATTATTATTCGTCACTCTGGCTACATAATTTGAAGGGCCCAATAGAAAACTAAGAGGCAGATACTCTTGTTAAAATCTAGTCCTTTTAAGTATTTAGCATTCATCTCGGGTTCTAGGATTTCTACTCTTTCAGATTCCATTTTAGAATGGGTTGATTTTTAACATCAGACTTAGTTCTTCTGCAATGTCAATGTCCGGCTGTCACTCAAGATTTTCTTCAAATATTTTTATTCTCATTAAAATAATTCATGTGACATGGTTAAACTCTCATTAGTACTTCAAATCATAACAAGAAAGCATTCCTCCACTCTACCTCTCCCACCATGTCCACTTCCTGTATGACAGTTACCTTCAACTCTAAACATCACTCCTAATATTTTCTACTATTATTTGTATAGGATAGTATTAAAAAACTACTACTTCATTTTCAATAAATATCTGTGCTATGTGTAGGACATTTGTTTTTGGTTGGTCGTGGGGCTAGAACTCTGGGCTTGGGCGCTGTACCTCAGCTCTTCAGCTCAAGGCAAGTACTCCACCACTTGAGCCACAACTCCACTTCTGGTTTTCTAGTGGTTTATTAGAGATAAGATTCTCCCGGACTTTCCTGCCCGGACTGGCTTTGAACTGTGATCCTCAGATATCAGCCTCCTGAGTAGCTAGGATTACAGGTTTGAACCACTGGCACCTAGCTTTGCTATGTTTAGAATATTTTTGCCTTATCAGAACTAACACTGAAACTTCATCATCCAAGGCTTATTAGAAAGAGGCATTGCCTTTAGGAGGTACTTGACAGGTAAGTAGATTACAAGTCCTGGTATGTGTTTGATGAAGAGAATTCTCCCCTCCTTGCCCTTAGATCTCCTATAGTGAAGATACAGCAGCCCCTCTTTGAAGAGTGCAGTGACAAGGTATCATCTTGGAAACAGAGAGCCTGGGTCCAAACCAAAAGAGACCTCGAGCTTGGATTTCCTAGCCTTCAGAAAAAATGCTATTATTTCATAAAAAGCAACAAAAAAGGCATTCACAAGTTCATAAATGATAGGATATTTTTATCAGTAGGGATTGTATTTTATTTGTGAGAACCAGTTCCTGCTGTGGTGTCATATCTAAACTCCTAGACTATGGTTCCAAGTCTGGAAACCTAGCACTATGTTTATTTTCAATGAGTCACTTGTTCCCTTCATTGCATTTATCAATGATAACAACAGGAAAACTCTGGAACATTCTGGGATAGATGGTGGAACTAGTTTTGTTGCATTTTTGAGGTAGGAGTCACATAAAAATGATTCAGAACAAGTCCACAAACAGTCATAAAGGCTTGAAAAATAACATTGTCTGCTTTTTTTTCTTTTTTTTTATACTGAGTTTGTTAAAGCTGACAACACTGCCATGTACTTTTCAATTAACACTTACATGGAAGAAAATCTTGCAAGTGAAAATTTACAAAAAGCCTTTCCCCCAAATGGTTGAAATATTCTAATAGCAGCAGAAGAACTCTGAATCCTAGAAGGCATCTGATCCTTGAGATAAGAAAAAAAAATTGGCAGAAAAGAGCTAAATAATATGACAAATCTTGTTTACCTGGAAACAGCAGAGAATGAAGTAATTTATCTAGAAATACATGAAGTACTTGCAGCCCCAGTTTACTACTCTTATTAGAGACCATAATGTAATATACTATCATAAAAAATCTAATAGACATAGTCTTCTTATTCTAGGGCTAGACGTCTAGGACAAACAGAAGTTCCAAGAATCTGAAGCCTATTTAAAATGCAGTCCAAATGACAGCCATGTTCTATAGAAAGTGGGTTCAAAGCCAAAGGAGGAAGAGCACTGTGACTGTGAGCATCACAGGCAGGTAATGGAAGAGAATGCCAAAAGAAAATACCAAAAAAAGCAGGAACCTGAATACGTTTCGTTCATGGCCTGTCTAATATGCAACAGGCTCAAACTTAATTTTGGAAGCCATAAACATCAATTCCTGGTTGCATTTGCAAGAATTCTGTCCCGGCAAACTGAGGATGACATTTTTTGTTGAAAGTGACATTCCTTCAGAAGAATAAACAGATGTTATAGACTATTAAGAATGCTAACAGATGTTATAGATGTTAAGGATTAAGAAGACAATGATCTCGTTTTCTTATTGTGAAAATACTGTACAGAGGGGTTACAATTACATGGGCAAGATAATGAGTACATTTCTTACTAAGCATTGTAGCCTGCTCCTTGGTTTCCCCTTCCTATCCCTTCACATCCTCCCCCCCTCCGCCACCTCCACCAAATTCACCGCTCCCTATACCCCCATCACCAAAGTTGTAAAGTTAATTTTTCGATATAATGACTTGTACAGCTCATTGTTGCAATAGGTCAAACTGTATCTCTATTTAAACGATTTGTTTGTTCCCTTCACCTCCACAAATTATACCAACATCAAATACAGTGAAAGCAGGGGTTATAGCATGGGGGAGGGACATACAAAGCAACAAAGAAATCATCTTATAAATATGTTAGAAACAATCACATGAAAGAAAAAAATTGAATATATATCTTAGGGTTCATTTCCCTAACATCAACATAACTGACCTTTTATGCTTCACTCAGACATATACTAGTTTTTGCAAATAAGGGAAACTATGGGAACTATGTTTCTTTGTGCCTGGATTACTTCACCTAATGTAATTTTTTTTAAGTCTTTCCATTTCCTAACAAATGAGGCAATGTCATTCTTTCTGATGGAGGCAGAGAATTCAATTGTGTACATATACGACATTTTCTTGATCCATTCATCTACTGAGGGGCATCTGGGTTGGTTCCATATCTTAGCAATGGTAAATAATGCTGAAATAAACATATTTGTGCTGATAGCTTTAGTGTGGTCTTGTTGGTGATCATTTGAGTAAATGCCCAAAAGTGGGACTGCTGGGTCATAGGGGAGCTCTATGTGGAGTCTTTTGAGGAACCTCCATACTGCTTTCCAAAGTGGTTGAACAAGTTTACACTCCAACCAACAATGCAGTAAGGTTCCCATCTGTCCACATCCCCTCCAGCATCTGCTGTTATTAGAGTTCTTGGTTATAGCCATTCTAACTGGGGTGAGGTGATATCTCAATGTTGTTTTGATTTGCATTTCTTTTATGGCTAGAGAGGTTGAGCTTTTCTTCCTGTGTCTATTGGAAATCCTTCTTTCCTCTTCAGAGCAGTTTCTCTTTAAGTCTTTAGGCCACTTATTTATTGGGCAGTTGTTTCTTTGAAGATTTGTTGTTGGGGGATTTAATTTTTTGATTTCCAGCTATATTTTAGATATGAGACCCTTGTCCATTGTATGGCTAGTGAAGGACTTCTCCCAAACCGGGGGTTTCTATTGATCTTTCTAGCTATATCCTTTGCCATACAGAAGCTCTGCAATTTCATGCAACCCCATTTGTCCAATCTTTCTTTTATTTGTTGAGTTTCTGGATCTCTATTAAGAAAATTTCTGCCTGTGCCAAGGAGACCTACGCTTTGTCCTCTATTCCATCCAGTAATGTTTTCAGAATGTCTGCTTTGACTCTGACGTCTTTGATCCATTTGGAATTGATTCTCGGGCCAGGTGATATATAAGTATCTAGCTTTAGTTTTCTACAAGTAGTTAACAATTTTTTTTCCAGCACCATTTACTGAAGAGGCTGTCTTTCTTCCATTCTATTGTTTTAGCTCCCTTATCGATGATTAGTTGGCTATAGGTCTGTAGGTTCATTTCTGGGTTTTCAATTCTATTCCATTGGTCCTGAGGTCTGTTCTTGTGCCAATACCAAGCTGTTTTTACTACTATGGCTTTGTAGTAGAGTTTGAAAATTGGTATTGATATTCCTCCAGCAGTGTTCTTTCCGTTGAGGAGCGTTTTTGCTATTCGGGGTCTTTTATTGTTCCATATGAATTTTTGGATTGCCTTTTCTATTTCCTTGAAGAGTGAGGTTGGAATTTTGATAGGTATCGCATTGAATTTGTAGATAGCCTTGGGAAGTATTGCAATTTTCACGATGTTGATCTTTCCAATCCAGGAGCATGGGAGTTTTTACCACTTTCTAGGTTCTATTTTGATTTCCTTTTTCACGTTTTTAAAGTTCTCATCATAGAGGTCCTTCATTTCTTTGGTTAAGTTAATTCCTAGGTAATTTATTTTTTGTGGGGCTATTACTAATGGAGTTGCTTTCCTAATTTCAGCCACACTTTTCTCATTGTTGGCATACAGAAAAGCCATTGATTTTTGGGGTTAATTTTTTACCCTGCTACTTTGCCAAACTTTTGATTCAGTTTGAGTAATTTGGGAGTGGAATCTCTGTGATTCTTTAAATACAAGATCATGTCATCTGCAAAAAGGGAGAGTTTAACTTATTCTTTCCCTATTTAGATCCCATTTATATTTGCATCTTGTCTTATTGCTGTATCTAGGCATTCTAATAGTAGTTTGAAGGGAAGTGCAGCGAGTGGAATTCCTTGTTTTGTTCCAGAGTTAAGACGAAATGGCTTTTGTTTCTCACCATTAAGTATAATGCTGGCTGTAGGTTTGTCATATACAGCCTTTATTGTATTGAGGAATGTTCCATGGATCCCTAATTTTTCCAGAACCTTCATCATAAAGGGGTGTTGGCTCTTGTCAAATGGTTTTTCTGCATCTGTTGAGATAACTTTGTGGTTGTTATGCTTTCTCCTGTTGATGAGATGAATAATATTAATTGATTTGCATATTTTGAACCAGCTTTGCATCCCTGAAATGAATCCTGTTTCATCGTATGATTTTTTTGGATGAATTGTTGAAGTCCATTGGCCAAAATATTGTTGATAAGTTTTGCATCAATGTTCATCAAAGAAATGTGCCTATAGTTCTCTTTTTTTGATGAGTCCCTGCCTGGTATGGGGATGAGGGTATGATGGCATCATAGAATGAGTTTGATAGTGAACTTTCTTTTTCAATTTCATTGAAGAGTTGGGGGAGTATTGGTGTGAACTCTGCTTTGAAGTCCTTTTAGAATTCTGGTCCTGGGCTTTTCTTAGATGGGAAGTTTCTTATTGCTGTTTCTATTTCAATGCTTGATATGGGCCTGTTAAGATGGTTTAACTCATCTTGGTTTACTTTTGGCATGTCAATATTCGCTAGAAAAAGGTCCATTTCTGCCAAGTTGTCACACTTATTAGCATAAAGTTTTGAGAAGTATTACCTTATAATATTCTGAATCTTGGTTGTTTCTGTGGTGATGTTTCTGGGTGTGTTCTCTTCTTTTTCTGATAAGATTTGATAAGGATCTGTCAATTTTGTTAATTTTTTCGAAGAACCACCTCTTTGTTATGTTTATCCTGTATATGTTTTTTTTCTAATTCTAGTTCATTTAATTCTGATTTAATTTTAATTATTTCTTTCCATCTACTGGATTGGGGTTTATCTTGCTGCTAATTTTCAAGGAGGTCCAGATGTGTCATTAAACTGTTAGTTTCAGATCTCTCCAATTTGTTGATGTAGGAACTCAGAGCTATAAACTTGCCTCTGAGTACTGCCTTTGCTGTGTCCCATAGGTGCTGTTAATTTTTGTGTTCATTTTTGTTGAATATCTTGAACATTTGAATTTCCTTTCTAATCTCTTGCATGACCCACTCGTGATTCAGCAGTGTGTTGTTCTGCCTCCATGTGTTACAGGACTTTGGTGGTTTTTGGTGTTGAGTTCTAATTTTATTCCCTTGTGGTCTGAGAGAATCCAAGGTATAACTTCAATGTTTCTGAATTTGGACAAGTTTTCTTTCTGACCCAAAAAGTGGTCTATTTTAGAAAATATTCCATGTGCTGCTGAGAGAAACGTGTATTTGGATGCTGCCTGAATCAAATATAAGGTAGATGTCTGTTAAATCTAGTTGATCTATGCAGTTGTTTAGATTCGTGGTTTCTCTGTTGAGTTTTTGACGAGTTAATCTATCTAGTGGGGAGAGTCGTGTGTTAAAATCCCCAATTAATGTCTTTTGATCTATGTGGGATTTGAGGCAAAGTACTGGCTAAATATTGGTGCTCCGTTGTTTGGCGAATAGAGATTTAGAATTGTAATATCCTCCTGAAGGAGTCATCCCTTAATTTGTATGTAGTGACATATTTTATCCCTTGTCAATAATTTTAATTTGAAGTCTATTTTATCTGATATTAGGATTACAACTCCTGCCTGTTTATGGGGGCCGTTTCCTTGGTAGATTTTGTTCCAGCCTTTCACCTTGAAAATGTGTTTGTTTTCATGGGCAAGGTGTGACTCCTGAAGCCCAGCCTGGAGCCATTCTCATGCTTTATGTTTACTGAATTTCCATTGATTGTCAAGGCTGCTATAGGAAGGGGCTGCCTCTGGTTCTGTTTACCCAGTGAACAAAACCACTCCTGTATGGGTGGAGCTTTTTCTGCCTGGGTTGGGTGACTTTTACCTGGGTGTTGCTGAGCCTGCCAAGTCAGGTTAGGTTCCTGTGACCTGCTAAATCAATCTTTTGTTTTCTTCCAAGTCCTGAGTTGGAGCTAGCTGCTCAGCCAGCCCTTTGTCAGTATCAAAGATGGAGGTCTCTGATAGTGGGGATGGGGAGGCATGGCCTTCCCTCCTCTGCTCCCTGAGAAGGAGTGAGGACATCATGTTTCTACTCACGCAAGAGTCTTGGTTCCTGGGTTGTCTCTCTTCTGCGATCTGCAGGATGAAGATGTCTGCTCCTTGTCAGTTCTTGCTGGTGTTGAGTAAATCTGCATGCCCACTGCGTCTGGCACCTGTGTCCCACACTCGCTGTGTTGCAAGTATGGTGGCTATGGACGCTGCCACCTCTGCCGTCACTGCAGCTGCGGCTTCTGGCATTTGCTCAGATCTGTTTCCTTCCTTGGATTTTCCCTCTCTGGCCAAAGTCTCTGTACTGTAGTGGCACACTTGGTGTGATTCCCTGGCTTAAGACTGTTCACTGGAACACTAAACCTGCTTTATATGTGAGAGCTTGTTTAGCCTCCAGCTTCTCCTCTGCCATCTGCCCGGAACCACTGAAGACAATGATCTCTTTCTGAACAGACATCGCTTGGTTGACATATTATTGGGAAAAATAAATGAAATCTTCAAATTCAATTTGTAGAATACCTGAAATGTCTAATGCACAGAACTTCAGACTGCAGTTATATAACAGAATTCTTTCAAAAAAAAAAAGTGACTAGCTATGTAAAAATAATTTTTAAATTAAAATTAATTAATTAAAATATGCACATTTAGTCCTGTAATCATTGTCTTTATTGTCTCAGTAGATACATTGCCCATTAGCATATCTCAGTGACGTCTGTCTTAAGTAGTGTCCTGATCAGATTTATTCACCAAGAGGTATGTATTGCAAATACAATTATTTCATTACGAAAATGATTATGTGAATGAACAGTACACAAACACAAAACCTCCTCTATTTTAAACAGTAAATAACCAAATCAACTTATATCAGTCATGACAAATGTGAAGTGTCATGATTCCTTTTCAATATGCAAATGAAAGATACTAGAATTCTAAAAAGTTCATGAAATCCTGAACAAAGAAAGCATCTTAAAATAAACATAGTGTGTTTCAATTTTCATAGAATGGATTTTTTTCTCCTTTAGTAAAAAAAATAACAAGAAGCTTTAAATTTCTGAATACTAATTTTGACAGGATTTTTAAATGCCAAGTATGTGCTAAATAATTCAAAAATTCACTAAGGTCCCTTTGTGCATCTAATGAAAATCTTATGAATCTTTTGAAAGTTTGGAAACAAATATTTTTCTGAGCATCTAACCATTGATTACAGATTTGAGTATTTCTTTCTTTAATTTTTTAATTTTTATTTTTGTCGGTCATGGGGCTTGAATTCTGGGCTTGGGATGCTGTCCCTCAGCTCTTCAGCTCAAGGAGAGTGCTCTACCACTTGAGCCACAGCGCCACTTCCAATTTTCTAGTGGTTAATTGGAGATGAGTCTCATAGACTTTCCTGCCCGGGCTGGCTTTGAACCGTGAACCTCAGATCTCAGCCAGCTCATTTGCTAGGATTACAGGAGTGAGCCACTGGCGCCCAGCATATTTGAGTATTTCTATACAACATTGCAATTATAATTTAACATAACTGATTCTTTTAATAAATCAAATCTTTGCACAGCAAAGGTCCCACAGATTCAATGACTTACAAAATGTGTTACTAAGTATACAATTAAATTTATTAAAAAATATCAGCACCATGTGCTAACATTTTATGATTTTACACCAGACTAAGACCAGAGCTACTACTATAAGACTTACTCTCTTCATCATGTTTGGACTTATTTTGTCATCTTCCAAGGTTTGTGATAGTCTCACCACATCAGTCAAGGATACCAGTTTGTGGCAGATTGTTTATTGTTTAAACCAAATGACTTAATTTCTTCCTTAAACTTGGATTCAACTCTAAACTTTAGCAATCCATATTTTAAAATGTTTTTCTTCTATGTAACGTGATGGAGCAACTTACTTAAAAGTGAAACTTTTAAGAATTATTATAACATTTTCCAGACAAAAGTATAGCGAAGTATAACATTTCTAACACCCATTCACTACCTCAAACCTACATCAACATTTTTCCAAAATTATTTTATTTCTTCCTACTCTCTTTCTCCTTGAATATTTTAAAGCAATAGCAAAATCATGTTATTCCATGTTTTAACATTTCAAGATGTCTCTGACAATTAAAGGAGTATTATCACAGCTACCCAAATTAGTGAGTCTTTGTTATATTTCAATTAGGAGCCCATTTCCAAATTATCATTACCATTGTTTTATTTCATTTTGTTTTGGGAAATAAGCATAAAAATCAATCTGCTGATATTTATTGGTCTTACTTTTTTGTTTGTTTGCTTATACTGGGATTTGAGTCCAGGGTTTTGTAGTTGCTCGGCAGGTGATCTCCTACTTGAGACATGTCCCAAGCCCTTCTTTTGCCTTCGTTACTTTTTGGAGAGAGTCACCCATTTCCATTTTCTCTCGAGGCCTGCCTTGGACCATCATTTTCCTATCTATGCTTCTTGTATATCTGAGTTTATCTTGTATTGCTCCTATTTGTTGGTCTATTAAGTTGTTTAAAATCTGATGCTCTTTCACTCTCTCCCTTTATGTTTTTAGCTTATTATAGAAATTAGTCAATTATTTTCTTGAATATCTGCAAATGTACGTGGTTATTTCTTCCTATGGCAATTGACTGGTACTAAAGTATTTCCCATTGATTGGAAATGAGCACTAAATACTGAAGTGAATCAGATTCATTATTTGAAGGAGAAAGTGCTCTTAAGGATAAATAATAGGAGGTGCTATTGCTTTAGTAATATATTATGCCAGAAGTTACTGGTGCTGAGACCATCAGTGAATTCAAGGATTTGCCAACTTGATTCCTTTCATTGTAAAGCTCTACATCAAGATTTTAGCTAAAAGTTCTGGCATATATTGATCATCATTACTTAGTGTTTAAATATGACTTTTTTTCCCCTTCACAATTAACTAACTAGAATCTTTCTGTATTCCTTTATAATTTATTTCTTTATAGTTATCTGAAATAACATTTGTAAGTAAATATAGGATAATTGCTTAACTTTTTTTAAAGTTACTAATAGTTAAAATAATGAGTTGATGTTTTAACAATGACATACATATTTCAATGAGTTTGGTATGTGATTTTCATTTTTGTTCCTCTGTCTCCTTTTAAGTACCAACAGAAGCAACTTATGTTACATTGCAATTTTATTCTTGTTAGTTTTACTTTATTTTCCTTTTGTGCACTTTTATTATTATTACAAAGTGATATATGGAGATGTTACAGTTACATAAGTCAGCTAAACATGTTTTGAACAATATCATTACCTTCTGGTTTTCTGGTGGTTGGCCAGAGATCAGAGTCCTGCCCTGGCAGACTTCAAACCTGAGATCTCAACCTCCTGAATAGCTAGGATTATAGGCATGAGCCACTGGCACCTAGATTTTTGCATCCTATTTTTGACATAACCCCATTAGTTTTTGTTTCTTGCTTTCTGATACAAAAATACATCAGATGTTCATACTGAAAGAATACTTCCTGTCCTACACAAAGAACCAACCATTTTCCCAAGAAGCTCTGGGTCCATTTAGGAGCACATTTTTATATGACAATTTGGAATTCTTCATGTTCATTGCATCTGATTTGTCATACTCCCATGCCTTAAAAACACCTGCATTTTTCCTTAGAAGGGAAAATAGCAATCATGAATTCTGCCTAATATTTCTAACTTAAGTTTAAAGACACAAGGTTTTTACTTCAACATCTTTGAATTTCTCTCCTCAGCTTTCTCCTCTTCTTTCATCTCTTTCTCTGAAAATATTTATTACTAATAATATTAAAACATTCATTTGCCTTTTATGTATCCAGAATAACATCACAAATATTACAAACATGACTACAAAAGTGACCACAATTCAAAATATCTTCGTGGTTCAGGGTCTACAACTAAAATGATGCGTTCTACAGTCAGTTACACTAATCATTTTATCTGCATAGTTATGTTGTAAGTTTTACTTTTAAATTTTGTCAAGGTTAACCATAATCCATTGTGCATCTTAAGATATCGACCTGTATTGTTAATATTGTTACACTTCTATATGTTTATTATTATTTTTTAATATTACTAAGATCTTCTAGAGTTGTCTCCAAGGTGGTAGAGAAAAACTGAGTTATCATCATTAATCCCTTCTTGGGTCATTTGACTCCTTTTTCATCCTGAACACAACCTGTCATTCTTCGTTGTGATGTGCAATTGCTGATGCTCAATTCTCCTGAACTGTTGTGACCACCTGGTGTAAACACTAGGCTTTGGTGTAATTTTGGTTTAAGTGCTATTTTTACTGAGACCATCTTAGTATTTTCATATGTTTGGATAAAAATAAGTACTCATATATACTTCCTAAATGGGCAGCAATATACTGAAATCTATTAATATTTTACAATAATTTTTTCCTTCTTTCTACTATATCTTATTCTTCTATCCCCCTCCTTGGACATGAACTCCTTCTCAGTCCTAGTTCTGAAAGAGCAGAGATAAAGGATAGAAGATAAAGGATAGAAGATAAAGGATAGAGGTCAAAACAAGCAGAAATCCAGTTGCTACTATAGTGACAGAAATGAAAATATAATGTTTTTCACTGATTAATACTGATTTCATTTCCCACCTTAAAATTTTTCATGGCAAGCCTTGCCTTTGTTATAAATCATCGTTACTTTGACAAGATTTACTCCTACATTGACAAAAGTTGTTAATGAATACCTTATGGTGACAAGGTAACAATACTGACAGAGGCTATATCTTTGATCAAAAGGACTGAATTTTTCTAAGAATACCTTTCCTCTCATCTAACAATTATTAGACACTTACATGTCAAGCACTGGGCTTAGAGCTAAGAGTACGAAAGTAAGAAAGCTGACGGTAAATAATTTAGATATTTTCCTGTCAGAAATTTATACAATTAAAAAGGGCATGTTCTGATATTTATAATTCTATAAAGGTCATATTTTCATAAAAGAAGGGATCTTGGGTATTGAAAATTGATTCTTATTCAGGACAGGGAAATGAATGTATCTTTGCAATGGTTAGGAACATTCTTACTTTTCCTCATCTTTTTATAAACCTTATTAACTCTAGAAGAAATATAATGCTACCTGACAAACTAAATTCCCAATCAAAAAAGCAATATATGACTCCAATTAGCATTTTAAATATAAAATTCTTTCAAAAGTTTTCTCTCTACTTGAGAATTTTGTGAGTGGTTTTCAGAAATTGATGAGAAATATGTTTGAGAGTGTGTGATTTGCAGGACCACTGTACGCTCAACAGTTGGACGTTTTAGAGTATATTTGTGTGGATTAATTTCACCTATTTCTCCTCACTTGTTTGTAATCAGTATGGAAATTTCCAGGAACTTAGAACTTCAAAAGCCATAAACATTCACTTTCCCACTCTAGATTTCTACTCGACATTGCTGATTTAATGTCTAGTAGAAATGATTACCACTGTCACCTGCTAAATGCAGACAAAGCTTTTGTGCTTTTAGGTCATGTTGGCTTACCAATAGCATGATCCTTTGGAGATAATATAAACAGATTACAGAATAATTTGCTCCTTTTTCCCTCCTGGTAATAGACATATCCAACCCAAAATTTCTTCATATTCCCTTGTTTTTCTTTTGTAGCAAAAACTCTTGCTATGAAATATAAACATCTTAAATTTTGGCATATGCAATATTGAATTGTTTACTACAAGCACCATATTGTAAACCAATCTCCAGAACATACTTATCCAACATAAAGTTTTTTTCTTACTGGGCACCAGTGGCTCATGCCTGTAATATTTGCTACTCAGGAGGCTGAGATCTACAGATCCTGGTACGAAGTGAGCCCTGGCAAGAAAGCCCATAAAACTCATCTCTAATTAAGTACTAAGAAATTTGTAATTGGAGATGTGGCTCAAATGGTAGAGCATTAGACTTGAGCAAAATAGCATCCAGGCCTTGAGTTAAAGTCCCAGGATAGCCACAAGAAAAAATAATCCCAATCATTATTCTCATCAAGCAACTTTCCACTTTCCCCTTCCCCTCAGTTGTTGGAAACCACCACTATGTTCCCTGTCTCTGTAGGTTTGATCATTATAGCTACCTCACAGAAGCCAAATCTGGTAGGCATTCTTCTGTGACTGGCCTATTTCACTTAACATAAAGTCCTCCAGTTCACACCTTTTGGGGAATGTAGCAGAACTTATTTTTTTTTATTGTAAAGATACTCTACAGACGGGCTATGGTTACATGAATAAGGTAATGAATACATTTCCTATCGAGCATTGTTACTTGTTCCTTTGTTTTTCCCCTACTATTCCTTCCTTCCCCATCTCCCGAACTCCTCCCTCTCCCCGACACCGAAGTTGTACAGAGTTGTAAAGTTCATTTTCAACAAAGTGTCTTGTACATCTCATTGTTACAATGGGTGAAACTGTATCCTTGTTTCAGCACTTTGTTATTTCCCTTCCGCTCCTCACATTAGAAGATGCAGAGCACTGAAATCAAATAGAGTGACAACAGGGGTTATACCATGATGGAAAGAACATACAAAAAATTCACCTAGTAAATTAAAAACAACAGCGAGAAAGAAAAAACCTCTTTTGTCCCCATCTTGGGGTTAATTTCGCTTAGGGTCATCTTCTATGGCCACATGTGCACAGCTTTTGACCTTTTCTGTAGCAGAATTTTTTAAGGCTCACTTATATCCCTTTGTATGTACATGCTGTATTTTCTGCATTCATCTATTGGGGAATGCTTGGTTTGATCCATTATATTGGCTATTGTGAATAATTTTGCAAAGAACATGAAATATTGATGTGTATTTGGGATCCTGATTTTGTTTTATTTATTTTTTATTGTGAAAATACTGTACAGAGGGTTACAATTACATGGGAAAGATAATGAGTACATTTCTTTTCTTTTCTTTTTTTGGGGGGGAGTCCGGTCATGGAGCCTGAACTCTGGGCCTGGACACTGTCCCTCAGCTCTTCAGCTCAAGGCTAGCACCCTACCACTTGAACCACAGCGCCACTTCTGATTTTTTCTTTTTGCTTATGTGGTGTTGAGGAATCGAACCCAGGGGCTCATGCTTGGAAGGTAAGCGCTCTACCACTGAGCCACCGTCCCAGCCCATGTGTACATTTCTTATCAAGCATTGTAGCCTCTTGTAGCCTACTCCTTTGTTTCCCCTCCCCATCCCTTCCCATCTTATCCCCTCCCTCCCACCCAATCCTCCCCTTCACTCCCCCCCCCCCCACCCCGCACCAAGTTTGTAAAGTTTGTTTTAGACATAACGATTTGTACGTCTCTTTGTTGCAATGGGTCCACCTGTATCCCTATTTAAACAATTTGTTTTCCCCTTCCCCTACACAAATTATACCAACGTCAAGTACAGTGAAAGCAGGGGTTATACTGTAGGGGAGGGACATACATAGCAACAAAGAAATAATCTTATAAATGTGTTAGAAACTATCTCATGAAAGAAAAAAAACATTTGAATACATATCTTAGGGTTCATTTCCCTAACATCACCTTATCTGAACTTTTCTGCTTGACTCAGACATATACTAGATATTGCAAATAAGGGAAACCATGGGACCTATGTTTCTTTGGGCCTGCCTTAATTCTCTTAATATAATTTGTTCCAATCTTTCCATTTCCTAACAAATGTGGCAATGTCATTCTTTCTGATGGAGGCAGAGAATTCCATTGTGTATATATACCACATTTTCTTGAACCATTCATCTACTGAGGGGCATCTGGGTTGGTTCCATATCTTAGCTATAGTAAATAATGCTGCAGTAAACATTGTCGTACTGGTAGCTTTAGTGTGGTGTTGTTCATAAACATTTGGGTAAATGCCCAAAAGTGGGATTGCTGGGTCATAGGGGAGTTCTATGTGGAGTCTTTTGAGGAATCTCCATACTGCTTTAAAAAGTGGTTGAACAAATTTACACTCTCACCAACAATGAATTAAGGTTCCCTTCTGTCTACATCCCCTGCAGCATCTGTTATTATTAGACTTCTTGATTTTAGCCATTCTAACTCTAGTGTGGTGGTATCTCAATGTTGTTTTGATTTGCATTTCTTTTTTTGGGGGGTGGTCTGGTCGTGGGGCCTGAACTCTGGGCCTGGGCACTGTCCCTCAGATCTTCAGCTCAAGGCTTGCGTTCTACCACTTGAGCCACAGCACCACCTCGGGCTTTTTTTTTTCTGTTTGCTTATGTGGTGATGAGGAATCGAACTCAGAGCCTCATACATGCAAGGCAAGCGCTCTACCACTGAGCAACCTTCCCAGCTCCTGCATTTCTTTATGGCTAGGGAGGTTAAGCATTTCTTCATATGTCTATTGGCCATCCTTCTTTGCTCTTCAGAGAAGTTTCTCTTTAAGTCTTTAGCCCACTTGTTTCTTTGAAGATTTGTTGTTGGGGGATTTATTTTTTTTGAGTTCAAGGTATGTTTTAAATATGAGACCCTTGTCCGATGTATGGCTAGTGAAGATTTCTCCCAATCCGTCGGTATTCTATTGATCTTGCTAGCTATGTCCTTTGCCATGGAGAAGCTCTGCAATTTCATGCAATCCCATTTGTCCAACCTTTCTTTGATATGTTGTGTTTCTGGGTCTCTATTAAAAAAATTTCGGCCTGTGCCACTGAGACCTAGGGTTTATTTCTACTACATCCTGTAATGTTTTCAGAGTGTCTGCTTTGACTCCAATGTCTTTGATGGGATCTTGATTTTAATCAATTAGATATATATCCAAATGTAGAATTACTAATCATATAGAAGTTTTATTTTTAGTTTTATGAGGCATCTTCATACTGGTTTCCATAGTTATTGCACCATTTTGAATTACCATCCAGAGAGAACAAAGGTTCTGAGATCTAGGTTCTGAATTCTCTATCTGATTGACAATAGTTGTTTTTACTCCTCTTATCTGTTTTCTTATCTTTTTTATAATAGCCATCTTAACAGCAATAATATCTTAAGATAATTTTACTTGCTTTTCCCTGATAATGATGGGGAACATACTCTCAAAGACTAATGATGATGATTTGTATGACTTCTTTGGATAAACATCTGTTTAAACTGACATTAAAAACAGTTCACACATATAGATTGCTTCTTTTTATTTCTCATACAGGGAATATTTAAAGCAGAATAATTTGAGACTCAGGAGAGTCATAAAAGTTTACATTGCCTTCCTGGACTCTGAAATTGGGGAAATACTACCAATTTTGCGTAAAAATCCCTTGAGTTTTTCTTTGTCCCCAAAATAGTAAGTGAAAAGAATTTCAACAGCATGTTGGTAAGAGCTATGAGTCAATTATTAATGGTATACATAATGGATAATAGCTTTTCCTGAAAACGCATGTAATGGTCATGGACAATATTAGAACAAAGCAAGTGAAAACCTTTGGATACTGTAAATCATTCGGAGCAAAGCCTCAGTGATGTTCTCATTTATTTATTTTATTTTTCTTAGGTTTCTATGGGAAACTTTACCAAAAGAGAATATTTTGTTTTATTTTAAAATAGAATGTTAACCATTTGTTTATCTATGCAAACCAAAAATGTTTGATAGATTTCTGAACCCTGAATAAAATATAATTTTATCATTATTCATCTCCTTAAAAAGTCAAAATCACTAGAGACAACATTCCAAAAGCTTTTGCAAATGTGCATTTGAGAAGAAAATTATTTCTCATCTCTCAAATAAAAAGGCTTAAATTATTTATTTTAGAAGTGAAATCCCAGGCAATACCCATCTTAAGGCATTTAATATTTCAGAAATCTGGCTAAAATTTTAATTCAACTAAGTTTTATTTTCATATGTTTCATGGTTTTTCTTAAAACAGAATATTTAAAAACATACAAAACACAAAAACATGCATAGACTTGTCAGGTAGCCACTGACTCATGTCTCATGCCTGTAATTGTAACTATTCAAGAGGCTGAGATCTGAGGATCACAATTTGAAGACAGCCAGGACAGCGAAGACTTTATCTCCAGCTAACTAGGAGAAGTTATATTTGGAACTTCTAGAGCGCCAGCCTTGAGCAATAAGCTTATGGGGTATAACCCTGGGCTTGAGTTCAAGTCCCAGTGCCCAGTGACAACAGCGCGTGCACACACACACACACACACACACACACACACACACACACACACACACAGATCATCTATGAATCAGCCACCTATAAAAAAAAATTAATTTTCCAGAAAACAGCTTTTATTTCTATTTCATTTATGCAAATCTTTGTTGCCCATTCCTATTCCTATGATAATTTGTTTTCCATATATCCCATATTCCTCTTCAGAGAACTACAATGAACTACAGTTACTCTTTATGGCTATATACACTTGTTTATTTCAACTTATTAAATATATATGCAACAATAGTGGCTGCCTTTAGTTAAATATTTTATCCTCACTGTTAACCCTACCATCTTGCTCCAGGAAGCCCATCTGTCTTTCTTTCATCATTTTCTTTGATAGGAAATGGCTTTATGGAAACAGCCACTTTTTCACTCATTTGTTTTTATCATATCATGTCATTTTAGTTTGCTTTCTTGGCAGGCGCGTCTTGTCTGGACCAATTCTGTAGTCAGACTTCCAGCTACCATGGCAGTGCTTCATGAGCTGTACCTCTGAATAATGTAAATTCTCACCATCCTTTGTAACCTCACAGCATATAATAATAAAGAATCAAAATACAATATAACCTCCTCCTCTATGTTCTGCAATATATAGCCTCGAAATTGTTTCTAATTCTTTCTTTTCATAAAATTTAAAGACAACATGTCATCAGGCAGAGCTAACTATTGTTCCCATAGCTAAAAATATGTTCTTCAAATTAGATTGAAAATTGAGAAAATGGATTTCCTTTTTCACTTGGATAGTTGACTTTTCTAAGACTAGTTCTAAAAGTTGTAGGCTTAAAACCTAAAATGGGAGATTGAAATTCTTTATACAATCATTTTATTATGAGCACCCAACAGCCCAATAGCTTACCTTGGAGTATATGAAAAAGCTGAACCTTCAAAATAAATTATTGTTTTGTAATACCACACTTTCATCATTTGAAATTCTTTACTTCAAAAAGGTTCTAGAAAACCAGTTGCCTGTAAATTTAAGATATTCCTGTATACACATCCGCCACTCTAACAAGGATGATAAAGGATGACAAATTTTAAGCTTATTTTATTTGGAAGCATTGTTAATTGAAGGCACTGAGAAACAATGACAATTACCAAGCAACAAATTAGCATAACTCTTTTAGATCTAGACGTTATTTTATAAAGCAAAGGTCAAACATTTGTTCAAAAGCTGAAAAGAACCAATCATTTTTTTCTCTTTTCTTCCTTTTCCTTTGCTTGAGACATTTAAAACTACAGGGCTATCAAATGAAAATCTAGCTTCTGGCTTCTCCTCAGGAAAACAAAACCAAACGAAACAAAAGAACAAAACGCAGAAGATCTAGCAAGTCATATTTCCATGGGCAACAAGCAGCTTGGGATTGAGTAGCTGAGTCTTTCGGGTAAATTATGATTTGTGCCGTACTGCACAACAACCCAAACAAATCCAATCCCTGAAATTACTTTATCATTTGGTTTAGGGTCTGCTCTAAATTCACATGTTGTCTCACTAAGATCCTTTATTGACTACATTTCCAAAGAGCCTATGTTTAAATGAGATCATACTCCCAGGTACGCAAAGATAATAGAAGGGTCAGACTTTGTACCTATTTTTGAAGGTCACAATTTAAACCATTAAATATTTATTTATCTTTTTTACGGATGTAAGTAAATCTGTGTCCTATTTTTGTTTTAACTATTTAAGCTTATTTTCTAATTTAAAAGCAAGTACTGAATAAACTCGGGCTGTAACTGTGAAGTTTTACTTTGATTCTGAATCTAGGATCAGTGCTTGATTATCAACAGTTGAAGCCAATAAGCCACCTGTTAACCATAGAGTAAACTGCACTGAAGGAACTGTTACCATCTAAGCCACATATTTTAGTTCTGAAATGACAGAGTAACTGTTATTTTTCTATCTTGGCCAATGTTTTTGAAGAGGAGTTTCATAGTATAATAGTCAGCTGGAAGGCTAATGCATCTTTGACTTTACAAAAATCCGTGACAAAGTACTTAGAAATTTAAAATGGCTTAACTTTTGAATAGCTTAAAATAGCCCATTATGGGAGTACTTACAGCACAAAATTTGGCAAATGCTGCAAATCAAGGTCCTTCCTCCCCAGAGTCACTACTAACTTCAGGTTATCAAATAATCTGTTGGTAGTTTGGAAATTTCAGAGAAAAGGTAATTAAAAACTTAATTTTTCTCAGGTACATTTCATTAATGTAAAATGCAAGAGCAGTTATTTTAGTCCCCAAACTAGTACTTCCTATTATTATTCCTTAAGTGATGCTTAAGATCATGGAAGATAGGTACAAACTTAAAAAGATGAATTGATCTCAGAGAATAAATTTTTAAATCATTTGCCGGAGACTGGACTTGTTGCCACACTGTTATTGACTACAGAAATAATGACCCAATTTCAGAAATTATTCATATTTTTCTGATGAACATGGCAATAGAAATATCACTATTCATCAGACATACAAAAAATATTCCAGTGTAAAGTTTGAAATTTAATGTGCATAGGTTTATTTGCAAGCAAAAATAAAACAAACAGAATTAGATTTCCAATGCCTGTAATTCTAGCTACTCAGGAGGATGAGATCTGAGGATCATGGTTTGAAGCCAGCCTGAACAAGAAAGTTGGTGTGATTGTTATTTCCAATTAGTCACCAAAACCCTGGAGTGGAGCTATCAAGTGATATAGCAGTAGCCTTGAGCACAAAAGTTCAGGGATAGTTCAGTCCCTGAGTTCAAGCCCAGAACCAACACACACACACACACACACACACACACACACACACACACACACACACACACACACACACAACCCATAGGCTGGGAATGTGGCTTAGTGGTAGAATGCTTGCATGAAGTTCTGGGTTCAATTCCTCATTGAAGGCCAGAAGTGTTGCTGTGGCTCAAGTGGTAGAGTGCTATCCTTGAGCAATAGAAGCTCAGGGACATTGCACAGGACTTGAGTTCAAGAGTTAGGACTTGCAAAAAATAATCCACAATTAGAAATATTTACAAAATAGATTTTTGAGCAAGAAATATAGAAAAATCTATCCCTGAGAGTTCCGGGAAAATGGCGGAGGAGAAGCTGGAATTTGAACAAGCTCTCGCATAGAAAGCAATTTTAGAGTTCCAGTGAACAGCCCTAAGCCAGAGAATCACACCAAGTGTGCCATCACAGGAAAGAGAGTTAGGCAAGAAAGGGGAAGCCAAGGCAAGGAGACACATCTGAGCGCTTGCCAGCAGCAGGGTCACAGCGGCGACCACAGGGCACCCATACCTGAGCCACAGAGAGTCCGGGATGGAGGAGCCAGACCCAGCGGGTGAGCAGATTCTACTCAACACCTGCAAGAACCGACAAGGAGTGGACATCTTCATCCTGCAGTATGCAGACCAGAGACGACCCAGGAACCAAGACTTGGCATGAGTAGAAGCCTGACGTCCTCAATCCTTCTCAGGGAGCAGAGGAGGGAAGGTCAACCCTCCCCCCCAGCACCGGTGATCTCCATCTTGGATACCGATAAAGCTCGGAGGAGCTGCTAGCTCCAGCTCAGGCCTTGGAATAAAACGAGTCATTTAGCAGGTCACAAGAACTTAACAGCGAAGTGACCTGCCAGACTCAGCTCCATCCAGGGAAGTCACCAGCTCAGGCGCCAGCCATAGG
The DNA here is from genome assembly GCF_019054845.1 of Dipodomys spectabilis. Classification (NCBI taxonomy): domain Eukaryota; kingdom Metazoa; phylum Chordata; class Mammalia; order Rodentia; family Heteromyidae; genus Dipodomys; species Dipodomys spectabilis. The sequence continues at coordinate 10,573,062 of NW_024870978.1, read as the reverse complement.
AGAGGCTTTCCTCACTGGGTAACCAGAGCCAGAGGCTGCCTCTCCCTCTAGCAGCCTCCACAATCAATTGAAAAACAGAAACCCTGAGAATGGCTCCAGGCTGGGCTCTGTGAGTTTTTCACAAAATAGCCCCAGGGAAAAGCTACTGTTTGTTGGAAGGCCTCAACTCTACCCAGAAACTAGCCTCATCACTGCATCCCCCTCTTTTGTGATTCTCAAAGCAGATCACCGTACCATTAAACTAACCTGGGAAGAGGAATCTCAAAATCTTGGGTAAAGCAGAGCATTTTTCTGCCTGTTCGAACAAACTGACTTAAGAAACCAATCAAGCCACAGGACCTCAAGCAGACCAGAGACTCCAACAAGAGGTAGGTTACAGACACAAGGGAGATACAGGATTCTTCCGACTCCTCCCGAAAAAATAAAAAAAAAAAAAAATCAAAGAACTATTTTTTTTCTTCTTCCTCTATTTTTTTTTTTTGGTATCTTATATATATAATTTTTTTTCTTTTCTAAAACTTTTCAATTTTTAATTTTCGCCTTTTTTGAAAAAAAAATTGTTTTCCAGTGACTTTTTTTTCCTCTTATAATTTCCACTTCATTCCCACCTAGTAATAGAATGCCTAGCTACAGCAATAAGACAAGATGCAGACATAAAGGGGATCCAAATAGGGAAATGAGAAATAAAACTCTCCCTCTTTGCAGAGGACATGATCTTTTATTTAAAGAATCCCATAGACTCCACTCCCAAATTACTCAAGCTGATTCAAAACTTTGGCAAAGTAGCAGGTTATAAAATTAACCCCCCAAAATCAATGGCTTTTCTGTATGCCAACAATGAGAAAAGTGTGGCTGAAATTAGCAAAGCAATTCCATTTTTAACAGCCCCACAAAAAATAAAATACGTAGGACTTAACTTAAGCAAAGAAGTGAAGGACCTCTATGATGAAAACTTTAAAATCTTGAAAAAGGAAATCAACACAGAACTTTAAAAATGACAAAACCTCCCATGCTCCTGGATTGGAAAGATTAACATCGTGAAAATGGCAATACTTCCAAAGGCTATCTACAAATTCAACGCAATTCCTATCAAAATTCCACCCTCATTCTTCAAGGAAATAGAAGAGGTAATCCAAAAATTCATATGTAACAATAAAAGACCCCGAATAGCAAAACGCTCCTCAACGGAAAGAACACTGCTGGAGGAATATCAATACCAAATTTCAAACTCTACTATAAAGCCATAGTAATCAAAACAGCTTGGTATTGGCATAAGAACAGACCTCAGGACCAATGGAATAGAATTGAAAACCCAGAAATGAACCTACAGACCTATAGCCATCTAATCTTCGATAAGGGAGCTAAAACAGTAGAATGGAAGAAAGACAGCCTCTTCAGTAAATGGTGCTGGCAAAATTGGTTAACTACCTGTCGAAAACTAAAGCTAGATCCTTATATATCACCCTGCACCAGAATCAACTCCAAATTGATCAAAGACCTTGAACTTAAAGCAGACACTCTGAAAACATTACAGGATGGAATTTGAGAAACCTTAGGTCTCCTTGGCTCAGGCCGAAATTTTCTGAATAGAGACCTGGAAACACAACAAATCAAAGAAAGGTTGGACAAATGGGATTGCATGAAGTTACAGAGCTTCTGCATGGCAAATGACATAGCTAGCAAGATCAATAGAAAGCCCACGGATTGGGAGAAGATCTTTACTAACCATACAATGGACAAGGGTCTCATATCTAAAATATACTTGGAACTCAAACAATTAAACCCCCCAGCAACAAATCCTCAAAGAAACTACTGCTCAATAAATAATTGGGTGAAAGACTTAAAGAGAAACTTCTCTGAAGAAGAAAGAAGTATGGCCAATAGGCACATGAAAAAATGTTCAACATCCCTAGCCATAAAAGAAATGCAAATCAAAACAACATTGAGATATCAACTCACTCCAGTTAGAACGACAAAAATCGAGAACTCTAACAACAACAGATGCTGGAGGGGATGTGGACAGAAAGGAACCTTACTTCATTGTTGGTGGGAATGTAAACTTGTTCAACCACTTTGGAAAGCAGTATGGAGGTTCCTCAAAAGACTTCACATAGAACTCCCCTATGACCCAGCTATCCCACTTTTGGGCATTTACCCAAATGTTTACAAACAAGACCACACTAAAGCTACCAGCACAACTATGTTTATTGCAGCATTATTTACCATAGCTAAGATATGGAACCAACCCAGATGCCCCTCAGTAGAGGAATGGATCAAGAAAATGTGGTATATATACACAATGGAATTCTATGCCTCCATGAAAAAGAATTACATTGCCCCATTTTTTAGGAAATGGAAAAAATTATATTAAGTGAAGTAATCCAGGCCCAAAGAAACATAGGTCCCATGGTTTCCCTTATTTGCAATATATGAGTCAAGCAGAAAAGGCCAGATAATGTGATGTCAGGAAAATGAACCCTTAGATATGTATTTTAATGGTTTTTTCTTTCATGCACCTGTTTCTAACGCATTTATAAGATTATCTCTTTGTTGCTTTGTATGTCCCTCCCCCACAGTATAACCCCTGCTTTCACTATATTGGATGTCAGTATAACTTGTGGAGGAGATGGGGAAAAACCAGTTGTTTAAGGATACAGGTGGACCTGTTGCAACAATGAGAAGTACAATTTGTCATGTCCAAAACGAGCTTTACAACGTCGGTGCGGGGGGAGAGGGGAAGGGGTGGGGAAATGAGTAGGTTTGGGATTGGGGGGGGAGTGAGGAGGGAGGCTGGGAAGGGATGTGAAGGGTAAACAAAGGAGGAGGTTGCAATGCTTGGTAAGAAATGTACGCATTATTCTGCCCATGTAATTGTAACCCCTCTGTACAGTATGTTCACAAATAAAATAAAATTAAATTAAAAAAAAAGAAAAAGAAAAATCTATCACTTCGTGTGGGTTTGCTCCTGAGAGGACCTAGCACCACAAAGCTCTTCCATTTTCAAAAAATACATAGCCACATTTCTGTCAAACCAACTACAGTTTAGCAGAATAAGTTCAAAATAATGATTCCATCATAAAATTGATTAAGTCAATCAATATAAGGATACAGGCCTGCCTGGTATCATTCCCCATTGCACCTTTCACAGGAAAAAAAATGTAGAGGTTTGGTTGTCACTGAGATGCTTGTTAAATTTGCTACAAATTTAACAAGTACCATGCTCACAGGGAAACACAAAAATATCAATTATGTAATGATACTATTAAATGGACTTTATATTACAATCCCATGACAGAGCAATGGCTGTGGCATGCTCACAATGTGTGCTGGGATCAGGGTTATGTGTGTGTGTATAGAAAGGTGTATCTTTAGACATGTAGAGAAATCACACCCAAAGGCCTTCTCTGTGGAAGTGCTGTAAATTATCATCCTGATTTTTTATCTTAACTCAGTATTGAAGGAAATGATTGAGATAGAAAAGATGGTTTATATTTTATTATATCTGCCAGGTACTGGATTTAGGGAAGTAGGGATAGGTGACTGATGAAGCAGATAAAATGTCTTATTCTAATGTTGGACCATGTGGAAGTAAACATAGAAACCAAACAAGAGCTTCTACCCTAAGGGAATCACAATTTCCTATAGTTAAGCTTGTTATTTTAGATGACAGTAAGTAGTGTGGAAAAAATGAAGACAGTGTGAGCAGAGAGACAGAAATTGGGGTTATAGAAGGGTCTAGGGACAAGGTAGTAGGAGGTAAGGGAAGATTTCTCTGGGACGATTGCTTAGGTGCTGTGGAGGAAAATTGGTATATAACAGAGTACTGCTACCTGTTCCAAGGGCAGGTGATCACAGAGGTTTTGAAAAGTTAAAAATATTTGTTATAGGAGGGTGCCAGCGGCTCAGACCTGTATTCTAAGCTGCTCAGGAAGCTGCGATCTGAGGATCACAGTTCAAAGTGAGCCTAGGTAGGCAAATCCAAGAGACTCTTATCTCCAATTAACCCACAAGAAGTCAGAAGTGGAGCTGTGGTTCAAGTGGGAGATCACCAGCCTTGAGTGAAGAATCCAAGCAAGAGTGCAAGGCTCTGAGTTCAAGTCTCAAAGCTAGCAAAAAAAGTTGTCATAAATTCAAAATGCCAAAATACATGGCTTATGAATATAAGCATCAAAGATACGTCCATTAACTTTGATAGATGAAACCCATTGTTACACGGTCCAGGAATATACTCCTGGTTCCATAGGTCCAGTCTGAGCATATATTTTCTTATTTTTTATGTTTTTTATTGTAAAAATAGAATACAGCGGGACAGTTACATGATTAAGGTAATGAATACATTTCCTTTCCAACATTGTTTCCTCCTCCTTTGTTTTTCCTCTACCATACCTTCCCTCCCCACCTCCCCAGCTCCTTCCTTCCCCCTCCCAAGTTGAGTACACATTTTCTTTAGCTTTATAGAGGAGGAAAAAGCAGTGGCAGGAGAGAAATGCATATTTTTTTGTTTTTGTTGTTTTGTTTTTTGTTCTACTCTTAGGGCTTGAACTCAGGGCCTGGATGCTCTCCTTTAGCTTTTTTAGTCAAGCTAGCACTCTACCACTTGTGCCACAGCTCCACTTTGGGCTTTTCAGGGGTACCTAATTGGAGATAAATATCACTGACTTTCCTGCCTTGGCTGGCTTTGAATCAGGATCTTCAGGTCTCAGCCTGCTGAGTAGCTAGGATTACAGGTGTGAGACACCAGCATCCAACAACAAATGTATAATTTTAAAGTACCAGTCACACACGTGTTCATGTGGTGAGAGGTGGAAGGCAGTACTCATAGAGAGCCAGGCAGTTCATCATCTCAGGTTTTCTCAGCTGGAACCTGGATACAGTAAGTCATTGGTCTGGTAGGTGGATATAAAGTGGAATCTGAGATGCCAAGCTTTTATACTGCTTTTGGTTAATCTCTGAGCCCAAATGATAGTGCCCCTCAGACAAAGGGCCTTCGGACCTGTTACATTATTATGCTCGAAATGGCACAAAATATTAAGATTGGGGAACTCCAGGTTTCTTTTTGGTAGACGAAGAAGTGAGACAAGTATTTGACTTGATAAGGTTTTGGATAATCGACAATGGTTATTAGAGAATCTCAGAAATTGGACTTTATTTTAAGCAAAATGCAAATCCTACAAACAGAATATGGGTTTTGCTTTCAAAATTGATTATTACATAAAAATAGATTGGAAAGTAATTGGACATATCTCCCAATTGAAGCTTTCAGAGTTTGCAGTGTGTGCTAAATTATCTAGACCAGTGGAAAATTGCTTCATAATGCTGGGTCCATATATAGTCTAAAAGTCTGAAACAATAGGACAGAGTAAAAAAATAATCACTGCCCTTTCTAAGACCTAAAATTACAGCAGAGGAAATAAAAACAAAGCTATGGAACCCATAGCAAATGCTATAGAATTCAAAGTGAAATAGAAATCCAGGTAGGGAATTATAAATGCATCCTATCTCACAGAAGTGGCACAGAGAGGAGTACACTGCATTAAGGCACAAGCACCAAATTCTGGTTTGAACCCCCGGTCTGCCATTTAACCCACCTCATAGAATTGAACAATTTACTTTGCATCCATTTCTTTCTGGAAAATTTGTAGTTATACCGACCCCAAAGCCTAATGTAACTATCACACAGGTTAATAATACATGGAAAAATAACTAGAATAGCACCTAGTATAAAAAGGATAAATAAGTAATAAGATTTCACAGTCTTTGTGATAACTTGATAGACTTGAAGTCATTAAAAATATATTAAGATGGACAGGTTCTGGTTCTCACACCTGTAATCCTAGCTATTCACTTTTTTTCAATTGATTCCGACTTATCCTGCTTGATTTTCTTCTTGTGTAAGTTTTGACAGATATTTTGGAAGAAATTGGTCTATTACATTTAGATTATCAAATTTGTGGCATAGGATTGTTCACAATATTCCTATATTCCTTTGTTATCTTTATTATCCTTTAACATCATTGAAATCATCAGAGATCTCTTTTATTTCTCATATTGTTAATATATCTTATCATCGTCTTAAGTAGTATCTTACTGATTTTCTTGATCTTTTCAAAGAATTACTTTTGAATTTATCGTTGCAGGTTTCGGTGTATGGATTTTCTACAAGTTTCATTTATTTTTTCTGGGTGGTGGTAGTGGTATTAGAGATTGAACTCAGGAATTTTTCTAGTTAACTAAAATAGAAACTTGGTTTAATAACTTGAGATCTACCTCCTACTGTATGCATTCAGTGCTAGAAGTTTCTTTCAAAGCACTACTTCTGATGCATTTCACAGTTTGAGATATATTTGTTCGTTTCTTTGTTTAGGTGACACTGGAGTTTGACTCAGGCCCTCACATTTGCTAGTCAGGTGTCATACTGCTGATCCATATCTCCAGTCTTTTTAGCATTGGTTATATACTTCTGAGATGTGTCTCACCCCCTTCCCATATGGATTTTCATCATAGCTGAGATGACTGGTGTATACCATCTTCATTCCATTAAATGAAGTTTTGAAGACTTTTGTTTTCCACCCCGGCTGGCCTGGAACATCAATCTGCCTACTCTCAGCCTTTCACATAGCTAAGACAACAGATATGTACCCTGGACACCTAGCTGTGTTTAATCTTTAAGTATCTTTCTATTATTAATTTATATTATGGATTTCAAGTTTAATTCTATTTGGTCCAAGAACAGGTATTATATTATTTCTATTGTTTTCATTTATCTTCTGACCTGGAATTTTCTCTGTCTCAATGAAAGCTCATGTGTGACCTTTTTTTTTTCATGTGTGAACTTGAATACAATCCCTTCTAATGTAGATGTCAATTATATTTATCTGACTGATGAAGAATAATTTCATGGGTTCAGAATTCCAGGTTAGTGATTTTTGTTTTTAGTAGAGTTTAAGTATTTCACTTCATATTCTTACTTGTTTGGCTTCTAAAAAAGAAATTCTTGTCTTTGTTCGTCCATAGAAAAATATATTATAACCCCTCTGTACAGTATTTACACAATAAATAAAGTAAAAAATAGGAAAAACATATTAGATAATGTATATCATGATTGGACTCTCTTACATGTATAAATTGATTATATATTTTAAATTATAGCTGCACATATTATATACGTATATAATATAAAATTATAAATCTTCAGCCCCTTCTAATAATCAAAAACTTTCCTTTAGCAGTATTCTTTTTTATTTTTTATATTTTTATGCTCCCCTCCCCTCCATAGCAGTATTCTTTTAGTTTGTTTTTCTGTGTGCCAGAATTGAGACTTGAACTCGGGGCCTTGGATTCTCTCTCTATTTATTTGAGATTTGAGGCTAGTATGCTACCACTTGAGACATACCTCTGGCTATTTGCTGGTTAATTGGAGATAAGATTTTCTGGTATTTTTCTGCCCAGTCTGACTTCTTTGACCTGCCATCCTAGGATCTCAGCCTCTTGAGTAGCTATAATTACAGGTATGAACCACTAGCAGTGTTACAATGTAGAAAATAGAAGCAGGTCCAGGGCATGTATATGGTCAGTAGTCAGCTGACTAACTTTGAGAATTCCATTTTCAGAGTTTAGGAATGCTTCTCATTTTCTTATTCTTATATTGAGTTATCAGTTCTTTCTTTCATAAATGCACTTTAAGCAGATTTTGCAAGATTAAGCTTCATTTTTAAGATTCATATAGCTTATAAGTAGTGTAATGATTTGTCATCAGGGAAAATAAGGTATTTCAGACTCATTGTCATAGGAACCTCGTAATCCTCTAGAAAGTTCTGCTCTCATGGGGTCATAGACATCAGGAAAGTGTCCACGGACTTGTCATCACCTGTCATTGTACTACAGTTCTGCAAGACGCTTAGACCTTTTGGCTATTTTTAATTTATAACCATGAACTATTACAGCATACCACATATAACTGTTTGTGTGAGGATTTTTTCTTCTTTTGGGGGCCTTTATTGTTGTTTGTAGAATTCATTCTGGTAACTTGCTGTTTCCAGAGTTTCTCCTGAAAGTGTAGCTCATACCTGACATTAATTTGGGGAAAGTTCTGTCATTATTATTTCAAATACTTTTTCTATTTCTTTTCCTTTACTCCTTATGATATTCCCATCATCCATATGTAGCGTCTTTTGCAGTTATCCCATATTCCTTTGGTGTCTTTTTTTCATTCTTTGAAATGAAAAGGTATTTTACTATTTTAGGTTATACTATAAATCCTTTGTAAAATGATAATTTTTTATTAATATATTTTATAAAAAATAGTTCGTACTTTCATACAATATAATTGACTATATTTTCATTCTTCCATATTTTCAGTTTTGAATTGTCTTGTTTGTGAAATCCTCTCTCAGAAGTTTTTTCTAGGTGAGTTCTATATTCTCAGATCCTTTTATTTTTTTCCTGTCCAGAGACTAACCTTAAATCATTTTCAACTTACTTAGACACTCATTAACCTGTGTGTCTAACAATTATGTTGCTTTCATCAATTTTAAGTGTATATATATAAATCAGAAAGAGAACCAAAATATTCTGGCAATCTATGTGATGAATTCCTCTTCATTAACAAATGATTAAACAACTAAACAGCTTTACTCAATGTTTCTACTAAAAATGTGCCATGAAAATTATTGCTACAGTACAATGACTATCAGTAAATAAAGTATTCAATATGTGATTATAAGAGACTTCTGTAAAATCAAACTAAATGAATTCCAACTCACATTCTCCTTAGTTAATCTCAAAATAGTCCTAGCCACTCTAGAAAGTATGACAGACCTGAAGTGGAACAGACTAGAAGGCGAAGAAATGAATACAAGAACCCACAGCTATCTGATAAAATGTATGGTGGGAAAACACAGCCTCTTCAACAAATGGTGCTGGGAAAACCAAATGTCCATATATATGACCTCTCTCACACCTTAAATTAATATCAATTCAGAGTGGATCAAAAACCTCAATATAAGAATTGAAACTTTACTACAGGAAAGAGTAAACATTAGAATGTATTGACATAGGCAGAAACTCCCTAAATATAACTCCAGGAACTTAGAAAATAGAAAAGAGACTCGGCAAATAGGATTGTATCAAGCTAAAAAGCTTCTGCACAGCAAAGGACATGGTTACTAACCTAAAAATACAACCTGTAGAAGACCTCTAGCCAAAAAAGAAATGCAAATCAAAACAGAATCAAGATTCCATCTCATTCTAGACATAATGGCCATCATCAAGAATACAAACAGCAACAAATGCTGGCAAGAATGGAGTAGGAGGGGAGAAGGAACCTTAATTGTTGGTGGGAATATAAATTAGTACAACTTTGAACAATAGTTTAACAAAAAGAATACTAAGGAGCTGAAACATGAGTGAGAGGGATGGGAAATAAGCAGAAGTGAGTAGACAAATAGAGGGATGAATGGTGGGCAAATATAGTCATAATAGTCAATGTGCAGATGTGGAAATGGAACTCAGACATACTAGAAAATAGGCAAGGAAATGGATAGGTGGAGGAGAGAACGATGGAAGCAGTAACTGATCAAAATGCACTGTACATGTAAAGGGACTCATTTAGTTGAAACTCCTTTGTACAACTATCTAAAAATAATTAAAAAGGGAAGAAAGCATGCCAAATGACACAGGAGATATTGGGTTAAAAAATATACTAGTTCTATCCATTTGAATTTATATGTCTCAAAATGTATCAAAATTTTTGACTGGGTGACCACAGCTTTTTCCACTTCCAGGATCTTGAAGGGCTCCCAAGAGGATAAGCTTAACCTTCATTAGATTCGTACAAACCTATCTCTGCAGATTTAAGTCACTTGACCCTCAAAATTATCTCTTAGCTTAGTGTTTTCAGAAGCCTGGGCAGCTCTGGAAAAATGTTTAGTGAGTTAATGAAAGTGGTCAAATTTTAATCAATACAATGAGCGGGAAGTCCATCAGAGGTGTGGTAAAAACAATGTACAGAAGGGGATTTTTAATACACTAAATCAAACAGTATTATAGTGTAAATGGTGTGTTAAGTCCTGTGGGTTCTAAAACAGAATTCCTGGCTTCCTCTTCTAAAATATCATCTGACCTTTCCCATGACTCAGTTTCCTCATCTGGAAAATAAAATAGTATATATAATTCTAGTGACTTTTCGTGTGCTACTATAGGTATTAGTTAACACAATCATTTTTGTGAGAAGTAAAATTATTAATACCTGTAAAGCTTAAAATTTCATGCCAAGTGTTTTATTGTGTGTGTGTGTGTGTGTGTGTGTGTGTGTGTGCGGTAAAATGGGGCTTGTTCACATGCTTGCTTGGTTTTTACTCAAGGATGGTGCTCTGCCACTTGAGCCATATCTTGGCTTCCAAGAGCTTCAATATAGAGTAAATATTTTAAAGGGTAACTATCTTTATTTTTCAAACAGAACATTCCTTCCTTGTCACAAATGTTTTAAGGAAAACAAAAATAAACTATAATTCCTAAAATAAAGGAGTGAATTAAGTGATTCATAAACTAAAGATAAAAAACTTGATAAGAGCTGGTGTATGGATGAAGTGGTAGAATGCCACCCTGAGTTCAAACCTCAGTCAAACAAAAAAATGAGTTAATTTTACATTGAACACGGTGGCATATTTATAATCCTAGCTATTCTGGAGGTGGAGATAGGGAAGATTGCATTTTTTAATTGTGAAAGTACCGTATAGAGAGGTTACAATTACATGAGCAAGGTAATGAGTACATTTCTTATCAAGCATTGTTGCCTCCTTCTTTGTTCCCATCCCTTCCCCCACATGCGCCCTCCGTCCCACACTAAAGTTGTAAAGTTCGTTTTTCGACATAACGTCTTGTACATCTCATTGTTGTAATGGATCCACATGTATACCTATTTAAACAATTTGTTTATTCCCTTCCCCTCCACAAATTATACCAACATCAAATACAGTGAAAACAGTGGTTATACTGTGGGGGAGGGACATACAAAGCAAGAAAGAAATCATCTTATAAATATGTTAGAAAAAATCACAAGAAAGGGGCTGGGAAAGTGGCTCAGTGGTAGATCACTTGCTTGCATGCATGAGGCCCTGGGTTCTATTCCCCAGCACCACATAAGCGAAAAGAAAAAAGCCAGAAACGGTGCTGTGGCTCAAGTGATAGAGCACTAACCCTGAGCTGAAGAGCTGAGGGACAGTGCCCAGGCCCAGAATTCAGGCCCCACAACCGGACCCCCCCCCCAAAAAAAAGAAAGAATCACAAGAAAGAAAAAAAAACATTTGAGTCCTTATCTTAGGGTTCATTTTGCCTAACATCAATTTATCTGACCGTTTTTGCTTGTCTCAGACATATACTGGTTATTGCAAATAAGGGAAACCATGGGACCTATGTTTCTTTGGGTCTGACTTACTTCACTTAATATAATTTGTACCAACCTTTCCATTTCTTAACAAATGGGGCAAGGCCATTCTTTCTGATGGAAGCAGAGAATTTCATTGTGTATATATAGTACATTTTCTTGATCCATTCATCTATGAAGGGGCAGCTGAGTTGGTTCCATATCTTAGCTATGGTAAATAATGCTGCAATAAACGTAGTCGTGATGGTAGCTTTAGTGTGGCCTTGTTTGTGATCATTTGGGTAAATGCCCAAAAGTGGTATTGCTGGGTCATAGGGGAGCTCTATATGGAGTCTTCTGAGGAACCTCCATACTACTTTCCAAAGTAGCTGATATGGAATAATAAAATACCCCGAATAGCAAACACGATCCTTAACAGAAAGAATAGTGCTGGAGGAATATCAATACCAAATTTCAAACTTTACTACCAAGCCATAGTAATGATACCAGCTTGGTACTGGCACAAGAACAGACTTCAGGACTAATGGGATAGAATTGAGAACCCAGAAATGACCTATAGCCATCTAATCTTCGATAAGGGAGCTAAAAAAATAGAATAGAGGAAAGACAGCCTCTTCAGTAAATGGTGCTGGCAAAATTCGTTAATCACTTATAGAAAACTAAAGCTAGAGCCTTATATATCACCCTGTACCAGAATCAACTCCAAATGGATCAAAGACCTGGGTGTCAAAGCAGACACCCTGAAAACATTACAAGATAAAAAAGGAGAAAGCCTAGGCCTCCTTGGCACAGGCAGAAATTTTTGTAAAAGAGATCCAGAAACACAACAAATCAAAGAAAGGTTGGACAAATGGGAGTGCATGAAATTGCAGAGTTTCTGCAAGACAAAGGTCATAGCTGGCAAGATCAATAGGAAGTCCACTGATTGGGAGAACATCTTCACTAGCCATACAACGGACAAGTGTCTCATATCTACAATATACCTGGAATTCAATTAAATCCCCCAACAACAAATCCTCAAAGAAACAACTGCTCAATAAATAAGTGGGCTAAAGAATTAAAGAGAAATTTCTCGGAAGAGGAAAGAAGGATGGCCAATGAAGAAATAAATGCTCAACCTCCCTAGCCATAAAAGAAATGCAAATCAAAACAACATAGAGATTCCACCTCACCCCAGTTAGATTGGCTATAATTAAGAACTCTATTAACAACAGATGCTGAATGGGATGTGGACAGAAGGGAACCTTACTGCATTGTTGGTGGAAGTATAAACTTGTTCAACCCCTTTGGAAAGTAGTATAGAATATTGCATTTTGAAGCCAGCTTGGGTAAAATGTGAGTTTCCAGATCAACCAACAAGCAGGGATAATGGTACACATTATAATTTGATCTATGAAGGATGAGTATGTAGAGGATTGTGATCCGAGGCTGACCCCTGGCAACAACAGAAATGGATACCTAAACCTAACATGCTCAACGTTATCTTTTGCAAAATGTGGAAGAGAAGCCCTTTAAGGCATGTGTGTGTGTGTGTAGTCTATCTGAATGTCAAGGGTTGAAGTGTTGAAGTAGCATGGAAAATAAAAACATGGACCTCTTCTTGTAGAACTGAGCAGCATAACGTAACTTCTATGAACTCAGGAATGCAGCTCAGCTGAATCCCAGCTTCGAGATATTGTAATAACAGACTTCATCAATTTGTCCTTCTACTGGAAAAAAGATACTAAAAGAAATATTAGTGCTTAAGCCTCAAACACCTCTCTTTCTCATCCACTTCAGACTTTACATGATGGAGAATGATCAAGTTTTCCTAGGGGGAAAATGCTCACCAATATGGGGCAGGATTTATCAGGCAAGTGCTGACTAATATCTGAGAAAGCAAGATTGGAATAAAGGGGATATTTGGGGGTTTTCTCTTGGGTGGTATTTTTTGTTTGGTTTCGTTGGGTTTTTGCTAATCCTGGGGAATGAACTCAGGGCTAGGGTCCTGTACTTGAACATTTCTGCTCAAGGCTAGTACTTTACCACGTAAGCCACAGCCCTATTTCTGGCTTTCTTTGGTGGTTAATTGGAGATAAATTTCTCAGGAAGTTTTCTTCCTGGCCTTTCAACTGCAATCCTCAGATCTCATCCTCAGCTAAGATAACATGTGTGAGCCACCAGCAACCAGCTGGAATACTTGGATTTTCTTGCTCTTTTTTATCCTGTGGGGCAAGCCAGACAAAATGTAACATTTTCTTTTACCAAATAAGAAAGAGAAACTTTTAAATCCAACTGTATGTGATCTGTTAGAATGAAGAGTTTTAAATTTTATAAAAACTTCATATTTTCATTGTGCTAATGCACAGAATCTTCAAAATCCAGAAAATATTGGTTCTGATTATTATTATTATTTTATGGTCTCAAAAAGAAATTGATGCATTCCTAAATGGTCATGTTATTCTTTCCCATACTCTCTTTTAAAAGGTCTTTGATGTGCCTCTAAATGTTACTGGTTTCTGCAATACAAAAGAAATTCCCTATTACCACTTGAAATGTAATGCTCTCCGTTAGAGTTTATGAGAAATTTCTAACTTCCACATAAATTATCACTTCAGTTAACTCTATTAATGTAAATTGTGTCTCTCTTAGGAGCCACAGATTTGATAAACATTAGTCAAAGAAATAATAGAAGCCATTCTTATAGGAAATGATCAGTTAAAACAATACTTTTGTTTATGAGTATGTGTGTTGTGATTTGGAGTTTTTTCATAGAAGTAGTGGGGATGGAGCACAGGATCTTGTGCACACTTCACAAGAACACTACCACTGAGCTGCATTCCTAGCCCCTCGTGTGCGGTTTTGAAATCATGATGTCACAAGCCTGTAATAGAAATCAGTATAGCAATTCTGGGATTTGCCATGAATTTATGGAAACGCTGAGGAAAGATGAATTTTTAAATGTTCCTGGATGTGTTTTTCATATCCTAACATTAGGGAAACATTGATAAAGAACAAAAAATTAGTAGGTTTCTTGAGTGCTGAGAACAACCATTATCATTTGGGGTTTTTTTTTGTTCTTTTGTGCTAGTACTGGGGCTTGAGCTCAAGTCCCTTAGCCCTTTTCACACAAGGCTGGCTCTCTACCATGTGAGTCACAGCTACAATTCTAGTTTTTTTTTTTTTTGTATATAATTGGAGATAAAAGTCCTGACTGGATTAGCTGCAAATTGTAATCCTCAGGTCACAGGTTCCTGAGTAGCAAGGATTACAAGCATGAGCCACTCATGTTGAGCTGTCATTTTGGTTTTTATCAGCCCATGAAACACATCTTTAATACTAATTTTCATGTTTTGACATTTTAAATTGTGGTGAATTATAAATAACCAAATTTCCAATATATAAGTGTTTAAGTTACATTGCTCATATTCATAGTGTTGTGCAACCATAACCAGTATTTAAATTTTTTATTGCTTCAAACAGAAACTGTAGAGCACATGGGCAGCAAAGATGGCGCTGGGAGAGAGTAGAGTGGGCAGAGCCCAATTGACCTTCCGATCAGTGCCTAACCAGTCCGTGAAGGCCGAGGTGCATGATAGGGTATGACCTTGACAGTGATTGGTTCTTCTTCCTCCCTTGCCATGCCACCCGCCCTTTTTGTCTTTAAAAAGGGCTGCTCTCTGTTAATAAATGAGTTTTCTACCTGCTGGATTTGGCTCCCCCCTGTGTCTGATTGTCTCCAGGGCTGAGGGAGGCTGGGGAACAGGTGAGCTCCGCACTTACCTTTCCTCAGACCCCGTCCGTCTTTCGTGGGACGGACGAAGACCCAACAGAAACTGTATCGTCATTAATCGATAAATTGTCACTCATCTCTTCCTCCCTCTAACTATGGACAATCTCTAATCTGCTATCAGTTTCTGTTGTATATTCTAGATATTTCTTATAAGTACAATCCTACATGAGCTATGCATTTGTGTCTGGTTTGAAATACTTAGTTTTATAATGTTTTTCAAGGTTGGTGCAGTCCATGTTACAGCATGTACAGAGTGTCATTTATTTCTTGTGGCACATTAATTTCCACACTATGAGATGCCATATTTTGTTTATTCATTCATCTATAAATGAACATTAGGAAGGTTTCTATCCAGTATTTATAAATAAGGCTATAATGAAAACTGGCATCCATGTAAGTTCTATTGTCCATTGTTTGTTTGTATCTTTACAAATAGAATTGTTGAGTCATATTGTAATTCTATGTTAGACTCTTTGAAGATTCACCAACCTGTTTTCTATGTGGTTGTAACATTCTACATTCTCATTAGCTTAGCTGTGCCAAAAGAGTTCAACTCCTCCTCTTTTCTCCTAGTCCTGGGGCTTGAACTCAGGGTCTGGGCACTCTTCCTGAGCTTCTTTTGCTCTACCACTTTAGCAACAGCATCAGTTCCAGCTCTTTCAGTTTATGTGGTACTGAGGAATTGAACCCAGGGCTTCATGCATGCTAGGCAAGCACTCTACAACTAAGCCACATTCCCAGCCCATTTTCTGTATTTTTTTAAAAGTCACAATCATTGTAGAAGGCATGAAGCAGTATCTTCCTGTGATTTTGATGGCATTTTCCTAGCAACATTGGGGTTGCTTAGTGGTGATTTATCTCTCTGCTTTGAAGAAATGTTTGTTCAAGTTCCACAACTATTTTAAAGTGAATTTCCTTTTGTGTTACTTGATTAAGGAGTTCTTCATATATTCTCTGAGGTTAAAATCTATAATATATAGTTATTTTCTCACATTATTTAGGTTTTCTTTTAGCTTTCTTGGTAATGAAACTTGGTCTGTTTAAGAATAGTATCTAATTTTTTTCTTTGGATAAAAAGGGATACAAAAGTTCTTAAAATAATAATAACAGCCATAATTATAAATGCCATGGTTTTTTCTCTCAGACGATCATTGTTCTTGGTGTATAATAGATTAATTAACCTCTTTTCTCGTGTGTGTAAATGAAAGCTGCTTTTAGTTAGGATCTCTAGAGTTTTTCAGAGGTTAAAAAATGATAAAATTTGAGAAAACTAAGTATTTATTTCACTTATAGAACAACTTTCTCTCCTCAACCTGAGTAATTATTTATACTATACTATTGGAGTTAGCTAATATTAATTAGAGGAAGGACTTTTGTATCAAAGGAAGGGATTGCATAAGTTGTGGGAATACAAGATGTATTGAGGAATACTTACAGGCTTCTGATATATTTTAGAAAAAAAAATAAATTTAAGAGTATCTTCATCAGGCTGGGAAGTTGGCTCAGGGGTAGAGTGCTTGCCTGGCATGCCTGAGGCCCTGTGTTCAATTCCTCAGCATCACATAAGCAAAAAGAAAAAAGCCGGAATTGGCTCTGTGGCTCAAGTGGTAGAATGCTAGCCTTGAGCTGAAGAGCTGAGGTACAGTGCCCAGGCCGAGTTCAGGCCCCACAACCAGACCCCCCCCCAAAAAAAAACAAGGAGTATCTTCATCATAGGATCTACAGAAGTTAAATGAGTCGTGAACAAAATTGAAATTTGTCCAAACGCACAGAGTACAGAGATGAGACCAAAGTGGGTAGGTACTATCTGGATCTCCTCCCTGTGAAATATCCTCCACATATTAATGGGATAAATGGAACTTTTCCCAAGCACACACAATTCATACACTCAGGATAGAAGCGATTCCATTCAACTATAGGCTTTGGAGGAATTTAACATTCAAAAATAATTTCAAGAGATTCTTGATTATAGTTGACAAAAAGGATTATATTGACCTTTCAGTCGCAAAGCTTTATCCCTATTAGAAAATCTTCAAAAAATGATTTTGTGACTTTGGAGAAAATAATTAACTATAAAGCTTCATAAATTATATTAGGAAAATAAGTTCATAAAATGAAGTGTTGATGCGGAGTTATGAAAGACTTCATACTATTATTCAAAGTCTCTTGGAATCAAAATCTCTTCTCTGTAAGTTTTGAGAAAGTAGAAATGTATCTAGTATTAGAATCATGGATACCTAAAACATTGAGTCATCCCAAAATTCATTGTATCCCTGAAAAGTACATAGAGTTCTAGTATCTTAATGGCACTCTCATGTGGAACCCAACTATTTGTCTTGGCATTTAAAACTGGGCAAGTGTTTTCCAGGGAATGAACCTTTAAAATATTCTTTTCTAAATAAAACAAAGGAAAAAATCCTTCTTAAATAATTCTTTAAAAGGATTCATCAGCTGTGGAGATCTGACCTTATGGGTATCCGGGATGTGCAGGTACAGCAATGCCCTTGTGGAAGGGCTCTGGGAAAGTGGGGCCACACTGAGCTCCTGGCTAGAATATGCTGCCAACTACAGGCAGAGCCCTGTGCAGTCAGGTGACCTATTGAAGTCCTCATTTATTTATTTGTCATTGAAGGCAACTTTGAGATAGTGGTGCAGGCCCTGAAATCAGTAGGTATGGCTGCTCTGCAGATGCACTGCCCCTCATTCAGGGAAGACAGCTTGAGCCCTGGGTAGCTCCTGCAGGTGTTAAGCCTAGCCAGGACAGGTTAGCTGTGCAAGCTGGAAGTGGCCCACAATGTGCGGCTACATGCTGGCATGTGCAGCAGTTGTTAGACCAGGTGGGATTCCCTCATCTGACTTCACTCATCCTCCCCATCAAGGCCTTTGACACACCCTTCACTTCTGTCCCAACTTCTAAGCATGAAGACTGCCTCCTTGGCTCCATCTCCTGAGAGCTCAGTCACATGACTTACCTGATAGAGCTGAGTGTGGCCCTCTCCATGCTGACAGGGAAGATCCAGATTCTCAGAGTCTCAGAGACTGAAAGGAAGAGGGATGGGTCAAGCACTCTGGTCCTTGGCTTCACAGGCTGTAGGGGCACTGAGTGATAGGTAGAAGAACAGCTTATTCACAAAGCCCCAAGCTCAATGCTCTCTGGAGCTGCACATAAGAGAGCACAAAAGAGAAATAAAGAAGTTAGAGGACCAGGATTGATCCAGAATAGTGAGGGACCTCAGGGGAATGCTTCTAGTTAGAAAGAGACAATGTGTAAGGTAGACATCAAAACCAGGCTTGCAATCCCAACACTCAGAAGCCTGAGGAAGAAGGAAAGTGAGTTCAAGTCCAGCCTGGATAACATAGGGAGACTGCCTCAAAAAACAAGGTCTGGGTGTTGAAGGTGTAGCTCAAATATTAGAGTACCAGCCAGTGAGCAAAAGCATCAGATACTGAGTTTGAATGGTGTCTTTGTCTTCAAAATAAGTAAAGAAAGAGAGAAAGAGACAGACAAAGAGAGAGAGAGAGACAGAGAGACAGAGGAAGAAAGAAAGAAAGAAAGAAAGAAAGAAAGAAAGAAAGAAAGAAAGAAAGAAAAAGAAAGAAAGAAAGAAAGAAAGAAAGAAAGAAAGAAAGAAAGAAAGAAAGAAAGAAAGAAAGAAAGAAAGAAAGAAAGAAAGAAAGAAAGAAAGAAAGAAAGAAAGAAAGAAAGAAAGAAAGAAAGAAAGAATAAAGAAAGAAAGATAAGGGCTAAAATGTGCCTTGATGCTACGTGTTTGACTAGCACATGAAAAACCCTGCCTGTAATTCCTAGCATAGATAGGAGGAAGAGTGGGGGAAAGCAAGAAGAGCAGGACAGAGAGGGAAAGCGGGAGGGGGAAGGGAGAGGGAGAGGTCTCTGTGAAAAGAACATGCTAACTAATGGGTCTAGAATGTTGCTTTATAAGGCATAGCTAACTATAATGACTCCTGTAGTTGTCTATTGTGGTGCAAAAAAAGTTCCCAACACTGTGTGACTGGCATTATCTCAGGTCAGGTATAGAAATCTGGCTCAGCTGGGTGACATGAGGTTGTTGTCAGCTGACGGTGGGACTGCAGTATCACCCTGGCCTTCCTGAGCAGATATTAACCCAAGATCATTCATGGGAATTGGGGGAATGCCTGGCCTCCTCCACAAGCAGGATTCTCATAAGGCCTTAGCTAATAGTTTCACCGATTTGCAGCTATGATATCAAGAGGGGCATGCACAAACAGACAGTGAGGGACTCAGTCAGAGACAGGGTCCAGCTGCCCCTTTGCTGATGCTTGCTGCCAACACTATCTAAATCAGAATTATTGGATTGTGGATATGGTGCCTCAGTTGGTGATGTCTGGCTTTCCCTTCCTGGCTCTACAGTAATGGATTCTTCTATTGTTAGAATAATGGCTCTTTTTTCTTACTAATGCCTCATTTCCCCTGTAGCAAGCTCTCAGAGTGGATGTTTTCTCCAAGATCATGTACATAACTCCTTTCATATGAAAATGGTTGTTGATAAAATCTGCCATTTAGGTGAGATGAAGACAAAGGTTTCATTGGTTCAGGTTAATTCTGAACCACACAGCAAGCCCAGCAGCTGTAGACTGTGTGAAAGCAAGGGAGCCAGGCTGCATCCCAGTGAACCATATTTATGGACACAGACATTTGCATTTCATGTAGCACCATGTGTCAAAACTATTTTCACAGACTCCATGCAGTCAGGTAAGAACAAGACTTGCCCTGCAAGTCTTTGTTCTCTGTGACAGACAAGCAGATGGATTGCTCACATCCATTGTTGCTCACATGGAACTCCTCTGATTTGTGCTGATTACTCCATGTTCTACAGCCCCTTCAGGACATGATTGAGAATGCTGGACCTGGCCAATTGTGCTCTGAACCATGTGGACATGAACTTCTTGGCAGACTGTATCCATGCTGCCCAGCTGGATGTGTTGCACCTCAGTAGACACAATCTGCTTCATTTATATCCCTCTACTTTCCTCAAGCTGCGGCAACAGGTTGTCCAGATAGTGCGGGTGTGGATCCCAGTGGAGTGTGCTATTACCCATAGCTATGTGGTCATGATGATCCTGGGCCTGTGTTCCTGCCACTATCTCTAGGAGCTCAAGTTCCTTGCTAATCTGCTGTCAGCCTGCACCCTCAACTGCCTCTTCTCTGCACTGTGTAAACTCCCTGAACTTCATTACATGGAGTTCCTGGTGCCTAAGGAATGTTACCTGGAGAGTACCAGGATGGCTGGCATGTCCACATAAGATCAGTAGAAATATGCTTGATTGCAGAAGAGCTGCATGCCGTGCTACTATGGGCCAAGCAGGAAGACATCCCCACCTCCCACCACTCTTCAGGAGTTTTCACCCAATAGTTAATGAGACCAGCAATGTGCTTTGTGCTTTCTTTCTTCAAGCTTTCAAAACTGCTTTAGAAAACTTTCCCAGAACACTAAAACAAGTAGAGTAGGCCCTTGAATTGTGCTAAGGAAATGTCTTGCATTTCAACCAGCCCTGTTGCCCAGAGATCAATCCCTATATCAGATCCTAAGCCTGAGATGTAAGCAACTGTAGTTTCAATGAAAAACCTTTGTTAGAGAAAGCTGTAGATAAACATGACAGACAATGTAGGAAGAAAACATGCCTTCTAAATGTGACATCGGAGGCCCTGGGGTTCAAGTCTTTTTCCTTTTTTGTGCCAGTCCTGGGGCTTGAACTCAGGGCCTTTGCACTGCCCCTGAACTTATTTTACTCAAGGCTAGCACTGTACCACTTGAGCCACAGCACCACTTCTGGTGTTTTCTGCTTATGTGTTGCTGAGGAATCGAACCCATGAATTCATGCATGCTAGGGAAGCATTCTATCACTGAGACATATTCCCAGCCTCCTGGGATTCAATTATAGGACTAGGTGAAGCTGTTTCAGCAGAGGTCCAGGCATTGTGGTAGAGTGTTCAATTGGACCTAGGGCAGCATGTATTGGAAGCAGTAACAGGGAAAAATCAGATCACTTGTCACAGAATACAAATAAAAGGTAATGGGTACATTTCTTATCAAGCATTGTTGCCTCCCACTTTGTTTCCTCTTACCATCCTCCCACTTTGTTTCCTCTTACCATCCCTAATAAGAAATGTACTCATTACCTTGCTCATGTACTCATGTAATTGTAACTTCTCTGTAAGGTATTTTCACAAATGTGTGTATGTGTGTGTGTGTGTGTGTGTGTGTGTGTGTGTGTGTGTGTGTATGAATACAAATAAAAGAGATCTCATAGAAAAACAAACAAGAGAAAAAGACTGAAAATGAAAAGTAAAATGGAAAGGGAACCCGACTTTTGGGCCTAGCAGAAACTCAGCAGATCTGGTAGGAATTGTTCTGCATGGTGTGGCAATATTTCCTGGAGAATGTTTGCAGGGAATAGAAGCAGGGCTGGTTTTTGGTTGTTACCAGTGGCTTTGTGCTTGTTTTGCTCTGCATCCAGCTCAGTGAAAGCCTGAATTGAGGGTGAGTGAAAGATTCACTCCTGCCTAATTCCTCCAGCTCAAGTAAGACACCAGGTATAAGAAAACAGGAGTGGCCACATGCCTGTCAGCAGGCAGGTTCCAATCAGTGCCTGGCCAAGGATATAACACTTGGTCCCCAGGGGACAATAGCCCTTCATCCAGAGTAGAACATTCAACTTGTGGGCCTGGTCAAGGACGTCTCCTTGTGGCCTAAGAGAGCATAAGCCACTTTTCATTTTCTGCTTCCTTGTGAAAACAAGCCCTATATAAGTCCAGCCAAAATATAGTCCCTCGAACAACCTCCAAACCTGAAAGGTCTGTGCACCTTGCTGGCAATAAACAGTCCTCACCTGTTGATCATCGAGTCTGGCCTATTTCTTTTCTGTTTTCCTCCATTTTCCGAACAGTGAGAATGCTGAAATAGGTATGTGGGTTCAGGAGACAATCATTCCCAGGTTGCCAATGGATGTTCATGGCTACTTCTAGATTTTAGGTCTGCTCCTACTCTATTCTTACTTTGAGGTTACCTGAGATATCCTTAAAACAAATTCCCCTCATTAGTGTCTAAGACAACTTAATCACTGTTATTTCAATTCTTACAGGGTCTGAGAATGCGTCCATCAAAGCGGGCTTAGAGATTAAAGAAGTTTGTTAGGTGCTACAGAAGTTGTCCTGCCAGGGACACAGTGTAGACTTGGGAGCTAACACTATGACCCTAAACATGGACACAGCCTACGCTAATGAAGGCAAAAAACACAAGCTGGTACAAGCTGCAAAGTTCTATTAATATGATAACATCAACTTTTTTTTTTCAAACAAGGGACTTTTACAATAGCAGTTTCCTGTTATTTCATTCCTCAGTTTCAAGCAAGAGATTATTGCATTCCTCAGTTCCCCATAAGAGGTTAATATCCTGACTCAGTGTCCTTGCTTGGTCTTGGGGTCTTTTATCCTAAGGGATCCTTACATTCCCCCTTCGTTTTGTAACTGAGTCAAATTCTTGACTCTTCTTCCTGACTCAGGAGGCTGTACTGGGCCTGAAGGGCCATCAGCTTGACAGTCCCAATTATTTTTTCTATAAGTGATATCAAAGAGTTAACCACACAGGAACCAGTAATAACAAGTAGAAGAAATAGTATAATTGCTGGTGGCTAGGGATACTAGCCACCAGGACAAAAGGCTTTGAGCCCATACTAGATGTAGTTTAGCAGATGGGTGCTGGTGGAGTCCTTCACACAGTTTATCTAGAACCTTTATGTTTTCTTCTCCAGCCGTGATTCATTTACACAGTATCAGCACTCTTCCCTTAGAAAAACATAGGTTGCCTCTTTGGAAGCTGTGAGAAGGTCTAGTGCCCTATAATTCTGCAAGGCCACCCCCGCTAGAGAGTTCAGTTGTCTTTGTATGCATGCCAGAGACACTGAAGAGGCATGAGTATCCTCATCGACCCTCTCCTCAAATTCCTGAGCTAGTTTTAAACTATGTCTTACAGCACCTCCAGAAAAAGCTGCTCCTCCAACAGAGGTAACCAGACTCACCCCTAACAGTATAGGAATAAAATCTGTCCTGTTGGTTAAGAGGTGGGATAACAATCTCTGAAAATTTTCACTTTTGGTATAAAGATTTAATTGGGGAACTGCTGTTATCAAAATCCAAGAGTCCAAGTTTGGATTAATGTATGACCATAGGCTTCCATTACACCAGAACATAGTAGGAGAAGGGGTGTGACATCAAGATGCCTGAAGCATTTTGTCATATTCCACAAGTTGAGTTGGTTGGTAAAATTAAATTGCTACAATCAGGGACATTACAATAGCAGAAGTAAGAAAACTGTCCCCTTGTCTCTTTGATTCTAAACTGCCAGTGGTAGTTAACAGCATTTAGAGCACAGAAGCATAAATCAAAAATTATGATGAGATAAGTCTTAGCTTGAGAGCCTTTTCAGTGTCCTTATACACCATCCATTTGTCTCTTCTGGTAGCCGGGCCACCTTAAGTGGTGAAGCGTGGATCCAGGACCAGATCCCATTCACCTTGACAGTGGTTGGAGCTGTTAGGATAGCAGTATAAGGTCCTTTCCACTGAGGAGAGATAGTTTGTTTTTGATGTCATATGACCCACACAGTGTCTCATGGTCAGTAATTATGGCCAACTACAGGGACTGCCTGCAGGAGTGCCTGAAATTGGGAATGGAGTTCCTGTTGAACAGTCTGCAGTGCCTGTAAAGACTGGAGCAGTCATCTATGTCAACATTGCAGTTTTTAAGCGAGGACACAAGAAGGATGGTCTGCCAAACATCATTTCACAGGGCATAAACCCTTTGGAATAGAGAATGCAATGTGAGCGCAAAAGGGCAAAGGGAAGGAGTCATTCAGTCCTGGTAAATTTAAGAGAATCCCCTCTCACAATGAGTCTACCTGGCTGCTCTAATTAGCTAAACCAGCATCTAGATTGAAGTGAGCATATCCTTCCTTCCTACCATACAGATAAACATAAAAAATAGTTCCACATCAGTTCACCCATCCTGACTCTATGTATATGAAAGCTAGCTTAATTTCATACCAACTTACTCATAAGCTTCATTTTTAAGACATACTCCTACCATTTATTACATACTTAAACTTTCTGGGGTTTGTCTTCTTCCCCTTTTCACTGTGACAAACATTTTAAGACAATCCTTATTTTTATATC
Source organism: Dipodomys spectabilis (assembly GCF_019054845.1). Classification (NCBI taxonomy): domain Eukaryota; kingdom Metazoa; phylum Chordata; class Mammalia; order Rodentia; family Heteromyidae; genus Dipodomys; species Dipodomys spectabilis. Next base: position 10,548,697 of record NW_024870978.1, on the reverse strand, counting down.
CTTTTTTTTTTTAATCCAGAGGAGATTTTTTTTTTTTCAATTCCTTTCTAAGGCTTTCTTTACTACACTCTTTCTTTCCCTGAGTTTCTTTGTGGCTTTTGGGCCAATTTTGTTTCTTTGGCTTGAGGAACCAGATTACCAGAACTGCCTCAAGGCATCCCTTGGGTGGAGAATTTTGTTAGATTTTTATTTCCAATAGCTGGGGTGAGTTTCATTCCTCTTACTACCTCCATTGATAAAGATCTCTCCTTTATAGCCATTGTTGGAAGCGGCCTTTTACCACACCCGAACCAAGCAAGGCTTTGATTGTAGAGTGGATTTCTAGTTTCCTAATCCTTGAAGTGCCTGAGGCAAGCCAGTGATATCATCCTTGCCCTCAATATCTACTGTGGGAATAGAGAAGAGTTACTGGATATCACTGAAATAATATGCCACAGACTCAGTTTCAGCAGATCCAAAGCAGCTTTCCACTGGGAAGCAGTCAGAGGTGATGGAGTCAGGCAGGAGTCCAGTCCACTGTCACTATGGTCAACATGGTCAGGATGACAACATAGATTTCCATCCATATGACTATCAGGCCGTCCTTGAACTTTATCCAGAAGGGTGGGTAGAAGCAGCAGCAGGGCCCCTCACCGGCTCAAAAGGATTATCACACATTTTTCTGGGCTGCAAATTTCTACTAAGACTGGTTAAAGATATGTGGCATAGGTTGATAGGTGTGTGTCCAGCTGGTTTTTAAGGCAACATTTGAGGCAGTGGCCCAGGACAATTGACCAGGGTGACAACTTTTATTAATTAGATAGTTCTTTTAATAAGGCTTGTAACCATTTCCAAAATGTGCAGTCTCCACGCTTATACAATGTTAGCACTATGTCCCATGCCTCTTCCTTTTCAGGTAAGGAAAAAATTATTTCCAACCCCTTTTTGTGGCTATCAGTACTTTAATACAAGAACACATACACAAAGACATTAGAGAGGGATATGATACAATTCAAATAACATCTGGAGCTTGATAATATTGTGCAAATGTGAATGTCTTAGAATCAGTAAATGAGAGTGGTTATATAAGATGTTAATAGTATGTTCATAGTAAAAAAGCAGTGAAGAAGTATGTGGGAACTCTCACTACTCTTTGCAACTCTTCTTTGAGTTTAAAATAATTTCAAAACAAGAAGGCTTTCAAGACAAGATATGGCTTAAGTATATCCATCCCATTTTTTTGGTTTTGTTTTTGAGAAAAGTGTTAAATCTTTGAAGAAGAAGCATTCACCCAAAGGGAGACAAAACATTCAAATCCAACTATGACTCCCTAACCTGTGGCATATATCTCTGAATTTTTTATTTCCCTATAACTTCTCAAAGTTCAAGATAGTTCTCAATTTGACACTTCGAGATTTGACTCATGGAGGTAGTTGGCACCAAAGGTGAGCATGTAAGAAGCAACATTAGCCAGGCACCAGTGGTTCACACCTGTAAACCTAGCTACTGAGGAGGCTGATCTGAGGATCACAATTCAAAACCAGCATGGGCAGGAAACTCCCTGCTATTCTTTTTTATTTTGGGGTGGGGGTCGTGTCGTGGGGCCTGAATTCTGGGCCTGGGTGCTGTCCCTCAGCTCTTCAGCTCAAGGCTAGCACTCTACCACTTGAGCCACAGAACCACTTCTGGATTTTTTTCTGCTTATGTGGTGCTGAAGAATCAAACCCAGGGCCTCAAGCATGCAAGGACAGCTCTCTACCACTGAGCCACCTTCCCAGCCCTCCCTTCGATTCTTATCTCCAAATAATCACCAGAAAACCAAATAGAGTTCTCGCCCTCAGCTGAAGAGCACAGGGACAGCGCCAATCCCAAAGTTCAAGCCTTACTACCACCAAAAAAAGAGAGAAACAACATTAAAGCTGTTTGTTTTTTGGACTTTGTGTATAAGCTACACATTCCTCAATTGTGAAATCAAACAGTTTGGCATAATCTCCACTTATTTATGATGCATTAGGCTTTGCAGCAATAAATAAGCCCCATGATGAAAGTACCTCATTCTGTTCACAGCTTTGTACCCAGTATTCAGGACAACACTTGATATTCACTGAAAAGAAAAGAGGCCATTATAATAAGAGATAATGCCTCGATAAAAGACATAAGGTCTGGGGATATCAACTTTCCACCACCCCCCTACCTCAAGAGCCCTCAAACAAGCCCAGATGAGCTGGTTTCTAAGATGATGTCCAGGTCCAATAGGCACTTTGGGCAGGTGACCTCTCTCCTGGGGACAAAGCAGCCAAAGTTTTGCGAAACTATTGCTGGAAACTTATTTTGGAACTCTTGGGGCAAAAGAACACTGAGAATTGCTTTGATGTGCTGATGTTTTCATCATTTTCTTGGTACTTCAAAGACATAATAGTTGAGAAGCCAGCAGCAACAGCTAGCTCTGCTCAAAGCTTCAGGGTAATCCGTTTGTATGACACTTCTAGCTCCACTAGGATTAAGGTGCACTCCCATCCATAGATGGTGAATTTGCCAACACAATGCTACAAATGACCAGACTTCGTTTCTTTAGACAGCCTAAGAAGTTTGTGTGTAAGTAATAGGTAGCTACCTCTTACTGTCCCCTCCAATGTCCCTGGAAACATCAGCTTTTGATGTCACATTGGCAATATAGGAATTGTCTACATGACCAAGGGTGGAGCCACAAAGAGGGCACTCCAGCCCAGGAATGCTAGCTAGTGAATTGAGAGGCCTCATGGAGGGAAGACCATATTCCAAGCAATTTCCAATCTATGACTCTTTCTCTAAGCTCTTTAGGGAGGTCTTCCATTTCACTGTTGTCTTTTTCATTCATTCCATATTAGCTGCAGCTCTGAGTGCCCAGTCAAAATCCTGGCAGATGGGATTGGGCAGAAACCTGAGTTACTGCCCAAAGAGGTATTATGTCTCATTCTCCCTGGAGACAGAATGCATCTTCCAAGAAAGCTTGCTCAGCCTCTTGGAGAGGAGCACACATGAGCTGAATCCAGACAACAGGAGGAAGAAAACTTCAGAGGAGGTTTCAGGAGCCAGGGGGCAGAAAAGTCTTTTTTGTTTGTTTGTTTTATTATTAATAAGTTTTATTGTTAAAATATTGTACAGAGGGGTTACAATTACATGAGCAAGGTAATGAGTACATTTCTTATTAAGCATTGTTGCCTCCTTTTTTTCCCCTTACCATCCCTACCAGCCCAACCCCTCCCCCCCCCCCCCGCTGAAAAGTCTTTACGTTACAAGGGACAGTCACTTCCATAGGAAGTGTCTAATGACTAGAAGTACCCGTGGACAGTGTCAGCTGGCAAAGGCAGACTCAACCATCAGTTGATTTCATTCAGGCATAACATCCCAGTACTTGTAATATTCAGTTGTTGAAACTCAGGGGTTTGAGGACAACACAGGACTTACATCCAAGTTCACTGTAGAAAAAGCAACTGAAATGTGCTCTTTCCTAAGGTTGTAAACAAGTAGCCTTATTCAAACACCAAACAATAAAACCAGATTACATTAAGTCAGGAAGCAGGTGCAGGTAGTTCTCTTTTTTTATTTCTTTTCTTTTAAAATTTATGTGTTGTCATGCGTATTTGTGTACATGCACAACAGACCTGGGCCTGTACATGGTCCCTGAACTTTATTACTTAATGCTAGCGTGTTCTGTCACTTGAACCACTGCTCAACT